>NC_044032.1:347533061-348203659 GCF_901765095.1 Microcaecilia unicolor
CAAAGTTACTTACCTGTAGCAGGTATTCTCCGAGGACAGCAAGCTGATTGCTCTCACATATGGGTGACATCTACGGCAGCCCCAGGTCCGGAAAATCTTCCTAGCAACAAAGGTTGTTAAAGCCTTCGAGCGCGCGACTGCTCGCACCGTGCATGCACAGCCATCTTCCAGCCCATAGAGCGAGAGTCCCGCTTAGGTCAACTTATGAAGCAAAAACAAAGAAAAGAAGAACTCCAAAGGGGAGGCGGGCGGGTTGGTGAGAACAATCAGCCTGCTGTCCTTGGAGAATACCTGCTACAGGTAAGTAACTTCGCTTTCTCAGAGGACAAGCAGGCTGCTTGTTCTCACATATGGGTATCCCTAGCCCCCAGGCTCACTCAAAACAACAAACAGGGTCAATTGGGCCTCGCAACGGCAAGGACAGAACAAAAAATTGACCTACGAAGAAACATCTAACTGAGAGTGCAGCCTGGAACAGAATAAAAATGGGCCTAGGAGGGTGGAGTTGGATTCTAAACCTCAAACAGATTCTACAGCACCGACTGCCCAAACCAACTGTCGCGTCAGCTATCCTGCTGAAGGCAGTAATGAGATGTGAATGTGTGGACTGATGACCACATCGCAGCCTTGCAAATCTCTTCAATAGTGGCTGACTTCAAGTGGACCACTGACGCTGCCATGGCTCTAACACTATGAGTCGTGACATGACCCTCAAGAGTCAGCCCAGCTTGGGCGTAAGTGAAGGAAATGCAATCTGCTAGCCAATTGGAAATGGTGCGTTTCCCGACAGCCACTCCCCTTCTGTTGGGGTCGAAAGAAACAAACATTTGGGCGGACTGTCTGAAGGAGCTTGTCCGCTCCACATAGAAGACCAATGCTCTCTTGCAGTCCAATGTATGCAACCTACGTTCAGCAGGGCGGGTATGAGGACGGGGAAAGAATGTTGGCAAGACAATTGACTGGTTAAGATGGAACTCCAACACCACCTTCGGCAAGAACTTAGGGTGCATGTGGAGGACTACTCTGTTATGATGAAATTTAGTATAAGGAGCACGGCTTGAAGCTCACTGACTCTATGAGCTGAAGTAACAGCCACCAAGAAAATGACCTTCCAGGTCAAGTACTTCAGATGGCAGGAATCCAGTGGCTCAAAAGGAGGTTTCATCAGCTGGGTGAGGACAACGTTGAGATCCCATGACACTGGTGGAGGTTTGACAGAGGGCTTTAACAAAAGCAAACCTCTCATGAAGCGAACAACTAAAGGCTGTCCAGAGATAGGCTTACCCTCTACATGACAATGGAAAGCACTAGTTGCACTAAGATGAACCCTTATGGAGTTGGTCTTGAGACCAGACTCTGACAAGTGCAGAAGGTATTCAAGCAGGGTCTGTGTAGGACAAGAGCAAGGATCTAGGGCCTTGCTATCACACCAGACGGCAAACCTCCTCCATTTAAAAGAGTAACACCTCTTCGTGGAATCTTTCCTGGAAGCAAGCAAGACTCGGGAGACACTCTCAGAAAGACCCAAGGAGGCGAAATCTACGCCCTCAACATCCAGGCCGTGAGAGCCAGAGACTGGAGTTTGGGATGCAGAAGCGCCCTCTCGTTCTGAGTGATGAGGGTTGGAAACCAGTGCAATCTCCACGGTTCTTCGGAGGACAACTCCAGAAGAAGAGGGAACCAAATCTGACGCAGCCAAAAGGACACAATCAGAATCATGGTTCCGTGGTCTTGCTGTAATTTCAGCAAAGTCTTCCCCACCAGAGGTATGGGAGGATACGCATACAGAAGGCCTGACCCCCCAATGTAGGAGAAAGGCATCCGAGGCTAGCCTGTTGTAGACCTGAAGTCTGGAACAGAACTGAGGGATCTTGTGATTGATCTGAGTGGCAAAAAGATCCACCGAGGGGGTGCCCCATGCTCGGAAGATCTTGCGGACAACTGCCCTGTTGAGAGACCACTCGTGAGGTTGCATTATCCTGCTCAACCTGTAGGCCAGACTGTTGGAGAAACATGCCGTGACGGCGGGCCCAAAGCCACATCTGGACGGCTTCCTGACACAGAGGGCGAGGTCCGGTGCCCTCCTGCTTGTTGACATAGTACATGGCAACCTGGTTGTCTGTCTGAATTTGAATAATTTGATTGGACAGCCGATCTCTGAAAGCCTTTAGAGCGTTCCAGATCGCTCACAACCAGTGGCGTTCCTAGCCAGGATGGCACCCAGGGCGGATCGCCGATGCGCCCCCCCCCTGAGTGCAGCGCCCCCCCCCCCCGGCGAAATGACACCCCCCCCTGGGTGCACGCCACTGGGGGGGGGGGGGGGTGTGCCTGTCAGCTCTGAAAAGTTCGCTAACTTCGCTCGTTTGCTGCAGCTCCCTCTGCCCCGGAACAGGAAGTAACCTGTTCCGGGACAGAGGGAGCTGCAGCGAATGAGCGAAGATAGCGAACTCGGAGCCAGGCACGCGCCACGGCACCCCCCATCAGCGTGCACCCAGGGCGGACCGCCCCTCCCCCCTTGGTACGCCACTGCTCATAACTCCAGGAGATTGATCTGAAGACCTGATTCTTGAAGGGACCAAACTCCCTGAGTGTGGAGCCCATCCACATGAGCTCCCTACCCATAGGCGGTCGGCGGCCCAACTGTTTGGGGAGGCTAGAAGGGGCGGAGTAAGGGGTGGTGCCAGGGGTGGGGCTTATATCCATAATTGTCTGACAACACACAGAAAACAAAATAAGTAAAAGTAAAATAGTCACAATTAATACCTTTTATTCAATTTAGATATTAGATATGTACAGTGTGTTTCTTCTAGCAAAAAAGGTGCCGGTACTCAAATGTCAGGCCACCCTTCAGGGATGAGGTGATAACTGAGGGACTCACCCCACAATAGCCAGGACCCCTGCAACCAGTCACAGAATCTATGACAAGGCAGAATTGGTGTGTAGAGCCTGAGCTCTTTCATTAAAATTTGGGGACCATGGGCCAATTTCAGCACACAATGGAAAAGGTGCCGGTACTCAGTACCCCCAAGTACCCCCTCAAAAAAAGCCCTGGATATGTATCATATGTAAAAGAATAAAGTGGTTGTTCAAAGCATATATTAACCAATGTATAATATTCAAAAATGTTATCAATTATTAAACACTGCTATTTCCATCCATTGAAAATTCCAAAATGAAATGGTCACATTAATGAAGTAGACAGGAGGAGCCTCCACGGAAAGTCAAAGCAAAACAGCAAAAGTAGAGGCTGACAAATGCGCAAACCAATAGGGAGATAATATCAAAAGCCAGTTTATTCAGAATATTCATATCAATATCAAGGACCAGACACGGTCCGTGTTTCGGCGCCAAAGCGCCTGCCTCAGGGGTCACAATCAGCTTTCTCTGAGAAGCTGATAGGCTTGAATTCCTTTATGTATGCAAATTAATCCACAGAGAGAACAAAAGAATAGCCAACCGATCAGCAAACACCATGTTAATGAAGTAACATTATGCATGAAAAGGCAGCACTGTAAATATTACACTGGGCAGACCCTAATACACCAATATACCACCCATACGGTAAACACAGACCATCAATAATATTTTTTGTTTATTGCATTTGTATCCTGCATTTTCCCGCATGGCAGTAGGCGCAATGTGGCTTACAATATGAAACAATATGAAATATTTCAATATGAAACAAAGGATCATAATATCACAATTCCTCATGTACAGCCACAAAACAACCTGTTAGGGTGGATAGTGTTCACAATGAATTCCTTCTACTAACGACTAGATAAAGATAAGAGTTTTGAACTTTGGTACAGCATAAGTCATCACAAGAACAAAATATAAGAAAACCAATGGACTGCATTAGGGGCTTATAGCCCATTTAGTTATGTTTAAAAGAGATCTGCATGAAACAAAATATTTATTTTTATTTTTATTTATAAAGCCTCTCTCTCTCTGCCCCAATCCAGTATTGCACCACTGTCTTGCCCTTCACCACCATCCAACATTGCCCCTATGCCTCCCCATCTCTCTCTCCTCCCTTCAACATCTAGCATCATCACCCCGTCCCCTCACCAGTTGTTCAACAAAGCAATAAGAGACTGCATTACTATGATGTTCTCTATGTAGTATTATGTGGGCCCAGAATTAACTTGGATGGGCCCTTCCACCTCCCACCCTGTAGATACAATATATTTTTACCTTCCCCTCCCCCAACATTTCTCCTTCCCTGAGGAAAATCTCTTGCACGTAGATTTTAACCTTCCACTCAGCTTCTCTCACCCCACCATTTCGCCCTCTTTCCCCAATCCCCCGCCCGTAGATATATAAAATACATTTTATACCTTCCCTCCCAATCCCCATTTCTTCCCCCCTCCCCTCCCATTAACTCCCTCACTCTCTCTGAAGTTGACCTCCCCCCCCCCCCCCGGCCCAGCAACTCTCTCACTCTCTGAAGTTGACCCTCCCCCCTTCCAGAAGTATTAGTCTGCACCAAAGTTCCCTTACTTCTTCTTCTCCTCTGCCGGCAGCCTGGTATCTGCTCCCCGTCTCAATCATACCTCAGAGGCGCTGCCTGCAGCGATTCATTTTCGCTGTTTGCACCGGTCCGGCCAGAAGGCTTCGCTCTGCTGCGTTGCGCAAGACTGGCTGCGGCTGCCTCGGATGATGTTACCTTCCGGCAGAGCCAGAACCGCTGGGGAAGGAGCCATAGGGATATCGAGTCGGGCAGGCAGCAGGGCAGCTGCAGCCGGTAAGAACAGAAATGGGAGGGGGGTGCCAGCAGGGAGAGGGGGGAGGGGCAGGCACCAGCGCCAGCAGGGAGAGGAAAGTACAATTTTGTTGTTCCTGCCCTGCCTGCAGAATTCGAGGGGAAGCAGGTCACAGTTGGGCTGGGGAGGCTTAGCCTCCCCAAGCCTCTTATACGGGGCGCCTATGTCCCCACCCCAGGAGAGATGAATCCGTATTTAGCACTTTTTGAGGCTGAGGAGTTTTCAAAGGATGTCCCAAGGTCAAATTGGATTGAATTGCCCACCATATCAGGGTGTTGTGAAAAGCGGTGGACAACGGGATTGCATCTTCTAGATCCCCTGCAGCTTAATACCACTGGGAAGCTAGGGTCCACTGAGCAGATCTCATGTGAAGGCGTGCCATGGGAGTCGCATGAACTGTGGAGGCCATATGGCCCAGAAGTCTCAACATCTGCCGAGCTGTGATCTGCTGAGACGCTCTGGCCAAGGAAACCAGGGACAGAAGGTTGTCCGCCCTCACTTCGGTAAGATAGGCCCGAGCTGTCTGAGAATCCAGCAGAGCTCCTATGAATTCTAGTCGTTGAACTGGAAGGAGATAGGACTTTGGGTAATTTATAACAAACCCGAGTAGCTCCAAGAGTTTGAGAGTCATCTGCATGGACTGTAGAGCTCCTGCCTCCGAGGTGTTCTTCACCAGCCAATCGTGGAGATAAGGGAGCACATGCACTCCCAGCCTGCGTAGTGACGCTGCAACGACCACCAGGCATTTGGTGAACACCCGGGGTGCAGAGGCGAGCCCAAAGGGCAGCACACAATACTGAAAGTGCTGTGTTCCCAGACAGAATCGAAGATACTGCCTGTGAGCTGGCAGTATCGGGATGCGAGTATAAGCATCCTTCAAGTCCAGAGAGCATAGCCAATCGTTTTTCTGAATCATGGGAAGAAGGGTGCCCAGGAAAAGCATCCTGAACTTTTCTCGAATCAGATATTCGTTCAGGGCCCTTAGGTCTAGGATGGGACGCATCCCCCCTGTTTTCTTTTGCACAAGAATTACCTGGAATAGAATCCCAGCCCTTCTTGCCCCGGTGGCACTGACTCGACCGCATTGGCGCTGAGAAGAGTGGAGCATTCCTCTGCAAGGACCTGCCTGTGCTGGAAGCTGAAGGACTGAGCTCCTGGTGGGCAATTTGGAGGTTTGGAGATCAAATTGAGGGAGTATCCCCGCCGGACTATTTGGAGAACCCACTGATCAGAGGTTACAAGAGGCCACCTTTGGTGAAAAAATTTTAACCTCCCCCTGACCGGTAGATTGTCCGGCACGGACACTTTTATTTCGGCTATGCTCTCCTGGAGCCAGTCAAAAGCCCGTCCCTTGCTTTTGCTGGGGCGCTGCAGGGGCCTGACGAGGCACACGCTGTTGACGTGAATGAGCGCGCTGGGGTTGAGCCTGAGCAGGCTGGCGGGAAGGTGAATTGTACCTACGTTTATTGTAAGCATAGGGAGCATTCCTCCTACCCCCGTAAAAACGTCTACCTGATGAGGTAGATGCTGAAGGCGCCCGGCGGGAGAGTTTGTCGCAAGCGGTGTCCCGCTGGTGGAGCTACTCTTCCACCTGTTCGACTTTCTCGCCAAAAATATTATCCCCCCGGCAAGGAGCATCCGCAAGCCGCTGCTGGACTTGATTGTCTAGGTCAGAAGCACGTAGCCATGAAAGTCTGCGCATCACTATACCCTGAGCAGCGGCTCTGGACGCCACATCAAAAGAATCGTAAGTACCCCTGGACAGGAATTTACGACACGCCTTCAGCTGCCTGACCACCTCCTGAAAAGGCCTAGCCGGCTCCGAAGGGAGCCGATCGACCAGATCCGCCAGTTGCTTCACATTATTCCGCAAGTGAATGCTCGTGTAGAGCTGGTAGGACTGGATTTTGGAGATGAGCATAGCTGACTGGTAGGCCTTCCTCCCAAAAGAGTCCAAAGTCTGAGCCTCCCGTCCCGGGGGCGCCGAGGCGAAATCTTTCATACTTTTGGCTCTCTTAAGAGCAGAATCCACAAACCCCGAGTCATGAGGCAACGGGGCCTTCATCAACTATGGGTCCCCGTGAATTCTATACTGGGACTCAACCTTCTTAGGAATGGTGGGGTTAGATAGTGGTTTCATCCAATTCCTCAACAGTGTCTTCTTAAGGACATTATGTATAGGAACAGTGGATGACTCCTTAGGTGGCAAAGGATAGTCCAGGACCTCGAACATCTCAGCCCTGGGCTCATCCTCAGTTACCACGGGGAAGGGAATGGCCGTAGACATTTCCCGGACAAAGGACGAGAAAGACAAACTCTCCGGGGAAGAAAGCTTTCTCTCCGGCGAGGGAGTAGGATCAGAGGGAAGGCCACAAGACTCCTCAGAAGAGAAATATCTTGGGTCCTCCTCTGCCTCCCACGAGGCCTCCCCTTTGGTATCGGACAGGAGTTCCCTGACTGCGGTCCGAAGCCAAGCCCATCTCGACGCCCAGGAGCTATGTCCTTGATGGTGATGCCGAGAAGTTGACTCCTGTACCAGCGGCGATGAACTCCCTCCATTGACGTCGACGGAGAGTCAACCCGGGGGGCAGCCGAGGCCAATGCTGCAAGTGGCACCGACGTCGAGGGCCTCACCAGAGGCAGGGAGCCAGCCACCGCATCTATCGACGGTACCGTCAGCACAAGCACCTCAGGTACCGGAACAGATGGTCGCAGCAGCCTTTCCAGGATCCCTGGAAGAATGGCATTGAGGCGCTCGTCAAGAGTGTCTGTCGAGAAAAGCTATGGCATCAGTACAGGAGTCGATGCTAGAATCTGCCGAGGAGGAAGAGGCGGTACCGGGCTGTCCGGAGACCGGCGCATTGACACCTCTTGGGGGGCAGTCCTCCCGGCGTTGACGCTTCACGGGGGCCGATTCCCTCAACACCCTAGAGCTCTCAGTACCATGACAAGAAGGGGACCGATGACAGTGCTTCTTTGTCCTCGCTCGAGGCACGTTACTGGTACCTCTCGGTACCGACAAGGAGGACGTGGAATCCACACGCCTCCTCGGGGTGGGGTCCAAAAGGGGTCAGTCATGATGGGCCTGTACCGCAGGAGCCCTCGAGGCAGGTGGAGACCCACTCGATGGTTCACTGCTGCCAGCATGCGATGGTCTCTGGACAACCATTACCTGTGCTCCCGAAGTCGATGCAATCTCCGGTGCCGACATCGACACCGCCGCTGCTGACATCGGTACCCCTGCTGACGTCAACACCGAAGTACCGGGCAAAGCTCCAAACAGGCATTCCCGTTGAGCTTGTCTCGACACTTGTGCCCGCTTTTTAAGGCTAAGACACAACTTACATGCGTCTGGGCGATGGTCGGGCCCAAGGCACTGGATACACCATGCATGAGGATCGGTGCCTGAGATTGCCCGGTTGCACCGAGTGCACTTCTTGAAGCTGCTGGTGAGCCTCGATGTCATCGATGGAAAAATAGCGGCAGCGAAATCAAAATTCGTGATGGTGCCAAAGGAAGGGCACAAAAAAGGGAGAAAACCCGTACGAGCAGCCCAAATGGCCGCACAAGATGATGAAAGGAAACTTGAGGGCAAAAAACTAAGAAACTAAGGGGAAAACTCTTTTTTTTTTTTTTTAAGAAAAACTAAACAGCTCGTGCATGAGCACGACGAAGAAGAAAAAAGCGGCAAAAAGCCAACTAAAAATGAAGGCTCTTCTTTTCTGGGGCACAGAACCGCCGTAAACAGCTGCTTTTGACCGCAGAAAAAAGAAGACTGAAGCGAGACTCTCGCGCTACAGGCGGGAAGATGGCAGCGCTCGAAGGCTTTAGCAACCTTTGATGATAGGAAGATTTTGCGGACCTGGGGCTGCCGTGGACGTCACCCATATGTGATAACAAGCAGCCTGCTTGTCCTCGGAGAATCTCTAGTACACTCAAAACAGTACAAGCAAACCTACGAGGTGCTGCATCCACATTGTCGTTCTTTGTTGGTCCACCTGTAACAAATCTAAAACCTTTTTAATTGGCTAGGCAGTGCCTTAAAGGGTTGAGGACAATAGATTTTTTTTTTAATTACTGGACAGCTTTTTAATTTATTTGAAGAACTAACAATTGAATATCAGTAGAACAGCTTAAAAAATTATTATAGCTATAGAAACAGCAATTTTAAACTCTGTATTTTGTGCTCATTTTTCTACACTAATAACTAAATAAATGCACTTATACAATACAGGTGGCCAAATTTCAGTGAGGATATCCTGTTTCCTGATGGGTTTTTAACTTTGCTTTTAACTCTTAACCCTTATTCACTTGTTCAGAACCCTTATTTCATCATCCTCACTTTGATGTTCCCTTATCTCTTGTTTGTCCTGTTTGTCCTAATTAGATTGTAAGCTCTGTTGAGCAGGGACTGTCTCTTCATGTTCAGGTGTACAGCGCTGCCTACGTCTAGTAGCTCTATAGAAATGATGAGTAGTAGTAGTAGCCGCAAAGTTAATCTTAACTGTTGTAATCTGCCTTGGGAAGCCTGGTGTTATGAAGATGATGGAATATATTGAGGTTACATGGGAGTAGAATTAAACATGCTTTTCATTCAGGCACATGGAATCACATCATCTATTTTGTAGAAGTTTACCTTTTAGATAACACAAATGGATTATTCTGTTTTGAACATGTTTCAGGGCAAGTGGTTTTTATAAGTCAAAATAAAAATCATATTTTTTTCATGCAGATCTTTTTTGTTTAAACATAAATGGGCTATAAGCCCCTAATGCAGCCCATTTGTTTTCTTATATTTTGTTCTTGTGATGACTTATACTGTGCTAAAACTGAAAACTCTATCTGGTTGATAATGAAAGGAGCTCATTGTGATCCACCCTAAAAGGTTGTTTTGTTGCTGTACATGAAGGGTGCCATTTTGTTGAGGTCGACTGATCACACGCGGAGCCTCAATGTTCCATCATGCACCTCCAGGATGAATTTCTGGTTGTCACAGATGCTTCTTAGTCTTGCCATCTTCTCTCTGAGTTCATATACTTCGTTCATGAGGGATTCAATGTGCATGCATCTATCACATGTTCATTCTGGATAGCATTCATTCTGGATAGAGGCAGGAGCTTTAATGAGAGCCACAGCTTTAAGGGCACGATGTTTCTTTGCCATACTACCATTGTAGCAGCTATTTGTACCAACCTGTGGATAAAAAGAAGTGAAGAGGCCTACCAAAGTCCCAACCCTATTTTTTTTCCCTTCACATGTTCTGTAAGTTACTGGAAGCAGCTAGTTTAATTGTAAACTCTAGAGTATAGAAATGAGTATGACTTCTTGCACCCTTTTGAAGTGGGCAAAGGTAAAAGCCTGTAGTAAGTTTAAGGGTAAGAGAAGGTAAATTGATATCCTTCTATTAAAGGTATATAAAGAGTAACAAAACTGCAGGAAAGGCCCTTTTACCAGCTGCAGTAAAAGGGGGCATCGGTGCACGTCAAAAACATGAACTGACGCCAGCGCAGGCCCCCTTTTGCCACAGCTTGGTAAAAGGGGCCCTCAGATACTCAAAGAACATCACATTCTCATGTCCATACCCAAAACTAACTCATTTGAAGACATTACCACCCAAGATAAACCTTTTAAATATTTTGAGTGTGATAAATATAACAGACAGAAATGCAGCCTGTAATAATATAAAATGGCCCACATGAATGAAAACCTGCAGTTTTGTAAAATGATTCACACAGGAAACAAACCATTTAAATGTTCTGAATGTAATAAATATATTTTGGTCAGAAGTGCAACCTGCAGCTGCATAAAATGATTCATACAAGACAAAAATCATTTAAGTGTTCTGAATGTAATAAATGTTTCAATCAGAAAGGCAGCCTGCAACAGCATAAAATGACTCATTCAGGATACAAACCACTTAATATTCTGAATGTGGTAAATGTTTCAGTCAGAAAGGCAGCCTACAGTTGCATAAAATGATTCACAGGGGAGAGAAAAGATTTAATTGTTTTAAATTTAATACATGTTTCAGCCAGGCAACCTGCAACAGCATAAAATCACCCACATGTGTGAGAAACCATTTCAATGATCTGAATGTGGTAAATGTTTTGGTCAGAAAGGGAACCTGCAACGGCATGAAATTACCCACTTGAAAGAGAAAAACTGAAATGTTACTGAATATGATAAATGATTCAGTCAAAATGGCAACCTGCAGTAGCATAAGATCACCCAAATGAAAACAAAGGTCCAGAATACATCTTCATCATTAAGTCTGGATAAGTGTTCCAAAAAGTAGACGGAATGAGTGGTATCAGTAGGAAAGAAAGCAACAGAATTTTCAAAGGAAAAGAAAAATCTCCTCAAGAAATTAATTGGTAAATGAGGAAAAACAAGTAGCAAATGTATAAATACAGTAATCAATACAATGTGTAACGCCAAGAACTATTCATTGATCGAGATTGCACATATGAATAGTTAAGGAGAGCAAAAATAAAACCTAAGGATAAGTAATTCATAGTTGCAGCCCAGGAAAGTGCATTATGGACAAGATTGGGTACAACAAGCAAAGAAAAAACTGGTGCAACAGACATCATCTGTAGGTTCTCTAGGAAAGAGCTACAAATGGTTTTGGCTGCAACGTTCTTATGGCAGAAAATGTCTATACAGAAAGGCACAATAAAGTTGAATGTCTCATTCATTGAAAACATAGTAACATTACTGCAGTGGAAAAGCATTGGGATCATGACCATAACAGAATTAGAGAGCATGAAGAGTTTATGTCCCCATTCTGACTGATAAAAAGCTGGATGCAAGGAAGCTGGACATAGTGGTGAAAAAGAACAATATCAGAACAGCATTGATAGTAGACGTTAGTCCCAAGAGACAGAAAAGATCCTCAAGTACCAAGAACTATGCATTAATAGGGCAATTCTACAACTGAGTGCCTATATTTAAGGGCCCAGAGGGTACCTGATAGCAGCCTATTCTATAAAGAATACTAGTTTAACAGGTAAGATACACAAGCAATAACTTAGTCGCAAGCAGTTACAGCAGTGATAGGAGTGGTGTAAGTGGTGCTGATACATGCATAACTTTTACAATACAGTAACTTCACAGCCCACCCAGATGCTGCCTATATGTGTGCCCACCCTCAAACTAGGTGTTATTTAATAAGATACATGCGTATGTATAGAATTGCACTTAGATGGAAATCTGGAATATATGTGCATACATGGGAGAATTATAATGGATTACACAGAAACCTAGTGCTGAAATGCAGTTGCCTTAGAATTACCCCCTAAAAGATTGTTCAGTCTTCGTAGAAGAAGGTTTCTATACATTTTCCATCTGACTTATTTTACTTAAATTGTTATGTTATGATTGTTTTCTGGTTTCTAGACAGCACCATCCAAGGTTCTAGAACCATCAAACATCAAACCTCTCTCTCTCTCTCTCTCTCTCTGTTTGCTCCAATCCATCTTACTTATTTATTGTCAGCGGCATTATCTGGTTATGTGGAGCTGAAAATCCAGGGAACATTTGGTCAGTGAGAAAGAAGCAGGTATGAATTTCTCCTGCCTGGTTTCTCCCACTGAATATCAGCCTCAATTTATTCTGTAAATGGAAGCCCACGATCCAGAATAAAAGTCATGAAATGTTGTAGCATTAATTAAAACAATTATAGTTACTTGTAACCAGACAGAGCAGTGGAGAATAGCTAAATTCAGAAATAGCAATAAGAAATATATGTAGTATATGCACTTCTAGAATTCCTTTATACTGAGTGCATTTTTACCATTTAGTGCTGCCTGAATGAACTGATCAGCTATAATATTAAGATCCATCTCTCAAACTCTGGGGGACTTTTACTAAAGATTAGCTTGAGTTATCTGTAGCAGGGTCCATAGGAATAAAATGGGACCTGCTATAGATAACTCAAGCTAACCTTTAGTAAAAGACCCCTTCTATCTTTCTAAAACAGCCATGTGATTGTGCCTGATTTGCCACATGACTGCATAAAGGTCTTCTTCAGAAGGCGTGAGAATGACCTGTCTCATATAGATGATAAAACAGGTAGAAGAAGGTTGATTGCACTCAGCTTTATCAGTTCCTGTTGTAGCTCTCACAGATGTTTCTTTTGTGTCCCACTCCTGATACTGCTTGAATCATAATATCCTCACTTTCAATATCCATAATTGGGGATTATGATAATGGTTTGATAAATTTTGGGACCCTTTTACCATGTGACAGTGAAAAGGTGGCCTATGGTGGCAAACACTGAGGTCACCTTTTACCACCGCAGGTAAAAGGGATTTTTCTAAAAGAGGCAGAAAATGGCTGTGCACTAACTAAAAAATTGGTGCACTGCCATTTACTGCCGGAGCCCTTACTGCCTATTTCGGAGGTGGTGTAGGCTCCAGCAGCAACTCAGTGGTAATCAGGCACACTTACTCCCCACCCCCTCTTTCCTGCCCGGCACGGCTGCTGACCTGTCTTGTTCCCGGCGCCGCTTCAAAATGGCTGCCGAGAGTTCAAGCAGTGGCCTCAGCAGACTTCTACAGATGGGGATGGGGCAGGGTGTGACAGGAGCGGGGAAGGGGTGTGACAGGGGGCAGGGCGGGCGATATTTCGTGCCCTCTTTTTTTCTTAGGGCAAATATGGTAATCCTAAACAGGAACATACTTGGAACCTTACAGTAAGGCTATTCTCATGGTTAGCACAACATGGTAAGCAAAGTAAATGTGGCAAGAAGGTGTTGATGTTTGGGGGGGGGGGAAGGTATGCCAGGTAGGAATGGACCTCTCTGCCATGTATGTCTTGCTTACTGTGTTGCATGCTTCCTGCCCCATCCCACAGGTAGTCATTGGAAGGGGTGGGACATGGTAATGCCGGAGCATGGGCTTCAGCGTTGCCAGGTCTGCGGCTTTCCGCGACCCATTGCGGGCAATTTTTGCTGGCTGTGGGCTGCGGAAAATTGGGCGGCTTTTAAAAAGCCGCGTTGCAGATTGGGCGGTTTTCTGGGGCTTCTATTGGTCCAATAGAAGCCCCGCAGAGGCTGGGTTAACGATGTCGGGGGCGGGGTTAGTGACATTGGCGGCTACGTCAGGGGTGGGGTTAGTGTCGTTGGCGGCTACGTCGGGGGCGGGGTTAATGACGTCGGAGGGTATGTTGGGGCGGGGTTAAATACATCAGGGGCGGGGTTGATTACATCAGGGGCGGGGTTTACCTTTGTGTGGGTTTTGGCCAGAGAAATTTTTTTCAACCTGGCAACCTTGATGGGCTTGTACTGGAAGACCTCACTCCATGCTGATTTCCTCCTTCTTCCTGCCTGGCTGGAGGAAGGGAAGGAGGGATAAGAGGGTGAATAGAGGGTGGGCAGGGGGGGGGGTGCACTGATTTATGGGATGCAGTGGGGGGGTGTACTGTAGGAACTAAATACTTTTCTAAACCCCCCCCCCCCCAAGAAATGTTCAGCAGAGCATAAACCAGCCTCTGATCAATGCTTTCAGTTCACTGCAAACAGCCTGGAATTAGTATTCCAATGCTACACTGCAGGAAAGAAGCTTGTAAAGAAAGCCATTTAAGCAGCAGAATTGGGAGAAAAGATACTCATCTAGCCCACATAAATATATAGGTAGCACCCACAGGAATCACCAAGCAGGCAACTTAGATCGTGAACAATCTAGGTCTCTGAGTTGTACCTGACTTTGTAACTTGTATGATATTTTGTAGTTTTAACTACTGAAAAGGAGAAATGGAACAGAGAGATCAGGTTGTGTGTTGTTTTGGAAGCTGACAGCAGACAGTTATCTGCTGTTTGATTCTGGGGTAATAGCTTGTGTGGGTATACACTGGTAAGTGTGCCTCTGTGGGTCTGCATGAAGGTGTTTCTGCTCCAGGTGTGTGTATCTCATTGATTCTTCCAGCAGGGGCAGGCCATTGGTTGGAGCTGGCAACAGACGCCTCCTCCCTGTGCTATAAAAAGAACCCAGCAAGAGCTATGGTTTTTGAGTGTTGTTTCAAGAGTGGTTGAACAAACTTGGAGCCAATACTGCCCTTGTTCCTACATTCTTTGCTGCTTTTCTGGAGGTTATCTTCTACTGCCACCATGAGCTCCCAGATTTGCCAGAATTTTCACCTGGAGAGTGAGGCTGGAGTTAACCGGCTAGTGAACCTGCTGTTGAAAGCATCCTATGCCTACCTGTCCCTGGTGAGAGCAAATGGGAGTTGTCTTGTATTTAACTATAAGAGCGCTAAGAGTAGAGTATGTAACTCTAAGAATCTGGATTCTCACTGATATCCCTGGTAGTGCAGAGAGTGAGGGTAGTGTGATTGAGGGTAGTCACTGATGAGAGCAAGGTGTGTGTGTGTGTAACATTTCTCTTTATTAGTTCATCTTGGTGAAAAGTGTCACTAGGCTAGGAGTAACCTGAGGAGATTGTAATGCCTCACTTGCACAAATCAATGGGAGCTGAAAAGCAAGGCAGTGGAACTACATCCAAAAAAAAAAAAAACCTCAATGCTGGGGCTTGTTGTGCTGTAGGTAGCACATGTATAAGATCTGTTCTCTTCATTAGCCAATCTTCTTACCTTGGAAACTATGAGATGGACAGAAAATTTGAGGAGGGTGCTGAGGGGAGTGAGTGTTTGAGCATAATTTACTCTATTTTCCAGGCCTTTTCCTTTTTAAACTTCCCTGATTTCATTGTTTCCTTGTCCCTCACAGCCTGTTGCCAGGTACAGTTTTCCTCATTGCAGTGTATAGGTGAGAGGGTGGAGGGCAGTGCTATGCTGCTCCTCATATTAACACCTCAGCCTGAAGGGAGGGTGCCAGGAACGCCTTTATTCTAAGGTTGCAATATAAGCTTTAAAGGTTATAAAATGCATTACCATTGCCCTTCTCTTGTTCATATGTGGTCTCATTAGGAACTGACTTTGGATTTTTTTTCTTTTAAAGTGGAATTTCTTCCTCCTAGTTATTGAAAAGGGGGTGGAGGTTCCAGAAATTGGCTCTCTGTGTTTGCTTTGAAGGACTCTGCTAGGCTGCTTTCTGACCTTCTGGTTTAGGACATTTGAATGGCTTTGTTAGTGAATGGTGGGTATGTGATGTGGTTCTGTTTAATGACACAGCTTTCTGGGAGGAATTTTAATTACCTTTTGGGTAGAAGAGAGAATTGAGATGTTGCTAGAATGTGGAGTAGCCTAATGGTTAGTACAGCTGGCTTTGATCTTGGCGACCTGGGTTCTATCCCCCCCCCCCCCCCCCCCCCGTAGCTCCTTGTGATTTTGAGAAAGTCACTTATCTATTACCCCAGGCACAAAAAGATCTTTGAGCCCTCTAGGGCAGTGGTTCCCAAACCTGGTCCTGGAAGCACCCCAGCCAGTCAGGTTTTCATGAGATAAATTAGCATCCAGTGGAGGCTCGGGTATCCCGAGAACCTGACTGACTAGGGTGCCTTCAGGAACAGATTTGGGAACCACTGCTCTAGGGACAAAATATCTGCATATTCGGTGTACAGCACACTGTACATCTAGTAGTCCTATAGAGAGAAGGATGGGGGATGGTGGAGAGGGTATTAGCAGGTCCTGATTCTTTAAGGTTCCTAAGTTGTGGGGTTTAATGGATAGGAATTCATACAATAAGTCTAGGGGAGAGATAGCAAGGTTTAGTAGCTAATGGAGGGGGTGGGGTTATAAGGATAGCTGTAGCTCTTGGTCTGACCTGTAAGGTTGTTTCAGTGCCTGCCTCTAGAGAACTGGAAGACAGGAAGAGAAGCAAGTCCATGGGTAAACAGAAGCCTACTATTATAAATACTCTTGCACTCCTGTCCCCTTTCACTATGCCCTTATTTTGGGGACTCCGTTCCATAGCTATCCTAGTTAGCTTGTATTTGTTGGGGATATGGGGTGAGGTCCAAACTCAAAGCCCACCTCTTTACCACTGCTTTTGACTCCTAACCACTACTCACTTGCCCTGTCCTTTTATCTTCACCTCTTTATTCCCTTACCCTTATTCTGTTTACCTGTTTTATCTAGATTGTAAGCTCTTTGAGCAGGGACTGTCTCTTTTTTTTTTTTTTTTTTTGTATATGGTGTACAGCGCTGTGTATACCTTGTAGTGCTATAGAAATTATTAGTAGAAGGTCTCTTCAGGATGATTTTGATTGCATCCTTGTTGTGGTTTCAGGGATATTACTTTGACAGGGATGATGTGGCCTTGGCCAAGTTCTCAAAGTTCTTCCTGGAGCAGTCCAAGGAAAAGCAGGAGCAGTCAGAGCAGTTCCTAAACTTCCAGAATAAGCGTGGGGGTCGTGTGGTCCTACAGGATGTGAAGGTAATGAGGTTCCACCCAGCCACTTCTCCCCTGTTATCCAGTGTTTTTTTTCTAGTAAAAAAAGGTGCCGGTACTCAAATGCTAGGCCACTCTTCAGGGGTGGGGTGATCACTGAGGAACCCACCCCACAATAGCCAGGCCCCCTGCAACCAGTCACAGAATCTATGAAAAGGCAAAATTGTTGTGTAGCGCCTGAGCTCTTTCATTAAAACTTGGGGTCTATGAGTCAATTTTAGCAGACAATGGAAAAGGTGCCGGTACTCAGTACCCCCTCAAAAAAGCCCTTTTGTTGTCATACCCTTTGTAGTTTTATCTTGAAGGAATGAAGGGGATATCTGGCATGGTTCTATACTACTGACTGTGGGACCTTTAACTGTTGGTGGTTTGGTTATAGATAACACTAACACATTGAATCCCTCCCTACTATCAAATGCCTCTTGTACTGCCACACATGGTTTCCAAGACTTAAATCCTATAAAATATTCAGCCAGAGAACTTGAGGCCCACCTTTACCCTGGGCAGTACCCCTATTTCAATATAAAGAACAGTTTTCTAGACTGGGGCTTAGAAACCCTCTGCTGTGTGTTTCAGAAACCAGAATCTGATGAGTGGGGAAATGGGACTTGGGCCATGGAGTTTGCCCTAAAACTGGAGAAGACTCTGAACCAGGCTCTGCTGGACCTACACAAGACTGCTATGGACCATGCTGATCCCCATGTATGTATCACTTATTGGAGATTAGGGGGTAGGGGTTGTTAGTAGAGTGCTTCCCGTGGTGGTTTTGGGTTTAAGCACAAGACTAGTGAGGTAGCACAGCAGCTACATGTTGGACTGTGGGACCAGCTCCTGTGGCGAGTAATATTGGCCTTCTTTCAGGTGTTTATTCACTAATAGGTTTTTTTATTGTAACCTGCCTAGTTGAGGTGGGATAGAAATGTGAAAAATAGTGGTTGTAGCAGACATCAGAGGATGCACTTGTGTATAGAACTGGTCTTTTCAATTACAAAAATTGAATGTTCCTGGGCTATTTCTCTCCAAGAGCTACAGGGCTGACAGGTGAGAAGGTATAGCATTCTGTGATTCTAAGTAACTTCTGGTCTAATTCTGGACAGTTGTGTGACTTCCTGGAGTCCTATTTCCTGGAGAAAGAGGTGAAGCTCATCAAGAAGCTGGGAGACCACCTGACCAACTTGAAGAGGCTGAAGGCAGAAGAAGGCATGGGAGAATATCTCTTTGACAAACTGACCCTGCGTGAAGATGACAGCTAGACAGCAGTTAATGATCAGAGCTGTTATCTTTTTGTTATGAACAAAATAAAAAGAGAATCTGACATTGGCTGTCTTTCTCTGAAAAGGGAGGGGGCAGGGTCTCCTTATTCTAAAAGTGCCTTCACTAAAAGGATCTTCATTCTGAGTTGGCTGAACTGTGGCAGGATCTCAACTGGAGATGGAGTGCAGTACTGGGGCCTTCCCTAATTCTACAGAGCTCTGCACCGATAACTTCTGTTCCAAATTTAAAGCTGAGACAAGCTGTCTTCTAATCTAACTCTATAACTCAAAGGCAGTAAACCATAAGCAGGAGAGGCTAGATAAGACAGAGCTGACACCTGCTTACTAATTACCTTTTCTCTTGCCAGTAGGGAACAATTAATGTAGGGCTTTCCTGCATATTCTAATTTATTCTATGGCATATACAGTGTATTCTAATTCAATATATGGCATAAGTCCTAATGGTTTTCAACAGGAGGTAGAGCCTAGTTCAGGATTTTAGTCTACCTTTCAAATGCTGAAAGTGACTTAAGGCTAAATGTTAAACAAAAAAAAAAAAAGGCTTTGCTTGAATGAGGTTAATATCAAAGGGGTACCTAAGATTGAGAAACCTACTTAATTCCCAGCAAGTTATTTCAGATTACCTTCAGCTAAACATTATGGCCTTATGTTTTTTAGCAGTCTACATAAAATCAGCACCAACAGACTTGTGTATACAAGTTAGATTGAGATCTTACAATCTGCTAAAACAAGAAATCAGTTCATTCTCTGCTGCTAACCTGTGACTTCCTGCCCCCCCCCCCCCACCCCACAAGGCTTGGATCACATCCTTGTCCCACTTTCCTAGTTGTCCTGCATCTTATCAGTTCTGGGATCTTAATTTTATATCCTTGTAGAAATTGCTGGAGGGCTTGGGAGACTGTATCCAAAGGACAGATTAAATTTTAATGGTAAGTGCAAAGTGCTGCATGTTGCAGAGGAAAAAAAAGCCAAATTTATGGCTGCATGATAGGGCCACAATGGTTACCACCCAGGGAAGATAGCTAGGTGTTAAGGATATTACATTAATCTAAGTGTCTGGTAGTAACCAAAAAAGCAGACTGGTAGGAAAGGAATGAGGAATTAGCAAGCTTAATACAATTAGCACTCATTCTATGCTGTGTGGCTGTACCTTGAATACTTTATGCAGTTCTGGTCACTATCAAGAACTGCAGTAAAAGATGAGCATTCCTAGATCTGGATGTATAGTTTATATTGCTGTCTATATTAGATACTATACACTGGGATCTTGGAATTCTTATCTTTCCTGCATCATTCCTTTTTCTACTGCTTACACAGGGGTGAGGTTTGGACTACTATCACAAGGCCTAGTCAAATTAGTGACAAAACAATTAAGGTCATAGAGCTCCTCACATTCATTTAGATTTTGCTCACACCTTTTTCAGTAGTAGCTCAAGGTGAGTTAAATTCAGGTACACTGGATATGTCTTTGTCCCAGGAGGGCTCACAATCTGTTTTGTACCTGAGCCAATGGAGGGTTAAGTGACTTGCCCAAGATCAAAAGGAGCAGCAGTGGGATTTGAACTGGCCACCTGGACTGCAAGACTGGTGCTCTAACCACTGCTAGGCCACTCTTCCACTCCCTGTTGACCATATTGTCCATAATTAGCTGTCCTAGGCTGCAACTATTAGTTCTGTTGGTGTCTCAAATCACTAAATGCATCCAGTGTTGATCAATGAATGGCTCCTGAAGTATCACTTTGTACTTTTGCATTTGACACTTGCTTTTGCTCATTTGCTGATCTAATGCTTTTGAACAGCTTTTTTTCTTTCTTTACAAATTCCATTGCTGCCTCTTCTGTAGAACATTGGATTTTTACTTGTTCTCTCTACTCGTATTAACACATGTCCAAATTTAATGATGATTGAGTGAGTCTGGGTGTTTACTTTCATATGTTAGCACCTACTGCATATTTGTGTGACACTTAAGTAACCCTGGTGGTAGCCTGTCACAGCAGCTCACTTGCTATAATCTTTCTAGGTGGTCCATTCCTCCCTTGGCTTAGCGAATGTGCAGTCCTAGCATACAATTCTTTGAGAGCTGCACATCAATTCAGAGGTGTAGGCTATACTTGGGCCCTGGCACATCCAGTTACCCTGCTTTACAACTATATAGCACTTGGATTCACGTTAACAGCCCACCTCCTTGGCTCGCCCACATGCAACAGGAAGTGCTTGTGAACCAATTGCAGTTCTGGTGTTTTCATTTTTACCAGCGCTCCAGCCTCCAACCCTGTCTACTACAGCTGGGTGTTGCGGAGGGGCTGCCACCTCCACTGCCATCTCTGCTATTAATTTATTTCTGCTCTGTCTGTTTCTGGCGCTGCTGTTCTCGCTTCTGTTACCTGCCCCTATGGCTCGCACACGCCAGTCCTGCATGTTCTAGGTATTCTGCTACTGCACCAGAGTAGGGGAGGGGGGTTAGGATGCAGGAGCTCCTACATTGCATGCTGCTGGAGCAGTCTGGCCAGGAGCTGTTGCAGTGATATTGTTAATTAAACCTATTTCACTGTGGCTAACAGGCACTGCTAGGATCCAGCTTGGCCTTCCTCTGAGCACTGTACCATATGCACACCTTAAACAGGGCCAGGAAACTTTCTCTGCAGTGCCCAGGTAAAAAATAAATGTTGTTGGGCTCTCAAGTGCCTATGTAGCAAGAAAACCTTCATATTTCATGTTGGGCTTCTGGGTGGGGGTGGGCTCTGCAGTGCTCAGGCAAAAAAAAAAAAAAAAACTAAATAAAATTTTTTATATTGGGCTACTGCGTGGGGGAGTGTGAAGGTCAAGGCTGAGGCCATGCTCCAGAGAGGGCTAGTAGCTTGCCCACTAGCCCTCTCTGGAGCTGGGCTGATGCTGAGTTAGACCGATAGGGATAGGTAAGGCAGTACATTCTAAGGCATTATTTACTAGTATCCCATGCAACACTATTTACACTTATATACATGGTGCCCATCCATATTACCTCTGGTCTCACCCAAAATGTGAGGTCTGGCTATGCCACTGTATCAATTAAAAATGTTAATTGCTCAATCACAATTTGTAATCCCAAGTTTAATTCTATCTTCTAAATGTTCCTCTCCCTCAGTCATCAACGATCTCTCCGTTTCTCTTCCCCTAGCCAACATTGCTTCTGACTCTATTTTTCCTTACCATCCAGCATCATACCATCTTTCTTCCTCTTTCCTTTTCCTTGATCAGCATACTTTTCCTTCCTTCTTCCCTGATTTAGATGTTATCCCTTTTGCCAAGTTATGGGTTCACATCGCAAAGAAGGCTTTTGCTTCCAGTCTGTCCCCTTTCAAGCAACATCTATCACGTTGTCTTCTTCACCATTCGGTGTCATCTCCCACTCACATGTGGTCCTGGCTCTTCCTCCTCACCTACTGCTGTGCCTCCCGGCATACAGACTAGAGAATGACACGGGGACAGGGACCCGCAGGGATGGGGACAAACTTTGTTCGTGTGTTATTCTCTACTTTGAAGAATGAATTGGACAGTTATTTATGTTTGAATGATGCAGGCGATGATGCTATCATTTTTTTGGAAAAACAAGCAAAAGTGCTGGCCACAACTGGCAGAATTTGACTGGGGGATCCTGTACATTACTGCTACTAGTACATCATCTGAGAAGATTTTTCTATTGCAGGCAGGACTGTGGAAGACAGGAGAGCTACACTGAATCCTGAGATTGTTGCAGATTATTATTCATATACAGATTAAAAAAATCATAACAGTTCTTAAGAGGACATACAGAATGGGTTGTATTTTGTACCCCTGGGCATTTTAACAGGGTGGATTAGGGTTCCTTGGGGTAGTAGAAGTTAGCTATTATTGGGGTTGAAATGGGAGGGGGTATTATAGTTGCTCATTGTTATTGTTTTCGATTTGTGATTTATAAAGTTGCACAGCATATTGTTCCTTTTTATATTTTTAATAAGATTTAAATATGAAATTATAAGTGTTTGAGGCTTCTTCAGATGAGTCCAAACAAGCAGAATACACATCTAATACAATAAAAAGGCTTTATTTGTGCCACTCTGTAAAATGTCCCAAGCCATGTTTCGCCTCACTAGAGGCCACAACAGGGGCTAAAACAGCTATTGTGGTCCCAAAGGGCACGTACACGCAATAGAGCATGAATGAGAAAGTTGCTATGTTTATGGCAACCCTGCGAGCTGCAACACTGTTGCTGCTTTCATTGGATTTTAGCTCTATTGCATGTATGTGACCTTTGGGATTGCAATAGGTGTTTTAGTCACTGACGAAGCCTCAAGTGAGATGAAATGTGGCCACGTCAGGACATTTTACAGAGTGGCACAAATAAAGCTTTTTTTAATCATATTAAACATGTGTTCTACTCTTCTTTGGACTCCTTTCTGCACTGCAGAATATTTTGTTCCTATTCTCATGTTTCCGCTTCTTCAGGTGGAGACAGAAACTGTGGGGGTGGGGTAGGGACAGGGACAAACTTGCATCTAGGACTCATTGTTGGGCTCCTCTCCTGGTTTGGAATGCAATGGATCATATGACCAACCTCTTCCAGTGTGTGTGTGTGTGATGATTACACTATCTCCTAGGGATGTGTAATAGCTAGTGGTGGGCTGCCTATTTGGGTACCGAGCATTGCCAGTTGAGGGGCCCAGGACCTCCTGGCCACATGAATTGACATTTCTTCCCACTCTATTCATGCATCTGGCACTCTTCCTCTATCCTCCCCTTCCCTGTTCCAGCATCCTTGTGTCTATGCCCCCCTCCCCACACGAGTGCCCCCAAAATGTCATGTTTCCTTACAGGGCCCTGGCCCATAGGCTTTCTGATCATAATCCTCTCTCTGCTACACTTTCCTCCTTTTTGCTATAACTCCCTTCTTCTCTAAAGGTAGCCCAAAGCAGAGAGAAGGTTCTGGTCAGCAACAGAGAGCACATGTCAAGACTCAAGTAGGAAATATAACCTTTTGCATGATAAACATTGTGTGTGTGTGTGTGTGGGGGGGGGGGGGGGGGGGGAAGGGGAAGGGGCAGAGATGGTGTGCCCAGGAGGAGGGAGAGGTAAAAATGATGTGCCCAGGAGGAGGGAGAGGTAGAAATGATGTATCTGGGGGAGGAGGAAATACATGAGGGATAGATAGTGAGTGGGTATATGGAGAGTGAGGGGAAGGCAAAGGTTGAAGATCAAGAGGAGTAGGGTAAGAAAGATGTCAGATTGGAGGAGATGGAGGGAAGATGTAAACTTGAATGATAAAAACCAGCCAGAAGCTACTGCTGGTCAGGCATCCAGATCTCAACTGGGTCCATAGTCACTGCAATCCCAGCTAGAGTGACAATGTTGTTTTCACTGTGTAAAGGACACATCACTAGTTGTCATGCAGATGCAGCAGACCAGCATCAGCAGGAGGATTTCCCTCGCCACCCAGGAGAATGATGGGGAGCCAGCCCCCACCACAACTTCCCCTGCCGCCCATGGTGAGCTCCCTGCCATCACCATCGCCAGCCAACCATAACCACCACTGCCGGTGAGCCAGCTGACACCGCTACCACCCAAAGCGAGCCAGGCCCAATCACCATGCAGGGCTTGCCAGTGAGGAAACTGAGGAGGAGAGTGACATGGAAGCAGACAAGGAAACAGCCACCCAGGGCCTCCCATCCACCACCCATAATGGACCTTCTTTCCTCCCCTTGTTAGTTCCTTCGACTCCCATCTTGCTCCTGGTTTCCCCATCCCTCCTGTGCTCATCCCACTTGGCCTCTCTCCGAGGAGCAGCATCACCCTGTGAGGCTGAGCACTCCCCCCCCCCCCACATCCTGCAACACCTCCAAGCTCTCCCCAGGAAGCTTGAACAGCCGGTAGCGGCAGGTCCCAGTGGTACACCACCTCACGAGTGCCTTTGAAGAGGTCACTTTGGGTACCCTGCTGGAGGAGATTCAGGAGTTGCAGCAAGATCAGAGGGCCCAGGCTGAGCCTCTGGCCCAGATGCAGCTGACACTAGGACAAATGGCAGTTAACGTGTCCAACTTGACATTTGCCTGAGTACGGGTAGGACTCATTAAACATGATCAGGTCGGATGAGTCTTGCCCAACCCCTCACAGGGTTGTCCAGCTCCACTGAGGAGGGGGGACTGTTCTATCCACCCACCTTACCCCTCTTGTCCTCCCTCACCTCTCCCGCCATGAGTATTTTTGTTGTTGTTATTGTGGTTAATTTTTCCTTTATGTAAATTAGTTGGACTGGAACCACTAAGCTATTTTGGTTTTGATATTAAGTTATTTGTTTTGGATTTTTGTTTGGAATCTGGTGTTGTGTGTTTCTTCCACATAATACTAACATGCTGCCAGGCTTATGGTCCTTAACATGGACAGCTATTATGTTAAGCACAGATAGGAGTGTAGCTATACACTGACCTATATCCTATCCCCTTCACTGTGGTCCTGTACCATATCAAGGTTAGGGACTGTTCATTAGGCTCATTCCCAAATTCATTGCTAAAAGCCTATTGAATAAGTATACCTTTAAAGCTGCTCCCAAAGTAATCAAATGATTGATCCTATACTGAGTGAGGGGCTATTTGCCTGAGCCCTAACCACAATGAACTACACTGTTAGACATCCTACCGGCAGGACTTAAGACCCAGAACATACTTAAAGGCCCCTACTCAGTTGCTGACAGCAAAGGCTATAAACAATCTGACCACATCCCCAATGCACCCTCCTTTATTTGCAGAGGACATTTTACAAAACAGAGGAAAGAAAAAAGCAGTCAAAGTGACCTGGCAAAGCCAACAGGGAAAGCACTAAGCCCAGTACTTTTAACAGAGGTAACTACAAAGCCCAAGGCCAGAACATTTCATCTCAGGCCTGCAGTGGCATACCTAGGGTATTTGACACTCATAGCCAGTCATTTTTTAACACCCCCTCCAAAATCCAGTACTAGGTATACCAAGAATACAAAACACTCAGGACCTATAGAGCAATTCTACCATACCACAAGCAGTAATTTCTAAGAGTCACACAAGGAAAAGGAAAGCATCTTAAACACTACAGTGAGCACTAGAACATCAATTCACCTATTGTAAAATGAAACCAGACAGAATAGTACAGATCGTGGATCCTGCACAGTCAATGCCAACTGAAAGCCATGTCTTTTTCACAAACACAGATACACTCTAATCCACTATAGAATAAGTAATCATAAACTTTCTATTTAGACAAAAATTAAACTGAACCCCCAAAATGCCAGATTCTGCATACAATGCAACACACCAGAGAAACAGAAAATGTCCCCTCGTACTCTGCAAAATATAGACAGCAGATGTAAATTTGAAAAAACTAACAAACACCAATCACCACTTTACAAATTAACAAACAGAAATAAAACAAATATAGAAAATAAAATAATACCATTTTATTGGACTAATACTTTTAGCTTTCAGAGGTCAAAACCTCCTTCCTCAGGTCAATACAGTATAGTGTTGTTACAGTATCCTATCCGAAAGTTAGTCAAAATGTATTAAAATTAGTCCAATAAAAAATTACCTTATTTCCACGTTCTATTTATTAACACAGCTACAATACTACTTTATCCTAAAGCAAAAAAATAAAAAATATATTTTATTTACAGTTTGTCGTCTCTGGTTTCTGCTTTCCTCATCTTCTTTTCACTGTCTTCCTTCCATCCAGCATCTGTCTTTGCTCTCTCCCTGCCATCCAGTGTCTGCCCTCTCTCTCCTGTCCCCTCCATCCAATGTCTGCCCCCTCTCCCTGCCCCTTCCATCCACTGTCTGTCCTCTTTCCCTTCCCTCTAGCGTCTGCCCTCTCTTCCCCTTCCATTCACTGTCTGCCCTTTCTCTCTGCCCCTTCGATCTACTATTTGCCTTCCCTCTCCCATCCATCCATCTATCCAGGGTCTGCCCTCCCTCTCGATCCCCCTTCCATCCAGGATCTGTCCCCTCTCTCTCTCTCTGCCCCCTCTTTTTGGCTCCCCAGTTCCAGTCCCATTATCCCACCTGCCCCTAGTTCCAGCCCACATCTCCCACCTGCCCTCCCCTTTCAGCACCACTATTCCACCAGTCCCATTTCAGCCCCAGCCCTTTTCTCCCACAGTCACTTCTCCATCCGCTTTTCAGCCCCCAGTCTCAGCCCCAGCTCTTTTCTCCCACCAGTCCCGAGCTTCAGCCCCCAATCCCCACAGGTTCATCCTCTGCCCCTTTTCAACCCCCAGTTCCAGTACTAGCCCCCTTATCCCACCTACCCTCCTTTTCAGCCCCCTTCATCCACATGCCTTGCATTAGGGCCCCCCCTTTTCAGCTCCAGCCCAATTCTCTCACCTGCCCTCCTTTTCAGCCCCAGATCCATTCTCCCATCTGCTCGTCCCAGGCATGGCCCCCATTCTCCCTCCTGCCCCCTTCTTAGACCCCAGTTCCAGCTCCCCTTCTCCCATCTGAGCCCCCACTCCCCGAAGCAGTCCCCACCTGCCTACCCTCAGCTCCGTCAACAGACAACAGCCCTCTTCTTTCTACCAACCGGCACCCTGCCTTAAAAAAAAAATCTCTGAAGTGGTGGTGCAGGGCTTCGCGTCTACATGTAAAAGAAGCGGAGTGCCTCGTCTGGCCTTTGGCCTTCCCTCACTGTGTCCCGCCCTCTGCTGATGTAACTTCCTAGTTCTGCGAGGGTGGGACACAATGAGGGAAGGCCGAAGGCCTGACAAGGCGATCTTCTTTTACACGGAGACGTGAGGCGCTGCGCTGCGCTGCCGCTTCAGAGATTTTTTTTAAAGGCAGGGTGCTGGGTGGTAGAGAGAAGTCTGTCGACGGAGCTGAGGGCAGGCAGGTGGGGACTGGGGCACCAGCGGCCTTTGGGTGGTAGCAGTGGGAGCGGAGCACCCCCCCTAGTGCTGACACCCGGGGTGGACCGCCTCCACCACCCCACCCCTTGGTACGCCACTGCAGGCCTGGGAACACATCAAGGAGATCATTTTTAGTGGATATCTACAATGACTATGGTTGAGAGAATCACATGTTGACAAGTAGTGCTGGAGTTCTGATAAACCTCTTTGAAATCCTTCACAGATGGCTACTGGCAGTTTGGTTTCTCATCTAGCAGAGATCTCCATCTTACCTCTGGCCAGATCATCAAAATTTAGACAAGTGAGAACTGTGATCATTGTACTCAGTATTTCATTATGGAAAAATGCATTTCCAAGGGAGTCGAACACAAAGGTGAACTACATTAAATGACAGCAGAAGAGGGAGGTGTGCCAATCTACCACCCCTACACCTCACAAATTCAAGTTGCAAACTATTACCGTACACATTTGTTACTTGAAGCTAAGGAAGCAAGCAGAAAAAGCAGTGGAGTACTGTGTCCAAGCCTACCTGTCCCCCTTACTACCATGAAACTCTTAGTCTGCCAGACCGATTGATAGACAAACAAGTGATAATATCCATCATGGGCAGCAATAAATCAGGAGTCTTCCCTGCCTGACTCTATTCCCTCTTTGTGCACAACTTAAAACCCTAGTAAGTAATGTTGGCTTGGTGACAGAAGAGGTGCCTATCAGCCAGAACAGTGATCCCGAATGGAACTAACTCTGTCCTACCAGCTGTGGCTTATTAGCAGTCTTTGGCAAAAAAAAAAGACTACAGAGCTTATTAGCTGCAGAGTGTTCTTGGGCATTTTGAACAAAGGGGAGCCACTTTGGAGTTTGCTTATTTCCTTCTCATTAAATGGCAAAAAGGCCTTTAAAGGTATGGCCTAACCCAAGTAGCCATCCATAGGCAGACCTGCCAAGTCTCCCGCAGTTAGCGAAAGACTCCCGCTTTGGCAGGTCATCTCCCGCACTCCCGCCAAAGTGGGAAAGTCTCCTACTGAGATGATCCTCCGCTGCCGCTGCATCCCTGTAAGCAGCTGCAGCAAAAGAAGAAAAAGAAGCGTGGAGCCACAGCAGCCTTCAGGCATGCGCTGTCGGCTCTGCAGTCCTCTGCCCCCGCTGACATCAATTTCCTGTTCCGGGGGCAGAGGACCAGCAGACCGACAGTGCATGCCTGAAGCTGCTGCAGCCCCGCTCTTCTTTTTATTTTTTTGCTGCGGCTGCTCACACTGGCAGTGTGTAGAAGGAATGCAGCTGAACTCCCTGGCTGGTCCCAGGAGATAGCAGCTGCTTGGGTGCCTGGGGAACTAGGGTACGGGGGGAAACAAAAAATGCTGGGGTGGAAGAGAATAGAAAAAAATATTTTGTTTGGAAGGGGAGGAGGAAGAAAGAGTGTGTCAGTGTGTATGTTGCATGGAGGGGGAAGAGCGATCAAAGATGTTGGATGGGGACAGAAAAAAGGGAGACACTGGATGAAAGGAGGAAGAAAGAGGAGATGGATGAAAGGAGGGAGACACTGGACAGAAGGTGGAGAGCGAGGGGAGGGGCTGGATGGAAGGGAGAGTGAGAGAAAGGGAACATGCTGGATGGAGATGAGAAGCTGTATGGAAAGAAAGAAGAGTGGGATGCTGGATAGAAGAGGGGTACAGAGAGAGATGAATGGAAAGATGGGGGAGAAAGAGGGGACATGGAAAAGGGCTGGGAGAGACAAGCTGTTGGGGAGAAGGAAAGGTAGCAAGGGGGAGACCCTGGCTGGTCAGATGGAGAGAGAAAGAGGAGAAATGCTAGATGAAAGGAGGGAGAGAAAGAGGAAAAATGCTAGAAGTAGGGGACAGAAAGAGAGAAGACGCTGGATGGAAGAGTAGGAGAGAATGAGGGAAGGTGCTGGATGGAAGGATAGGGAAAAAGGAGACACTGGATGGAAGGATACAGAAAGAGGTGGGGAGACACTGGAAGGATGGGAAGAGAAAGAGGGGCGGATGCTGGATGGAAAGGGGGAGAGGATGGAGTTAGCGAAAGACTGGAGAATAATTGTGAGGGGCATGGGGAAAACAAAAGTGAAGAAAAGATGAAAAGCCATAAAGTAAAGAGAGGGAAATTAAAGAATGGATAGTACAAATGAATTAAGTCTGGACAGAGAAAGAAAAGGAGAAAAAAATGACAAATGGCAAGAGAGTTAAGAGAAGACAAAGGAAAGCAGAATCAAGAGACTGGAACCAACACAATTAGAAATAGTAAATAGCCAGACAACAAAGGTACAGAAAATAATTTTATTTTTAATTTAGGATAAAGTAATGTGGTAGGTGTGTTAGTTAAGGTTAATAAATGCAAATAAAACATAAACTAGAAAATAAGGCGATACCTTCACTGATTTTAAAACATTTTTGATTAACCTTCAGAGACCAGCACTTCCTTCCTCAGGTCAGGAGAGGATACCATAACAGCATTCAACTGTCCTGACCTGAGGCAGGAGGTTTTGGCCTTTGAAAGCTAATTGAAAGGGGTATTAGGCTATTAAATAAAATATTTTCTGAAATAACTGTGGGATTGAGGTGTGTCAGGGGGGCAGAGCCATGTAGAGTGGGTGGGGCCAAGGTACAGTTGGGTGGGGCTGGGGGCATGTACTAAAATCTCCTGCTCAAAAATTGGGACCCCCTTGGCAGCTTTGTATAGGTAGCATCATCTAAATTACTGTATAGTGTGGCTGTAGATGATGATGAATCAAACACCTCGCCAAAGGGCATCTGCTAATTTTTCCCACTAAGGAGTTGGAAACAAGCTGCTAGCTGGGGGACATTGTTTCTAAACAGTTGGGCCTGGTGGTGATTTGCCAAGAGGGAGACACAGGAACAGAGATGAAACTGTCTCCAGTGTGAGTGCTGTTACAACTGCTCATACATAACAGGAGGGTGCAGTTCAATTGGGTATACCTACCATCTGTCCTCAACCAGCAAACTGCCCCAAGACTTTCTTCAGGGTGATCTGCATTGAGCTGTTTTGGGTCACCTATTTACTACCACTACGATAACAATGTCTAAATACATTCAAGGGGATGATACACAAAGATAACAAAGTATAGACACACTCACACTCTATTAACCCAGGAGGCCTGAGACTTTTAGTTCACCACTATAAGAGTTAACTGTACTCCTACTGATCTGGAGGACACTCTCAATGAGTATAACCCACAAAGGACATTTGGCATACAATGCAGCCCCATTATAACTGAAGAACACTGGTGATAAAGCACATTATCTATTGTCCACCCCAAGATGCAACCTCAAATTTGTGCCAGTAGACAAGTAGGAGCTGTAGACCACACAAGACAGCATTGTGATGTTTTTCACCCATAGAGTGTCAGACACACAATCAGATCCTCAGCAGTCCTAGATCCACTGAGGCAGACACAGACCTCAATGTACTTATACTTTACATTTATTATACTGAAAAATGTATTTTTGAAAAAAGACGGCAAGCTTCTGTGACTGTAAGATAAATGTTTTTCCAGATGTCTCCCGGGCCACCAACTTAGATGTAAGGCTTTTTTAAGTCAGAAGCTTAGAGTGATGGCGTTGGGAACAGGCTTTTTCTTAAAATTTCCTTGTAAATATTATCACCTTGCAAGGGAAAGAGTATGCTTTCTGAGAATCTATGCAATTAGAAAATTTTCTTATAGGACATGTTAAGTGAAGTTGTAGTAGGAGTTAAAGTTTAAAATTGTGAGGTATCTTCCTCTGTTTACTTCTAATTTTTTTTCTTCACAGCTTATGCAGGTTGTTTCTCCCCTTGATGCGGGCTTGAAGGTAACAATGTATTTTGTATAAATATTAAACACGTATGTCGTTTAGGGGGCGCTGCTGAGCAGGAAGAGTGATGGCAGCTTGTTAACCGAGCTCCTGCTGATTCATTGAATATAATCAAGCATCCAGCGATATGCATCATAATCCTTCTTTTTAACATCAAATTCAGAAAGTGCTAACTTGCATGTATCATGTCGGCGAACAAGTCAGGAAAAGACACAGAACAGACCCATCATCACCAAAAAAAGATAAAAACAACAAAACAAAAGGTGAGGCCTCAAACACAACTAAAAGAACTCCTTAAAGAAAATAAGGAGATAAAAAAAAGACATATCTTCAATAAAATCTGAATTATTTCATATTGAAATCTTGGAAAATAAACAAGATGCTGCAGACAATAGTATGAAACAATTACAAAGACAATACAAATGTATTGGGATCCTTGAGAGACTGAAGATATGAATAATCGTGTGAGAAGAAATAACATCACATCAGAATTTTGGGAGTATCAGAAGCGGCTGAAGATAATAATATTACTAAATATTTGACAGGGGCGTAGCTACGGGTGGGCCCAGGCCCACCCAATCTCATCTTAGGCCCACCCAGTTTTCCCTGCTCCTCAAATCAGCGCATATAGCCGCGGAGCTGACTGTGCCGACAGGAAGAGCAGCTCTCCAAGTCCAAAATGCATTCTTCTTTCTTTCCTTTCCAGCATCGCGGCACCAGGCATCGCCCCCCCCCCAAGCCTTCCAATCCGCCGATAGCGTCAACGGGAAAGCAGTACACACGCTGCTTTAGACCTGCCCCCAGAAGCCTTTCTTTCTCCTTCAATTTCCTGTTCCCGTGTAGGCGGGGAGTTGTAGGAGAGAGAAGGGCTTCCAGGCAGGGACAGGTCTAAAGCAGTGCTTGTACTGCTTTCTCGATGAAGCTGCCTGGCGACTCGAGGGACTGGAAGACTAGGTGAGGGAGGGGGGGGGATGATAGTTACAGCGCATACGGGGCTGGAGGGAGAGCAAGAACTGAACTCTCCAGTGCTGTGGTGGCGGCGGCGGCAGGGGGGTTGCTGTAAAGAGAGCGGGAGAGACGGGGGCGAGACCAGCCGGCAAAAGTGATATCTACTGTAGTCTCACAGGGCAGGTTTAGTGGCACAATATTAGCAAACCTCTGAATTTCATGAATAATAGCGTCCGTATAGGGCATTTGTTTCCGATGTTCAGTACGAGTTTGTGCTGTTCCTATCACTCTATTTATTCTTGGATTTACCTGATGAAAGAAAACAAAATTATTGGATTTATGGAAACCATTTTCCTCCTGTCTTTGACCAACTCATTATTATTTTACCAATTAAAAGCATCATTAAACTCTCTAGGCACCCAGTATCGCATGGAGCTCGGCTTTGTTGATTCTATTGAAGGAATTGAAAAATTCTATAGCATACTTTTTCAGACTCTGCTTGAGATGTCTAGCATATTTATTTCAGTTAGCGTTCTTCAATGCAAGGTCTGCTTTGGTAAATATTTGTTTTTCTGGTAAAGCCTTGGTAATTGTTCCATTCTTATTTGTCTGAGAGATCTTTTCAAGTTCAATGGGCTGATTCTATTTCTACTTCAATTCCTCTTTACTATGGTGTTCCCCAAGGGTTTATGCTTGGTCAAGTTCTTTTAAATGTTTAGTTAGCTCCTTTGGTACTTCTTATTCAGTCTCTGGGTTTTGTCTTCTTTACATATGCTGATGCTATACATCTTCCTCTTCTAATAGATTAATCTTCCGTTTCTTTGATGTTTCTTCATGACTGGATAAAATTGCGGATTGGCTGCTGGTCAACAGTTTGAAACTGATTCCAAATAAATGTCAGTATATGGTCTTCTCAAGTAGTTGAGTAATTCTGACACCTCTCATTTGTGCTACTCCTATTACCTGTGCAGACACTATTAAAATATATTTCAGGTGTTGTCAAAAAAATATTCTTTCTACTGTGACAATTAAGTGTTTGTTTAGTGGTGGAAAGGACAGCTTTTTGTCTTTTGCTTCATTATTTAGTCCTATTGTGCTTAGACTACTGCAATTCTGTTTTTCATGGTCTGCCCCAGACACAACTTCAGACTTCAAATTACCACTGTGAAATTGCTCTGTAGAGCTAAAAATTATGATAGGGTTACCCTGCTGCTGTCTAATGAACATTGGCTTTCAGAGAATTTTCATATTCCCTTTTAAGATTCTCATACTGACCAATAAGATCTTTTGTACTGGTGCTCCTTTTTTTTTAAATATAATATTTTTTTAAAGTATAATCCTTTAAGATTACTTCACTCTTCTCAGCATAATTTGCTTGCTGTCCCTACTCATGAAAATTAATTTACACTGTAGGATTACCATTTTACATCCATTCTGAGGTATAAGTACATAAGTACTGCCACACTGGGAAAAGACCAAAGGTCCATCAAGCCCAGCACTCTGTCTCCGACAGCGGCCAATCCAGGTCCCAAGAACCTGGCAAAACCCCAAAATTTAATAACGATCAATGGACTTTTCCTTCAGGAATCTGTCCAGACCCCCTTTAAACTCAGCAAGGCCAACTGCCGCCACTGCATCAAAATCTTACTAGTATACTCAGGTATTTTTTGTAATTGAAGACAATTACCCCCCCCCCCCCCTGTTTACTAAACCATGTGCTAATGCTGACAAAGTCCATTCACTTTGGCAACGAAAATGATAAAGGGGATGGGACGACTTCCCTATGAGGAAAGGCTGAAGTATCTAGGGCTCTTCAGCTTGGAGATGAGACGGCTGAGGGGAGGTGTGGGTGGGTGGAGGGAGGGAGGAAGGGAGGGAGGGATGGAGAAGAAGCAGAAGATGGATGTGGCTAGGGGTGTGGTGGGAATGGGAACAGCAGAAAATGAGTGGGACTTGGTGATTGAATGGGAAAGGAAGACAACAAGAGGAAAGAGAAGAAATGGAAAAGAATTTAGAAGACTGACACATGAAAAGTGGAAGAAAGTGGGACCAGCCCAATCAGAAAAATAAAGTGCTCAGACAACAAAGGTAAAAAAATTATTTTTATTTAATATTTTTTTAAAGATTGAGATGTGCCTGCTTTGTAAAATGTACATTTTATTAAAAAAAAAAAAAAAATTAGCTTTGTACTTTGCAGAGTACAGGAGAAAAAAAATTTTCTGTTATTGCCCTGCTTTTAGAGACTGGCTTTCTTTTTTATATTTAGTGTAGACAGGTTCCCGGGTGGGGGTGGCCTCTGCAGTGCCCAGGACATTAGAAAAAAAAAGGTTTTATATTTAATGCTGGTGTGCTTCAGGGTGGCGGGAGCGGGGGAGTGGGGGTGGGGAGATGCCAGACTATGGGGAGGGGTGGGGCTGATGCATAGCTATGGGATGGATGATGGGGAAGGGAAGGGCTGATGCTGGGCTATGGGGGGGGGGGGGTAGGGAAGCAAAGTTTGAAGGATATCATGTCTGAAATTATACTGTAGGATCCTGTCATGTGTGTTGAGATGTTTGCCATTATAGTAGACTTACGCCTGGTCAAGTTTAAGATGTGGGATAGTGTAAACTATATTTTAAAATATTGGTTTTTTTCGTATATTGATGCTAGGCATACTACTTAGAAATCCATCATCAAGTGCATTCTAATGCATTATTTTGTAGCAAGAAACACTACTCATACCTATATACACAGTGCCCACCCTTATTAGCTCTGGGCCCACCCAAAATGTTAGGTGTGGCTACGCCACTGATTTGGAATCCTTCATACCTTTGCTACTGGATTTACAATTTGAACGATGCTTTGAAATAGAGCTCATCGGGTTCCGTCAAGGCCTATACCACAAAACAAATATCCCATGCTTATCGTTATGAGAGTGCTCCGATACAAACACATGGTTACCATTATGCAGCGTACTCGGATATGTGCTCCGATTAAAAAAGACGGATCAATGATTCAATTCTTACCAGACCTTCACAAGAAGGCCTCAGGGTGTTCTATCCTCCCCTCCCCTCCTTTACCTTATTATCATGCCCTGGTGGTCTAGTGCCCTCTTCAGGGCAGGAAAGAGTCCCCTCTTTCTTGCCCAGCACAGCTGCAGACGTGTCTTGCTCCTGGCACTGCTTCAAAATGTATGCCGAGAATTCAAGTGGTGATCTTGTGAGACTTCTACAGAAGTCTTGCAAGGTCACTGCTTGGACTCTCAGCAGCCATTTTGAAGCAGCACCGGGAGCAAGACAGATCTACAGCCATGCCAGGCAGGAAAGAGGGGGCTTTTTCCTGCCCCGAAGAGGCCACTAGACCACCAGGCACTACAATAAGGTACAGGAGGCAGGGCCGTGCCAAGGGTCTCTGGCGCCCCCCTGCAGACTATCAGTTGGCGCCCCCCCCCCCCCCCACCTGGCAGCGGCAGGAATTCACCGCTGCTGCTGCTTGGAGCCTCTCTTATGCCGTGACCCACCCCCTTCTGATGCAACTTCCTTTTATGCGGGGGTGGACCAGAGCAGAAGAGACTTCAATCAGGCTGCATGAAGCGGTTGTGAATTACTGCTGCTGCTGGGGAACTTCCTTCAAGACATTGGGGGGGGGGGGGGGGAGAGTCAAAGAAACAGGGAGAAATGTGGCAATGGGCCCCCTGCTGCTCTGGGTCTTCAGTTGCCAGAAGTCAGTCCGCTCCTGCCCACATCTCACCTAAGGGAGCAGCTGTGGCACACCTGTTGAAAAACACTGCATTGGACTTTGTGTGTAAGCAAAATAAGGTAGCCACACATAGGGTGACATCATCACTAGAAGACACCAGTTCTGATCTGCTCCCTAGAGCCCAGAAAAATCTTTGAGCATGTCTGAACTTGCACACCTAGTGGTTACTACAAAAGCACCCATGTGCCAGTCTGTTTCATGAGCTTTTAGCCTACAGACAAATTCTGCTCCACTCTCTATAACAATGCTGGATTCCAAAGCACAAAAACAAAAGACAAATCAAAATCAAAGGCCAAGCCTCACGACCCAATATGAAAACCAGGATTTAAAAAATACTCACAGTGCGGGAAGAATATGGCACTATCAGACTCCCACCACATGTGTGTCCAGTGGCTGGAGCCCCAAGCATAATGTGGTTATACAGCACAAGGTTATACAGTTATATATAGTTGCTGGATCTTAAGTACTACTAGAAATGGAAATATGACTGTGTTATACTTATGTCAAAATCCATTTTATTACTCATCATCAACTTATCTCTTCCTTTCCTCATGCCTTAGTCTCCCCTCCTTCCTCCCTGATTCTAGCTTATTCTCTTCCCCCCCCCCAACACACAGAAATTTCCTTGCCTTGTTTTTCCTATCTTCTTTCTCTTCCATCAGCTCTTATTGTCCTTTCCTGCTGCCCTTACTCTCCCCTCCTTCGTTCCTCCCTGATTCTTGTTTTCTCCCCCCCCCCCCCCAACAGAAATTTCCTTGCCTATTGGCTGTTGTTTATTTGTTGCATTTATATCCCACATTATCCCAGCTGGCCTGGTTGGTTCCAGTTCCCCCACCCAACCTGCAGCCTCAAATGCACTTTCTTTTTCTTTATCTCTCACAGCAAAAAACAAAATTAATGTGGAGCGCCGCGGGAGCGGGCAGCAGGCAGCGATCAATCATCCAGCAGCGGTGCCGGCTCTCCTCTCTCCTCTCAGCACTGCTGCACACTGCACTCTAACGCGGCAGCAGCAACACCCGTCCAGGTCCTGGAGAGTCGGACTGCCTGCGAGGCTCCAGGCGCGTGCGTCAGAGCTGGGGCGGTGCTAAACAGACGAACAAGCACTGTGCACAGGAAGGCAGCAGCGAGCCAGTCAGCCAGACCCAGCAGCGCATGCGCATAGGCGCCAACAACGCGAGAGAGGTTTATATTTTTTAATTTTAGAACATGACTCGGCCGGCGGCAGCAGCGCCCTTGATTGGCAGGCACCCTCCTGCCGTGCTTACCGCCCTTACCGGGTTGGCATGGCCCTGACAGGAGGGAAGGGGAGGGGTAATGAGTCATGTGGGTGGAAGGCTGGAAAATTGGGGAGGGGGATACACATGGGGGGGAGAGAGGGGATATACATGGGGGAGAGAGGGAATTTGGCTTTCTTGGGGGGGGAGTCAAAGTGACAGAGGGCGGGGCGGGGTGTGACAGGGGCAGGGTGGGTGTGACAGAGGGCGGGGTGGGGTGATATATTTGGGTCCTCTTTTTTCTAACGGCAAATATGGTAACACTAGTTATCACAGCAGGAAGCTCTCACAAGAGATAAATACAGGATATTTGTGCTGTACAGTTACCTTCTCCTTTGCACTGGGTGCAGCACAACAACAGAGATTCACACCATCCACACTTCAGGCCATTCTTGCAAAGAAAACACCAAGCACTGTAGCACATTAACCAGCATTTGTAGGGGCACAATCATCTCTCTATATAAAAGGCAACACCAACGTTCTATGAAGCCTCCAGCCGGAAGTGTGAAGGGGGCGAGATATCCGGTTTCCCTATGAGTGTCTGCCCCGCCCTCTCTTTAACACAAACAGTCAGTGAAGGAAAACAGCAGAGCACGAAATCAAATCGTTGGCTCTGTAACAGTGAAGGACTCAGAGGGGGGAGGGGAGAGAGGCCAGAGGGCAGGGACACACACACTCCCACATGCACACAGAAGAAAACCTTGTAGGCCCCCCCCCCCCCCGCGTTTCATTTGCATCAGAAACAGGGCTTTTTTACTGAAGGACTCAGAGGGGGGAGGGGAGAGAGGGCAGAGAGAGGGCAGAGGGCAGGGACACACACACTCCCACATGTACACAGAAGAAAACATTGCTAGCCCCCGTTTCATTTGCATCAGAAACGGGGCTTTTTTACTAGTGATATAATATATGCGCACTAGACACTAGCATGTGCCTGATGTCAGGATGCCAATTTTACATGGTGTGATTAAATATAAAAATTCACATGTGACTTAGCCAACACCACAAGGAGCTGTAGTGGAAATTGAACCCACATCACCTGGATCAAAGGGGGGGTCCTTTTACTCATGAATAGCGCATGTGTTCTGCTGCAGGGCCTATAGGAATAAAATGAGGCCTATGGCAAATAACATGAGCTAATTGTTCATAAAAGACTTCCAAAGTATCTGGCATTGAAGGGATTTTGTGTTGCTATTATTGAGGTGCTACCAGAATTTGAATACATTTTTTCTATGGGAAGCTGTAAGAGGAAACATTCAAGCTATGCTGCGTATGCCACAAATTCCACAATATGTGGAAAAAAATCTTGATGTTGACAATGTGTTAAGTATGTATGTGGGTTATATTGAGTCAGGATAGCTGTTGGGCAGACTATTTACTTTGAAGTCAGTCATCAAGTGCACTCTATGGCATTATTTAGTAGTATCCCAAGAAACACTAGCCATATCTACATACCCATAGTGCCCACCCATATTAACTCTGGGCCCACCAAAATGTCAGGTCTGGCTATGCCACTGCATGACACCAATTTCAGCATTAAAGGGCTGTGGCCCACATAACGACACCCAACTTGCTACAAACATGGGTTACAACCTTGATGCTGAACAAACTCCAATCAGGAACAAGTAGAGCAAAGAAACCTCTCGCAGATGGTGTTCAAAAATCCATTTATTAAAAAATTCTTCTAAAACAGTGAGGATGACATGTTAATGTTATATACCTCTTACCACTTATTCATACATTTTGTATACATTATAGATTGTCTAAGATACTTTTAAGCAGCATTACATTGTATGTACAGTGTGTACATATTTTAGTTGGAGTGACCACTTTTTTTTATGATAATGCCCCTTGTCTTTTTACATAAGTTACATTTGTCCTATTTTTGATTTATATTAATGTCTCTTTTTTTATATTTTGTATATTTTACATTTGTTTTTATATTGCTAACAGGAAGGTTAATCCTTTGACGACTAAATCTAGGAATATGTTTTTGAATGACAGATTCCTAGGTATGGCACCTTTCTATTTAGTTGTTTTTATATCTGTTTATGTAGGGACTTCCGGTGATGCGGTGAGCGGAGCGGCAGCAGCTGAACTCGGCTCTGAGGTTTCCCGCCCCTGAGCGTGAAAAATTAATTGTAGTTTCAAAGTCGAAAACCGACCAAATCACTAAAGTGTGGTGAACAATTTATGGAAAAGTTCTTGCAGAAAACCTCACCTGTGATGGCGCAGAAATCAACGTGGAAAGAGAAGAGCAAGGTAGGAAGCGGTGAATCTAAAATGGCGGATGACATCGCGATGCCGGCCCCGATCTTCACTGACGCTCAATTGGAGCAGTTAACCGCGGCAGTGATAAAAGCGATGGACCCGCGCTGGAGCGTGCTTTCACAGCAAGTGGAGGAAATTAAAACCGGCTTCGATGGACTGGGAATCCGGACGGGGGACCTGGAGACGAGAGTAACAGCGCTTGAGGATGATGTCCGTTCGCAGGCCCCTGATATAATGAGCCTTAAAAAACAAATGGCAGCACAAGCTATGAAACTGGAGGACCTGGAGAATCGCTCCAGAAGGAGTAATATTCGAATAGTGGGTATCCCAGAGAGAATACCGGAACAAAACTTAGAAACATGGCTGGAGGCATGGTTGGCGAAAGAATTAGCGTTAACAGACTCCGGGAACCCACTGGTAATTGAGAGAGCACACCGCTTGGGTCGGAAAGAGGAAGCCAAAAACCGCCCCAGAGTAATAGTAGCAAAAATCCACAATTTCAGACACAAAGTGGAGATCATGAGGGGCTTTCGCTTAAAGAGAGAAGAGCTCAGATATGATTGACATAAAATCTTAATTTTCCAGGATTATTCGCAATCTGTTCAGGAGCAGCGAAGAGGCTTTCACCCAGTGTGTACCTGGCTAATCAAAAAGGACATAAAATTTGCCCTAATGTACCCGGCCCTGCTTGAAAATTCTGCACCAGGAGAAATGGCACCATTTCACAAAAGTGGCTGAGGCGAAATCCTTTTTAACAGACAAGGGGTATGAAGTTGAAAGCTGAAGGTTGTATGTTTGATGATTGTTCACTGCCATGTTAAATGTTACCTGTTTAAAAGCACTGTCGGTTAGACAAAAATGTTACCAGACGCGCACGGAGGCGGGAGCCTCTTGCCTCTAAAGGGAGCGCACATTTTGCGAGTAGCATTGCGAAATGAGAGGGGTGATAGGAGAGGGAATGGGAAAGGGATAAGGGCTGTAGGGGGGCAGTTTAGATTAGAAGGGAGAATAAAGGAAAGGGAAGGGTTAGGGACGAAGATTGGGGAAGGGGTGGGGCAGAGGGCAGTTAGGGGGGAGGGATGGGGAGGAAAGAGGCAGAGAGGATAGTCGGAAAGAAAACATCAAAAAGGGGGAGGATAGAGGGACAGAAGTAACCTTGCACCACTCAGGCCAATGTGATGGAAGTTTAAAAATCATTGAGGCGCCCGCGGGTGGCGATACTCGGGGGGAGGCTGGGTTCCCGAGGGAAGGCTTAAATGATGGGGACCACTGTTGGAACTTATACTTAGCTACATATGACACAAATTAAAAAAGTTCGTTTCACCTCATGGAACGTGGGAGGAATCACATCACCTATAAAACGGGCAAAAATTTTGTCGGCTTTACGCCGCCAAGGGACAGACATAGCATGCATACAAGAGACCTGCCTCTCCGAGCTGGAGCATGAAAAACTAAAAAGGTCATGGGTGGGAGAGGTCTTTTCAGCATCAGCAAATGGGCGGAGAGGTGTAGCGATATTGATAGGATGGGGGGTGGCCGCTAAGGCCGAGCTACTCTCCAAGGACCCACAAGGACGATATGTGCTAGTGTGGCTATGGCTGCAGGGGAGACAAATGGTGATATTAGGCTTATACAGCCCCAATATATATGATCCGAGCTTCTATCAATCCCTTGTACGGCAATGTGCAGTATTGAAATACCCACTAATAATAATGGGAGACTTTAACTTGGTGGCGGACCCAGCACAAGATTGCTCGAGACCGAACGGAGAGCAGAGTGGTGGCCAGCGAGTGCAAGCCCTACGTACATTTATGCGCACCCTGGGAGTTCTGGATGCATGGCGTACACTACACCCAGGCGAGAGGGACTTTACCCATGTGTCTAGAGCTCATGGGACCCTTTCGAGAACTGATTACATTCTGGTTAGCAGAGAGGTATTCCCAGAAATCGTACGAGCAGAGATAGGCCCAGAAGAGATATCCGACCATAGTCCAATATGGATGGATGTGGAGGCCCCTAGTTACTACCAAACAGGCAGGGGATGGAGGTTCCCAGGGTATCTATACAAGGATAGGGATTTCTCACAACACCTTAATCAAAAATGGGAAGCCTATGTAGTATCTAACGCGCAACATGCAGACAGCCCTAGCCTCTACTGGATGACCGCAAAAGCAGTTTTAAGAGGCGATGTGATAGCGTATGTGGCAGCACGAAATAAAAAGATAGCTAGAGCCATTATACAACTAGAAAAGCAATTCCAGAGAGCCAAACGGCAATATGCGGGCAACCCAAATAAAAAGACCTGGGAACGGCTAAAAACGACACAAGTAGCTCTCAATTCCCACATACATGAGAAAGCCACCAGAGCGATGTTTTATCACAAATACAAGCTGTATAGGTACGGCAATAAAGTGGGCTCAATGTTAGTGAAGTTGGTATCGAATTGGAAACCTCACAGGGTGATTACAGCGGTGAAAGATAAGCAAGGGAAGATAAATACCAAAAGTGAAGAGATTAAGCAGATATTTGTTCAATACTACTCTCAACTATATCAAAAACAGCAAGGGCCCAGAGAGGCATCATTAAACACTTATTTGCGGAGGGTGGGCATCATGCACCTGACAGACCAAGAGATACAACGGTTGAATGAACCCATCCAGGGGAAAGAGCTTCAGGGGTTGGTCCGGGGGCTGGCGCTGCATTCAGCGCCAGGGCCCGGATGGATTCTCGGGAGAGTTTTATAAGTTGTTGCCAGAGACCTCCTTAGGAACTTTGAGAGCCTACTTTGATAGTGTAGTTCAGACCAAGAGTTTCCCCTGCTACGCAAATACGGCGCTCATCACCTTACTGCCTAAGCCGGGTAAACCAGAGGACCAGGCGGAGGCATATCGGCCCATTTCATTATTAAATGTAGACAACAAAATTTTAGCGAAAATATTAGCAAACAGACTATCAAACATATTGCCCAGGTTGATAGGAGAAAAACAGACGGGGTTCGTGAGACAGAGGCAGGCAGGAGGGAATGTCCGTAAACTATTAATAGCAATGGCTCAGAGCAAGGCAGATAATGTTACAACATTACTTCTAAGCCTCGATGCGGAAAAAGCTTTCGATAAAGTAGATTGGGAGTTTATGTTTGACACACTGCAACATATGGGATTTCAAGGGTGGTTTTACAATGCCATAAGAGCCCTCTACACAGAGCCAACAGCTGAGATCCTTATCAATGGGGTGAGAAGCGAAAACTTTTGTAGATTTGTAGAGGGATGCGCCAGGGATGCCCCCTCTCGCCCTTGTTATTCATATTGTCCTTAGAACCCTTACTTAGAGCAATAAAATCTGAGGAGGGGATTCAAGGGGTTAGGTTGGGAGCTCATGACATAAGAGCGCTGGCATTTGCGGACGACCTGTTGATCTTAATCACGAACCCGGATAGCTCCCTCCCGAGTCTGCTGACAATACTCGATAAGTACAGTAAGTTTTCGGGTTTCACTTTAAATTTCACAAAATCAACAGCTATGATGGTGCATGGGGAAGGGGCCAAATGGCAAGGAACCCTTAAGATGACCTGGGCGGAGGAAGAATTTAGGTATCTTGGGGTCCGGGTACTGAAGGATTTATCACAACTATATGCATTGAATGTTACTAGGCTGATGGGAGACACATGTGCTAGGTTACAGCTTTGGCAGGCATACCCACTTTCCTTAATAGGGCTTATTGCCATAATAAATATGATGATTGTGCCACGATGGCTTTATGCATTTCAGGTATTGCCACTATACCTTTCTCTTAAAGATGATAAAACATTAAACAGGGCCATTAGTAGATTTCTTTGGCGGGGGGAAAAAGCCCCGAATACCCCTGTCGATTTTGTAAACTCCAGTGGAGTATGGTGGCCTGGGACTCCAAAACATACGATACCTGACGGTGGCAAGTGGCATGCGCCACACAAATGACTGGTTGAGAGACACTAGCTTTTTCTCAGCTACCACATTGGAGCAGACAGCACTGCAAAACATGCACTTTGGCTATTTGTTGCACGCACCAAGGACAAAAGTTCGAAATGAGTTTGAGGATACAGGAATTTTCACAACAGCACATGCAGTCTGGAGGTGGGTTTGCAGATTGCATCGATTCTCAGCAAGGACAACACCGTACCTACCTATATGTGGGAACCCAGACTTTCAGCCAGGACAGCTACATAAGGCCTACCGGAGATGGAAACAACAGGGCTTGGTATATTTGGTACAGGTGCTGACAGAAGATGGGAAAGTTAAACCCTTTTGTGAACTACAGTCTAAATATCAACTGCTGCCGTCGGATCTGTTTTACTACTATCAGCTGAAACATTACATATTGAGCTTACCCTGGGATTCCCTAACGGAAGATGTCCCAAGAGGAACTGGCAGAAGCATTCACTATGAGATCACAACAGAAAGTACCACTCACATTCCACCACAGACATATAAAAGATGCAATCCCTGAGCTGGACTATGGGAAATTAGCAGAGGTGTGGAGTGGAGAACTGGATGGGACTATAATGACAGCAACTTTGAAAGACCACATCCTAGGGTTGAGGCGGACGACCTCAATGGCAAGGCATTGGGAGCTCCAATACCGGATGGTGATGCGAGCTCATATGCCGCTGAGGAGGGCCTTCCACATGGGGCTACCCCCAGATGGAGCATGCCCGAAGTGTGGAGCAGAGGGAGCTATACTCGGGCATATGTTCTGGATATGCCCAGCCACACGAGCATTTTGGGATAGACTGTTACAATGGATCTCGAGCACTTGGCAATCCGATTGGCACCCTGGACCGGAGATGTTGTTTGGAAAATTACAAATGCAAGGCCAGGTGGCCCGGGGCATGCGGGAGTTCGCGGCTCGGGCCATCATTGTGGCCAAGAAAACTATACTTGCAGCTTGGTTGTCCCCGAAACCACCCCAAAACCAATTCTGGCGAGGGGAGATGATACAGCTTATGAGATTCAAAAGATTAGAAATAAATCACCAACCCCCCCCTGGAGATCTGAGATTTCAACGCAGATGGGGCCCTTTTCTAGACTCTATGACACCTGCGGCCCGAGGATACTTATTGAATATGTAAATAAGCCAATCAAAATGGACCTCTACAAAGGACAATGAGACCTGCCTCTCGGGGTGGGGGGGGGGGGGGGAGAAGGGAGGGGTGGATGGAAAGTTGTTTTGGGAGGGGAGGGGATGTTTAACTGAGGGAGTGGGTGTTAAGAAATTAAGCTGTAAAAAGAGTTCAGACACTGATAAAGATATAGAAGTGACTGTATTAGCAAATTACAATGCCTGGACACTATGTATTATAAGCACGTTGTGTTAAGTGAAAAGTTAATAAAAATCATTTAAACATATCTGTTTATGTATATTTATGTATAGGTTTACTCTTATCGTGTACGCTTTCTAACACTTTATAGACCCCTGATGCAGGCTGGTCAGGCCGAAACACGAGTGTCAGGTCATCCTCACTGTTTTAGAAGAATCTACTATAATAAAACTCACCCTCAACGTTCTGAGGACACTGACGTCAGTGAAGCCAAGCCCTGACTTCCTTCAAAAAGGTTCGAAGGTTCGTGGTGGTGAAGCCACCAAAATCGCTCCGAGCCCCGCCCTCGAGGGCGGAGCAATGGCAGAACAACGAAGGGGTTGGCACGGAGGGAGGCGGGGGGGAAATCGCTCCGGGCCCCGCCCTCGCGTCAAATGTCATGACGTTGGGGGCGGAGCAATGGCAGAACAATGAAGGGGTTGGCCGGGGGAGGGGGGGGTGTTGGCGACGAAAACCTTGCTAGCGCCCGTTTCATTTGCTCTGAAACGGTCCTCTTTTACTAGTTTTTTAATACACAGATTTTTGAACAGCATCTGCGAGAGGTTTCTTTGCTCTACTTGTTCCTGCTTGACTTTTTCCCTCAGTGGAGAAACTTCCCTTCTGTTTGTGACCGTCTGAACAAACTCCAATAACACAGCATCTAATTTCTAGGTGTGGTTTGCCAGCAAGCGTCCAACCTGTGTGGCTGAAAGCAAGAGGCAGAAGACAGGACTTCGTAAAATTAAGTTTGATCATGAAGAACTTACTTGGAGACAGACAGCACAGCATGCACTCCACTCTGGCAAAAGGAAGTGGTCTCCCCATGTGGCGCGTTATATAGACTGATGATATGTGATAATATGACTTCGCCAGGATAATTCTATCTTATGTGTGCGTGCACGTCATCAGCGCATGATTATGTTCCACAACCCCAATAGGTCATGTTACTTCGGGAGACAATATTCATGTGCCTCTGTCTGGACACTCTTAGCGACCCTTATATTTTAACAGCATGCCCACACACACTCCAAGATACAAGTGTACCACACAAGGTGTGATTATGTGATATAGAGGGGCATAATCGAACGGCACCGGCTATCTATAAGGCTGGCGCCACAAAGAGCGGTCCTGAACCGTATTATTGAAAAAGATGGGGCCGGCCAAATGTCAGAGATGGCCGGGTTTGAGATGGCTGGCATCGGTTTATGCCGATAATGGAAACCGATGCCGGCTATCTTAAACCCAGCCAAATCCAAGGCATTTGGTCGTGGGAGGAGCCAGCATTTGTAGTGCACTAGTCCCCCTCACATGGCAGGACACCAACCGGGCACCCTAGGGGGCACTGCAGTGGACTTCAAAAATAGATCCTAGGTGCATACCTCACTTACCTTGTGTGCTGAGCCCCCCAAATCCCCCCCTCAAAACCCACTCCCCACAACTGTACACCACTACCCATAGCCCTTATGGGTGAAGGGGGGCACCTAGATGTGGGTACAGTGGGTTTCGGGTGGGTTTTAGGAGGGCTCCCATTTACCACCACAAGTTTAAAAGGTAGGGGGGAGTGATGGGCCTGGGTCCGCCTGCCTGAAGTGCACTGCACCTACAAAAAACTGCTCCAGGGACCTGCATACTGCTGTCATGGAGCTGGGTATGACATTTGAGGCTGGCAAAAAATGTTTTTAATTTTTTTTTTGGGTGGGAGGGGGTTGGTGGCCACTGGGGGAGTAAGGGGAGGTCATCCCCGATTCCCTCTGGTGGTCATCTGCTCAGTTGGGGCACTTTTTTGAGGTTTGGTCCTAAAAATAAATGGACCAAGTGAAGCCGGCAAAGTGCTCGTCAGAGCCGGACTTCTTTTTCCATTATCGGCCGAAGCCGGCCATCTCATAATCATGCCCCCGTCCCGCCTTCCATACCCTGCCGAAATGCCCCCTTGAAGTTTGGCCGGCCCTGCGATGGAAAGCAGTTGAAGCTGGCGAAAATCGGCTTTCGATTATACCGATTTCGCTGGCTTCAGGAGATGGCCGGCCATCTCCCGATTTGTGTCGGAAGATGGCTGGCCTTCTCGTTCGAAAATAAGCAGGATAGTCACCTTATCGGAAATGGAAGATGAGGAGATAAATGATGCACCCTTCTGTGTGGTTTGAGCAGTTACCTTCACAATCCTGGACACAATGTCTATCACAGGCAAGAAGGGCAAGCAACCAGCTAAAAGGCCTGCCAGTAGGAAGCAGGAGAGCCAGAAAGCAGCTGAGGCAGAAGCACAATTCAGGGTTCCATGCTTTTCAAAGGAGAAGAATGACCTGATCCTCCGCATGGCTATCTCCAACTTCGAGCAGCTGTTTGGGGTCATGAGCAATTGGCTGTCCTCTGCCTCTAAAGAACTGATCTGGGGCACCATCACCCAGATAGTCAATAACATTGCTGCCACACCCAGAACCACTGAGCAGGTCAAACACAGGTTCTGGGACATGAAGGCCACGTGCAACAAAAAGGCCTTAATAAGAGTCCACTCTTTGCAGACCCAAAAAGAAGGGTGTCTGGTAGATCAAATTTTCCAAACTTTAATTCTGAATCTAAATTTCTACCAACAACCAAATAATGAAGGGGCCCGTTTCGCAAAGGCCTCTTCCGGAGACCTCGCCAATTGTTTGGACGACCCACATACTTCTCCTGTGCTACTGGCTCTATCAAATAGCAAATACTTGTTGGTAGAAATTTGCTTTGTTTTGAGTGTACTAGATGACGGCTGCGTAGGGAAGAGGAAACAAAGGCTTACCCAAGTAGCTTCAACTTTTTGACGCCATCCCATCTCCTGTTTTCTTCAATCTCCTTGGAGGATATCACACGAAAGAGTTCCAATCCTCCACTATGTACAAACTTCATACAGTACACCCAGGCCCTAATGTGAGCAACCTTCTCCATTGGCACATCATTTCTATTCATCCTCTCTTCTGTGGCTATGAGCCCTGCAGTTGTTTCTCTGTGGTGACTGCTGCATTTTACCCATTCGAGGGAGACATATTAGGAAAGGGCGACGGGGCCACTAAATGGGGACACACCGCAAAAGCTGCAGTACGCCTGTTGTTGCAGCATGCCATTTACCATACTACAGAAAACTATTTTGGAGTCTGAGGGAGGTGTGGCCACTGCTCATCAGCCAGCATGCACCCAACGCCTGATGGCTACCACAATGGGACTTGACCCTTTACTGTCTAGTGATTGTGTGGCAAGACAGAGGGGCAAACATAGCACTAGCCACATAGTAATTTCTACATTGTGCACAGGTATTGATGACAGCACTGTTACATTCACCTTTTGACCACCAAAGGGGAAATCTGCCGTAGCCGTGTGCCAATCCCATACAACTGGGCTATTGCAGAACATCTCTTTTTCCCAGTTTGGTGACAGGGTGCCACCTACAGAGCATTCACTCCTATCACATAGCATTACCAGTATACCAGTTCCTCTACAGGAATATATTCCTGCATTGACATATTGACGTGCGTCGAGATACCTGCCGCACGTTACTGACGCACACACACAGCAATGTCAGTAACACTGCCTATAACACGCCTCAACTGTAGCAGCACCACCACGCGCTATTGCTGGTATGCATTAGCAGCAATAATGCGTGTCAAACACCGCACACGCAAGTTTTCTTAGCGCAGTTTAGTAAACAGGCCCCTTAATCAGGAGAAGACAAAATTCCTTTGGGCGGCTCTCAGAAATATTTTCTTTACCCTCAATGTCTTTTTATCAATAAGATACAATTTAAATTTGAATTTTCTTCCACGATTTTAGGAATTGAGGTGGATAGCAAGTTGATGATGATCAATCAAATACGGTAGTAAAACATTCTCTCTTATTAAGAAAATTAAAACTGATTCATAAAATTTTTGAACAATCTTTTAGACTTACAGTACAATCACTATTTATTATCGAAATTAGATTCTTGTAATGTGGTGTATGTGGGATGCACTAATACTTTATTGAAGAATTTGCAAACAATGCAGAATTTAGCTTTAAGAGTGATCTATTACTCATTATTATTATGTTACATTGGCTCCCGGTTATAGCAAGATGTCATTTTAAGTTGTGTACACTGGTTCATCAGACTCTACAAGGAAATATTCCTTTTTATTGGGTGAGATTCTTCTCTGTATTCAAAAGACAGATTTTGAGGGGGGCAAATACCTTTGTTATATCCCACAGTTAAGTTGGTCAAATATCTTAAACAACTTTTGGCTTCAATTCCATATCAAGCTGCAACAATACGAAATTCTCTCCCTTCTGCTGTCCACTCTAACTTATGTGTGGTCTTTCCATAAACAACTGAAGATTGTTTTATTTAAAAAAAAATATGTGAAATGATTATGTTTGGTTTTAGGTTTTGTAAATTCCCAGATGTTTGTTCTGGTTCTTTTTTTTTTTTAATTTGTAGAAGAATTTTACTGAGAGATCAGGCACACATATCCAACAATAACAGTAGACATATGGTTAACAATAACAGAACTCAGTGTTCAACCACTCCAGCAGGCTGAATTGGAATGTCCATTCTTTTGTCTTTTTTAAGATAAGGTCATTGTTCTGGTTCTTTTTAACTATGCTATCCACGTGGAAATGAACAGGTTACTGCAGAATAGAAAAAAAAATTATTGGAGACATATCCTAGGAGTTGCCTAGTGGTTAGTGCATCGGACTTTGATCCTGGGGAACTGGGTTCGATTCCCACTGCAGCTCCTTGTGACCTTGGGCAAGTCACTTAACCCTTCATTGCCCCAGGTACCAAAACTTAGATTGTGAGCCCTCCAGGGACAAAGAAAGTACCTGCATATAATATGTACAGATCTGCGTACGTCTAGTAGCGGATACAAATGATTATTAATGTAGCAGTGTGGATTTTTTTCATGACTGGGAAATATTTCTATATTTTTCAGCCACATTTTCTTGGTCTTGGACTATATCACTTGGTACTTGAGAATCTTCCCTCTCCATGTGATTCACCAAGTAATTGTTTGGAACCGACAATCAATGCTTTTCTGGTATTTTTCACTTTTACTACTATACCCAGTTTTCTTGCATCCAGCTTTTTATCAGTCAGGATGGGGATGTCTCAGGTGATCATAACCTCTTCATTTTCCACAGTTCTCTTAGGATCATGATTCAAATGCTTTTCTGGTACACTGATGTTGTAATGCTTACATGGATGAGATATGCCACCTTGTTGTGCCTTTCTGTATAAAACTTTTCCACCATCAGCACTTTGTAGCCAGCCATAAGATGAGTTAACTGTTTCTAGCTCTTTGTTACAGAATCTACACGTCTGTTGCACCAGTTGTTTCAATGCTTGCTGTAACCCATCTCATCTGTAATCCACTCTCCTGGGCTGTAGCTATCAATCCCTCATCCTTAGGTTTCAGTTCATCTCTGTTTAACCATTCATGTGTTTGGTTTTGGTCAACAAGTGGTTCCTGCAGTAACACTTTGTATTTCCTACTGTACTTATGTAGTCCCCACTTGTTGTTTTGCCCCTGTTGATCCAATTTCTTAAAGAGTTTTTTCTCTTCCTTTGCAAATTCTGTTGCTTCCTTCCGTTTTGGTACCAATGGAATTTTACCCATTCTTTTTACTCATTGGAACGCTTGTCCAAGTTTAATGTTAAAACTAGATCCTGGAAGTTTTAATGTTAAAACTAGATCCTGGAAGTTTTCTTTCATATTTCAACACTTTTGAAATTGGGATCTGATGATGCCATTAAGTAAGCCTGGAGGCCTATAACTGTAGCTCGATAGATGTAATCTATTTCTATGAGACCCATTCCTCCTTTAGCTCTAGGAATGTACAGTCTAGGCATACACAGATTCTTATAGATGACCTCGTGGGCATGGAAGAGTTTTCTCATTTGTACACCTAGTTTTTAAAGATCTTTAAGAGGCCAGTCTATAATACCAAACCTATATGAGAGTACAGGAAGTGCCAGTTAATTAATAGCCAGTACCTTCATCCAGGGCCAGTGCTGGGGTTTCTGGCACCTTCCTGCAGCCTATTAGTTGCCACCCCTACCTATGCAGGGGCAGGATTGCTATTGCACTGCCCCTATAGTCACACCCACAGTAGCCACACTTCTTTTACCACCCATGACACATATAAACAAGCATCATTGAAAATATTATACAGTATAGGAGAAGAAAAATAACTTGTGTTTTATTTTGTTTTCATTATAATTTCCGTAAGCTGTTATAGCTCCAGTATATCCAAAATGACACAAACCAAATTAGCATACAGACCAGGAATTATGAGAACAGTCTTTCCAAATCTGAAAAATATGTTATCAAAATCTCAGAACCTAACAAACGGATCCCTATTCAGACACTTGGCCTGCAGTCACACATGCAGAACAGAGATAGCCCCTCTTCAAATTCTTCAAAAATTAACCTGAAATCCTAAGAAGTTAGACTCTGCATGCAGCATAATACCAGAAAAAACAAAGAAACACATTGCTATACATTGAAAATAAGACAGCAGTTGTAATTCTCAAATTGGACATATTCCAAACACTAAAATGAAAATAAAATGATTTTTTTCTACCTTTGTTATCCTGATCATGCTGGTCCCAGTATCTGATCCTGCTGCTCTCTATCTGTTCTCTTAACTCCATTTCCAGGGCTTCCTTTCCATTTATTTCTTTACTTTCCTCCTTTCTTCTTCATTTCTTGCTCTACATCCTTAATTAAAAGCTGGGTCCTCCGCAGACTTGACTGCGGGAGATATAGAGTGGATCCAGCTTCTGCCTATTTTCTCTATCCATGTGCAGTTTTTCTCCTCTCTTTTTTCCCTTATTTCATTTCATCTCCATCCTCTCTCTTCCCCTCCCTCCATCCATATATATGCCTCTATCTTCCCTCTCCTCCATCCATGTCCAGCATTTCTCCTCTAATCCCTCCATCCATGTCCAACATTTCTCCTCTCTCCCCTCCATTCATGTTCATCTTGCTTCCTCCCCTCCCCTCCATCCATGTTCAGAATTTCTTCTCTCTCCCCTCCATGTGCATCTTCTTTCTCTGTCTTCTTTCTCCTCCATCCATGTCTACCATTTCTTCTCTATTCCTTTCCCTCCATCCGTGTGCATCTCCCTCCTCTGTCTTTCCTTCCCTGCATCCCTGTCCAACATTTCTCCTCTCTTTTCTGTCCTTCACTCCATTCATATCCAGCATTTCTCCTCTCTCCCCTCCATGTGCATCTCTTCCTGTCTTTCCTCCCCTCCATCCATCCAGAATTTCTCCTGCCCTCCCATCCATCTATGTCAAGCAACTCTCCTCTTCCCTGCCCTCCCCTCCATATCCAGCAACTCTCCTCTCTCCCCTGCCCTCTCCTTCATCCATATCAAGCAATTCTCCTCTCTCTCCTGCCGCCCTCCATCCATCCATTCATGCCCAGCAATTCTCCTCTCCCCTGCCCTCCCTCCATATCCAGCGAATTCTCCTCTCTTCCCTGCCCTCCCATCCATGTCCAGTAATTCTCCTTTGCCCATATCATCCCCTACCATCTATGTCCATCGATTCTCCTCTGCCCTACTCTCCCATCCTTGTCCAGTGATTTCTCCTCTCTCCCCTGCCCTCCCCTCCCATCCATGCCCAGTGATTCTCCTCCGCCCTCCCCTCCCATCCATGTCCAGCCAGTCTCCTTTTCCCCCTGTCCTCCCCTGCATGTCCAGTGACTTGCTAAAGCCCCCGCCTGCCCCCCTTTTCAGCCCCCAAGTTCTGGTTCCAACCCCAGCCCCACCTGCCCTCTTCTCTCCCAACATCCCCCTTTTCGTTCCTGCCGCCCTGCGGGATTTAAATCTTTTGTTTTACCTCAGTCGCAGCGGCAGCAGTGAAAGCAGCAGGCTCGTCTCTAGCCTTCCCTTTCAGTGTTCCGCCCTTGCGGAAAGAGGAAATTACATCAGAAGACGGTGGGACACTGAAAGGGAAGGGAAGGCTAGACACGAGCCTGCTACCTTCACTGGCACCACTGTGACTGAGGTAAAATAAAAGATTTAACCCCCTCCCTCCACAGGGTGGCAGGAACGAAATGAGGGCTGTCAGGGAGCTGAGGGTGGGCAGGTGGGATCCGAGAGCTGCCTGCAGGTGAGCCACCCGGGCAGCGGTAAGCATGGCTTGTGGTGCCCTCCAGAGGTGGGCGCACCCCTGCCATGCTTACCATGCTTACTGGGTTCCACCGGCCCTGCCTTCATCCATGATATTAATGCACTCTTCAATATCAATTTTAGTCTCCTATAAAATTCTTTACTGATTTTTTTTCTCTCAGTGATTCCTGATTGATAGTTGTTCCTTCCACCACATCAACATATTTATATACACCTTCCTGTTCAAATTCCTTTACTTCAATCATTCAAGTAGTTATATACCGCTTAGACATAAGCAGTTTACAGTTTCATTTTACAGGTATTGGGGCTGTCCCTAGTGGATCACAATCTAAATAATACATTGTACTACTGTTGTACCTGGGGCAACAGAGGATTAAGTGACTTGCCCAGGGTCACACAGAGCTGCAGAGGAAATAGAACCTGGTTCCCTAGGATCTTAAGCCACTGCTGACAATCAGGCAGCAGCAGAAATCAAAACCAGTTCCCCAGGTCCGCAACCTGTTACACTAACCATTATGCAACTGCTCCATCACAGTCATCAATCAGAAAGATGTTTTCAATTTTGTTCAACTTTCCCCTTAAGAAAGTCATTTTAGCATGTTTGTGCACATTTTTCTCCACTGTGGATTCATTTATGCTTTCTTAGACCAGAGTTTCTGTAGAAATATTTATTTCATTCAGAACATTTATGTTTTTTTCCTCTCCAGTGTGGATTCTTTCATGAATTATGAGCTGATATTTTTGAATGAAGCTTTTACCACATTCAGAACATTTAAATGTTTTTCTTCAGTGTGGATTCTTTCATGAATTCTGAGGTGACCTTTCTGTTTAAAACTTTTACCACATTCCAAACATTCATATGGGTTTTCTCCAGTGTGGATTCTTTCATGAATTCTGAGGTCATTTTTTTGACAGAAGCTTTTACCACATTCAGAACATTTATACGGTTTTTCTCCAGTATGGATCCTTTCGTGAATTTTCAGTTTACATTTTTGATTAAAGCTTTTACCACATTCAGAACATTTATATGGTTTTTCTCCAGTATGGATTCTTTCGTGAATTCTCAGGTCACATTTTCGATTGAAGCTTTTACCACATTCAGAACATGTATATGGTTTTTCTCCGGTATGGATTCTTTCGTGAATTTTCAGTTCGTATTTTTGATTGAAGCTTTTACCACATTCAGAACATTTATATGGTTTTTCTCCAGTGTGGATTCTTTCATGAATTCTCAGTTTACATTTTCGATCGAAGCTTTTACCACATTCAGAACATTTATAAGGTTTTTCTCCAGTATGGATTCTTTCGTGAATTTTCAGTGTACATTTTCGATTGAAGCTTTTACCACATTCAGAACATTTATACGGTTTTTCTCCAGTATGGATTCTTTCGTGAATTTTCAGTTTACATTTTTGATTGAAGCTTTTACCACATTCAGTACATTTATATGGTTTTTCTCCAGTGTGGATTCTTTCATGAATTCTGAGGTTATTTTTTTGAGCGAAGCTTTTATCCCATACTAAACATTGAAATAGCTTTGTTCCCTTGAGGTGCATTTGATGCACTTGTTTCTTGCTAATGCTGATTAATTCATGTCTTCCCAAATCATATAACTCACTGAACTTTTTATCATGTACTGAATATTTTGATGGTTCTCGCTCTTTGGGAATTTTTTGATGAACTGTAAGCTGTGATTTATATGTAAACAATTTGTCACACTCCGTAAACTGGAATGGCTTTTCTTGTCTTTTTTGTCCTTTCAGGTTTGACTTCCCAGTGAACATTTCCTCACATGTAGAGCTCTGACAAAGTCTCTCTCTGCTGATTCTCTGATTTTGTCTGAGATTTGGGCAGCTGGTGGGATTTTTCTCTTCTTCCGTACATACATTCGATTTCTCTCTCTTTTTAGGGTATTTTCTTTTACGCTAAGCGGTCTTATGCTACTGATACCTCCCACACTATCAGCTGAAGGATCCAAACTGTCTCTTAATGGCTCTTTGTTTTTCCATTCCTCCCTCTGCTGCCCATTGCACACGCTCATTATCTTATTGCCAAATCTATCATCTGTGGATAAAAATAAAAGTATGTATATAAATTAAACCTCTATTGAGTAAGACATATATACACAAATATCCCCACAGGAATCTTGAAAGACATTTGTTTGTAGACAAGTGTAAGTGAGCAAAGGCACGTGAAAAGATATAAACAGACCATCCTGATCTCATCCTCTGCTTCTGGACATCTCTTCCTCCCTTCCAGTTTCTGCAGCGATTCTCTTCACTCTGATTGCATCCACTAACCAAAAACTCTACGTGAAAATTTTGAAATACTCCACAGCACATAGCGAGTGTTTTATTATGAAGGAATTGTTGGCTCACCACTCTTGGTATCCGTATCCTCCTCTCCTCTCTCCAGCTGGTCACAGAAAGGAGCCTCTTCCATTTTCAGGATCTCTATTGCAGGCTCAGCAGTGTAACTTTGGCTTCCTGTAAGAAAGAGAAAGTGAATGGGATGATATACAGCCTTTCTTGGGAGCTGCAGTGGGAATCGAGCCCAGTTCTACAGGATCAAAGTCTGCTGCACTAACCACTAGTCTACTCCTCCACTCAAATGGAAAAATAACTTCAGATTTTAAAGGAAAGCTTAAGACATAAGAAAAGTTAAACTTGTCTAAAACTGAGAGTTGATGGGAATTTTATGACCTCTGAAAATTTAACTATCCCTGGTGGAAGGAGTTAAGGATCCAGAGAAGTTCTGAAAATGAACCATGTTTTTAATGACATGTAATATATAATCAGGATGAAAAGATCACCATTTAAAAAATTAGGAAACAACCCGTTCTGCAAGGCCAAACATTCCACACACATCAAACCTAAGAACAAGAACAGACTAACCCTTATCCTATCAGAAGTTATTATGCAAATACTTTATGAAAAAATAGGTCTTAAATCTCCCCTTAAAATTGTGTGAAGGACTGAGTAATGAAAACTGCTACAGAATATGCCCTTTGCTATAGAATCCCATCTCTCTTCACCCTGGTGCTCTTAATATGGGTCTTCCTCTCTCCCTTCTCCAAATCTTCCTGACTCCCAACATGGATTCCTCTCTTTCCTCCCCCTGCTGCTTCTTTTCGGGGCCTTACTCCCCTCCCCCTTCTTCTATCCCATCCTGCCTCCATACATTCCGCTAATGCCATGTTGAGTCATTCTGCCTCACTCACACCTTCTACTGTTAACAGTGTGGTCCTTCCTTCTAGAGTCACCAATTTGGCCATCTTTCCTCATTCTTCCTGTTGATCCCAGTGGAGTCTGTCTTTCCTCCAGCCTCTTACAGGAAGACTATCCTGCCTGCCTCTTTCATACTGGCAGCACTGTGCAGCTCACAGAGAACAAAACCCACAAGCTGTTGGGTAGATGGGAGGAAGGTTTAGCATCATGGAGCAGCCCTGAGAGAGGCCAGAAATAGAGAGATATGAGGAGTGCAAAAACTGATAAAGGATGAGAGACAAGAGATGTTGAAAGAAAATGTAGGGAAGGACCAGGCAGATATGGGAAAATGGTGAGAGAGAATAAGAGAAAGAAGAAAAGAAAAGCAGATCAGATATAATGTAAGAAGAAAAGTAGAAATAAGGAAAACAGAGCAAAACACATTATCCACACAATAAAGGATAGAAGCAGGAACCATGATTAAAACACCTCATTCTCACTGTGCCTGGTCCAGAAGAATTTGTCTTTCTTGTAGGACCTGTTTGGATCAGTTCATTTCTAGATTTAATCCAAGCTGTATCACCTGTTTGATGCAGTTTCTCACATGTGCTTGTGGTGGTCAGATTTCCTCTTTTCTCAGATCCCTGAGGCTCAGGACCGAATCCCTCTTGCCCAAATCGGATTAAAATGTCAGGTTTGACATGGTGGGGGCCTGTTATAGGAAAAAGTAAAATATGTAAGTAAAAAAAAAAAAAGTTACCACAGGGCCTGTAAGTTCTTAGAATTATGCTGTTTTCATAGGCACTTTAAAGAGGGGTACTACTGTACTGCTCATTTATTTATTTATTTGTTAGATTTGTACCCTACATTTTCCCACCTATTTGCAGGCTCAATGTGGCTTACATAGTACAGTGAGGCGTTAGCCACCTCCGGTGATGAAACAAATACAGAGTGCTGTTATTGTCAATGAGATAAATGTGTTAGAGACACATTAGGGAATCATAGAGAAGAGGAGTATATAGTGTTCATAGTGTTCATTACAAGTTTTGATTTCTTTGTGTTGCTGGGTTCAGTTAAGTTGGTCAGTAGGGTATGCCTTTTCAAACAGGTTGGTCTTTAGTGATTTCCGGAAGTTAAGGTGGCCATACGTTGTTTTTATGGCTTTTGGTAGTGCATTCCAGAGTTGTGTGCTTATATAGGAGAAGTTGGATCCATAAATTGATTTATACTTGAGACCTTTGCAGCTAGGGTGGTGAAGATTTAGGTATGTTCATGATGATCTGGTTAAGTTTCTGGTTGGTAGGTCTATGAGGTCAGTCATGTATCCCGGAGCATCGCCATAGATAATTTTGTGGACCAGGGTGCTGGTTTTTGAAAGTAATACGTTCTTTGATTGGGCGCCAATGTAGTTTTTCTCGAAGGTGTTTGGCGCTTTTGAATCGTGTTTTGAGCGGTCTGTAACTTCTTTATGAGTTGTTCTTTGTATTCCGCATAAATTCCATTGCAGTAGTCGGCATGGCTTAGTATCATTGTTTGTATCAGGTTGCGAAATGTTGCCCTCGGGAAGAATGGTTTCACGCATTTAAGTTTTCACATAGAGTGGAACATTTTCTTGATTGTAGAGTAAACTTGGCTCTCGAGTGTAAGGTTCCAGTCGATTGTGACACAGAGGATTTTCAGGTTATCTGAAATAGGGAGGGCATAATCTGGGGTGATTAAGTTTGTGGGTATGCTCGTATTGTATTGGGATGAGTGGATGAGGCAATGTGTTTTTTCTGTATTGAGTTTTAGTTGGAATGCATTTGCCCGTGAGTTCATGGTATGCAAGCAGAGGTTGATTTCGTTGGTGATTTCTATCAAATCATGTTTGAAAGGGATGTATATGGTAATGTCGTCTGCATAGATGAATGGGTTGAGGCCCTGGGTGGATAAGGACTTGGCTAAAGGGTTCATCATTGGGTTGAAAAGGATCGGTGATAGTGTTGATCCTTGAGGTACTCCACAGTATGCTTTCCACGGCGATGGTATATTTGAATTAGATTTCACTTGGTATGTTCTGGTGGTTAGGAAACCCTTGACCCAATTGAGTATATTTCCACCAATCCCGAAGTAGTCAAGGAGTCTTAGTAGTATATTATGGTTTACCATGTCGAAAGCACTACACATGTCAAATTGGAGAAGAAGTATGCTATTGCCTGTTGCTAATTCCTGCTTGAATTTGGCCAGGAGGGTGGTTAACACTGTTTTGGTGCTAAAGCGGGTGCGAAATCCTGATTGTGATTCATGTAGTATACAGAATTTGCGTATGTAATCAGTAAGCTGTTTGGTTACCGTACTTTCCATGAGCTTGACTACTAGTGGAATAGATGCTACTGGGCGGTAATTGGTGAGTTCATTTGTTTTTTTTTCTTGGTATCTTTTGGTACGGGGGTGAGTAGGATGTTGCCATTTTCCTTGGGGAAGAGACCTTGTTGGCGCATGAAGTGAGATCTGTTGTGTAACGATCGGGGGGGTGGATTTTATAAGGTAGCTGGGACAGGTGTCTAATTTGCAGTGAGTGTTGGAGTCTCTATTAATCACATGGGTAATTGTTTCGGTGGTGAAGATAGCGAATTTTGACCAGATTCGATCCGCTGGGTATTCTCCTGAGGTTGGGTCCAGGCCATTGATGAAGTTTTCGATAACGGTGGTGCTCTGAGGAAGATTGTTTCGTAGGTTTACAATTTTTTCATTGAAGTATTTGGCAAGTTCGTCTGCCGATGGGATGTCTATGTTGGTTGTGGTGACCGAAGTAGTGTCCAGTAGTTTATGTACGAATTGGTATAGTTTCTCTAATGTGATCTGGTCCTGTTTTAGTTTTATAGTATAAACTTTTGGTTTGTCTTATTGCGTATTTATATTTCCTATGTATTTGCTTCCAAGCGTTAAGTGTGTGATCGTCTTTTATTTTTATCCATGCTCGTTCAAACTTCCTGGTTTGTGTTTTTAGTTTTTTCAGTTCGTTGTTGAACTGTGGTACTGGATTATGTCTATGTGAAGGTCTTGTAGGCAAGGATGCTAATTAGTCTAATATATTTCTGCATCTTTTATCCCATTCAGAAAGGAAGTTTATGGAGTCCCTCTGTGCTGTCCATTCGTTATTATATATCTGTTGCAAGAATGTGTTCAGATCTATTTGGCCCCTTGTGGTGTAGGTTATTTGTTCTTGTGTACGATATGAACCCTTTTCATGCCATTTTAGGGATAGGTTTAGTTTGTAGTGGTCGGTCCAAGGTGTTTCTGTCCATTTAATATCTGTTATTATCAGGTTTTGGTCAGTAGACAATTTGTGTGAGATGAGGTCAAGTGTGTGCCCTTTAACGTGGGTTGCTTTCATGTGTGGCCATTTAAGATCCCATGAGTGGAGGAATTCCTTGCATTCGCGTGTGTTGGTAGAGTTTGGGTCTTCTAGGTGAAGGTTAATGTCTCCTAAGATTAGTATATTGGAGTTAGTTACACAAGTGTTTGAGATGAAGTCCATGACGTTTGACTGGCTTTCGTTCCAGTTACTTGGTGGTCTGTAAAATAAGACGCAGTTCTGGTGGTCAAGCAGGGATTTGTTGTGGATTCTAATTGAGGCAATTTCAAGTTGGGTAGTTATGGACTCGGCAGTGGTATCAGTGGTAAAGTTGGATCAGTAGATTAGTGCTATCCCTCCACCTCTCTTTTCCTTTCTGGTCCAATGAGTGATTTTGTATCCTGGTGGGGCAAAGGTCAAGGATTATGGGGTCCTTTTGATCATGGATCCAGGTTTTGTTTATGAAGATTAAATCAAGGTTTTCTGACGTGATCCAGTTTTTGTACCTGGGGCAATGGAGGGTTAAGTGACTTGCCCAGAGTCACAAGGAGCTGCAGTGGGAATTGAACCCAGGTCTCCAGGATCAATGCCCACTGCACTAAACATTAGACTACTCCTGCACTCCATTTCCTCTCAGCCATCTCTTCTCTAAGTTTACTGTGAGCTCTGTGCGCAACTAACCCACAGCCTCTATTACAAGCTCTCAGCTACAGCCTATCCTGTCTTCCCAATCTGGGTCATGAGGCAGTCCGCTATAAGCTCTTTACCACTTGCAGTCTATACTGTTTCTCCACGGCTATTACAGTTCTTTAAGTTTCCCAGAGATATGTGCAGATAACACTTAGACATTTAATCTTGGTAAAATAACTTAACTTTTATTTGCATACTGTAGATCGATGTATCTCAGAGGATTCGGGAATCAGGAACACAGCATACAAGCCAGGAACCAGGAAAGCCCACCTCTTTAACATTGCTTTTGACTCGTAACCACTTGTAACCACTCGCCTCCACCTACCCTCCTCCTTCCTGTACACATTAATTTTTTTTTTCTTACATTTGTACCCCGCGCTTTCCCACTCATGGCAGGCTCAATGCGGCTTACATGGGGCAATGGAGGGTTAAGTGACTTGCCCAGAGTCACAAGGAGCTGCCTGTGCCTGAAGTGGGAATTGAACTCAGTTCCCCAGGACCAAAGTCCACCACCCTAACCACTAGGCCACGTTGCTTACTTTATTGTCTATTAGATTGTAAGCTCTTTGAGCAGGGACTGTCTTTCTTCTATGTTTGTGCAGCGCTGCGTACGCCTTGTAGCGCTATAGAAATGCTAAATAGTGGTAGTAGTAGTAGTAACTTATAGAAACAGCATTCAAAATCCTTCCTGTCTGTCTTCGAAGCTCTGCCTAGCTGTAGAGATTCCTTTGCATGAAAAAAAGGCCAACGATTCCAACAAAAGAGGTGAAAAGGTGGAGGGAAAAAAATGAGTGCCAAAATAGTCAAAGGCACTCAAGGATACCTCAGCCCTGAACATCCCAGGCTGGCTATTAGCCAATAGGGAAATCTCTGACTATGCAGGGAAAGCTGATTTCTAGCTGAGGCCTCTTTCCTTATCAGAATGCAGTTTACTAATATTAGCTAATGTAATATATAGGAATAAAATATCATGATGGATAGGCAGTTGCCCGGGCACCCGCTAAATTAGGTTACTGGACTAATAAAATTACAAACTAGGATACATCTCTCTCTCTCTCTCTAGATATACAGTGCACTCCATTTAAATGCACGTCGGATAAGCACATGCTCTATTTAACTGCATGCTGTACTTCGGTCCCATTTTTGGCACCATCAATTTCTATGGGGACAAACTTCGGTTTAGCGCACCACTGATAAGTGCAAGATTCGCTTCTATGCATGGTTTAAGACTGCTCCTCTGCAGGGAAGACTCCTCATAAGCGCGTGGATGGAATATGGAAGCCGATTGGCGTGTGACAACCGAGATTTCAAATTTACCGCCCCTTTAACTGCCACAGGCAGAATAAGCGAAAGAATGTTGTTAGAGCATACACTGGCGGCGGCGGTTCGGCAGAACTGTAAGACTTTAACACTGGCTGAATGAATAGAAGTTCTTAAAAAATTAGAAAACAAAGTCAAGCATCTATTGCTAAAGAATATGGTGTCAATCCCAGCCAAATTTCACGTGTCTTGAAGCAGAAAGCCCAGCTTCTGGAAGACTGGCAAAACAATACAAATCCACACCGAAAACGGGCGGGAAAAGCTGAGGAGGTAGAAGATGCTCTTCTTCGGTTGTTTTCTCGAGTCAGGACTACACAGTTTCCTGTCAGTAGTCCGTCTACTGCTTATGGATAAAGCTAACCAGCTAGCTGAAAGTCTTGGACTAACTGAATTCAAAGCCACTGTTGGATGGTTGGAAAGATGGAAGTGGAGGAACAACATAAAATTCAAGAAACAGCATGGTGAGAAACAAGATGCTGATGTCTTTGGTGCTGAAAATTGGGTTGTTTCAGTCCTTCCTACCATCTTGAACGAGTTTGCACCTCGTGACATTTTCAATGCTGACGAAAACGGTCTCTACTGGCGAGCAATTCCTGATGGAACACTTGCATTCAAACATGCCAAAACTACTGGAGGTAAAACGTCGAAGGACCGACTGACGATCCTCCTTTGCTGCAATATGGATGGGAGTGAGAAGTTGGAACCCCTCATCATTGGAAAGAGCAAACAGCCCCGTTGCTTCAAGAAAGTTAAGCGACTTCCTGTGTCATACGAGGCTAATGCAAATTCATGGATGACTGGGGAAATTTGGAAGCAGTGGCTAAAGAAGTTAGACACTAGAACGCGGGCACAAAAGTGTCAGCTTTTCTTGCTTTGTGATAATTATGCTGTACACAGTGATGATGTCAGGCTGTCTAACGTCAAGGTGGTCTTCCTGCCACCATACACTACCTCTCTGATCCAACCTATGGATCAGGGCATAATAGCCAATTTCAAACAACATTATCGGGCTCTTGTGCTACGTTGTCTGATGAGCGTTATGGATGACCAGACTGGGAAGGATAAACGTGCTGTTGAACTGGCTGTCACAACTGGGAAGAGGGTGAGCCCTTAGGTCCCGCAAGGCCCCGAAGGACCTCTAAGGACAGCCGTGCAACCCCAAGTCTTCACCCGCAGCGACCGCCGTTCACCGGGGGTTGAGCCCCCAGCTGCAGGCGGCCAACGGGACTTCCGGAACCGCGGGGTTGACGGACTGACCCCGCACCGGAACCAGGAGCGGGGAGGGCCGGTAGAAATCAGAGTAGCCCAAAAACAGGCAACAGGTCAGGGCAGCCAGCTATCAGAGATGTCCAGGAACAGTCCAAGGTCAAACCAGGAGAGCAAGGGAACGCGTTGAGAACAAGAACACACAAAGACTGGCCTCGGGAAACAGAACCTGAAGCAACGCCCTGTTCCAGCCTCGCTCCTTAAATACTGTGAGCAATCAACCGCCCAGCCCCAACCGACATGGGCGGCCAATCGGAACTCGGCTACTGAAGAAGTCCCTCTGGTTGGTTCCGTCCGGCCTCCCAGGCGGGGCTACAGTGCTGGCATCCCAATCTAATTCCTCAGAGGCGGGGCTTCGGGTTCCCGCGCCCGAATGTGGAGAAGACGCCGGCCATCGCATCTCGGCGCCATCCCCCCCGCTGGCACAAGCGCGGACTCCACAGCCGGCGACTGAGAGCCCAGAAGCCGCGATCGCCGCCCTACGGGCCTGGCTCCAGACAGGGCGGCCACCGCCTTGACGGGTCCTGGCTCTCAGCCGCGGCCTCGAAAAGGCCAGCCATCACCGCACGGGACACTGGCTCAGCCCCGACTGCACTCGAGACAGGCGTCCATCCGGGGAACCGTCAGGTAAGTCCTTTCTGGCTGCGGGCCCTTCCTCCCGGCCCTTGCTTCTCGTAGAGGAGCAGCCGGAGGGAGCGAAGGATGTGACAGTATCCCCCCCGGATGCCCCCTTCCTTCTGGGTCCTGGTTTCTGAGGATGGCAATCATGGAAGGCCCGTACCAACTCTGGGGCATGAACATTGGTGGCCGGCTCCCAAGAGTTGTCCTCGGGACCGAAATGCTTCCATGATAGCAGGTAGAGCAGCTTTCCCCGACGCCTCTTGGAGTCTAAGATTTCTTCAACTTCGTACTCAGGATCGGGGTCAGCCTCTGGAACAACTGACTCTTCACCCTGAGGATGCCACTTAGACCCCTGAAAGACCTTCAGCAGCGAAACATGGAAGGCATTATGTATTCGTAGAGATCTAGGTAACCGCAGGTGGTATGTCACAGCTCCGATCCGAGACTGGATCATAAATGGCCCGATGAACCGCGGCCCCAGCCTCCGGGAGGGCACCCAGAGCCTCAGGTATTTAGTACTCAGTCAGACCTTTTGCCCCGGCTGAAGGACCGGGGCGGGGCGCCGGTCTGCAAACGACTTATACCTGGCGGCTGCTTTCTGTAGGTGTTCTTGGACCATGTTCCAGACCTCCCGCAGATCAACAAGGGTTTGAGTAACCAGAGGCGTAGATGAGTCAGAGGGAATGGGCGGAGGAAGCCGCGGATGGTGTCCATATACAATGAAGAATGGAGATTGCCCGGAAGCCGAGTGTTCGCTGTGGTTATAGGCGAACTCGGCCCAAGGGAGAAGAGATGCCCAGTTGTCTTGCCGCCTGTTGACAAAAGCCCGCAAGAATCCCTTTAGCGTCTGGTTAATCCGCTCGACCATCCCGTTGGTCTGGGGATGGTAGGCAGAAGAGAAATTGGTGACGACCCCCAGGGCGGAACACAAAGCTCTCTAGAATCGCGAAGTGAATTGGGCTCCCCGGTCGCTGATGATCCTGACTGGTAGCCCATGGAGCCGGAAGATGTGCTGGATGAAGTGCTGGGCTAACGGTGCTGCCAACGGAAGCCCTGGCAGGGGAACAAAGTGCGCCATATGGGAGAACCGGTCCACCACCACCCAAATCACTGTATGCCCCTGGGAGCGGGGAAGATCCGTAATGAAGTCCATAGACAATTCTTGCCAGGGGGCTGCAGGAATGGGCAAGGGCTGCAGACTTACCCAGGGGCGCCCTACAACAGACTTGGTCCGGGCACAGGTGAGACAGGTCGTAACAAACTGAAGGATATCTTGGTTCATACGAGGCCATCGGTACTGTCGAGTAATCAGATGGTTTAGGTGAAACGCTGAAACCACCTTAGGCATGAAGGAAGGCACCGTACGTACCATTACTACGGACTCTGAGAATTACAGAAATAGGTCTCGACAGGACAGCGCCTGGAGCTCAGATACCCATCTTGCCGATGTCACGGCCACCAAAAAGACCGTCTTTAAGGTCACATCCTTCTCTGAAGCTCGCCTGAGTGGCTCGAAGGGCGAACACTGAAGGGCCTTTAAAACTAACCCCAGGTTCCAGACCGGACACGGAGTCCGCACGGGAGGACGGAGCCAAAGCACCCCTCTAAGAAACCGTGTCACATCCGGGCAAGCAGCCAGAGAGAGGCCAGCGACCTTCCCTCGAAAACATGCTAAGGCTGCCACTTGAACACGCAGGGAATTATAGGTCAAGCCTTTTTATAAACCATCCTGCAAAAAAAGTATCGGCGAGACAGAAGCCCGCATGGGTGTAATCGCTTTAGAAGCACACCAAGCCTCAAATTGGCGCCAAATCCTGGCATAAGCCATGGAAGTGGAACGCTTGCGGGCCTGTAGGAGAGTGGAAATGACTTTACTGGAATATCCCTTGTCTCTCAATTGCACCCTCCCAATAGCCATGCCGTAAGACCAAAGCGGCAGGCGTCCTCCATGGTCACCGGGCCCTGTGACAACAGGTTCAGTACCAGAGGTAACAGCAGGGGATCCTCTACCAGCATCCGCCGGAGGTCCGCATACCACGGCCTCCTGGGCCAATCCGGGGCAATGAGAACCACCTCTCCTTGGTGGAGCCGAATCCGCAGGAGTACTCGCCCTATCAAGGGCCACGGAGGGAACACATACAGGAGGTCCTGAGGCCAGGGTTGAGCCAAGGCATCCAACCCTGCCAAGCGAGGATCTCTCCGTCTGCTGTAGAAGCACGGGACTTTGGCATTTGTGCTTGATGCCATAAGATCCATTACGGGCTTTCCCCATTTGGCACATATCTGCAGGAATACTTTGTCTGCAAGTTCCCACTCCGCTGGATCGATCTGATTTCTGCTCAGATAATCGGCTTGCACGTTGCTCTGACCTGCAATATGAGCTGCTGCCAGAAACTGCAGATGAAGCTCGGCCCAGTGGCAAATCTGCACGGCCTGCGCTGCTAGTGCTATGCACTGAGTGCCTCCTTGGTGATTTATGTAGGCCACGAAAAGGAGGGTCTCTTCGGCCTATCCTAGACTCAAAACAAGTCAACAAGTCTCTGAACGTGCGGCATTTTCACATGAAAACCCTGCGCTCCGTCATAGTGGTGGTACAGCCAGGAGAGTTTCTCACGTCTCTGGACCTGAAAGAAGCTTACTTGCACATACCAATTTGGCCCCCGCACCAGAGGTTTCTGCGTTTTGCGGTGATGGGAAAACATTTCCAGTTTCGGGCCTTTCCTTTTGGCCTCGCCACAGCTCCCCGAACCTTTTCCAAGGTAATGGTGGTAGTAGCTGCTTTTCTCAGGCGAGAGGGTATCCAGGTTCTCCCGTACCTAGATGACTGGCTCATCAGAGCAGAAGAGAGTCATCAGATTACAGCCAGAGTGGCCTCAGTACTGCAATCTCTGGGCTGGGTCGTCAATATAGCCAAAAGTCACCTGACCCCCTCTCAATCTCTAGAATATTTGGTGGTCCGGTTCGACACAGCCTTGGGGATGGTCTTCCTACCCGAGCAAAGGTGGTGCAAGCTTCAGAACCAGGTCCGTCTGCTCCTGAGGATGCCTCACCCGTGAGCTTGGGACATTGTCCAGCTGTTGGGGTCGACAACGGCCACTTTGGAAGTGGTGCTATGGGCGAGAGCGCAGCTGAGACCTCTGCAGTGTTCCCTGCTTCAACGATGGTCTCCAATATCTCAGGATTATCAATGCAGACTCACGTGGCTCCCTGCGGCCCGGCTCAGTATGGAGTGGTGGCTCTCAGACAGCCTGCTACGGCGAGGAATGCCACTAGCGCTCCCCGATTGGTTCCTGGTGGTAACAGATGCCAGCCTGAAGGGCTGGGGTGCACATTGCCGGGGAAGGCATGCCCAGGGTCTTTGGACACTCAAGGAGTCGGAGTGGTCCATCAATCGCTTGGAGTTGAAAGCGATTTTCCAGGCGCTTCTGGCCTTTCAGTTGACCCTGGAAGGATTGGCTGTCAGAGTTCTGTCGGACAACACGACAGTAGTGTGCTGTCCACCAGTGGCGTAGCCAGAAGGCAATTTTTGGGTGGGCCAACAGGTCAGATGGGTGGGCACCAGGGTTGCCAACATTTTGAAATTGAAAAACTTGCCTCACGATGCCCCACCCCATGCTCCACCTCTACCCCACTCCCAATAACTTCAATGAGGGTAGCAGTGCAGGCTTCAGTGACTGCAGGCCACATTGAGGGCTAGGGGGAAGTACAATAGATTGCACTCTTCAGCCTCGGTCCCCTAACACACATACTTAGCCTGTATAGCAAGACCAAACACTTTTCAACACATGTCTCTAGGTACACGCTATAGAAACAATCTCAGAAAGTATAGTGTAGTATTAAAGGCAAATAAATTCTGCATCCACAGAACCCCCCTGACACCCCCCCCCCACCCGTCCCAATGGGTGCAGAGCAGAATTAGGATATTTCCCAATAAAACTCACCATAATCTCAGCTGCCATATAGCAAATAAAACAATCTTTAAAACAAAATGTCACTCAAAACCTAGAGCAAATCTACGATGCCAGCACTAACTTCCAAAACAAGGATCCTACCTATGAAAAAGGCATTGCCCTACATATTACAGTGGGGTCCTAAAATAGCAATATGTCTATTGGGAAAACTGAACAAACCAAAATTACTACAGAAGGCTACATAGAAAATTCATACTAACAGAATACCTCAATCACACACATGGACCAAAAATGCCAAAATATAGAATAATCGACTACAAATTATAAACATAAATTTAATCAAAACCCCAAGAAGCCAGACCTTGCATGTAATACAATACCAGAGAAACAGAAAGAAATGCATTTCCTCCTGTGCAAAATGTAAAGATAGTACTTGCCAGGGATGGTGTTAGAAGAATGCAACTGGAGCAATTGCTCTTGGTCCCCTGGCCAGAGAGAGCCACAAGCATGATGGAAGCTGAAGGCAGTGCAATCTCGTGATGGGCTTTGGGGTTCCCTCCCAAATTTATGGCCTGGGCTCCAGCCATGTCTAACACCAGCTCTGGCAAGATGTACATTCCAAATCTGACATATTCTAATCACAAAATAGAAAATAAAAATATTTTTCTACCTTTTGTTGTCTGGCTATTGTATTTTTCAAATCAGCTTGGTCCTAGTCTCTGGTTTCTGCTTTCCTCAGTCTTAATTCACTCACAAGGTCTCCTGTCTATTTGTCATGCCTTCTCTCTTCATTTCCATGATCCATCTCCCATCCCTGTGTCCCCAAAGTTCCTTGTCCAGTATCTCCACTGTGTTCAAAATCCTGCATCCATCACCCTTTTATCCCCTACCCCTGTGTCCAACATCACCCCTTGTGTCCCTATGCCCTCCCATATCCAGTACCTCCCTTCTGAGTTCCTATTCTCCCCTATGTCCATATACCCCTCCCTCCCAGTGTCCAGCATAGCCTCTCTATTTCCAAATTCCCTCCCCCTCTCTGTCAGGCATTGCCCCTCTGTGTTCATATGCCATCCCCATACAGCATCTCAGATCTGTTTCTGTATCTCCCCTTTCTCCCTCACCCACACCAATGTCTCTCTTTCCTCTGCGATCCCACCTATCCAGCTTCTCTCCTTCCTTCCAGCTTTTGGCTCTTTCTCCTACTGTGAGTTAAAAATTTGTCTCCCTCTTCCTTCATCCCCTTCACCAGTCATCTCTCTCCCTTCCCTCCTAATCTCTCCCCCTGCTACAGCACCTCTGTTCCTTCCCTGAGCCTCCCCTGCAAGCCTCCCCTCTAGCCCCCCCCCCATAGGTCCAGCACCTCCCTTCCTTCTAGCCTGCCCCTCCTTGCAGGTCCAGCAACTTCCTTCCTTTCCTCCAGCCCCCAGCCTCTCCCTCTTAGGTCCAGCACCTCTCTTCCTTCACTCCAGAGTCCAGCCCCTCCCCCCCACAATAAATCCAGCACCTCTCTCCCTTGCCTCAGCCAGCCACTTCCCCCCCTTGCAGGTCCAGAACCTCTCTGCCTTCTTTCCAGCCAACCCCTCCCTTTTGTAGGTCTAGAACCTCTTTCCTTTCCCTTCTCTTCGGCCTTCAGTCCCCCACCCCACACAGGTGCAGCCAATGTTTCCCAGCCTGCCCCTCTCCCACCCTGCAAGTACAGCCACTCACTCCCAGTTCGCCCCGCAGGTCAGCATTACTTCGTCCTTTTCCCTCCCTCACTCTCACTGTGCTGCAGATGGCCACGAGCGGAGCAGCAGAGCGGAGCGAGTGAGGTCGAGGCTGTGCACGCTGCCACGTCATACCGCAAGTAGGATGGACCAAGCTGCGTGACGTGACCTGCATTTCAGTGGGCTGGACGGAGAAGTGGAGATCAGCTGAGCGGGTGCCGTCTGCAGTTGTTCGCGATCGCAAACGCGATGACAGTAGAAAACGTTGAAAAAAGGCTGCGCTGCAGTGTGTGCGCTTGGGCGAGCCTGAGGTGAAATTGGACGGGCCTGGGTGGGCCCATAGCTACGCCCCTGCTGTCCACCTTCTCCCTCCCTCCCCTGCATGGTCTCCCTCTCCCTCCCCTCCCAGACCTCCTGGCAGCTCCCTCTCAAGGAGTTCCCCCCATCAACCTGTATACTTTAGAAAAGCAAGCAAGTCTTTTGACTCTGTAGCGCCAGCAGCAGCTGTACTGAAAGACTGCCTGTGGCCTGATCCGTGACTTTTCCTGTAGTGCCCCTTCTGACACAAGTTCCTGTTTTTAGAAGGGCGGGACGGGTCAGAGAGAAAAGCTCAGTGCAGGCCACAGGCAGCCTTTGAATATGGCTGCCACTGGCATTGCTTTTCAAAAGATACACTGAGCCGGCGGGGGGGGGGGGGGGGGGGGGGAGCCAATGAGAAGGATCCGAGGGACAGGTCCCGGAGAGGAGGGAGAGATACAATAACCTAGTAGCAATATAAAAACTCCATGGAAAAGTCAAGCTTTACTACCTCATCAGTCATGTTCCCCTGCCACTGTGAGGAAGCCTCTTCATTCCCACCAGTACATTCAACAATATAGATTTCTCTACTACTACTACTATTAGCATTTATATAGCGCTACCAGACGCACGCAGCGCTGAACACTTGACATAGAGAGAGACAGTCCCTGCTCAAAGAGCTTACAATCTACCTCATGACATTCTAGGATGAAGGATTGTGCAGGCTTAAGTCTACTACTACTACTACTTATCACTTCTATAGCGCTACAAGGCATACGCAGCGCTGTACACCATACATGAAAAGACAGTCCCTGCTCAAAGAGCTCACAATCTAAATAGGACAGACAGACAGAACAACTAAGAGGTAAGGGAATTAAAGATGTGGGGATAAAAGGGTACAGGGCAAGTAAGTAGTGGTTAGGAGTCAAAAGCAGCGTTAAAGAGGTGGGCTTTTAGCTTTTAGTCCTTCCCCAGACACTCATCTCCATCTCCACAGGCAACCTACTCCATCCAAAGTTAGGAAACAGGCAGTGAAAAAGAGAGGAGGATTGGCAGCCTCTTATCCCACCAGTATTGATTTCCTAAATGGTCCTGGCTGACCTTATTAAAGATGTGAAGCAGGATGTGACAGAAGGATGAGTCTGTTCAGACATTGTTGATTCAGGATGATCCATGAAGGGGAGATCATCCTCTTGTTTAACACTCAGTGAGAACACAGACGTTACAATCGGAAGGCCTGTTACAAAACATGTCAAGAAGGTTTTACCAAAGATCAGATAAAATCAGTTTCCTAATTTAATGTCTCCAAGGGACCATTTTTCTAAGCCATGCTAGTGATTCCTGGCGTGGCACATGGGAGGAAGCCCATTCAATTCCTATGGGCTTCCTCTCATTTGCTGTGTGAGAATTGCTAGTGCAGATAGTAAAAGAAGCCCCAAATGTTTGATGTAAGTGACCCATCTCATGAGAACTGAAAGTGCAGAGCTCTTTAAATCCAAAACATTTACTTACTCTTCGTGGGGTCATTCGGGTTTTCGTTTCCTTCCCACTCAAAGTGTTGAGTGAAATATTTCTCATCTTCCTTTTTAACCTTGAATATAACATCAGGATTAGCAATTGAATAACCTGTTAATAAATAGGAAAATGACATTTAAATTATAATCTTCTCTGGCATCTGGCTACACATTGCACAGTATAGTTGACTAGAGCGCAGATCACGTCATGTCCATACACAAAAGTTCTCAGCAAGAAGTCTGATAGGTAAATCCTTTCTTTGGTCTTCCCTCTCAAATTATTTTGTATAGAAAAGGGACACCCACTCCAGCTGGTCTTGTATGAAGACTCTACTTTAAGGTATACATTTTATCTTACAGCACAAAGCAGCACCTTTTGCAGATCCTGTAGCAGTGGTGTCTTTCACTTGCTCCTGCTGTATATAAAATAGCATCAGATGTCAGGTGCCCATGGCAGTGGCGTTCCTGGGGGGGCTGACACCTGGGGCGGATCGCCGATGCGCTCCGCCCCCCCGGTGCAGCGCCCCCCCCCCGGTGCAGCGCGACCCCCTCGACCCCGGTGAAAGAACCCCCCCCCCCCGGGTGCACGCCAATGGGGGGGTGCCGCGCGCCGGTCAGCTTCCTTCGTTTCCATGCTCCCTCTGCCCCGGAACAGGAAGTAACCTGTTCCGGGGCAGAGGGAGCATAGAAACGAAGGAAGCTGACTGGCGCGCGGCACCTCCCCCCCCCGGTGCAGCGCGACCCCCCCGACCCCGGTGAAAGAACCCCCCCCCCCCGGGTGCACGCCACTGGGGGGGTGCCGCGCGCCGGTCAGCTTGCTTCGTTTCCATGCTCCCTCTGCCCCGGAACAGGAAGTAACCTGTTCCGGGGCAGAGGGAGCATAGAAACGAAGGAAGCTGACTGGCGCGCGGCACCCCCCCCCCCCGGCGGTGTGCACCCGGGGCGGACCGACCCCCCCCCCCCCCCCCCGGTAGGCCAGTGGCCCATGGTATCTAGTACCTGTGATTTTTCCAACACTGCTTTCATAATGTGCCTGTACAGTAGATGATAGAGAAGACATATTTACCTCGTGATGTGAGGATGTCATGAATCTCCTTGATGACCTTCTTGTAAAGCTCCTTCTGCCATTCTCCCAGAATGTTCCACTCCACGTCCAAGAAATAAGCAGCAACATCCTTGAATATGACTGATGCCTGGAACCCCAAACAGGACACCCTCAGTCAATTTTTCATGATCATGTTTGAGTAATTGAGCTCCATCGGTAAGATGAGATCTCCTGTAGATCATAGTAGGGAGAGAGGTCTGTTCTCCAGCTATCTACTGTTTTGGATAGGTTTCCTGGTTCCTACTGATACACAAGAAATCTCACATGTTGGATAATTCAGCCATTGGAAGGAGGACCAACAGGAATCAGCATGTGTGAACCAGAAAAGAGTGACAGGAGAGTAGTTCTTTATGTCAAAAATAATATAAACACCAACAAAATTAAAAAAAAAAGAGGGAACCACTCAATATAATAATTATGGGGACCCCCCCCAAAAAAACAAATTCCACAATACAAATGCCAACAAAATACTAATTATAAATCATTTAAAGGTTGTTACATTTTTGTTGTGCTCGTGTATATCAATAAACAGTATATTCCACAATACAGAATCAATAAAATCTCATAATCATTGCTGAAACCCGGAGAACATGAGTGCAGCTCCTTCTGAGATAAGTACATAAGTAATGCCACACTGGGAAAAGACCAAGGGTCCATCGAGCCTAGCATCCTGTCCACGACAGTGGCCAATCCAGGCCAAAGGCATCTGGCAAGCTTCCTAAACGTATAAACATTCTATACATGTTATTCCCGGAATTGTGGATTTTTCCCAAGTCCATTTAGTAGCGGTTTATGGACTTGTCCTTTAGGAAACTGTCCAACCCTTTTTAAAACTCTGCCAAGCTAACCGCCTTCACCACTGTAGCTGCCTCCTTCAAACTAAGTGGGGAAGAGTTAGCCATCTCCAGGATCCACTGACCCATGTAAGCTGGAAATGGCAGCAGGAGCACAGCAACAGTATGAGAGATAGTGGTGTTTATGTTGGGGTTGCTGCAACAATTCGGTGGGTATCTCCAGGACTCTCCCTATCCCTACTAATCATTTGTGCAACTACATGTACACAATGCTGTACACATTATATGCAGGCACTTTCTCTGTCCCTAGTAGGTTCACAACCTATGGGGTCCTTTTACAAAGGCATGCTAGTGTTTTTAGCACGCACTAAAAATAAGCATGCGCTAAACGTTAGAGATGCCCATATATTTCTATGACAGTAATATATAGGCATATATCCAAATTTAAGATGTGAAGGGAGTGCGTAATCAATCACTTACAATATACTCAACTTCACCTCAATTATATCTTCATTACTACTAAACACACTGAGGCGCTTTTACAGGATCATCAGATTAGCGTACCGACCTCTAAAATGGCTAAAGATTATTATGAGCCAAGCATTTTGAAAGAGGCGGTATTGCAATCCTCATAAATCCCAATTTTTAAATTATTGCTTATTTTTTCAATATAGCATTTACTTATATCAATTTTCCCAATTTCTTCATTTTTATCTTTAAGTTCCAAAGTAATACTTAGCTTTTCAGCCACATTCGATTGTATATGATGGAGACTCGGTATCACCGACATAGATCCATGTTTCACAAGATGGTGTTTCAAGGTAGTCTCCTATTTTTTAAAAAGCGATGTTAAAACCGCCGTTTAAAAAAAATAGGAGACTACCTAGTGTGCCTTTGTAAAAGACCCCCTTAGCTTTGTACCTGCGGCAATAGAGGGTTAAGTCACTTGCCCAGGGTCACAAGGAGATGCAGTGGGAATTGAACCCGGTTCCCCAGGATGTCAGACCACTGCACCAGAAGAAATCACCAAAGGTGGAGGAATAGAGACACCACTATGAGAAGAGTAGGGTATCTGATGACACCCTCAACAGAAAACCAAGGAACCGCAGAGTTCAAAAGCAGTGGCAATTTTACTGTGATTAAAAAAAAAAAAAGAAAAATGAGTGTTTGTAACCCAGAGAGTTCAACTGCAGCTTTGATTGAGTTAAGTCTTTAAATATTTTTGGAAAGTTTGATTAATGGGATTTGGTATTCACTATGGGCTGGATTCAGTAAATGGTACTCAAAATTCAGCACTGAAAGGTATTGCATAATGAGTGTTCCGGGATTGGGGTCCTTTATAGAATAATACACAGTACTGCCGCTGGGCGTGAGGAGTTACACCAACGAAACCAGGTAGAAATCCCAGTGTGCCTTGCTTAACGTTAGAATGCTTTTCCACACTGAAAATTCAGTGCATAATTAACACCCAACTTTTTTTTTGTTACATTTGTACTACCTCGTAACATAGGGTAATCTGACCAATCAGTTGTGTAATTTTATCTGGTAACCAGTAAGAATTAGTGCTTAGTAGTGACGTATGATTGTAATTTTTATCAGCCAGTAATTTTGTATTCAGCCAAGCTTTGCCAGAGTTCATATATATATTTTGCATATATTCTATATTTTCTTATCTATGATATCTATATAATAAAGCTAATATATATAGATCTAATTTGAGATAGAGGCCCAGATTGTACCAAGCCTGCAGTGGCTGGAAGCGTAGGCCCTGTAGCAAGAGACTTTTGGATTTTCCAGGCCAAACCCTTGCTTGGTGACTAGAGCCGCTTACCTTGATGTCCTGGTTGTACTGAGCAGTTATCTTGGAAAATACAAAGAAGGCAGCACACCTAATGTAATTACCCGAGACCTTGAAGAAGCAGCGAAACGCTGGCCAACGTCGGCTCAGGGTAATCCAACAGGGAACAGCGCAGCATGAAGCAGTAGTAATACTGAATACCAAGCAATAAAGCTAAGTGCATTGCATTATATTTAAGTATGTTACAGAAATTAACATGCTTTTTCTCTAAAAAAATTCTTAACTTCAAAAAAATAAAAATTTAGAAAATTTACTGCGGTCCAAAAAAAATCTTTTTAGGGCTGCCCAGAAGGGGTTTTTGCCTATGATGAAGAGAAGACCAGTTGGTCTGTTTTAGCTCCGACAGATTGATATTTGATCTGGGAGCTCTTTGAGGCTTTTCCCCACATACTATTGTAATTTTGTATTGAGTGGAAGTTTTTACATTTAGAGCTACCTGGCCTTCTTATAGTTTACTTATTACACTTTTATTGTCCACCTCCCCTTATGAGCGCTAATTGGAATTTAATCATCAGTCTCTAGCAGATGCTGCAACAAGCTATGAGAATCTCAATATCCTAGGAGACTTAAATTTGAATGTAGATGATAATTGATCTATCCAAGATCAATTAAATTCCTTTCCTTTCTGGAAGATTTGAGTGTGAAGCAACACATTTCAACTGCCATTCATGCTGTTGGTCATGCGTTAGATTTAATTATTTCAGGGATTCCACACTCATTACATTTAGAAAATTTCAATTCAATTCCTATTTCTTGGTCGGATCACCACCTTCAGACTTTTTCGCTTATTTCCAAACTCCCGCTTCCACTTCCTAATCATTTTGGATTGTGATCCAGACATCTCTGTTCCTTAGATCTTTCATCCCTTCTCTACTTTTCTAGCTTATTCCCTTCATATTTCCCTACTTTAATATTATCAAATTTCCTGCTGGGACTTGATATTGCAGTTTAGATTCAATAGCTCCCCTGACTTATATCAAACGTCCCAATCAGAAACGTAGATGATATGGGCTAAAGATTTTATAAACAAACAAATTCTGGTTGCAGGCTACTAAAACAGCAAAAAGCATAACAACATAAGAATAGCCATACTGGGTCAGTCCAATGGTCCATCTAGCCCAGGATTCAGCTTCCAGCAGTGGTCAATTCAAGTCACAAAGTACCTGGCAGAAATCCAATTAGTAGCACCATTCCGGGGGGTCACGTGATGCAGCTTTATTGAGAAGATGTAACAGTGAAGAGCTCTGCCAGAAAACCTCTGAAAAATCAGCAGTTTTAACTACATTCTCCTCCCAAATTGTTCATATTTTCGCTGGGAATTACAATTATATCACCATTCTGCTGTGCCGAGTCGTCCCAGATGAGGGGATCAAGGTATGCCAATAAAATCGTTGAGAACACCTTGAGATATACCACACTAGGGCTTAAGATGGCAGTGGAACAAGCTGCGTTTACCGTCCCCGCGGGAGATTGGGTTCAGGAAATCACGCGCTCGGTGTCAGCAGCACTGGCAGAGAGCTTGAACAAGATGCAATCTGTGGTGGATGAGCTTAATGAAAAATTTGATACCCACCATCAGCAGTTGACAGAAGTGAAGCAGAGGGTCTCGGCCTAGGAAGATGCAGGGGTACACATGGTACAGCAAATCACTGAATTGCACTAATTTTCCCAGTGAACCTGCGGATATGGCATGTGGGAAAAACAATAACTTTACAGTCTCCGGATGAGGCAAAATGGACAAACTGAATGGGGCTGCTGGAGGACCTTAATTAAATCCAAAGACTTGCACTATGTCATTGGTATGGACAATGAACAGACATGGCTCTGAGGGGACTGATTTCTGCACATTGCACCTAAATTTTAAACAATGTGGGAACTGACAGTGGATAATGCATCATTGTTTCCCAATGCTTGTTCTTGTTTCTTGTACAATGGCTCCTTTGGAAGTTACTCAGTCTGTGATGAAAACATACTGGAGCATCCCTGCCAGCATGTGATGAATCTTTTGAGGGCTGGAGTGGAGGAGACGGAGATATGCTCCCACAGGGAGTGCCCTTCTCATCTTGGTGATGAACTGGTGAGTGGAAGGACTTGCAGGGGCAGTTTTCTCTTTTTTCTTTCAGTTTACATGCATGCTTTTGGAGGGTATTATTGGGGTGTGATGACTATATTTCTCAATGTCTGGGGGTTCTGGGGGGCAGGACAAGGGACGTGGGAGGAGGCTGTATGTCGAAGGGTAATGCCCAAGGTTTTGATGGGGAGGATAACTAGGGGGGGAGGGGGGTTCAGGAGGGGGAAGGAAGGGAGGAAGAGTGGGGTTGGTGTGTGGTTATGCATGGGGGGAATGTGTATAGGGGAAGGATATGGTAGCTGCCTTATGGTTTTGGAGAGAAAGTGGTGTAAGTGGAATAGAGGAAGTCTAAAAGTGTATGTGGGGATACTTTCTGCTTCTCTGTTGGGCTTACCTGGGAAGCCTAACAGAGGTTTGTATAATTGCTGAGCACTGTGTAACATCTTGTATTCTCCAGGGAAACACCTGACTTAAGACATTAAATCCCCAGTTAAGCAAAAAAGCTGCATGCAGATATTACGTTTTTACAAGAGACACATTTATCTAGTGGAGAACACTTGAAACTCAAAAGACATTGGGTAGGGGAGATCTACTACTCGCCTTTAGTGGGGAGGTAGTGGGAAGTGGCTATTCTGTTGCACAAACAATTACCATTTCACCTATATAAGCAGATTCAAGATAAAGAGGGGAGATTTGTTTTAGTATTGGGTGAACTTTGGGGAACAAAGATACTTTTATACAACATCTATGCTCCAAATGTGTATTGTCATAAATTCTTCTCCCAGGTGGTAGGACATCTAGTGGGATACCCGGAATATCAAGTGATATTAGGGGAGGGGGGATTTTAACATAACAGCGGATCCCGCATTAGACTGCAAGCCTCCAAAGAAAAGAATGAGAGACCATGAAAATAGGCGGGTTAATTTTATGGCCCAACAGATGGATTTGTTAGTTTTTGCACCCCTATGAACAGGGATACACTTTCTATTCTAACGCACACAATGTCTATGCAAGATTGGATTACATATTAGTAAATGGGCATTTTTTTCCCCATGGTACAAGGGGCAGAGATCCACTCTTCTACACTCTCGGATCATGTGCCCGAGGGGGTGTTTCTAAATTTTACCCGGGGCAGAATGCCAAGCCTTTGGGCATGGCTCCCCATTTATATAAAGATCCAGAGTTTCGGATTTACCTAAGAGCTAAATGGCTGGATTACTGCGTAGAATAACATTACTCCTTATGTGGACCTGATTAACGTTTGCTATGCATCGAAGGCAGTGTTGCAAGGTCATACCATGTCATATGTTGCCCTTCAAAAGAAAGTGAGGGACAGGGAGTTGCTCGGATTGACCTGGAAACTGCAGCAGCTCTGGCATTCCCACATTGCTTATCTATTAAAAGGCAGACAGAAAACCTACTGAATAAAAAAGCTGAACAGGCCTTATATTATCAGAAATTTAAGCTCCATAGATGGGGTGAAAAAATGGGTAAATTTATGGCTAATTTGGTGCGTCCAACTAGACTGAGACAATTAATTACCTTCATCAAGGACAGGCAGGGGAGGCAGTATAACCAGGAAAGTCAGGTGGTAGTACAATTTGTACGATTTTATACTACTCTATGTAGTAAAAAAGAACTGGATCCTGCTACTGTAGATGTTTTTTTTTAAATCAGGGTGTAGATCTGACAGAATTTACAGAGGAACAGATGAAATTACTTACGGCACCCATAATTTATTACTAGCATTAAGACTCTCAAACTAATGAAGGTTCCGGGGCTTGATGGGCCTGAATGCTATTAAATTCTCCAGGACGTGATAACCCCACCACTTAGTTGGATGTGTAATGCTGTTGCAGAGGGAGGCGGAGGGACACTGGAGAATGTAACGCACATGGTACTGCTTCCCAAACCAGGCAAGGACCCAGAACACGTGAGGTCTTATCCCCAAATATCTTTACTGAATCAGGATATGAAGCTTTTGACCATCATTTTGGTATGAAGGCTAAATGTTTTATTACCAAGGATTATACATCCCGACCAGGTGGGCTTTGTTCCAGGGAGATATGACTCTACAAGTCTTGCAAAAGTGATAGGTGCTTTGCAAGAGCATAGGGGAAGTGGGAGCACAGCTGCTATAACGAGGCTTGATATGGAAAAAGCCTCTGATAGAATATTGTGGGAATACCTGTTTTGAGTCATGGAGAGATATGGCATGGCGGGTATATCCAATGAAAGGGTGAAAGTGCTTTACACAAAACCAATATCACACCTTTTTATTAATGGGAACTGGTCAGCCCCTTTTGAGTTGCAGTGGGGAACCAGACAGGGCTGTCCTCTCTCTCCCCTCTACTGTTCTTGCTGGCAATTGAGCCTTTGGCTGTTAAGATACAGACCACGGACTCCTTTTGGGGTCTAGTGGGGGGGGGGGGGGGGGGAACAATGTCATATTAGCCTATTCACAGATTACATACTTTTATAACTTGCTCAATCCCAGATGCACCTGAACACTGAACTGGTAATTGTGCAAGTGTTTGGGGTTATCTTCAGTCTAAAAGTTAACTATGATAAATCTGAACTTCTCTTGCTGTTGGAAGGGAATGGTGTCCCGTAACATACACAGTTAGCAAACCCTCCTATCATGAAACCTATGAGGTGCTTGGTAATCTATTTAAGCTAAAACCTCGCTGTTATGTATCGCTACAACATTCGAGCAGTTCACACTGAAGTTATTGAGTCAATGTACACTTCAAGCTTAATTAATGCCTTTGCGAAGATTCCTCTCTATTAGAGGTTCAGCTAAGCAGATCCATTCTGAGTTTGGAGACAACTTTGTAGGGGCTTCCAGAGAACTGAACATCATCCAGCTTATTTTCGAAAGAGAAAGACGCCCATATTTCGACCCAAATCGGGAGATGGGCGTCTTTCTCCCGTGGGCGAACAAATCGATATAATCGAAAGCCGATTTTGGTTGTCTTCAACTGCACTCCGTTGCAGGAACGAACAAAGGTGATGGAGGCGTGTTGGAGGCGGGACTGGGGCGTGGTTATCGTCCGAGGAGAGATGGGCGTCTCTAGCTGATAATCGAAACAAGAAGGGCGTTTTTAACAAGAATTTGGTCCACTTTATTTGGACCCTTTTTTTTCAGGTCCAAGTCCCAAAAAAGTGCCACAACTGACCAGATGACCACCCGAGGGAATCAGGGATGACCTCCCCTGACTCCCCCAGTGGTCACTAACCCCCTCCCACCAGAAAAAACCCACTTTACAAACTTTTTCCCCCAGTCTGTATGCCAGCCTCAAATGCCGTACCCACCTCCATGACAGCAGAATGTGTTCTATCCTCTGACAGCCTTTCCCTGGTTCTGATGCGGGTCTCAGGTGAGTGTGAAACCTTTTCTGTTAAGGGCACTGCAGAGTCACATCAGCAATGCATTGTGGTGGGTGTAGGGTATTGGGCTCCGTGATTTCACTAGCTTGTGTTAAATTCTCACGATGTTGGTAGTTGGTAGGCTCTACTCCCATGGTGCTTTTCCCTCTGCTTACTTGGTCAGAGTGTGCCCTGTTTTGTTTCCGGTAGTCTATGAGGTAGTGGCCATTTTTGTAAGCCAGTTTTAGATCCCTTTCATGTGTTAGCCACGTTACAGAACTTAGTTCTTACCTTGAATGTTGCTGAAAGAGGGCATTGTACGCCATTCTGCCGGACCTACTGCTGATCTCAGTACCAGGGAGACTCTTTGCCAGTGGGGCACAACCTCTGATCTGCAGTTAACTGTGAGTAAACGTGCTTATTCCAATAAAGGACATTTTCGGAGACATTAGTCTTCAGGTGTCAACCGGTGTGCCAAGATTATACAGCAGCAACAAGTCCTAGAGGCCTGCATGTATGCAGGTCCCTGGAGCACTTTTAGTGGGCACCGCAGTGCACTTCAGGCAGGCGGACCCAGGCCCATCCCCCCTACCTGTAACACTTGTGCTGGTAAATGGAAGGCCTCCAAAACCCACTGTACCCACATGTAGGTGACCCCTTCACCCCTAAGAGCTATGGTAGTGTTGTACATTTGTGGGTAGTGGGTTTTGGGGGAGGGGGTTGGGGGCTCAGCACCCGTGGTAAGGGACCTATGCATGTGGGAGCGTTGTCTGAAATCCACCGCACTGACCTCTAGGGTGTCCAGTTGGTGTCCTGGCATGTCAGGGGGGCAAGTGTACTACGAATTCTGGCCCCTCCCACGACCAAATGGCTTGGATTGGGACGTTTTTGAGCTGGGCGTTTTTAGTTTCCATTATCGCTAAAAAAAACAAACACCCAGCTTGGAAACGACTAAATCCATGGCATTTTGGTCCGTACAAACCGTATTTTGGAAGCGGAAGATGGACGCACATTTTTTTTGAAAATACGGTCTGTCCCACCCCTTCACGTACCCGTTCTCAGACATAGACGCCCATGGAGATGGGCGTTTGCGTTCGATTATGCCCCTCCATGTCTACCAAATTAGACCATTTTGCCATTGAAAGATACTTATGCAACCAGAAGTGCAACTGGATCTTCAATCCTCTTTACTCAACACGTATGGGAGGAGCATGGGAGCGAATGCCATGGGATCGTCTTATCCTTGATGCCATGCTCTTGGATACTGATCACCTTCGAGTAACACATGAAGCTCCAACAACCTTTTTTGCAGAACTCACGGCTATCAAATGGCAGAACCCTAGTTACAATGTCTTCAGATCCAGAGTTGCCATCGACTTTGACACCAGATATGCTTTTGACGTAAAAGACTAATGTCATTCCTACTCCACCTGGAGATTTCAAAGACAGCAACATCTACAAGCATCAAAGGAAGCAGGTTCAATATCTCTCAGACATCTTTTAGAAACGTTGAAAGAGAGAATACCTTTCTACTTTGCAGTATCAAAATTAGTGGCACAAAAGCCAGCCAAACAAACCTACAAGAAGGCAAACTTGTATTGGGCTCTTCACCAAAACCTTTCCAAGTGAGGATGGGAAAGTCCACAAGCTGGAAACCAAGACCACAAATCAAGGGACACCAAAGTGATTCTTTTTTTACATTGTGAGGAGACATGAATACCATGGACCATAGTACATTCCAAAGACTCAAAGACTTTTTCTCTCTCTCTGTCCCGTCTTCCGCCGGGACCAACACTCACCTGCTCGCCGCTGGTACCAGTGGGCCGTGGGGCCCGGGGCCGCCATGGATGGCCGGCCTTCGCTGCAGGTCCTCCGGTGGCCGGCTATCGCCGGCCAGTGGGGGAAGGCGGCCATTGCCTTCAGTCCGGCTACAGAGGATCGCCGGTTGTTCTCGCCTCGTGGCCGCCGATGGCCGGCTTCCCACTTCCGGGTTGGAACCCCTGCAAAATGGCGCCGGCGGAGCAAGCAGGGGAAGCGGCGACTAGCGTCAGTGCGTATTTCACCAGTTGGTGGTGCCCTTCTTGGGCTATATCATTTCCGGGCATTGGTTCCAAATGGACCCGGACAAAGTGAGAGCAATTCGGGACTGGCCGCAGCCGCAGAACTTAAAGGCCCTACAAAGGTTTTTGGGCTTTGCAAACTATTACCGCCAGCTCATCGAGCATTACTCCCTGGTCACGGCTCCCTTGACAGCTCTCACCCGGAAGGGAGCGGATGTGCAGCACTGGCCAGACCCGGCGCTGGAGGCGTTTGTTGCCCTAAAGAAGGCTTTCTTGTCGGCTCCCATCCTCCGAAGTCCAGACCCTAGTAAACCTTTCATGGTGGAGGTGGACGCCTCACCCGTGGGGGCTAGGGCCATTCTCTCTCAGGTCACCTCCTCTGGGAAACGACTGCCGTGCTTTTTCTTCTCACGAAAGTTCTCCCCCGCCGAAAGGAACTACACTGTGGGGGATCGGGAGCTCCTGGCCCTCAAGCTGGCCCTGCAAGAATGGAGGTACCTGCTGGAGGGCGCCGAACATGTTTTCACAGTAGTAACCGATCACAAGAACCTGCTGTATCTCCAAGGAGCCAAGAGGCTCAATCCACGACAGGCTCGGTGGTCCTTATTTTTTGCCAGATTCCAGTTTCGTCTGATATTCCGGCCCGCGGAAAAGAACATTCTTGCCGACGCCCTCTCCCGGGCGTTTGAGGCCCCCGAGGAACCTGAGGACTCGCAGCCTATGTTGAACCCGGAGTGCCTGCCAGCAATGCCCACGGCCCTGGTACCTACCAGAACGCTGGTACCTCGCCAAGACTGGAGGAGAGCGATGCATTGGGCCCACTCGTCAGCATTTGCGGGGCATTTTGGGTTCCATAAAACGTTGCACTTACTCGCGCGACAGTACCACTGGCCACGGATGGCACAGGACGTGCTTCACTTTGTGTCTTCCTGCCCCGTTTGCGCCCGGACCAAGTCAACGGTAGGGCGTCCGTGGGGGGAACTCCAGCCCATGCCGGTGCCACAAGGCCCTGGGAGGAACTCTCCATGGACTTCATCACCGACTTACCTCGCTCCTAGAGGCATACGGTCATCTGGGTGGTAGTAGACCGGTTTTCCAGGATGGCCCACTTTATTCCCCTGAAGGGGCTTCCCTCGGCAGCCACGCTGGCCACTTGCTTTGTTCAGCACATCTTCCACCTGCACGGGCTCCCCGTACGGATCATCAGCGACCGGGGAACCTAATTCACCTCCCGGTTCTGGAAGGCGTTATGTGCCAACTTACGAGTCAAGGCCCATTTCTCGTCCGCCTACCATCCTCAGACAAATGGGATGGTGGAATGTATGAACCAGACCCTGAAGGGGTTCCTCCGAGCCTTCGTGAACAACCGCCAGGACAACTGGGTGTCACTCCTTCCATGGGCAGAGTTCGCCTACAACAATAGCCTACACTCGGCCTCCCAGCAGTCTCCGTTCTCTGTGGTGTTCGGCCGGCACCCCCGGCTTCCTCCGGCTATCTCCTCGGAACCAGATATTCCTCAGGTACAGCGGGTCCTGAATAGTATGCAGGACACCTGGAAGACGGTCCGCGAGCAACTGCGGAGGGCAGCTGCCAAGTACAAACTATACGCGGACACCCAGCTTGGAAACGACTAAATCCATGGCATTTTGGTCCGTACAAACTGTATTTTGGAAGCGGAAGATGGACGCACATTTTTTTTGAAAATACGGTCTGTCCCACCCCTTCACGTACCCGTTCTCAGACATAGAAGCCCATGGAGATGGGCGTTTGCGTTCGATTATGCCCCTCCATGTCTACCAAATTAGACCATTTTGCCATTGAAAGATACTTATGCAACCAGAAGTGCAACTGGATCTTCAATCCTCTTTACTCAACACGTATGGGAGGAGCATGGGAGCGAATGCCATGGGATCGTCTTATCCTTGATGCCATGCTCTTGGATACTGATCACCTTCGAGTAACACATGAAGCTCCAACAACCTTTCTTGCAGAACTCACGGCTATCAAATGGCAGAACCCTAGTTACAATGTCTTCAGATCCAGAGTTGCCATCGACTTTGACACCAGATATGCTTTTGACGTAAAAGACTAATGTCATTCCTACTCCACCTGGAGATTTCAAAGACAGCAACATCTACAAGCATCAAAGGAAGCAGGTTCAATATCTCTCAGACATCTTTTAGAAACGTTGAAAGAGAGAATACCTTTCTACTTTGCAGTATCAAAATTAGTGGCACAAAAGCCAGCCAAACAAACCTACAAGAAGGCAAACTTGTATTGGGCTCTTCACCAAAACCTTTCCAAGTGAGGATGGGAAAGTCCACAAGCTGGAAACCAAGACCACAAATCAAGGGACACCAAAGTGATTCTTTTTTTACATTGTGAGGAGACATGAATACCATGGACCATAGTACATTCCAAAGACTCAAAGACTTTTTCTCTCTCTCTGTCCCGTCTTCCGCCGGGACCAACACTCACCTGCTCGCCGCTGGTACCAGTGGGCCGTGGGGCCCGGGGCCGCCATGGATGGCCGGCCTTCGCTGCAGGTCCTCCGGTGGCCGGCTATCGCCGGCCAGTGGGGGAAGGCGGCCATTGCCTTCAGTCCGGCTACAGAGGATCGCCGGTTGTTCTCGCCTCGTGGCCGCCGATGGCCGGCTTCCCACTTCCGGGTTGGAACCCCTGCAAAATGGCGCCGGCGGAGCAAGCAGGGGAAGCGGCGACTAGCGTCAGTGCGTATTTCACCAGTTGGTGGTGCCCTTCTTGGGCTATATCATTTCCGGGCATTGGTTCCAAATGGACCCGGACAAAGTGAGAGCAATTCGGGACTGGCCGCAGCCGCAGAACTTAAAGGCCCTACAAAGGTTTTTGGGCTTTGCAAACTATTACCGCCAGCTCATCGAGCATTACTCCCTGGTCACGGCTCCCTTGACAGCTCTCACCCGGAAGGGAGCGGATGTGCAGCACTGGCCAGACCCGGCGCTGGAGGCGTTTGTTGCCCTAAAGAAGGCTTTCTTGTCGGCTCCCATCCTCCGAAGTCCAGACCCTAGTAAACCTTTCATGGTGGAGGTGGACGCCTCACCCGTGGGGGCTGGGGCCATTCTCTCTCAGGTCACCTCCTCTGGGAAACGACTGCCGTGCTTTTTCTTCTCACGAAAGTTCTCCCCCGCCGAAAGGAACTACACTGTGGGGGATCGGGAGCTCCTGGCCCTCAAGCTGGCCCTGCAAGAATGGAGGTACCTGCTGGAGGGCGCCGAACATGTTTTCACAGTAGTAACCGATCACAAGAACCTGCTGTATCTCCAAGGAGCCAAGAGGCTCAATCCACGACAGGCTCGGTGGTCCTTATTTTTTGCCAGATTCCAGTTTCGTCTGATATTCCGGCCCGCGGAAAAGAACATTCTTGCCGACGCCCTCTCCCGGGCGTTTGAGGCCCCCGAGGAACCTGAGGACTCGCAGCCTATGTTGAACCCGGAGTGCCTGCCAGCAATGCCCACGGCCCTGGTACCTACCAGAACGCTGGTACCTCGCCAAGACTGGAGGAGAGCGATGCATTGGGCCCACTCGTCAGCATTTGCGGGGCATTTTGGGTTCCATAAAACGTTGCACTTACTCGCGTGACAGTACCACTGGCCACGGATGGCACAGGACGTGCTTCACTTTGTGTCTTCCTGCCCCGTTTGCGCCCGGACCAAGTCAACGGTAGGGCGTCCGTGGGGGGAACTCCAGCCCATGCCGGTGCCACAAGGCCTGGGAGGAACTCTCCATGGACTTCATCACCGACTTACCTCGCTCCTAGGGGCATACGGTCATCTGGGTGGTAGTAGACCGGTTTTCCAGGATGGCCCACTTTATTCCCCTGAAGGGGCTTCCCTCGGCAGCCACGCTGGCCACTTGCTTTGTTCAGCACATCTTCCACCTGCACGGGCTCCCCGTACGGATCATCAGCGACCGGGGAACCCAATTCACCTCCCGGTTCTGGAAGGCGTTATGTGCCACCTTACGAGTCAAGGCCCATTTCTCGTCCGCCTACCATCCTCAGACAAATGGGATGGTGGAACGTATGAACCAGACCCTGAAGGGGTTCCTCCGAGCCTTCGTGAACAACCGCCAGGACAACTGGGTGTCACTCCTTCCATGGGCAGAGTTCGCCTACAACAATAGCCTACACTCGGCCTCCCAGCAGTCTCCGTTCTCTGTGGTGTTCGGCCGGCACCCCCGGCTTCCTCCGGCTATCTCCTCGGAACCAGATATTCCTCAGGTACAGCGGGTCCTGAATAGTATGCAGGACACCTGGAAGACGGTCCGCGAGCAACTGCGGAGGGCAGCTGCCAAGTACAAACTATACGCGGACCGCCGCCGCCGCCCCGCGCCTGTGTTCCAACCTGGGCAAAAGGTCTGGCTAAGCACCAAGCACCTACGGCTCCGGCTGCCGTCTCGACGGCTAGCACCATGCTTCATCGGACCCTTTTCCATTCAGGAATGGATTGGGACCGTCACCTACCGGCTTCGTCTGCCCCGGTCTCTGCGGGTACACAATGCATTCCACGTATCCCTACTGAAACCATTTCAGAGGTCCCGCTGGCATCCACGAGGGGAGGCATCGGTGATTCCGGATTCCGAACCAGATCCAGAGTTTGAGGTTCAGGAGATTGTAGACTCCAAGTGGAAAAGAGGAAGGCTGTATTACCTCATGTCTTGGAAACACTTTGGCCCAGAGGATAACTCATGGGAGCCGGAATCCAATGTACACGCTCCGGACCTAGTACAGGAATTTCATGTACGCTATCCACAGAAACCCGGACCCCGGGAAGGAAGAGCGTCTTCCGGGGGGGGGGGGGGGGATACTGTCCCGTCTTCCGCCGGGACCAACACTCACCTGCTCGCCGCTGGTACCAGTGGGCCGTGGGGCCCGGGGCCGCCATGGATGGCCGGCCTTCGCCACAGGTCCTCCGGTGGCCGGCTATCGCCGGCCAGTGGGGGAAGGTGGCCATGGCCTTCAGTCCGGCTACAGAGGATCGCCGGTTGTTCTCGCCTTGTGGCCGCCGATGGCCGGCTTCCCACTTCCGGGTTGGAACCCCTGCAACATGGCGCCGGCGGAGGATAGCCGGCGTCTCTTCCGGTTGCAGGAGCAAGCAGGGGAAGCGGCGACTAGCGTCACCTCGGATTGGTTATCTGAAGACTCAACCACAGGAAGCACCAGCTGGGGCCCTGCGCTAATGAGGAGGACTACTTAAGGAGCACCACTCCTCCTAGCCAGTGCTTCGGCTTCTCGTTCCTGAGAGCTCCGCATCGTTGGATGGAACTCTGTACCTTGCTATCGGATATTGCCTGCTACTGACTCTTCTTGACCGCAGCCTGCCTTGACCATCGTCTGCTACTGACTCTTCTTGACCGCAGCCTGCCTTGACCATTGCCTGCTACTGACTCATCTTGACCGCTGCCTGCGTTGACCATTGCCTGCTTCTGACTCATCCAGACCGCTGCCTGCCTCTACCTCTGCCGCCGCTGTCCACCACGCCGGCATGCCAGTTCCCCGGGACCTCGGACCAGGTGTCTCCCGGGAATCCAGAGCTGCGCTGTCTGCAGGGCCTGTCCGCCCCCTGTTCCAGAAGCCCTGTAGGCTGCCCGCACCTGGAGGCTCAACTTTCAGGGAACGGCGGCCTTCCCAGGCGAAGAGTGGGGGTGGGTCGGCTGTCCTCTGGAGAAGGAGGGGTTCACTCCGCCATCTCCGGCCGGATCCAAGGGCTCACACCAGCAAAGCTGCTCATCCTTTTGGCGGAGCAAGACACTCTTTTATGTTGTTTGTTTCTTTGTGTTGTCTGTGTCTCGTTTCAGCCGCTGCGAGACTGCAAGATAGAAGTTGAAATTAAATAGTGGTATACCAGGCAGGGAGTGTTCTGCCCCATATTCATAGAGGCAGGGTGCTTGTTGTTTAAATTTGTCCTGTGTCTTTAAAATGGATAAGACTACAAATCTGTGTCATTTGTAGTTCTCTGTGATAGGGTCTTCCAGAGCACATGTCCCTGTTCCCTGTGTCTAATGGGCTTCACCCTATTGGCTAGCTTAATTCCTTCAGTTTTCTGGGTGGTTAGCCCATTCTCTCTCCGTTGAATGAAAGGAATCTGTCTGCAGCATTCTTGTTATAAACTGTATCTAACACTGTACCTTGCTGCTTAAGCCTTTCAAAAGCTTTGTAACATTATCAGATTTTCACCAATTTAAATGTATTTACAGCATCCAGTCTTCAGCAAGTGCTGAAAGCTCCTAGCTTATCTCTGCAGTGAGAGAGAAAGAGAGAGAGCTAGTAGCGACAGACTTCCAATCTATAGGGCAGAGACTCTTGTGCAGCGCTTCAGAACGGTAAGTTATCTTCTTTTGTTTGATTTACATTAAAGAACATAGTAACATAGTAACACAGTAGATGACGGCAGAAAAAGACCTGCCAGTCTGCCCAACAAGATAAACTCATATGTGCTACTTTTTGTGTATACCTTACCTTGATTTGTATCTGTCTTTTTCAGGGCACAGACCGTAGAAGTCTGCCGAGCACTAGCCCCGCCTCCCAACCACCAACTCTGCCACTCATCTCGGCTAAGCTCCTGAGGATCCATTCCTTCTGAGCAGGATTCCTTTATGTTTATCCCACGCATGTTTGAATTCCGTTACCGTTTTCATCTCCACCACCTCCCGTGGGAGGGCATTCCAAGCATCCACCACTCTCTCCGTGAAAAAATACTTCCTGACGTTTTTCTTGAGTCTGCCCCCCTTCAATCTCATTTCATGTCCTCTAGTTCTACCGCCTTCCCATCTCCGGAAAAGGTTTGTTTGCGGATTAATACCTTTCAAATATTTGAACGTCTGTATCATAATCACCCCTGTTTCTCCTTTCCTCCAGGGTATACATGTTCAGGTCAGCAAGTCTCTCCTCATACGTCTTGTAACGCAAATCCCATACCATTCTCGTAGCTTTTCTTTGTACTGCTTCAATTCTTTTTACATCCTTAGCAAGATACGGCCTCCAAAACTGAACAAAATACTCCAGGTGGGGCCTCACCAACGACTTATACAGGGGCATCAACACCCCCTTTCTTCTGCTGGTCACACCTCTCTCTATACAGCCTAGCAACCTTCTAGCTACGGCTACCGCCTTGTCACACTGTTTCGTCGCCTTCAGGTCCTCAGATACTATCACCCCAAGATCCCTCTCCCCGTCCATACCTATCAGACTCTCACCGCCTAACACATATCTCCCGTGGATTTCTACTCCCTAAGTGCATCACTTTGCATTTCTTCGCATTGAATTTTAATTGACAAACCTTAGACCATTCTTTTAGCTTCCGCAGATCCTTTTTCATGTTTTCCACTCCCTCCCGGGTGTCCACTCTGTTACAGATCTTAGTATCATCCGCAAATAGGCAAACTTTACCTTCTAACTGTAGGAGTATTTCCCTGTGTGTCTCACCCTGCTGGTCTTGGCCTGTATAATCCTATGACATCAAAATGGAGGCTGTAAACTCTGACCTGCACAGAAGTGATTTAGCTAATTCAGCTTTCTGGAAAATCACTAGCAAGTCATGTAACATCCAAGGACATGCTGTGGGCAAACCAGCCCCCCTTTATCTCCCGGAGAAGCTGAAGGCTCCAGCAAGGCGGGTGAGAAACAGAAAATGCATACCAAAATGTAACAACTTGAAGGTCAAGAACAACAGTCTGTTCTTGCCATGTAGTGAGCCGAGGAAGATCCAGATTGGTTCCTGCAGCCACCGGACCAAGAGGTACTGGGAAGAGCGGGAACAAGAAAGGAGTTATTCGGAAGCCTTGGAAGAAGGTGGAGGTGGAAATACCAGTGAGACCTGATAAGGTCCACCAACTGATGAACTGTGTATCTGGAGGAAAGTACCGTGTGGTTCAGCTACCTGTAAGGAGTGACCTGTGCCCTCCCTATCTGCTGCAGAGTTCCGGTTCTAGCTCTGACTAAGACTCGCTGCAATCTCAGCTTGAGTCTGGGAAGTATTGTTACGCTCTGCTACACTTCTCCAGGATGGGTTGGTTTCTGTTTCCTAACCTAGCAGCTGTCATCCGGGTTGGATCATGGACAGCAGCCATCTTGGCTAGCTCAGGAGGGGGCAGCCATCTTGGAGTAACGAGGTCAGGAAGGAAGCCCATATTTGGATGTAGGCACCTCTGCTGATGGGGGCAGCCATCTTGGAACAGCTGCTCATGGTTGAGCCTAATTCCTGCTCTATTTAAAGCCCTGTTTCCAGTCCTTCCATGCTTCGGCTTCTATTCGCTTAGAGGTTGTGGTCTTCATCTGTTCCAGTGTTTTCCTGTGTTCCTGACCTTGGATTGTTTACTGACCACGCGTTGTGTTGCTGCCTGCCCAGACTTTCGGATTGCTCTCTGTTTTGCTGCTTCACTGACTCTTTGCTCCTGGACTGTGTCTGCCTGCCTGCCAGCCTGGTCAGAGGTTGTGCAACCCCGCCGGTTCCAGAAGTCCTGGTGGCCGCCTGCACCTGGGGGCTCAACTCCCAGGGAACGGTGGTCGCTCCCCAGGTGAAACTAGGGGTTGTCTGGCTGCCTGATCGAGTGCGGTGCCACTTCATCTTCGCCGTGCTCAGTCGGGGCACAAGGGCTCACATTCACCAGGTCATAACAAGTATCCCGTGCAACTCCCGAGAGACTGCCACGAAGGTCAGCCGGGTGAGAGACACGGTGATTTATTACCTATTAGTCTGGGTTAGTGAGTGGTAATTACCTGAGCAAAGGACTGGGTATAGTCATACCGTGATCAGGAGATAAGCTGCTAATAACTGTACTACCTCGTAACATAGTGTAACCGATCAGTGGTGTAATTTTATCTGGTAACCAGTAAGAATTAGTGCTTAGTAGTGACGTATGAGTGTAATTTTTATCAGCCAGTAATTTTGTATTCAGCCCAAGCTTTGCCAGAGTTCATATTCATATTTTGCATATATTCTATATTTTCTTATCTATGATATCTATATAATAAAGCGAATATACTTTTCCAGCCGCATTCCTTTCTTTTGGAAGTAACTGTATAGGTTCCAAGGTTCCCTCCCCTAGACGAGTACAGAGTGATTTGCTAGCAGATAGTTCTGTTTGGGGAACCTGAGTCACGGATAATTTATTAGCTGTGATAACGATCCTACATAACCCTTCGGGAATGTCACTCACAAATATATTGAACAGAATCGGCCCTAGAACCGATCCTTGAGGCACTCCACTACTCATCTTTCCCTATCACCACTTTTGTGAAGAGGGACCACATCCGCCGTTCTCCAATCCCTCGGAACCTCTCCCATCTGCAGGGATTTATTAAACAAATCTTTAAGAGGACCCGCCAGAACCTCTCTGAGCTCCCTCAATATCCTGGGGTGGATCCCGTCTGGTCCCATGGCTTTGTCCACTTTTAGCTTTTCAAGTTGCTCATATACACTCTCTTCCATGAACGGTGCTATATCCACTCCATTCTCATTTGTACTTTTGCCAGTCCATCGCGGCAAAAGTACAAAAAGATTTTGGTTCAAGAGTTGTAGTCTTCACAGTGATGTTCTCTACTCTGGTTTAACTGACAGTCTAGCTTAATGTTTGAGACAGCAAGGACTGTACATTTTGTGTCTTTTCTATCTTATTATTGGAGTTCTTTTTCCATCTTTTATTATTTATATTTTAAATTTCTGTAAACCACCTAGACTTGTTTTCAAATTAGGCGGTAGGACTGGAGACCCTGGAAAGAGAGTTAAGAGAAGGCAAAGGAAAGCAGAAACCATACAACAAATGTAGAAAAAATATTTTCAGTTTAGTGATTTGAATATGTTCATTTTTGGAACTTACATCTGCTCACTTTGGGGTCATTTTACTAAGGCATGCTACAAAGAGGCCCACACTTCTTTTAGAGCATGGACACTTTTACTGCATTAGTAAAATGGCAATATCCTACTCACCCCAATACCAAAAGACACCAAGAAGAAAACAAGCAAAATCTCAAACTACCGCCCAGTAGCATCCATCCCACTGGTAGTGAAATTGATGGAAAAAATGGTAACCAAACAACTCTCTGATTATATAAACAAATTCTCAATACTACATGAGTCGCAATCAGGATTTTGCCCCCTCCACAGCACCGGAACAGTATTAATCACTCTCCTAGCCAAATTCAAGCAGGAAATCGCAACAGGAAAAAGGATACTCCTCCTCCACTTTGACATGTCCAGTGCATTCGACATGGTGGACCACAATATACTGCTAGGGCTGCTCGACTACATCGGGATCAGCGGAAACATTATTAAGTGGATCAAAGGTTTCCTAACCACCAGAACATATCAAGTGAAATCAAATACAAACATATCTTCACCTTGGAAACCTAACTACGGAATACCTCAAGGTTCACCATTATCACCGATCCTCTTCAACTTAATGATGACGCCACTAGCTAAATCCTTAGCCAACCAAGACCTCAACCCTTTCATCTATGCCGACGATGTCACAATATACATTCCTTAAACACACGATCCGACAGAAATAACCAACGAAATCAATCTAAGTTTGAACATCAAGAACTCGTGGGCAAGCGCATTTCAATTAAAACTCAATACCGAAAAAACACACTGTCTAATCCTCTCATCCCAATACGTGAACAAACCCACAAATATAATCACTCCAGACCACAACCTCCCTATGTCAGATAGCCTGAAAATCCTCGGCGTGACAATCAACCGAAACCTCACCCTAGAGACCCAAGTGAAAATAACAACAAAGAAAATGTTCCATTCAATGTGGAAACTCAAACGTCTGAAACCATTCTTCCCACGAGAAACATTTCACAACCTGATACAATCAATGGTACTAAGCCACGTAGACTACTGCAATGGCATCTAAGCAGGATGCAAAGAACAACTTATAAAGAAACTACAGACACCCAAAACACGGCAGCTAGGCTAATTGGAAAAATGCGTTTTGAAAGTGCCAAACCCCTCAGAGAAAAACTGCATTGGCTCCCAATTAAAGAACGTATCGCCTTGAAAATCTGCACCATGGTCCACAAAATTATCTACGGCAAAGCCCCAGAATATATGACAGAGCTCATAGACCTGCCTTCCAGAAATACAATCAGATCAACAAGAACATACCTAAATCTTCACTATCCAAGCTGCAAAGGACTCAAATACAAATCAACTTATGCAAGCACCTTTTCCTACATAAGCACACAATTGTGGAATGCACTACCAAAAGCCGTGAAAACAACATATGACCATCTAAACTTCAGGAAATCACTAAAAACCTACCTATTCAAAAAAGCACACCTTACTGATATAACCTAAAAGCCCGAACCCTGCTACACAACTAACTAAAGCTAGAACTGGACTCAACACAACTCCTCCTTGCTACAATTCCCAAATATGTCCATAACACAAGTATCTATTCTACCATAATACCACTTTGTATTTGTTCTTTACTGGCTGGCGTACGCCTACGGTATTATGTAAGCCACATTGAGCCTGCAAATAGGTGGGAAAATGTGGGATACAAATGTAAAAAATAAATAAATAAAATTACTACGGCACTACCACGGGATCCCTTACCACTGCTTATCTGGCACTGTGTGGTAATGTGCTCAGTTAGCACAGGGCATGCCCACTCTCCACCCATGGGCATGCCTCATGAGCTGAAAAATAAATAATATTATTCAGCACAGAATTAGCACACGGGATGCCTCAGCATGTCCTGCAGCAGTGCTCTTTTAGCACACAGTAGGCCCACGCTAGGCCTACTGAAGCTTTGAAAAAAGGGTCCATTTATATTTTTCACACTATAAAGTTAAGTGTATTTCCTATTTCTGTGGTGTCACACTGCATGCAGAGGTTCCTTGGGAGCTCAGTTTAACTTTTTGTGCACATATAAAGGGACCTTAATCAAGACCGAGCCCCAGTTCTTGGCACTGTTTGATGTTTTGAGTGCTTACATAAAATCTGCAGCTCTGCAGGAAACTCAGTACAAAATCTTGCACAGAAATTATCTGACTCGGTATGGGGGGCACAGTTAGGTCTCTGGGATAATGATGTGTGTATTAAATGCAAACACCTTGTAGACTCCTTGTTCTGTTGAATGGGATTATGGGACATTGTTATTCAGAACTCAGAATTCCTTGGAAGCGCAGGGGTTGTCTTGGCCACAGTGGTTAGTGTGGGGTATGTGGCTGGTGCCTGTTGGTGGGGGTATATATTTCAAAAATGTTAGGATGGGGTGTGCGTAGTGGTACACTGAGACTCATCTTTTCCATTCTGTTTTTAATTTGTGGTCAATTGATCTGCACTCTCTGAGGGTATATCTATATTTTAAGTGTGCAGCTGAGACCAGTTATTCTGTTAGCACAGAGATTCTATATAGAGATGTTTAGTAATCCAACTTGTTTAGTTTTCCCAGTAGCTATAGAGCAGGGGTGATCACCCTGCGGCCCACGAGATCAAGTGAAGTATACACAGACAACAGAAGGTGTAATTAACCAGAGTTGTGGCGATTTTAAATACTGCATTTTGTACATATTTTCAGACTACCCACTCCAGCAGTTTGTTTCCATTGCTTTTAGTTAAATCCTTATTTATTACAGAAGGTATATGGAGCTCTCTGCATTTCCGGCCTGCTAGGAACAGCACTGACATTCATGTGGCCCTCTGTGTATTAAGATTTCCAACCCCTGTTCTGGAGCCTTTTTTGAAATGGTGCCACTGACCCCTAGTAGAGTATTACTACTATTGAGTTCAAGCTGCCATGTAAGTGACTTTATTTATTTATTTTATATGGCACGTTGACAACCCCCCCCCAGCGGTGCCATTTTGAAGAGTGAGTGGGGATCAAACCTGCCACAGACCCCTTGTATCAGTCCTGGTTATGCATGTGGGCTGGCTGACTAGGTGTGTGTGTGGAGGGGGCGAGGGGAAAAGGTCTGTGCTGAATGCTGATAGGGAGGAGGTGCTAAAGCAAAAGCTGGCTCAGGGCACCACAGTCCTTTGAGCCGGACCTGCCTTTCAGCAGGTCTGGAAATTCCACAGTGGTTTTACACGTCTTAAATGCATCCAGAACCATCAGGTACTCCTGGCTTCATATATGCACAATGGTGGGCCCTGATCCTGAACCTACTATCTGTTAAAGGGACAAGGTAGTTCTCCTCCCTCCAGGGCCGGTCTTAGCAACTGCGGGGCCCTGTGCAGACCAGTTCACTGGGGCCCCCTTCCAGTCCCCCCCGCACCACCCCTTGTTGACAAGATATGCTTTAAACATTTTCTTTATTTCAAATAAAGACAAATCAAGCAAAACTTGTATACAAAAACTAATTCAAACATGAAAAATGCTATACTAGGAAACCTTTGGGTTTAAAAAGCAAAACCATGTGCACGTAAGGACTAGATAAATGAATTAAAACGAATCCCCTTAATATGTAATACTTGGTAGCAATATTGACCTATAAGTGACGCAAAATGACGCAAACCAATATTGACCTATAAGTGCATACACTCTGCGGCCCCTCACTACCTCTCCACCCTCATCTCTCCCTACACTCCTTCCCAGGAACTCCGGTCACTAGGCAAATCTCTCCTAATTGCACCCTTTTCCTCCATCGCAAAATCCAGACTCCGTTCCTTTTATCTCGCCGCACCTTATGCCTGGAATGGACTTCCTGAGCCGATACATCTAGCTCCATCCCTGGTCGCCTTCAAATCCGGGCTAAAGGCCTACCTGTTTGCTGCTGCTCTTGACTCCTAACTTGTCACTTGCTCGTAACTTTGTCTTCCGCTCTTCAATAGTCCCTTTCCCTATGTGTCCTTCTGTTTGTCCTACCCTTATCCCTTATTGGTCCTATCTGTCCATCCTGATTTAGATTGTAAGCTCTTTTGAGCAGGGACTGTCTTTTCTTCATGTTCAATTATGAAGCGCTGCGTACGACTGGTAGCGCTATAGAAATGATTTATAGTAGTAGCAATAATGAAACAGTGATTGAATATTCAGATAGCAAGCAGCCTGAGCCAACAGATTTATTTTCCACTGAACATAATTAACTTTGTATAAACTTGGCTGCTAATAGTGTGCTGAACTGGACAAAGTTGGCACATTTAGCCACACCCTTTTACCAGCCATGGTGCATATAAACAGTAATCATTGAAAACATTACACCAGTACAGGAGAAGAAAAATAACTTGTTTTTTTTTTCATTATACCCAAAATGACGCAAACCAAATTAGCATACAGACTCTGCATGCAGCACAATACCAGAAAAACAGAACATTGCTATATATTGCAAAATAAGACAGCAGATGTAAATTCTCAAACTGGACATATTTCAAACACTAAAATGAAAAAAAAATGATTTTTTTCTACCTTTGTTGTCTTGTGACTTTGTTTTTCTGATCATGTTGGTCCCAGTCTCTGATTCTGCTGCCCTCTATCTGCTCCCTTAACTCCACTTCCAGGGCTTCCTTTCCATTTATTTCTTTACTTTCCTCCTTTCTTCTTCATTTCTTGCCCTACATCATAGGTAAAACCTGGGTCCTCCGCGGACGTGACTGGAGGAGGTATAGAGTAGATCCAGCTTTTGCCTATTTTCTCCAGCCATGTGCAGTTTCTCCTCTTTTCGCTTTCCCTCATCTCCGTCAGCATGCATCTCCTTCCTCTCTCTTCCCTCTCCTCCATCCATGTCCAGCATTTCTCCTCTCTCTCCTCCCCTCCATCCATGTTCATCTCACATCCTCTCTTCCAGGGGCGTAGCCATGGGTGGGCCTGGACGGGCCCAGGGCCAGCCACTTTTGCTCCAGGCCCGCCCAGCCTCTTCTGCCTGCTCTCCCCGTCCGCGTGGTCTACTCACTTTTACTGCCCTGAAGCACCGTTCTCCCTCCAGCAGCACCGGCGATTCCCATAGCCAGCCTTCTGCCAGTGTGCGTCGTTGGGGCCTCTTCTCAGGCACGTCCCACCTACTCTGCAACTTCCTGCGTCCCACCTTTGCGGAAAACAGGAAGTTGCAGAGTAGGCGGGATGTGCCTGAGAAGAGGCTCCGACGACGTGCGCTGGCAGAAGGCTGGCTATGGGAATCGCCAGTGCTGGAGGGAAAACGGCGCTTCAGGTCAGTAAAAATGACCAGAACTGACCATGTGCAGGGGGCTGTCGCGGGGTGGGGGAGGGGGTAGCTGGTGGAGAGGAAATGCGGCGGCAGCGGGTGGATGGAGAGGAAATGCAGCGGTGGGCGGGTGGGGGGGTGGTGGTAGCGGGTGGAGAGGAAATGTGAGGCTTGTGCCCACCCAGTCCATCTCCAGGCCCATCTAAAAATTAAACTCTGGCTAAGCTACTGCTCTCTTCCCTCCCCTCCATCTATATCCAGCATTTCAACTCTCCCCTCTCCTCTATCCTTGTCCAGAATTTCTCCTCTCCCCTCCATCCATCCATGTCCAGCATTTCTCCTGCCCTCCCCTCCATAGCAACTCTCCTCTCTCCCCTGCCCTCCCTACCCATCCATGTCCAGCAGTTCTCCTCTGCCCTCCCCTCCCATCTATGCCCAGTGATTCTCCTTTGCCCCCGCCCTCACCTTCCATCCATGTCAGCATTTCTCCTCTCTCCCCCATCCATGTGCATCTCATTCCTGTCTTCCCTCACCTCCATCCATGTCCAGCATTTCTCCTGCCCTCCCCTCCATCCATCCATGTCCAGCAACTCTCCTCTCTCCCCTGCCCTCCCCACCCATCCATGCCCAGCGATTCTCCTTTGCCCCCTGTCCTCCCCTCTCATCCACATCCAGTGATTCTCCTGTCCCCTGCCCTCCCATCCCATCCATGTCCAGTGATTCTAGTCTGCCCTCCCCTCCATATCCAGTGACTCGTCCGCCCTAGTCCCCAACTTAACACCCCCCTTTTCAGCCCAACCACATCTGTGCCCTCAGTTATCTTCAGCAGCTTTCCTTCCAGCCGCCCTGCGTTTAAAAAGTCGCAGCAGCAGCGAAAAAGTAGGCTCACCTCTAGCCTTTAAAGCCTTCCCCTTCTCTCTCAGCGTGCACTGTGCCGCCTTCGCGGAAACATGAAATTGCATCATAGAAAGACGGCACAGTGCATGCTGAGAGAGAAGGAAAGGCTTAAAGGTTGGAGGCATGCCTGCTTTTTTGCTGCGGCTACTGCGACTTTTTAAACGCAGGGCGGCTGGAAGGAAAGCAGCTGAGGATCAATGGCAGGGATCAACAGGAGGCGCTGCGGGGCCCCTGGAGGCGTGAGGCCCTGTGCGACCGCTCCTGCCTCCCTCCTCCTAGTATCATAAATCCCTGTAGCCAGGTCCCTCAGGGGGCCTATAAATTCTTCAGATTGGAAACTGGGGTCCCCCTTCAGCAGATTAAGTTTTCTTCCAACACAAGTTACTGCAACAAGTTACTGCTTCACTCCAAAACAGACCAACAATGAAAAAGATGGAAAGGCTGGAAGCGCAGCCCAGGGAAATATTTTCCTTTTAGTGCTGGAACTCTGTACAAGAAGTGAGAGAAGCATTTCATACCTGATCAGACAGCAGGACACACATTTCCCTCCTGTTTTTCCTCTGAATTCTGGAGTGGGTGCTGGGATAGATTAAAGCAGGAGATTTCCCTTTTTCTGGAAAGATGAGTAAAACTAGAGGAGGTTGTTGGGCTGATAACTGAAAGTCTCAGATAAAGTCCTTCTTCTCCCCTCTGAATATCTGGGGCTTGCAAGGATTTCCAGTCCCAAGAGACAAAGAAAAATCTGCTCTTCTGAATCTTTTCTGTTCTTTGCAGCTCCTGTACTGCAGCTGTATGGAAAGAGAAAGCAAATCACCTGAATGAGCTTAGCTAGCTCAAAGCTCTTCATTCCCAGTGTTGCCAGGTGGAAAATTTTTTTCCCACCCAATCCAGCATAAAAACCGCCCAAAACCCGCCCAAACTCAAACCCCGCCCCTGACACCCCCGCCCCCGCCGTCATCAACCCCGCCCCCGCCGTCTCCGGCCCCGCCTCCCCCGTCATCGGCCCCGCCTCCCATGTCATCGGCCCCGCCTCCGACGTCACTAACCCCGCCCGAAACGTCACTAACCCCGCCCAAACACGTCACTAACCCCGCCCCCCGCGGCCGAAAAAGCTGCCCAAAAAACCGCCCTGAAGCCCAAAAAGCAGCCCAAAAAACCGCAACCCGCCGCGGGCAAAAATTTCCCGCAGTGGGTTGCGGAAAACCGCCCAATTGGCCGGGAAAACCGCCCATCTGGCAACCCTGTTCATTCCTCCCCCTTTGCTGAGGTCATCCTGAAGTAGCCCACCTCCTTAAGGTGGATCAAGGAGGTTTAATAAACAGCAGACTAGTCCACTGTAAGCAAGGAAGCCAGTTAGGACAATCTAAGTTTCCCCTTCCCAGCGTAGCCGTCATCCCCATTCACTCAAAACACGGCAAGCAAACCTATGAGCTGCTGCATCCACATTGTCGTTTTTTATTGTTGGTCCATCTGTAACAAGTGTAAAGCTGTTTCAATTGGATAGGCAGTGACTTAAAAGGTGGAGGACAAACGACTTTTTTTTTTTACTTATTGGACAGCTTTCTAATTTATTTGAAAGCTTCCCATATGTAGATATAAATATCATGAAGAAATTACAATTGAATATCACTAAAACAGCTTAAAAAATTAGAAACAGCAATTTTAAACTCTGAATTTTGTTCTCATTTTTCTACACTAGAAACTAAATAAATACACTGTATACAATACAGAAAGCCAAATTTCAGTGACAATATCCTGTTTCCTGATGGGTTCATCTGAAATGTTGTTGTAATCTACCTTGGGAAGCCTGGTGTTATAAAGATGATGGAATATATTGAAATTAAATGGAAGTAGAATTAAACTCTCCTTTCATTGGGGAAAATGGAATCACATCTTCATCTGTTTTACTACTACTACTACCACTACTACTATTTAGCATTTCTATAGCACTACAAGGCGTACGCAGCGCTGCACAAACATAGAAGAAAGACAGTCCCTGCTCAAAGAGGATTATTCTGTTGTTTGAGCATGTTTCAGAGACAAGTGGTTTATAATACAAATAAATAAAATACATAAATAAATAAGTCAAAATAATAACAATGTTTTCTGTCAAACAGATCTCTCATTTGTCGAAACATAACTAAATGAGCTATAAGCCCCTAATGCAGTCCATTGGTTTTCTTATATTTTGTTCTTGTGATGGTTTATACTGTGCCAAAACTGGAAATACAGTGAGACAGAATAATAGAATTCAGTAACATCCAAAACTTATTTTTTATGTTTTAATCATTATTAAAATCAAAACACAAACAAGAAAAAACAGTAAACCATCCAACATGGCACAATAAAAACATTTACAGAGAACATACCCCAAGAACTTTTCCCCTCGCTCCCTATAAGCCCACCCAACTGTTTCTACCCACCAAAATAACACAACAGATGTACATGTTAAATGTGGGATATGAATGTCATATATAAATAGATAAAAACTCTGAATGTTGAGCACCTGATTCTCATAACATGATGTCTGTTTTAGTGGCCCATTACTGTAGGAGTGGCGGCCGGATCCGGCCTGCATCAGTGCCGGATCAGGACTGACGGGACTACCTCAAGACCTGTGCATATTTAATTAAGGACTTTGGCTTCTTTATACCACATTCCAGACCTGAACTTTTACAGAACTTTTACATTCTCTTGTACTGTGCCTTAACTACAAACTGTCAGCTCCTGCTTGCAAGATACCAAAGTTACTGGAATAACTGTTTGAGACAGGATGCAGGAGCAGTAGATAACTGCTTGTAACATTTAGTAGCCAAGGCTTGCACACAAAACCAGCCTGCACGTAGACGCTACATGAATAAAAGATAGTCTGGGAGTGTCGCCACCCCCACCCTTCATCTCTGAGCCTTAAGCTCCATTGAGCCTTATCAACTCTGTGAAAGAAGCATTGTGTGATTATGTGTGTGTGTGCTAAAACAGGGCGATAAGTTTCGTTTTCTTTGCCAGTATCATTTCAATACTGATGTGTGAATGTACTGTAAGAACTACAAAACTACAAATGCGCATGCCAACTGTGATGTATAAGGGGCCTAATGCACAGGCCCATAGGGGAGGTATAAATGTGAGTGTCAGCTGATTTCTGACACACAGTATCCTGAAACTGAACTCAGTGCTGTACATTGCTAGCAATAAAAGCTGTCTTGCCTTTGGAACCAGTTGCCTCTTGTCTCCTGATTTACTAGCTGATAATCCTGTTACATTTTCTGGCGAGCCAGCCAGGAGATAAGGGAAACGGATTGTATTCTTTCCCCTCCCTCACTGCGAGGTCGGGCCAGGTGATCAGCCCCCCCCCCCCCCCGAACGGGTGGTGAGTGGCCACCGCTGAGTTCAGTGTCCACCCCCGGCGGAGGGCTGACCGACACCGGCTGGCCGGCAGTGGGGCTGTGAGGTTCCGGCAAGACACCTTTTCTGACCTCCGGAGGAGAGCGCGCCGGCAGGCCACGTCCGAAGACAGCGGACAGGCGAGTATACTCTGGGTAGTAGACCGACCTGGTAAAGGGTCGAAGAGGGGCTTGATCTCCCCCTTAGCCAGTGCCGAGTACGGACTAGGTCCCGAAACCCACTAGGCTCCGGGAAGAAACCGAACGGGAGGGTTTCTTGTGGCGTGTGAAAGTTGAGTGAGTGGGCCTGCAGTTTCGGATCGGGCGACCGCACTCCGGTCAGGCCGACTGTTGACCCTTTTGTGTCCGGTGGAACGAGACCCCTTACTCCTCCACCATCCCTTTCCCCCTCTGTCTGTCTCCTATCCTTTGGCACTCAGGTTAGGATGGGCGGGGGTGGGTCTACTCCATTAGACTTAATGACTGAACACTTTAGTGAAGTGTTCGACCAGGAACAATGCAGTAAGGCTGAGATGATACAGCGATATTAATTTATGTGGCCCGGCCTAGGGAGATTTGTCGACTGGCCACCGGAAGGCTCATTCGAATATGAGAAAGTAGCTGCAGTTAAGAATGTTGTCATAGTCGAGGGAAATCCTGGCTGTCCCGAGGATATTCCGTATGTGGAAGGGTGGGCTAATGTAGTCCGGGACCCGCCGCCATGGGCCCAGCATAAGGTGGAAAAGGCCGCACTTATGGTGCTAGCCCAGAAGAAGGGTCACAAGACCAAGTTGAAGGCCCAACCCAAGCCCAAAACCTTTAACCCGCGGCGACGCTTGCCGTCGCGAAGGCCGTAGAAAACACTCCCAACGCTGAAAACACTCCCAGTAGTACCTTCCCAAGACCCCCAAAGGACATCCGAAATAAGACCCAGAGCCTTCAGAGCCCTGAAAAGGAGAAAGCCCCTATACTAAGTACGGCAGAGGCCTATGATGAGGACCCAGCACCACCCCCTTACAGTCCGATATACCCCTACCTTGCAGACTTGACCGAGGGCCCGAGTACCGCCGAGGCCTCTGGCCTAGGGTCGGACGCTGAAGAACCCTCCGGAACCGAACAACTCGCTGCCCATGGAACTCACAGGAAAAGTCAGAGAGTCACTAAACCAATAACTCGATTTCCCCAGTCGAGTCCGATAAGTGCTCTTCCTCCAAGCCGACGAGCAGATGCCGCCGACCTGTTCCCGATCCGTCAGTCAACAACCTACACTCCGACCCCAGAAGGCCCGCCCATACAGTCAACAGTCTATACCCACGTCCCTTTCTCTAGCTCTGACCTGTATAATTGGAAGGCACATGGACCTTCATATGAACAAAAACCTGAGCAGCTCATAGAACTCGTGGAGGGCATAATATACAGTTACAACCCAACCTGGGGTGACCTCAGACAGTTGAGTGCCCACGTCCTGACCACTGAGGAACGGCACCTGTTACAACAGAACATGGAAGAAGCAGTCAGAAGAGCCCACCCACACAATGCACAGATAGAAGACCGCCTAAGGAGGGAGGTGCCCACCGCACGTCCCGACTGGGATTACCGGACCGAGGATGGCCAGAACCGCAACCGCCAATATCAGCAGGCCTACCTAGCGGCTTTGAAAAAGGGGAACAGAAAATCACAAACATGGGAAAAATCCACAACGTTGTCCAACAGAAACATGAGAGCCCAGGGGATTTCCTAGAACGCCTCGTGGAAGCATATAGGAGACGCAGCCTCTTAAATCCCGAGGACCCGAAAAATGTCCCCACAGTGGTTATGAGTTTCGTCAGCCAATTGGCACCGGACATTAGGAAAAAACTCCAGAAGACCGAAGGATTTGAGGGGATGAGCATAAGCCAATTGAAGGCCATAGCTGATCGCGTGTTCGGATACCGCGACCAGGAAGAGAAATCCGAGGCCCGAAGAGAGGCAAGTAGACGGATGCGTGAAAATGCGGATGTGCTGGCTGCTGTGCTGGAAGATCGCCTGGGACCGAGCCAATGCGGCAGGAGAGGAGGCCGAAGAGGTAGAGGTGCGAGGCCCCCTCTAGGACGGAACCAGTGCGCCAATTGTCTACAAGAAGGACATTGGAAGGCGGACTGCACGGAGAGTCCATGGGACCAGAGCCGGGAGGTGGCGGACGAGGACCGTCCAAGGGGCCACAGGCCAGGACCACGAGGCCAGGGCCGGGGACGCATCGAACAACAGGAGTGGCAGATGGCCCTTGATGCAGCCCAAGGCTACCCAGCATGAAGCGACCGGGAGGGCAGAGTCCCCACTGACCCTCTGGTGGAAATCCGTGTGGGGACACAACTAATGAGGGCCTTATTAGATACAGGGGCCCAACGATCTATCATCACCACTGCCATAGCCCCTCCCACGAAGGAAACCATACCAATTGTGGGAGCTTCAGGAAAGTCCCTCACCGCCCCGCTCCTGAAGGAACGTCATGTCCAAATTGGAGGGACGATGGTGTCTCACCAGTTCATACATATCCCTGAGTGTCCAGTCCCCCTGATTGGCCGGGACCTACTATGCAAGCTCCAAGCCACCTTAAAATTCAAGCCCACGGGAGAAGTAGAAGCCAAGTTTGAAGACCGACCAGTAACTCTCATCTGCCCTGTCCGAGAGGAGTGGAGACTACACGCCCCCCTGATTGCAAGCACCGCCGACTGCCGCTATTCCCAGGATACCGCCTTTGCACAGCAGAGGAAAACCCTCATGGCTGGAGTGCCCGGCGTGTGGGCAGAATCAAACCCTGGAGGACTGGCGGTCAACGCCATCCCCATCTGGAATGAACTAAAACCAAAAGCCCAGATCGTCAATCAAGGACAGTACCACATTCCCTATGCTGCCCGCCACAGTATGCAAACGCACCTACAAAAACTCCTTCAACAAGGGGTCCTGCGACCAGCCAGATCTGCCTGGAACACCCCACTGTTGCCCGTTAAGAAACCAGGGACATCAGAGTACAGACCCGTCCAAGACCTGAGGAAGGTCAACAACCAGGTGGCCGACATAGTTGCCCTCGTGCCTAACCCGTATTCAATTCTAGCCCAAGTGCCAGCCCAAACCAAGTGGTACAGTGTCATTGATCTGAAGGACGCCTTCTTCTCCATCCCTCTTGCCGCTGATAGTCAACAGTTGTTTGCCTTCACATGGGAAGACCTGCAAACTGGCAGCAATTCACTTGGACCCGAGGGGTTCAAGAACTCACCCACTCTCTTCGGAGAGCAACTTGCCCAAGACCTGAAGTCATACCAGTACGAGTACGGGCCTGTTGTGCAGTATGTAGACGACCTGTTAGTGGCCCGGGAAATGTACATGGACTGTGCAGAAGCTACCCTTCATCTCTTGAAAACCCTGGAAGCCCAAGGGTACCGCGCCAGCCAAAAGAAGGCACAGATATGCGAGATCGAAGTCAAGTACCTGGGATTTCGCCTCCGAGAAGGAACCCGAAGGCTAGGTACACCCCGTACCCAAGCTATTTGCAACCAACCCACTCCAACAAATAAGAAGGAACTGCGAGCGCTATTGGGGGCAGCCGGATACTGCCGGATCTGAATCATTAATTTCGCTGTTTTGACTCAAGACTTATACACCAAGTTGAAGGGACCCGAACTTGAGGCCCAAACTCTCCAGTGGGAAAAACACGAGTTGAAGGCTCTTGAGGACCTCAAGAAGGCCCTCGTGGCCCCGTCAGCGCTCGGATTGCCAGATGTGACTAAACCGTTCCACTTGTTTGTGGATGAGAAGAAGGGTCTGGCACTTGGGGTCCTCACCCAAACAGTTGGCACCTGGCAACGACCAGTAGCATACCTTTCCAAGGGCATGGACAACGTGGCAAGAGGTTGGCCGGGGTGTCTCCGAAGCATTGCGGCTGCATGTCTGCTAATACACGAAGCCAACAAACTCACCTTTGGCCAAACACTCTTTGTGACAACGCCCCACTCTATCCGGGGCCTGCTCGAGAGCCATGGGCCCCGATGGATGTCCAACTCCCGACTAGTCAAGTATCAAGCCCTCCTATGTGAAAACCCGGAGGTGCAAATCCAGGACACTACCAACCTGAACCCTGCTACCCTTCTCCCTGCTCCTGAACCACCACTCCATGACTGTGAGGAGGTAATGGGCACTGTACATTCTAGCAGACCCGACCTTAAAGACCAACCCTGGCAAGGCGGAGTTACCTTGTTCACAGACGGAAGCAGCCAAGTGATCGAAGGGACTCGGAGAGCTGGCTACGCCGTTGTATCCGAAGATCATGTAATCGAGGCAATGGCCCTGCCACCCGGGATATCAGCCCAGAAGGCTGAGCTGATTGCCCTTACCAGGGCCCTCGTGTGGGCAGAAGGAAAAATTGTGAACATTTACACCGACTCTAAATACGCCTTCCTCACCCTCCAGGTACACACGGGGCCTTGTACAAAGAGACAGGATTTTTGACAGCCGAGGGAAAGGGACTCGCAAACAAAAAACTCCAAAGTTTGGGGATATTACCTGGGCTCTGTCTGCTCTGCTCCTCCAACTGCAAGTCAAGATTCTTCGCTTCTGCCGAGTGCCGACGATACTGGTGGCTTGGCGGGGGTGGAGTGCAGCACTGCAGCTGAAGCAGAAGGCGGGAGTCGCAGAGCAGCAGCTGCACTGAAGACCACTGATGTGCTGGCGCACAGGGTGCAGCAGGGGGAGGAAGACGCGACGCTGTGACGTTTAGTCCAGATGGGCTGGCCTGGAGACGGAGCAAACTTCCTTGGGTGGGACTCGGGAGAGAAGAGCCTTACAGTGGGAGGAGACGACGCAGTGAGCAAGCAGCAAACATGGCGGAAGTGGAAGGTGTGCACCGGTGACACCCCCCTACTGGCTGCAGAGCTGAACAGCCAATGCGATGGCTGCCTGGGCTGTGGTGCCGCGATTGCTTGTTTTTTCTTTTTCTTTTTTTAGCGGCCACGAAGGATGAAGGAAAAATGGCTGGGCGCGCGTGCCAACAGAGGGGGCTCTGCGTGCCCTCTCTGGCACGTGTGCCATAGGTTTGCCATCACTGTGCTAGGGTGTCCCTGTAACCAGCCTCTCCAACTGACCACTAATTAAGATTTATTACAAATTACTACTCTAACTATGAAAGGTTATCCAGTTTTTATGTTTCCTCTGTGTACATTCGTATGCTGCACTAGCTGGTATGTTTGACAATATAAGTGAGATTAAATAAAAATGCTACCAACAATAAAGAACGACAACATAGATGCAGCAGCTGATAGATTTGCTTGCTTTGTTGTGAGTATACAGGGATGACGGCTGCGCGGGGAAGGGAAAACCCAGACTGACCTAATTGGTTTCACCGTCTTGACGTCACTTCAGCAGCTGTCTATTAAACCTCCTTGATTAAACCTCTTTGCTCCTGCCTTTCTGTGATGCAATTTCCTGTTTCTGGTAAAATGGGACCTCACCTATCAAAAGGAGAGAGTTGTCTCAGAAAGAGGTGACGGGGCACCGGAGAAGGAAGCTACGGGATTGGGCCTTGGGGTGGGCGATTTCAGGTATGAGTTTGACGGTAGGATGGGTGGGGAGGGGAGGTGCCGGATCGCACACAGGGAGGAGAGGGAGAGGCATGACAGACGGGGCGGGCAAAAGGTAAAAGACGGATACATCGGGATCTTCCCGGATTCGCTGCAGAAAGAAATACTGTTTATTACTGAGCAAAGTTGCTTGCAGGAGTGTATTGACTCATCCTAATAACCCCTCCATATGTTCAAAAAATTATGTGTGGTCTTCTGGATTCGTGTGCAGATGGGAGAGCATTAAAAAAAATTATATTTATGAAATGTCTTCAAAAAGCACACCCATGAGACTTACTCTTCACAAGAAGGTGTGAGTGAATGCAGAAATTTCAAAATCAAATTCAGTTCTCCAAATAAAAGAAAAATATAAATTTCACCTAAATCTTAAAGCCTTCAGTTTCAAAGGGAGAGTAACACTGAAAATAGGAGCAAAATAATGAATTTAAAATATTAAACCCAAAATTGCAGGTGTGCTGGTATCTACTTAAGCCAGGAGTGGAGTAGTAGCCTAGTGGTTAGAGCACCGGTCTTGCAATCCAGAGGTGGCCAGTTCAAATCCTGCTGCTGCTCCTTGTGATCTTGGGCAAGTCACTTAACCCTCCATTGCCTCAGGTACAAACTCAGATTGTGAGCCCTCCTGGGACAGAGAAATATCCAGTGTACCTCAATTAACTCACCTTGAGCTACTACTGAAAAAGGTGTGAGTAAAAATCTAAATAAAAATACAATTTCAAGGAAATATAAGAGCTCAGGACTAAAGGGGAGTACATGAACCTTGTGGAACTTTGTCAGCTAGAAATAAAGACAGCTGTGAAGCTCAACTAGCTAAACCCTCACCTTAGGCTTCATCTCCTTCCCCCACCCCTGCCAGGTTCAGGTCTCAGTAGTTTCATGTTCCCTTTCTAGGTGTACACTGCTGAGGTTTTTTTTTTTTTTTTTGCTTTCTCTCTCCCTTTCCCCATGCAAGGTTCCAATTTTCTTTGGCTATTGCTTTATTAAACCCTTCCTGGCCAAACACAGCCCTGTAGTTTTCTCCTAACCTCTGCCCACAGGCTGAGTTTTGCGCCTCTTCTTTTTTTCTCACACCGTTTGCATACATTCCTGTAGCCCTTTTAGCAAAAATTCTTCCCCTCCCCCCATGGACTCTGCATGCACACATGCATATACGCGCACACACACTTTCTATAAATGCTGTACACTTCAATGCCACTAAGAAGCTGAGGGATGAATTAAACCATTAAAGCTGGATCCAGCCCTTAAGTTAGAACATCCAGCTTTTTTTAAATGTGAATTTCGGCAGGATGCCACACTTATTTTGGAGGCTACGGCTGGATCCATCCAGATCCAGCAGTTATGCTGGAAGCTACAGCAGGATCTAAGTGGGTTCAGCATTATTATTATTATTATTTTTTTGGTGGAAATAGCTGGATACAGTTGCAGCAGTTCTGAGGGAAAAATGCATCTGAATCAAGGGACATGTAGCACTTCAAATGGGAATTACTGCTGGAGGTGGGTGGACAGTAGATCAGAATGAAGGCAGATTTTGGTTCATATATATTGAAGGAGTGTGAAGTATCTCTGCTCATTCTAGTGAGATACACTGCAGGAACAGTTGAGCTTTGGAGGTTTAAAGCAGAAACTGTCTACTAACAAATGGATCCCAGTGGATCCATCATGTCTGTTGGAAAATCAGCGGAGTCAGGGTATTTCCAGCCTTTCTGGTAGCAAACAGAGGTTGATCCTACCCTTCTAGGATCAAAGGCACCTGGATTCGGGCACTTCCAGTCCTTTTGGTGACAACGGCACTGGGTGGCCTCTGATGATCCAGGGGACATGAAGGATATCATTTGGATCTTAAAAAAAATAAAATGTAAAGGAGGTCTTTATTAAGAAACTAGTGGAACCATGCCCGTTTCCTCAACAATGAAACGGGCCCTTGAAAGGCTGTCATGTAAGCTTTTTTTTTTTTTCTCTTTCCTGCCCTCCCCTCCATGTCCAGTGATTCTTCTCTTCCCTGTCCCGTGATTCTCTCCTCTGCTGTCCTCCTATCCCATCCCTTCCCTCGATGTCCCGCGATTCTCTCCTCCCCTCGATTTGTACCTGAACGTTCTCTGGCTGGCTGGTGCTGACTTTCGTTCCATTCGTAACATCCCTCCTGACATCAGCCAGCCTCCAGCTTTCCCTTCCCTATCACTGTTCTGCCCTCTGATGTCATTATGTTTTGATGCGAGGGCAGGGCAATGAGTGGGAATGGATGTATTGAACCCAGGCATCCAGACGTAGAATGTTGGAAGTGCAAATTATTATATAGGATTGCCAACAGTGAATGATACAACTGTGTAACAAATTAAAAATCACAAAACACCAAAGTACACAAGCATATCCTGTATCACAGTTTTAATGCTTCATTTGTTTTGTATTTGTATATCGGTTTTGTTAATGTTTTTATGTGTTAATGTTTGGAATAAAAATATTTAAACTAAAAAAAAACTTGGTCTAAAGAATGTGTAAAGGAAATAGTACAACCATAAAAGTCTGAAAACTTTCTCATGAAATTCATAATATAAAATGGGATTTTCTGAATTTCATAAAATCTAACTTACAACTTAGTCTTACCCCCCCACTGTTTACTAAGCCATGCTAGCTGCTGCTTTGCGCTCATTCCGACATAGCCCATTCACTTGGAATGGATTGTGTCGGCATTGCCATGCGGCAGCCACTAGCACATCTTAATAAACAGGGGATGGGGGGGGGGGGGGGGTTAGTGTGGAGACCTTCAACCTTTTTCATCTGGCGGCACACTTACAAAGCGCAAAAAATTGTGAAGGCACACCACTGGAATTTATCCCATACCTGCCAAGATCCATTCCATCCCTGCAAGTAATCTTCATTACCCCCCCCCCCATACCTGTAACCTTCAGAAGTAGTTATTTCATTTAATTCTGCTACTTAACTACATTAGACTGTGGCAGAGACCCATTTATAAAGTATGTATTCTTCCCAATTGCTGCATCAGCCCAGGCAGAGAGCAAGTGTGCTTGCACTGAGTTATTGAAGGGAGTAGGCGGTACTGGGATGTGCTGGAGGACTCTGGGTAGGTAGTTGGTCACAGAGGTTCATACACTCCCATGAAACCCCATGGAACTGCAGGGGATTCCCAGAAACCCCATTCCCATGTAGCAGCTCATCGTGCCACACCTGGAGAGCAGCTGCGGCACACTGGTTGAAAAACACTGGGTTAGAGTTTCATAACTTATACCATATTAAACTTTCAAAAAAATTTTTTGGACCAGTCAGTGACCACCATCTTTTTGGGCCTTGTGGTGAAGCTATGGCGAGTATGCTACAAAGATATTATGAATTAGATGAAGGCTTTAAGATGAATGTCACAAAGACTTTGTTCTTATTGTTGTGGTTTTATATTTTAGGAGACTTATTGGCCTGCGGCAAACAACGAAACATAGCTATGTAGGCAGTGGTTCTCCTGTTCAGTGCTGAATGATCAAGCGGTTATGGCCTTTCTGCATTTCGACAGATAAAGTGAGTGAAACCATCTTATGATTTAAGAACTGAATTAAAGATATTTAAACTAAAGATGGGTAACGATTATAAATTGTAATCGCGATTAATCATGGCAAGCATCTGGCCTTCATCCAAATTCTTTCATGCCCCTTCTCCAGCCTTCATCCAGATTCTCTCTCCCTCCTCCTGCTTTTACCTCTACAGCAGGGCTCCTACACTCCTTCCATGGTGCTCGTTTAACGCTGACCCACTCCCTGTTTTTACCTCTTCAGCAGGGCTCCTTTTCTTCTTTCTTGACTCTCCCTGCATGACCGGCTATGCAGATATTTGAGCCGTGTGGTGCAGGAAGTTGGGGAAGTCCCGTAAGACGTCCACAACTTCTTGCACTGTGTCGGCTCAAATATCAGAGACAAGGAGTGCCAAGTAGGGAGAAAAGGAGGAGCCCTGTTGTAGAAATAAGAGTGAATTGCGAGTCAGCGTTAAAATTGGGTCTTGTTAAAATATTTATTTATTTATTGCATTTGTTGGACTCAAACTAAAGGTCATTCCACTTTTACTTCCACCTTCCAGGTGCTGGGACTGAACCAAGCTCCTACAAAAAGGACAGGTTTATTCTGACCCCTAAATCCCAGACTCTTCTCAAATTGACTGGCATTAGGTGAGAAACCTACCTGATATTGTCTAAAATTTTTAAGGCTTGTTGCTTAATCAATTTAATTAGCACTGGGAAACCTCTCTGTCTGTCTTTCTTTCTGTTCCTGCCAAACTCTGATAGAGGGGAGGGGCATTTTTACATAGCTGACACTGCTATAATTATTGGCAATATCTAGATTTATTTAAAAGGAAAGTTATTAATATCTTAGGGCAGTTTTAAAAAGTATAATAAATTGTAAAGTGCTGGATCAGACACTACCATTTTGGTCCATTCAACTAGAGAATTCCCTTGATAGCAGCACTTAAGCTGACCCATTGGGACAGTCTAAGCAATAAAATTCATGACCTTCAAGCCCTGATGTTGGAGACTGACTTGGACATAGTTGCAGTCACAGAGACATGGCTCCATGGTTCCCATGAATGGGATGTAAACATACCAGGCTATAATCTTTTTAGGAAGGATAGAGAGGGACGTAAAGGTGGAGGAGTAGCTCTGTATGTGAGAGATGATATCGCAGCAACTGAAATGACAGGGAAGTGGGGAAAGGAAGAAGCAATATGGATCACCTTAAAAAGAGAGGATAGAACCTTGGTCCACTTGGGTGTTGTCTATAGACCCCCGACACAATTGGAAGAACTAGATAAAGATCTGATCACTGATATTCAAAAGTTGGGGAAGAAAAGAGAGGTGCTGCTGTTGGGAGATTTTAATCTGCCGGATGTAGATTGGAAGGTTCCGTCTGCAAAATCGGAAAGAAGTAGAGAGATTGTGGATGCTTTCCAAAGTGCTCTGCTCAGACAAATGGTGAACCAACCCACGAGGGAGGGAGCCACGTTGGATCTGGTGCTCACGAATGGGGATAGTGTGTCAAATGTCCGAGTGGCTGCACACCTGGGAAACAGTGACCATCAAACGGTTTGTTTTGATGTAACAGCTCATGTGGATGGCAGCCACTCCAAACTCAAAGTCCTGGATTTCAAGCGAGCTGACTTTAACAAAATGGAAGAATACCTGAGGAAGGAGCTGATGGGCTGGGAGGACATACGAGAAGTGGAAGGACAGTGGTCCAGGCTAAAAGAAGTAATAAACAGGGCCACAGACCTTTATGTAAGGAGGGTAAATAAAAGCAAGAGAAAAAGGAAACCGATATGGTTTTCAAAGCAAGTGGCTGAGAAAATAAAGGCTAAAGAGTTAGCGTTCCAGAAATACAAAAAATCTCAAGTAGAGGAACACGGGGAGGAATACCGGATGAAACTGAAAGAAGCCAAGAGAGAGGTACGTCTGGCGAAGGCGCAAGCAGAAGAACAAATGGCTAGAAATGTACGGAGGGGAGACAAAAACTTCTTCAGGTATATTAGTGAAAGGAGAAAGACTAAAAAGGGGATTGTGAGACTAAAAGATACAGCAAAACGCTATGTAGAAAATGATGAAGAAAAAGCCAATTTGCTAAATAGATACTTTTGTTCTGTTTTTACTGAAGAAAATCCTGGGGAAGGACCGAGAGGGACTGGCAAAAGTACACCTGAAAACGAAGTGGATAGAGCACCGTTCACGGAAGAGAGTGTATATGAACAACTTGGAAAGCTAAAGGTGGACAAAGCCATGGGGCCGGACGGGATCCACCCCAGAATACTGAGGGAGCTCAGAGAGGTTCTGGCGGGTCCTCTTAAAGATTTGTTTAATAAATCCTTGGAGACGGGAGAGGTTCCGAGGGATTGGAGAATGGCGGAGGTGGTCCCTCTTCACAAAAGTGGGGATAGGGAAGAAGCTGGAAACTACAGGCCGGTAAGCCTCACTTCGGTTATTGGAAAAGTAATGGAAGCCATGCTGAAGGAAAGGATAGTGAATTTCCTGGAAGCCAATAAGTTGCAAGATCCGAGACAACATGGTTTCACCAAAGGGAAGTCGTGCCAAACGAATCTCATTGAATTCTTTGACTGGGTGACGGGAGAATTAAATCAAGGACGTGCTATGGACGTCATCTACTTAGATTTCAGCAAGGCTTTTGACACGGTTCCCCACAGGAGGCTCTTGAATAAACTAGAAGGGCTGAAGATAGGACCCGAAGTGGTGAACTGGATTAGGAACTGGTTGACGGGCAGACGCCAGAGGGTGGTAGTGAATGGAGTTCGCTCGGAGGAGGGAAAGGTGAGTAGTGGAGTGCCTCAGGGATCGGTGCTGGGGCCCATTCTGTTCAATATATTTGTGAGTGACATTGCCGAAGGGTTACAAGGTAAAGTTTGCCTTTTTGCGGATGACACCAAGATTTCCAACAGAGTGGACACCCCGGAGGGAGTGGAAAACATGAAAAAAGATCTGAAGAAGCTGGAAAAATGGTCTAACGTTTGGCAATTAAAATTCAATGCGAAGAAATGCAAAGTGATGCACTTAGGGAGTAGAAATCCAAGGGAGGCGTATGTGTTAGGTGGGGAGAGCCTGATAGTCACGGACGGGGAGAGGGATCTTGGGGTGATAGTATCTGAGGACCTAAAGGCTATGAAACAGTGTGACAAGGCGGTGGCCGTAGCGAGAAGGTTGCTAGGCTGTATAGAGAGAGGTGTGACCAGCAGAAAAAAGGAGGTTTTAATGCCCCTGTATAAGACGTTGGTGAGGCCCCACCTGGAGTATTGTGTTCAGTTTTGGAGGCCGTACCTTGCGAAGGATGTTAAAAAAAATGGAAGCAGTACAAAGAAACGCTACGAGGATGGTATGGGAGTTGCGTTCCAAGACGTATGAAGAGAGACTTGCTGACCTGAACATGTATACTCTGGAGGAAAGGAGGAACAGGGGTGATATGATACAGACGTTCAAATATTTGAAAGGTATTAATCCGCAAACGAATCTTTTCCGGAGAGGGGAAGGCGGTAGAACGAGAGGACATGAAATGAGATTGAAGGGGGGCAGACTCAGGAAAGATGTCAGGAAGTATTTCTTCACGGAGAGGGTGGTGAACGCTTGGAATGCCCTCCCGCGGGAGGTGGTGGAGATGAAAACGGTAATGGAATTCAAGCATGCGTGGGACAGGCATAAAGGAATCCTGTGCAGAAGGAATGGATCCACAGAAGCTTAGCTGAAATTGGGTGGCGGGGGGAAGAGGGGTTGGTGGTTGAGAGGCTAGGATGGGGGAGGGCAGACTTATACGGGGTCTGTGCCGGAGCCGGTGATGGGAGGCGGGACTGGTGGTTGGGAGGCGGGAAATACTGCTGCACAGACTTATATGGTCTGTGCCCTGAAAAAGACAGGTACAAATCAAGGTAAGGTATACACATGAGTTTATCGTGGGCAGACTAGATGGACCGTGCAGGTCTTTTTCTGCCGTCATCTACTATGTTACTATGTTACTATCCCACATTTTCCCACTGTATGGCAGGTTCAATGTGGCTTACATATTGCTAAAAAGGCGGTTACAAAATGTAGATTTGCAGAAGGCTAGTACATAATACAGAAGTACAATAAACGCTTAGGTTGATATATTAGCATATTGTGAGAGAGGTTATTAATGCGTTAATTGCCCACTCCTAATTTAAATTGAACTGAATGGAAGATTTATGGACATGAGGATAAAATGGTGAAAAACTGGATTGATGATGATGTGATGGACTTGAACTCCAACCACAGACATCAGACTGAAAGATGGCGGTGTTTAATCTGATGAGTCACTAAAGATTAAGAACTGGGTTGTGTTCTTCTGTTTTTGTATGAAACAGCAGCTTTGCACATGTTTGGTGCACTTGTGTATGTGTTTTCTTTTTTTTTTTTAATCTTTAGGTGTACAAACCTGTACAAATAAATAACAAATGTCTTTACCATAACTACTCAGTGATGTTGCTATGATGCTCCCTGCATTTCAGTGATTAAAAACAAACCTAATGTAAAGATTTTCTTGATGTAAATTTCCTTACGGGTATTAAATGCTCTCCCACCCTCAGAAGACCCTGCTTAGCTTCGTAAACATATGGGGAGAGGCTGGTATGAGCTATTTCATTTTGGTCCTGGTAAACTATATCCTTTCTAAGCAAGAGTTGGTGGTAAGCTTCAGTTAGGGGAGAAATGGGGAGTCAATGAAGAAACACTGAGGATGGATATTTTCTGATTGAATGTAAAAATCAAAACTCCCGATCAGGTCTGGTAAAAGCAAGTCTATTGGATCCTGAAGTAGGGGTATGGGTAGGATCCTGCTTTTGCTCCACAGCACCAGGGGCTGTTGGCAGCAGGATCTGGCTTTGTTCTCATTGCTGGCTGTGCAAAAAAGTCTGAAAGCTGGAGCAAGATCATATGTGTATATATATATAACAGCCCTATAAGTAAAAGCCACGTTCTGAGTACTACAAAAGCCAAATCCTTCAACTCCCCTAGTAGTTCTGCCTTTTAAGGTGAAATGCTCAGAATCCGGATTCAACTTTTACCCAGTCCCCTAAATATTCTGCACTGGCCATTATACCCAGATATTCAGTGTACCGATATCCAAATAACTGCGATATTCAGTGCGTCATTTCCATGAATATTCACCAGCTCCAGGCAGGGGCGTAGCCACAGGTGGGCCTGGGTTCACCCAGTTTGGGCTCAGGCCCGCCCAGCAGCGGTGCCCCCTTGCCAACGTTGGAGCAAGCTAGACTCCCGATTCTGCCTTTCCCTCTGCAGCTGTGCCCATTCAAAGGGTCACTGGAAATGTGTAAGAATCACTGCTGGCAGACCCAGAAGCCTTCCCTCTGCTGCGTCATTCCCTTCAACTATGATGATATTTCCTGGGAGGAAGGTGGCAGAGGGAAGGCCTTTGGGTCAGATGGCAGCAGCATCAATAATTCTTACACGCTGCCAGTGACTCTTTGAGAGGTGCTGCAAATCTCCCGATACTGTACTGGAGGGGGGGGGGGGGTGAAGAGAGGGAAAACTGTGGGGAATGGGAGTTGAGGGAGGAGGTTTGGAGACAGGGAAAATTGTTGGGCATGGGATTGGAGTGGAGGGAGAAAAGGAGAGATGCTGCACAGGAGGGGGGGTGTAGGAGGAAGGGAAAATTGTTGGGCATGGGACTGGAGAGAAGGAGAGATGCTGCCCAGTTGGGTAGAAGAGAGAGATCATTGTTGGACATGGGGGTGGGGTGGGGGAGAGAGAGAGAGATGCTGCAAGTTTCGTGTGAGGAAAGGCTGAAGAGGTTAAGGCTCTTCAGCTTGGAAAAGAGACAGATGAGGGGGAGATATGGTTGAGGTCTACAAAATCCTGAGTGGTGTAGAATGAGTAGAAGTAAATCGATTTTTTTTTTTTTACTCGTTCCAAAAGTACAAAGACTAGGGGACACTTGAGGAAGTTACATGGAAATACTTTTAAAACAAATAGGAGGAAATATTTTTTCACTCAACGAATAGTTAAACTCTGGAACTCTTTGCCGGAGGATGATTCTGAGGAAGCCAGCTGATCTGAACAGACTACATTGGCGTGGTCGCAGTAAGTACAGCCTGCAGGGCTGGCGTAGGCTGCTTACTGGAATCACTGACAGTGGCGGCTTGCAGGTAGATCGGGGAAGGGGAGAGGAACAGATGCCAGCGTGGGGAGAGAGGAAGGGATGCTTGGGGGGAGGGAAAGAGAAAGGAATGGATGCTGAGCGGGGGAGTGGGAGGAAAAACTGTATGTACGGACAGGGGTGGGGATGGGAAGGGCTCACCTGGGTTAACTTGGGGCCCACCCAAAATAACAGGTTTGGTTACGCTCAGGCTTTGATGGATGTTTTTGAAGAACAAGCGAAGTGTCCCCAAGTGAGTGATTTAGTATAAAAGGAATTGTTTCAAATTACTTCTTAGACAAAAAAAAACAAACAGCCTTGCAGTAGGAGAGGCAGTAAGGACTATTTAAGAAGTAAGCAAGGTTTGGTACCTTAGGAGGCGATGAAGATGACATGGGGCTTTAGTTTTCCATAGTAACATAGTAAATGATGGCAGATAAAGACCTGTATGGTCCATCCAGTCTGCCCAACAAGATAAACTCATTTGTCCTTGCCTTTCTCAGGGCACAGACCGTAGAAGTCTGCCCAGCACTGTTCTTGTACTAAAAGTTCTGAAGCTAACGTCGACGCCTCTTAAAATTTACACTCCAGCCCATCCCTATCTATACAGTCACAATCAGGGCATAGACTGTAGAAGTCTGCCCAGCTCCCATTTTCTTTCCCAATTACCAGCGCCGCCACCCAATCTCCGCTAAGATTCCGCGGAACCATTTCTTCTAAACAGGATTACTTTGTGTTTATCCCAAACATGTTTGAATTTCATTACCGTTTTCATCTCCACCACCTCCTGCGGGAGAGCATTCCATGTATCCACCACCCTCTCCATGAAAAAATACTTCCTGACATTAGTCCTGAGTCTGCCCCCCCTTCAACCTCAATTCATGTCCTCTAGTTCTACCACCTTCCCGTCTCCGATAAAGGTTCATTTGTGGATTAATACATTTCAAATATTTGAACGTCTATATCACGTCACCCCTGTTTCTCCTTTCCTCTAAGGTATACATGTTGTGAAGTGAGGGGTCCGCTTCCTCCTCTTGGGTGGAGCCAGCAAGCCTGCGGGGCTCCCAGGGTTCCAGGACAGAATGCTGCTGATACTGGGACTCAGAGCCAAAGTATTTTATTATCAAGGCAATTTCATACCAAAAATCATAATATATTCTTCAAAACAAAAGGTACAGCCCTCTTAATATAGTCTTCAAAAGAAAAAGGTACAGTCCTCATAAGATAATCTTCAGAAGAAAAAAAGGTACAGTCCAGGCAGTGACGATCCTAGGTCGGCTGCCACCTGGGGCGGATCACCGATGCGCACCCCCCCCCCCCCCCCCCCCCCGGGGTGCATTTTTGGCTGCTGGGAGCAGCCACATGGCTCCGCTGGCTCCCTGCTCCCTCTGCTCCGGAACAGGAAGTAACCTGTTCCGGGGCAGAGGGAGCAGGGAACCAGCGGAGCCGACAGGCGTGTGGCTGCTCTCTGCACCCCCCCAGCAGCGTGCACCCGGGTTGGACCACCCCCACCGCCCCGCCCTTGGTACGCCTCTAAGTCCAGTCCCAAAATCCCTCAGCAAACGCTTAGCTCCTCAAGACCTCAGATCTTCTGTTAGGGCATTAGCTTTCCCTTCCCCCTGCTTCAGAAGGGTTTAGTAAGAGTTCAGCACACTTCCAATATAGCAGGACAGTTAAGAACAAATCTTCATGGACAGTCTTTGCACATCAAACCAATACCACAAATCACTTGCCTTTTCACAGCACAGAGGGAACCCTGTAAGGAGCAGGGCTGGCAGTTTCTCCCGCCTCTCAGCACCACGCCCGGTGTGGCCGCCTCCACTTCCTTCAAGTGCTGGGCAGGGCAACCTTTGAATTCTCCCACTCCATGGTGGCAGACTCCTCTCCCTTAGGCATCTCTAGTGGCAGGCTACTTCCTTCCTCCACATACTCCATGGAATCTCTCTCTCCATTCGTCTCCCCTCTCTCCTGGTGACTGAGAGCCTCCAGGAAATCTGCTCCCCCCTTCTCACATCTGGGGGGGAATTATATACTGATGGCGAAGCCAGGGAAACTGAGCTTCATCCTTCCCTCTCCCTCCAGTGGGGAAGGGAGTAACAGGCTCACCCTGCCTCGAGCCATTGCTCCCTCTGCTGGGGCTGGGAATCCATTCCATTTTTTAGGACTACACTCTTCTCTCATTCTTGCAAGGACTTCTGGGACCCATAATTCTGGGCTCAACTGTTTCACTGTGCAATCTCTGGGGCTTGCCTTGTCACAATGTTCAGGTCAGCAAGTCTCTCCTCGTACGGTTTGCAACGCAAATCCCATACCATTTTTGTAGCTTTTCTTTGCACCACTTCCAGTCTTTTTACATCTTTAGCAAGATACACCTCCAAAACTGAACACAATACTCCAAGTGGGGCTGTAGAGGGGCATCAACACCTCCTTTATTCTACTGGTTTTACCCCTCTCTAAGCAGCCTAGCATCCTTCAGGCCACAGCCGCCGCCTTGTCGCATTGTTTCTTCACCTTTAGATCCTCAGACACCAACACCCCAAGATCTCTCTCCTTTTTGTCACTAAGTTAGGGTTGTAGATTATTCATGTTTTATATATTCATAACTTTTGATTTGTATTTGATTTGTTGTGAATTACAATTTTTAATGTACTTTTTAACTTGCTGTGCCCATTGTTTTTGAGTAACATAGTATAGATATGTGAAGTGAAATGAAATTTTACTCTGGAATTTGATGGGGCTGTTATCAGTGCTGTCTACATATGTTTTACTATCTTTGGGGGGGGGGGGGTAAAGACGTGTGGCAGGGAGTGTGTGGAGACCTGTATGACTGGAGGGGTCGGGGAGGGTGCAGAGACCTTTGTGGCTGGGGGGAGGGGGTGCCACAAAAAATTGCTCAGACACTAAGGGTGCCGTGAACCCAAAATGTTTGGGAACCACTGCCCTAGAGGGTGAAGTATTGCCAACATCTTACAGTTCCTAGGTATCCCAGAGCCCTAGTAGTGGGGTGGAGAGAATACAGTAGGGCAGAAATGCTATGCTTGGGAAAACATTGGCCCTGCGTCAGGATGAGTTAAAGTATCTGTTTTGTAATTTGCTTTCCTGCTCAAGACAGAAGCCTGGGATGTGAAAGAGAAAGTTAAGTGGGTTCATGTTAGAACAGTACTAGGCTGTAAACCTTTAGAGGGTAAAGGTCTGTTCTTCTTAGGTATGCAACCTTAAAGTTAGGCTATGCACCTTAGAGCTGGGCAGCACTAGACCGTTGTAAGGGGTTGTTTTAAGGCTGCGCTGTGAGTTAATTGAGGATGTAAGCAAAACTAAGACTCTAGAGTTAGCCAGGTTGCAATGGGACAAGGTTCCAAGCAGAGCCTAGGTTCCTGGTATGAAGCTATAGTATTGATGTGTGGGCATTTGATATCTTGAAATTCTCTGTCTACATGACTTACTTTGGGAGGTCCTGAGGTAAGATTTCCCTGATTTAAGAAGGTTTTAATGTTGTCCCATCTGGCAAAAGAAGACATTGCAGCTGGAACCCAGAATGAGGTTGGTACCCAACTGTGAGCATATGTATATACTAGTAAAACAAGCCCGTTTCTTGCGTTAATGAAACGGGCGCTAGCACGGTTTCCTTCCGAACCTCCCCCCTCCCTACTCACCCCTTTCGGTGTTCTGCTGGCACTGGCCGCCATTGTTGCGGACCTTGGCACGCCACCTTCAATCTGCTGCGTCGTTGGTTGTGAAGCCACTGACGCCATTGCTCCGCCCTCGACGTCATGACGTTTGACGCGAGGGCGGGGCCCCAACACAGTGTTTTCGTTGGCTTCACCACCACGAAGGCTTCGAACCGGAAGGAAGTGCCCGGTGGACCTGACAGTGGCGTCAGTGTCCTCGGAACGTTGAGGGTGAGTTTTATTATATAGGATGTGTCATATATTAATGTGGTTAATATTGGGTGGGATATTTTAAATTGAAGGGGAACATACGAGATTCCGCATACACCATCAACATGTAAATTTTCATAAATGGAGCTGGAACCACATCTATTGTGTGTATATAAAACAAAACAAAAACATGGACTGTATTAGTATTTAATGTGTCTAAGTGCATGCCACTGCTAAAAATAGTTATTCCTTATTCTGCTAGACCAGTACCAGCAGATGGAGGCAGAAAACACTGACTTCTGGTGATGTCACCCTATCTAAATCCTGTCAGTATTCTCTGAGAAGGTTTGTGGTTTGGATTGGTGCAGTAAGAGATTTTTTTTTTTTTTTTTTTTTGGGGGGGGGGGGGGTGAACCTCTATTTGGAGAGGTCCTTGAAGCTAGTGAAGGACCTACGTGAGATGAGGACCCAGTGCTTCCCTGAAGATTGGGTTATAAGGTTTAGGAGGAAGTTGGAGCCCAGAACTTGGCCGGAAGATTGCCAGACCAAACAAAAGTATCAATCTTCCTTGACCTATGGTGATGTGAGTTGCAAAAATGGAAGTTCTTTCAGGGTGCCAGGACTTCCCAAGAGGGAGCCAGTACCTAGTCCTGGGGTGGGGAAGGGCAAGGGTACATAATGAGTGCCTACAAACTCGATACAAGATCTGTCAGAAAGGTTGGGGGAGGGGTTCCTCCACTTCTTCCTCTCATATTGATTCCACATTGCATTGGACTAGTAGGTCCTTGATGTAATTCAGCATAGATATTCTGGATTTTGCAGAACTTTTACCCAACACCTTTTTAATCCCCCCTCCCCCCCAAATGCGGCTCTTGGTGGTCAAAACGCTAACTCACTCTCATCAGCTGGGGACTGTCTTCCCAGTTCCACTGTAGGAACAGAGACTGAGTCCATTCACTTTGATTTCCAAAAAATGGGGCATTTTTTTTTAAATTACATTTTGAAATACTACTGCTACTAGACGTAATTACAAAGAAAGACAATCTTTGTGGAAAATACAGCACAGGATCAAACAAAGAACATCACGATACTACAAACAAGGAAGACAATATAAACTCTGCTTATTAGCCCACCACATGGGGAATCCAAGACCTAGGAAAATTCTAGAAGAAGATAGAATACCTTATTTATTTATTTACTTGTTGCATTTGTATCCCACATTTTCCCACCTATTTGCAGGCTCAATGTGGCTTACAATGTTCCTTCATGGCATTTGCCACTCCAGAGTAAAAGGTACAGTTGATATTAAATAGAGAACATGGATGACATAATAGATTATGTGAATAACATAATGGATCACCATTACAGAGTAAAAGAGACAATTGGTATTACCTAAAGAATATTGATGACCTGGTAGATTAAACAGATAAATTAATAGACGTCATTTCAGAGTAAAGATGCAATTTGTATACTACAGAGAATATAGAGAATACAAGAACTAAGCAATAAACATAGGGAGAAAACATTTTGGATATCAAGTAAGTGGTGATGTATTACAGTTCCTATTATGGGTCATTGTGGTATGCCTTGTTGAAGAGAGAGGTCTTCAGTGATTTGCGAAAGTTGATTAGATTGTAAATTATTTTCAGGTCCATTGGCAATGCATTCCACAGCTGCGTGCTCATATAGGAGAAGCTAGACGCATGTGTTAGTTTGTATTTTAGTCCTCTACAACTGGGGAAGTGAAGATTTAGGAAAGTGCATGCTGATCTTTTAGCATTTCTGGATGGCAGGTCAATAAGGTCTGTCATATAGACCGGAGCATTTCCGTGGATGATTTTGTGAACCAGAGTACAGACCTTAAACGTAATACGTTCTTTAAGTGGAAGCCAGTGTAACGTTTCTCTTAGAGGTTTGGCACTTTTGTATTTTGTTTTGCCAAATATGAGTCTGGCAGCTGTGTTTTGGGCTGTTTGAAGTTTCTTGATGAGTTGTTCTTTACAGCCAACATATAGTGCATTGCAGTAGTCTAGATGACTTAGCACCATTGATTGTACCAGGTTACGAAAGATGTTTCTTGGGAAGAAAGGTTTTACTCTTTTTAGCTTCCACATAGAATGGAACATCTTCCTTGTTGTATTTTTCACATGGTTTTCAAGTGTGAGATTTCGGTCAAAGGTAACTCCAAGAATTTTCAGGGTGTCTGACATGGGAAGGGAGAAGTTTGGTGTGGTTATAGAGGTGAATTTACTTGTGTTATATTGAGATGTGAGTATGAGACGTGTTTTTTCTGCATTGTTTTGATTGAAAGTTTCTTTAGGCATAGATGTTGCTAATTGAGGAAAATTGAGTAATCTCAAATTTAAACTCTTAATATGATTTTCAAAATATTCTATTCTACTATACAAAATCATTTTATCCTGCAACATAGTAGTTTATAGATTTCACCTGCTGCGTTTGTGATTCCAAGGTCTCCACCTTGCTTTTCAAAGTAGTAGTACTGTCCTTCAGGCCCCAAATATATCTGACATTCTGGACCATTGCAGGTAGGAAATTTTGTAAAGAGCTTCCAGAGCATGCCAGTGGTGGGAGAACCAAAAATGGTTTCTCTGCCTGTCTCCCCTGTCTCTTTCCCTCCAAACCTGCACCCAATGGTGCTGGTTGAGAAGTGACCACTCCAGTGACAGCCTTGGTCTTGGACCCGCTCTCTCCCGAGTCAGACAACATCTCTGGTGCCAACCCAGAAGAACTCGAGGGACACGGGGGAGCAATAGGACCTGCCAGGCTAAGCGACATATCGCTTCCAAAGCTCAGGTGGTTCTCCCTGCCTTGAGCAGCTGGTTCGCCTGAGGTCATACAAGTAAATGCCGTGGTCTCTGATTGACGCATAAGGGTAAAAACCACATGCTGAGCAGGCAAAGCCGACAGCTTCCCGGCGCTTAGGCATTGTAAACTAGGAATAGAGAGAGGAGTGTCACAAGTGGCTTTACATTCTGGAAGCCATCTTGGACCCCACCCCAACCAAAATAGGACGTTTTTCAACCAATATTGGATTACGTTGAGGGCCACAAAAAGGAGAGGGAGGCCTCTAAGTCCTTACTGTTCCAGTGGATAAAGGAGACTTGGAACAGTGTACATGATGAACAGGAGTGAAGTGCCTCATGGCTTGCAAGCACATAGAGCTCAGTCCACCTCTTGGGCCAGGACAGTGTGACCAAAAGAGATTTGTAGGGCAGGGACTTGGTCTTCACTGCGTTTATTCTAACAGGATGATATGGAAGGTGAAATTTGATCTTTAACTACTAATTTCCTTTCCTTGGGTCCTGCTAGACCAGTCCTGGGTGTACCCACAAAGACTATGGGCTGCAACATATATGTTTTACTGCTGTGCACCTATTGACATTTCAAGGGTGTAGGCCCTGAAGTAATTTTCTATACATATGTGTTCCATGTATGTGATTTTTGGTTGTTCACATATTTGTTGTCCAGTGACTTATAGGTTAAATCTGCTTTGTCAAAAGTATACTGACATGATTCAAATATGCACCAATCCTTATAGGGTGCTGATGTCACCAAAAGCCAGTGTGTTCTCTGCCTCTGTCTGCTGTTGGAGATCTTAACTTGTTTGACGGTGCCAGGAAAAATAGTGGAGGCTATTATTAAGAATAAAATTACAGAGCACATACAAAAGCATGGGCTACTGAGACAAAGTCAGCACAGTTTTAGTGAAGGGAAGTCTTGCCTCACAAATCTACTGCATTTTTTCGAGGGGGTGAACAAACATGTGGACAAAGGGGAGCCAGTGGATATTGTATATCTAGATTTTCAGAAGGCGTTTGACAAAGTGCCGCATGAAAGACTCCAAAGGAAGCTGGGAGAGTCATGGGATCGGAGTCAGTGTATTATTATTGATTAAGAGCTGGTTAAAGGATAGGATCTTGAGAGTAGGGTTAAATGGCCATTATTCTCGATGGAGAAGGGTGGTTAGTGGGGTCCCTCAGGGGTCTGTGCTGGGACCGCTGCTTTTTAACATATTTATAAATGACCTCGAGATGGTAGTAACTAGTGAGGTAATTAAATTCGCAGATGACACAAAATTATCCAGGGTCGTCTCGTCGTGGGAGGAGTGTGAAAAATTACAAGAAGACCTCGTGAGACTGGGGGATTGGGCGTCCAAATGGCAGATGAAGTTCAACGTTGACAATTGCAAAGTGATGCATGTGGGAAGGAGGAACCCACCTGTGGCAGACATCCCCCACCGCCCCTCCCACACTACTGCTCTTATGACCCTAGTTATTTGATATTGCAATAAAGTTTTGCATTAGGGAAGGAAACCAGAGACCTTGGCTATATTTTTTGTTTGAATGTAAAATACACCTTTGTCAGCACTCCAAAGGGAAATCGTGCCAAACGAATCTCATTGAATTCTTTGACTAGGTGACCGGATAATTAAATCAAGGACGTGCTATGGACGTAATCTACTTAGATTTCAGTAAAGCTTTTGACACGGTTCCCCACAGGAGGCTCTTGAATAAACTAGACGGGCTGAAGATAGGACCCGAAGTGGTGAACTGGATTAGGAACTGGTTGACGGGCAGACAACAGAGGGTGGTGGTAAATGGAGTTTGCTCGGAGGAGAGAAAGGTGAGTAGTGGAGTGCCTCAGGGATTGGTGCTGGGGCCGATTCTATTCAATATATTTGTGAGTGATATTGCCGAAGGGTTAGAAGGTAAAGTTTGCCTTTTTGCGAATGACACCAAGATTTGCAACAGAGTGGCCACTCTGGAGGGAGTGGAAAGCATGAAAAAAGATCTGCGGAAGCTAGAAGAATGGTCTAACGTTTGGCAATTAAAATTCAATGCAAAGAAATGCAAAGTGATGCACTTAGGGAGTAGAAATCCTCGGGAGACGTATGTGTTAGGCGGTGAGAGTCTGATAGGTACGGACGGGGAGAGGGATCTTGGGGTGATAGTATCTGAGGACCTGAAGGCGACGAAACAGTGTGACAAGGCGGTGGCCGTAGCTAGAAGATTGCTAGGCTGTTTAGAGAGAGGTGTGACCAGCAGAAGAAAAGAGGTTTTAATACTCCTGTATAAGACGTTGGTGAGGCCCCACCTGGAGTATTGTGTTCAGTTTTGGAGGCCGTATTTTGTGAAGGATGTTAAAAAAATGGAAGCAGTGCAAAGAAAAGCTACGAGAATGGTATGGGATTTGCGTTACAAGACATATGAGGAGAGACTTGTTGACCTGAACATGTATACCCTGGAGGAAAGAAGAAACAGGGGTGATACGATACAGACGTTCAAATATTTGAAAGGTATGAATCCGCAAACGAACCTTTTCTGGAGATGGGAAGGCAGTAGAACAAGAGGACATGAAATGAGATTGAAGGGGGGCAGACTCAAGAAAAATGTCAGGAAGTATTTTTTCATGGAGAGAGTGGTGGATGCTTGGAATGCCCTCCCGCGGGAGGTGGTGGAGAGGAAAACGGTAACGGAATTCAAACATGCGTGGGATAAACATAAAGGAATCCTGCTCAGAAGGAAGGGATCCCCAGAAGCTTAGCCGGTGGTGGGAAGCAGGGCTGGTGGTTGGGAGGTGGGGATAGTGCTGGACAGACTTATACGGTCTGTGCCAGAGCCGGTGGTGGGAGGCGGGGATAGTGCTGGGCAGACTTATATGGTCTGTGCCCTGAAAAAGACAGGTACAAATCAAGGTAAGGTATACACAAAAAATGGCACATGTGAGTTTATCTTGTTGGGCAGACTGGGTGGACCGTGCAGGTCTTTTTCTGCCGTCATCTACTATGTTACTATGATGTTCTATTATAACTGGCAGAACAAATTGGAAATAAAAGGAAAGGCTGCATAATAGACCCCTGATGTAAATCTACGGAAACAGGTCATGTTGGGTCACAGTGGTTTTCCTTGATCTTATTGGATACTACAGTTAAGTTTTTGCAAGTAGGGTGGCCTCTTGATGGAGAGTGGAACAAGGTACAGTACTAAGAGAAAGTTTTGCCTGCCTGTGCTGTGAGCTAATCATATGCAAATTTGAAATGCACAGAACTTGTATGCTAATCAGGGTAAGCATACTGGACTCTTTTGCACAAGTACTGGGGCAGTTGAGAGCTCAATAGGTACACATTAGCAGATGAATGATACAGAAAGGGGTTCAGCACCTTAATTTGTGTGGTAGATTTTGCACAGAGTATGTTAAAAAATGAATGCAGAGAAGTGCACTGGCTATTTCAAAGAAAGCACAACGTGAGAAATTTACCATTGGGTCTGAAAGGATGGTTGCTGTGCTAGTCCCTTTTCCCTATGTGTCCTATCTGTGTGTCCTACCCTTATCCCTTATTTGTCCTGTCTGTCTGTCCTGATTTAGATTGTAAGCTCTTTTTGAGCAGGGACTGCCTTTTCTTCATGTTCCATTGTGAAGCGCTGCGTTCGACTGGTAGCGCTATAGAAATGATTTATAGTAGTAGAACCCGAATTACAGCTATGTTATGCAAGGTTCCATGTTAGGAGTTACAGACCGAGAAAGGGATCTGGGAGTCATCGTGGATAGGACGTTGAAATCTTCAGCTCAATGTGCTGTGGCGGCTAAGAAGGCGAACAGAATGTTGAGTATTATTAGAAAAGGGATGGAAACCAAGCATGAAGATGTTATAATGCCATTATATCGCTCCATGGTGCGACCGCACCTGGAGTATTGTGTTCAGTTCTGGTCACCTCATCTCAAAAAAGATATAAAGGAATTAGAGAAGGTGCGGAGAAGGGTGACAAAAATGATAAAAGGGATGGGATGACTACCCTATGAGGAGAGGTTAAGACGGCTAGGACTCTTTAGCCTGGAGAGAAGGCGGTTGAGAGGTGATATGATAGAGGTTTACAAAATAATGAGTGGGATAGAGCGGACAGATGTGAAGCGTTTGTTTACGCTTTCTAACAATAATAGAACCAGGGGACACAAGATGAAATTAGAATGTGGTAGGTTTAAAACAAATCGGAGAGAGTTTTTCTTTACTCAGCACGTAGTTAGACTCTGGAACTCATTGCCGGAGAAGGTAGTGACAGCAGCTGGCCTTGCTGAGTTTAAAGGGGGTCTGGACAGATTTCTGAAGGAAAAGTCCATTGATCGTTATTAAATTTTGGGTTTTTTGCCAGGTTCTTGGGGCCTGGATTGGCTGCTGTCGGAGACAAGAGTGCTGAGCTTGATGGACCTTTGGTCTTTTCCCAGCGTGGCAGTGCTTATGTTCTTATGTCTGGATTGGTCTAGCAGAACTGATGGAAGTTAAATTAGCAGGTAAGACCAAATTTAGCCTTTATATATTCACTTGCATATCATATGTATGATAGAGATTACATATATGTAGGAATAGATATCTGAAAATATGTGCTGTGCCAGTGACTTATTGTTGCTGTATAGCACATATAGAGGCAACTGTCCTGGTTTGCACATTGTTTGAGTACTTTCAGAAATCCATATAGAGATCATGTACTTGTGGAAAACACATTGCTGTAGATGGTGCTTCCTGCATTTGCTGAGCCTTCGGTCACTGTGCCTTATGCAGGAGAGCCCAGTTCCTTGCCTGAGGAGATTGCTATGCTGGCTAGAATGGTGTTTCACTGGGAAGGCCTGCTGTATCCAAGCAATGACAGGAGGCCCAATGTACACCGGACCTGCAAAGCCTGAACTCAGAACCATTGGTCCCTGTATAGGTAAGGCACATTTAATGTCTGGAGGAGAGTAGTGGAAGAAGGGTGGATATAACATTAATACATATGTACTATATGCTGCTACAACACTATTAAGGATATACTTTCCTTTATCCTATTCCTTCAATCCCTCAAATACAGTTGTCCAGCAGATGCAGTGCATGTGTCATAACATCCACACTTATGAGGAGTTTATATAGTTAGGGTACAAGTTGCTGGTGTAGAGGGGGGAGGGTTTGCAAAAAATAAAACCCCATGAGCTCTGAGTCACTATATATGGCGCTATATCAAGGATATGCCTGCGCTGAGGAACGAGAAGAATGGATAATAGGCTGCTTCTAAAAACTTAGCTGCTTTTTTTGCACAAATTTCACCTTTTGTCTGTGTATAAAGGCTCATCTACATACATACAGTGCGGTTACAGTGGGAAGCCAGTTTTGGAGAGCTGAGATATGGCAATGCATATATTTGCTTTGTACTCTACATAGAGGTATCCCTGGGGTATTATGTAGTAGTGCTTGTATGTTGAAGGTTTCCAAAAGTGACCTATCATTTTTTTTGTTGTGATTTCAGAACAGGCATCAAGAGAGACATAGAGGCCAAGTACAGAGCCAGCAGAAGGGCAAAGTAGGCTTTTCGTAGCCGGCATCATTGAACGGATGTGGCTGGAAGAAGGTAACCAGCTTTAAGCATATTGGGGCTATGAATTTTGTTGCAGCTAAGCACATACTTTTATCATAATGAACGATCAGTACATTTAGCAGGTAATGGTCAATGTTTTGGACTACGGAGATAGCCATAACCATATATATGATGCAGGGTTTTTCAATACAAGTTGTTCACTATGTGCATGAAGGGAACACAGGTATAAGTGAGAATAAGTACCTGAGCTAGGAAATAAGGTCACAACAGTGTGCCAAAATAGAAGCGTAAAGCTTCCCACTAGGTTGCAAGAACGTTTGAATGGGGGTGGGGGGGGGGGAGCTACAGTCACACACAGCCGCAGTAGGTGTGTGGCCCTTATATAGAAGTCATGAAAATACCAGTGGCACTCTCCCATTCTCCAGCTATACAGAGAAGAACACAATTGGTCAGGTAGACTTTGGCATTCTAAGGGTGTATGGCCATATCTCACATGCATACCCTTCACATCCTATTGAAATGGGCGTTATGATACTATATAGCAAACAAAGTCCAACTCTTAGAAAGCGCTAGATAACTACAGTGCTTGGGAAAGTCTTGTTTTCTTTTCCCAGCTGTAAGATCACCTGTTGTGGACTCACTTGAGCAAGCAGAAGCAGCACAGTAGATTTTCTGGCTGAGGTTATTTCCAGAGCCGGTGGTTGGGAGGCAGGGCTGGTGGTTGGGAGGTGAGGATAGTGCTGGGCAGACTTATATGGTCTGTGCCAGAGCCAGTGGTGGGAAGCGGGACTGGTGGTTGGGAGGCGGGGATAGTGCTGGACAGACTTGTACGGTCTGTGCCAGAGCCGGTGGTTGGGAGGCGGGGATAGTGCTGGGCAGACTTATACGGTCTGTGCCCTGAAGAGCACAGGTACAAATCAAAGTAGGGTATACACAAAAAGCAGCAAATATGAGTTATCTTGTTGGGCAGACTGGATGGACCGTGCAGGTCTTTTTCTGCCGTCATCTACTATGTTACTATGTATTTCCATTTTGCACCATTGTGACATGAACATTCCAGAGCAGATCAGGCAGGTGCAGCATCAGAGCTTCAGAACTTTATATCTGCCTTTTCTCCGAGGACAAGCAGGTTGCTTGTTCTCACGACTGGGTTGACGTCCACAGCAGCCCCTCGAAACCGGAAGAAAAAATCTCGCGGGAGGTCCCGCACGCGGGGTATGCCCACCGCGCATGCGCGGCTGTCTTCCTGCCTATGCGCGACCGCTCCCGCTCAGTTTTTTTTGATTTCCGTGCTGGAGAGAGACGCGTTTTCGTCCCTCTCCGTGTCAGCTCCGGAAAACCATTGTGCGGCCTAGTCCGCGATTTCTTTTGATTTTCTGCGGGTTCGCGCGCCCCTTTTTTCCTTTAATAAAAAAAAATATTCCTTTCGTCAAGTTTTCTCTTTTTTTGTTTCGCTTCGTCGCGGCCACAACGATTTCTTTATTTTTGTGATGTTACTTTTTACCGCCACATCAATGGTTTTGACCTCGCCGACGCGATTTTTCCGTCGATGTCCTCGAAGGTCCCGAGCGGATTCAAGAAGTGTGGTCGGTGCGGCCGGCAGATCTCGCAAACTGATCCTCACGCTTGGTGTCTCCAGTGCCTCGGTCCGGGGCATAATTCCAAGTCGTGCACCTTGTGTCTCGGCTTGAAAAAGCGGATGCAGGTGGCGAGGCAAGTTCTTCGGGACCGTCTTTTTGGAACTTGCACCGGCCCTTCAACGTCGGTGGCATCGGTGTCGACGGCCGGGTCTTCGGTTTCGGTACCGATGTCGATGTCTTCGGCGCCAACTATGGCACCGACCCCAGGAGTACAGGTTCCCTTGGCTTGACGATCTGCCAGCGACGGAGGGGGTGAGCGACCGAGTGGGCAGTCCACCCCGGCTGCTCCCGCTGCTCAGGGCCATCGGGACCAAACCCTGACGGATCCGACTCCCATAGGGCGCGGAGACTCCACCTCCTCCTCGTCCATGCCGCGGCGCGCCGATGATGGGCATCGAAAGAAAGTTGCGAAGAAGCACCGTCATCGGTCGCCCACAGCGCATGGGACTAGCAGCTCCGGGACGTCGAGAGACTCGGTCCCTAAGAAGCGCCAACGCTGGGAGGAGCGCTCCCCCTCTATTGAAGAGGTGTCGATGCGCAGGTCGTCGGGTACCCCGGTACCGTCTCCTGGACCCGGGCAGCTTCGAGCACCGACCCCCGCACCGGCCCCCCCAGCCTCTCCTGACAGCGAGCCTAGACAAGTGCTTCCGAGCCATCCTCCCGGGTGTCCTGGAGGGGCTGATGCACCAGGCCTTGCCGGCACTGGGGGTGCTTGCGCCCGCTTTGCCGTTGATGGAAGCGCCGGCTGGCTCTGGCCCTGTGATGCGGTCTTCGACACCGGTACCGCTTGCGGCACCGGTCTCGATCGCCACTCAGGTGGAATCCCCGTCAACGTCGATGGAGGGAGATCCGTCCCCACCGGCGCGGGAGTCCACCTCTTGGTACCATCATGAGGACGTGGTTCCTCGGGGTCGAGACGGGCCCGTTGCGGTCTGAGCTCAGAGAGCTCATGTCCGACACCGAGGAGGAGGCCTCGTGGGGGGAGGAGGAAGACCCCAGATATTTCTCCTCCGAGGAGTCTGCGGGTCTTCCCTCCGACCCCACGCCTTCACCAGAGAGGAAGCTCTCGCCTCCAGAGAGCCTCTCCTTCGCCTCTTTTGTCCGGGACATGTCTATTAGCATTTCCTTCCCAGTGGTCACCGTGGATGAGCCGAGGGCTGAGATGCTCGAAGTCCTCGACTATCCATCAAAACCTAGAGAGTCTTCCACGGTACCGTTGCACAATGTCCTCAAGGAGACACTGCTTCGGAACTGGTTGAAGCCCTTATCTAATCCCACCATCCCTAAGAAAACGGAGTCCCAATACAGAGTCCACACGGACCCGGAATTGAGTTGGTGCACATGTCATACTTAAAACATACTAAAGATGCACACTTCTTTAATGTATGTTGCAGAATTCATACAAATGTACAATAGAGGACTTCTTAAAAGTCTGTCTTCTCCCAGCTTTCCCCTCTCTCGGCTTGATTCTTACACTTCATACTCAGTGTTGTGACTCCCACCCCTTTGGTTTGATCTCTCAGCTCATTCTTTTCCCACCCCACCAGCTCCTCCCCTCCCCAGCTCAGCTCCTCCCTCCATGCTCATGTTTAACCTCCTAGTTCTCTTCTTCCCCCCCCCCCCCCCACCGAAAAAAAAAGCTCAACTACCTCCTCCTCCCTTCATCCTAAGCTGACCTCCAGCTTTCTCCCTTAATCCAAGGCTGACTTCCCAGGTTTCTCCTTCACTAGCTTTGGCTTGATTTCCACCATTTTGTCCTCCTGAGGAGTCTTCTAACCCTTGATTCTTCTTTTGGCTTCAAGGCACACCTTAGGGTGCCCCCTCTCCTCTGCCTGCATAGGCTAATCTCTTCAAATTCTGGACTGTCAATGTAGCATTCAGCACACATGGAGAATTATTCACAGTTTCCCCACAGGAGTGTGAGATTAAGTGTGGAGATTTGAAAATGCGATCTTTGTGCATGCTTTCACTCCCTCTCTTAATTCCACCTCTTTTCTTGTGTGGCAATACTTTTACTCACATAAACCTATGATTATATAAGTACATAAGTATTGCCATACTGGGACAGACCAAAGGTCCGTCAAGCCCAGCATCCTCTTTCCAACAGTGGCCAATCCTGCTCACAAATACCTGACAAGATCCCAAAAAAGTACAAAACATTTTATACTGCTTATCCCAGAAGTAGTGGATTTTCCCCAAGTCCATTTAATAATGGTCTATGGACTTTTCCTTTAGGAAGCTGTCCAAACTTTTTTAAAACTCCGCTAAGCTAACCGCCTTTACCACATTCTCTGTCACCGAATTCCAGAGTTTAATTACACGTTGAGTGAAGAAAATGTTTCTACGATTTGTTTTAAATTTACTACATTGTAGCTTCATCACATGCCCCCTAGTCCTAGTATTTTTGGAAAGTGTAAACAGACGCTTCACATCTACCCGTTCAACTCCACTCATTATTTTATAGACCTCTATTATATCTGCCCTCAGCCGCCTTTTTTCCAAGCTGAAGAGCCCTAGCCGCTTTAGCCTTTCCTCATAGGGAAGTTGCCCCATCCCCTTTATCATTTTCGTCGTCTTCTCTGCACCTTTTCTAATTCCACTATATCTTTTTTCTTTAATGTCTTTTGCTTTCACACTATCATGCACCTAATGTCTATGGCTCTAACACTATCATGTATTTCACTATCATGTAACCAAAACTTCTGCCAAAACAAATGTATACTCTTTTCTATTTCCAATATTATGTATTTCACCATCATGTACCCAAAACTTGCTGTAAAACCAAATGTACATTCTTTTCTATTTCCAGTATCCATGATGAATTGTAAGCCATATTGAGCCTGCAAAAAGGTGGGATAATGTGGGATACAAATGTAATAATAATAATAATTGATGCGGCCTCAGCTGCCACATGACTCAGCGGTCGTGGACTCTGCTCTCAAATGAGCAAGGAGTTCGAGGGATACCGTCTCGGCGCCCCCAAGGCAGGAGTCTCGCACTCTGGACTCGTTTGGGAGGAAGGCCTACCATTCTTCCATGCTCGTGACCAGAATCCAGTCATACCAGCTCTACATGAGCATCCACATGCGGAACAATGTGCGGCAATTGGCGGACCTGGTTGACAGGCTCCCTCCGGAGCAGTTCAGGCCTTTTCAGGAGGTGGTCAGGCAGCTGAAGGCGTGCAGAAAATTTCTGTCCAGGGGTATTTATGACACCTGTGATGTGGCATCCAGAGCCGCGGCCCAGGGTATGATGCGCAGACTATCATGGCTGCGTGCCTCTGACCTGGACAACCGCACCCAGCAACGGCTGGCGGATGTCCCTTGCCGGGGGGATAACATTTTTGGCGAGAAGGTCGAGCAGTTGGTGGACCAACTACACCAGCGGGAAACCGCTCTCGACAAGCTCTCCCACCGGGCGCCTTCAGCATCCACCTCCACAGGTGGACGTTTTTCCCGGGCCAGGCAGGCTGCACCTTATGCTTACAGCAAGCGTAGGTACAACCAGCCAGCCCGAAGGCCTCCTCAGGCACAGGACAGTCCCAGCACGCTCGTTCCCGTCAACAGCGTGCGCCTAAGCAGCCCCCTGCGGCTCCACAGCAAAAGCAGGGGACAGGCTTTTGACTGGATCCATGGGAATATAGCCGCCATCAAAGTAGCCGTGCCGGACGGCCTGCCGGTCGGGGGGAGGTTGACAGTTTTTCACCAAAGGTGGCCTCTCATAACCTCCGACCAGTGGGTTCTCCAAATAGTGTGGTGCGGATACACCCTGAATTTGGTCTCCACCCCACCAAATTGTCCACCGGGAGCTCAATCTTTCAGCTCCCACCACAAGCAGGTACTTGCAGAGGAACTCTCTGCCCTTCTCAGCGCCAATGCGGTCGAGCCCGTACCACTCGGGCAGAAGGGGCAGGGATTCTATTCCAGATACTTCCTTGCGGAAAAGAAGACAGGGGGGATGCACCCCATCCTAGCCCTGAGAGGCATGAACAAATATCTGGTACGAGAAAAGTTCAGGATGCTTGCCTTGGGCACCCTTCTCCCCATGATTCAGAAAGACGATTGGCTATGTTCCCTGGATTTAAAGGATGCTTATACCCACATCCCGATACTGCCAGCTCACAGACAGTATCTGCGATTCCGTCTGGGGACACGTCACTTCCAGTATTGTGTGCTGCCCTTTGGGCTTGCCTCTGCACCACGGGTATTCACGAAGTGTCTCGTGGTGGTTGCGGCGTACCTGCGCAAGCTGGGGGTGCACGTGTTCCTGTATCTCGACGATTGGCTGGTGAAGAGCACATCAGAGGCGGGAGCTCTTCGGTCCATGCAGTGCACTATTCAACTACTGGAGCTGCTGGGGTTTGTAATTACCCGAAGTCCCATCTCCAGCCAGTCCAATCTCTGGAATTCATAGGAGCTCTGCTGAATTCACAGACGGCTCATGCCTATCTTCCTGAGGCGAGGGCTCAACCTTCTGTCCCTTGCCTCCCAGGCCAGAACGTTCCAGCAGATCACAGCTCGGCAGATGTTGAGACTCCTGGGCCATATGGCCTCTACAGTCCATGTGACTCCCATGGCTCGTCTTCACATGAGATCAGCTCAATGGACCCTAGCTTCCCAGTGGTGCCAGGCCACTGGGAATCTAGAAGATGCCATCCGCCTGCCCATCAGTTGTCACAATTCGCTTTCTGGTGGATGATTTGGACCAATTTGACCTTGGGACGCCCGTTCCAAATTCCTCAGCCGCAAAAAGTGCTGACGACAGATGCATCTCTCCTGAGGTGGGGAGCTCATGACGATGGGCTCCACACCCAAGGGGTGTGGTCCCTCCAGGAAGCAGGTCTTCAGATCAATCTCCTGGAGCTCCAAGCGGTCTGGAACGCGCTGAACGCCTTCAGGGATCGGCTGTCCTCCCAAATTATCCAAATTCGGACAGACAATCAGGTTGCAATATATTACATCAACAAGCAGGGGGGCACCGGATCTCGCTCCCTGTGTCAGGAAGCCGTCAGGATGTGGCGATGGGCAGGCCAGCACGGCATACTTCTCCAAGCCACGTACCTGGCAGGCGTCTGGCCGACAGGCTGAGCAGACTCATGCAACCGCACGAGTGGTTGCTCCATTCCAGGGTGGTACGCAAGATCTTCCGAGAGTGGGGCACTCCCTTGGTGGACCTTTTCGCCTCCCAGACCAATCACAAGCTGCCTCAGTTCTGTTCCAGACTTCAGGCACACGGCAGACTAGCGTCAGATGCCTTTCTCCTCCATTGGGGGAAGGGCCTCCTGTATGCATACCCTCCCATACCTTTGGTGGGGAAGACCTTTCTGAAGCTCAAGCAGGACCGCGGCACCATGATTCTGATTGTGCCCTTTTGGCCTCGTCAGATCTGGTTCCCTCTTCTTCTGGAGTTGTCCTCCGAAGAACCGTGGAGATTGGAGTGTTTTCCAACCCTCATTTTGCAGAACGACGGAGCGCTTCTGCACCCCAACCTTCAGTCTCTGGCTCTCACGGCCTGGATGTTGAGGGCGTAGATTTTGCTTCATTGGGTCTGTCTGAGGGAGTCTCCCGTGTCTTGCTTGCCTCTAGGAAGGATTCCACTAAGAAGAGTTACTTTTTTTTTAAGTGGAGGAGGTTTGTCGTTTGGTGTGAGAGCAAGACCCTAGAACCTCGTTCTTGTCCTGCTCAGACCCTGCTTGAATACCTTCTACACTTATCAGAGTTGGGTCTCAAGACCAACTTAGTAAGGAATCACCTTAGTGCAATTAGTGCTTACCATCATCGTGTAGAGGGAAAAGCCATCTCTGGAGAGCCTTTAGTTCAATTAATGAGAGGTTTGCTTTTGTAAAAGCCCCCTGTCAAGCCTCCTGCAGTGTCATGGGATCTCAACGTCGTCCTCACCCAGCTGATGAAACCTCCTTTTGAGCCACTGAATTCCTGCCATCTAAAGTACTTGACCTGGAAGGTCATTTTCTTGGTGGCAGTTACTTCAGCTCATAGAGTCAGTGAGCTTCAAGCCCTGGTAGCTCATGCTCCTTATACTAAATTTCATCATAACAGAGTAGTCCTCTGCACTCACCCTAAGTTCCTGCCAAAGGTGGTGTCGGAGTTCCATCTTAACCAGTCAATTGTCTTGCCAACATTCTTTCCCAGGCCTCATACCTGCCCTGCTGAGCGTCAGTTGCACACATTGGACTGCAAGAGAGCATTGGCCTTCTACCTGGAGCGGACACAGCCCCACAGACAGTCCGCCCAAATGTTTGTTTCTTTCGACCCCAATAGGAAGGGGGTCGCTGTCGGGAAACGCACCATTTCCAATTGGCTAGCAGATTGCGTTTCCTTCACTTAAGCCCAGGCTGGGTTGATTCTTGAGGGTCATGTCACGGCTCATAGTGTTAGAGCCATGGCAGCGTCAGTGGCCCACTTGAAGTCAGCCACTATTGAAGAGATTTGCAAGGCTGCGATGTGGTCATCTGTCCACACATTCACATCACATTACTGCCTCCAGCAGGATACCCGACGCGACAGTCGGTTCGGGCAGTCGGTGCTGCAGAATCTGTTTGGGGTTTGAATCCAACTCCACCCTCCTGAACCCGGTTTTTATTCTGTTCAGGCTGCACTCCCAGTTAGCTGTTCTTCGTAGGTCAATTTCTGTTATGCCCTCGCCGTTACGAGGCCAAATTGACCCTGTTTGTTGTTTTGAGTGAGCCTGGGAGCTAGGGATACCCCAGTTGTGAGAACAAGCAGCCTGCTTGTCCTTGGAGAAAGCGAATGATACATACCTGTAGCAGGTGTTCTCCGAAGACAGCAGGCTGATTGTTCTCACCTACCCTCCCTCCTCCCCTTTGGAGTTGCGTGTTTTCCTCATTTCTTTGCTTGTCATATAACTGAGCGGGAGCGGTCGCGCACGGGCGGGAAGACGGCCGCGCATGCGCGGTGGGCGTACCCCACGTGCGGGACCTCCCGCGAGATTTTTTTCTTCCGGTTTCGAGGGGCTGCCGTCAACCCAGTCGTGAGAACAATCAGCCTGCTGTCCTCGGAGAACACCTGCTACAGGTATGTATCATTTGCTTTATCAACCACATCTAGCTGAGCCCTTTGTACAAGAGGTTTTCATTGAAACCAGGCTTGTTCTCATGCACCTGCCTTTTGCAGCCCTGCTTATATGTACTTCCTCTACAACCCTCTAGAGTGTTATTTCTTTGTCCTAGAGGCTGGGAAAATCAAAATAAAGAACATCTTCTGTTCTGGCCTACAGGGTTTTGGCAGTGCCTCTTTTAGCGTGGAACAAACAGTTGGAGGTTTGTGTCCTGTAGGTATTTGATAGTGGGTAAATATATAATATCACGTGAAAGCAAAAATATAGTATGTGTGATTTCTGCATGAAACAATTAGACATTTATATTTCAGTACACTGCTGTAAGATCTTGAATGCTGAAATATTACAACTTCTGAAAGGCCATATCTTAAGTAGAATATTACTTTGATATAATTGGTTATAATAAACACATTCAATTTCACTTCTCATTTTCTCGAGCGCACACATAACCTTTGCTTTCAGGCAATGACATTTGTTTGATTTTGTTTGTAATAGATGGACAGCTTTCGTATACAAGGCAACTTTTTCTTTTAAAAAAATCATCTGATTTTTAAAGCATCAATATATCTTCCCCATAAATTCTGACTTGGAATCCGTCAAACAATTCTGACTAAGTATAGACAGAGGGTGTGAGTAAAATATCTGGAAAATTATGACAGTGATAATTTTAAATATTATGTTGTTTTCCCATATTAATGCTTTTATCTTTTATTTGTAGGATAATTAATAAAAAAGGAACATCATGGCAGTATACGCATGTAAAGAAGTGATGTATACAGTGGAAGAGGCATTAAATATATTAAGAAACCCTGAACTCTCAAAAGCCACCCAGATTCCTCCAGTCAATCCTAGACCAGGGCAAGTCTTTTTATTTTCTTATGCTGAATGTGCGGACAAAAAAGAGGATTGGAGAGCAGATCAGTATCTATGGATAAATCAAGGTGTACGTCGATGGCCCAAAAAAAACCCCAAGCTTTTAAAGATGTACCATCAAGTTAAATCTGAAAATGGGGCAGGTAACTTCTTTAGGTACAGTTACAGACTCCTAAAAGTTGATAGTACTCTTGTTTTAATTCAGTACCTTGGTAAGGTTCCAGATGTCCAGATGCAAATTCATGGCAATCGCAAGAAAAATTTAGGGAGGTTCCACATTCGAAGTCCACCATCAATCCTCCTAAGTATGAAAAAGGAACAGGGAAAACCCATCCAAATTTTTCAGAAGCTTTGTTCTGAAGGTAGCAGTAATACATCAACTGTGATGCTGCCTAGAGATGTTCAGCAAGTTAGAAATGCTAAAAAAGCCCAAAAAAGAAAGAATCAGGTAATCTTAGATGACTTGAACAGTGTGGAGCTGCACAGTTCCTTGTTGGATGATTTTGTTTGGCTTTATTCTCTTCTGCCTGAAGTTGTGGTCATGCTGGGTCATAAAGAAATGTGCAAAATATTTGAAGAACTTGCCTCACAAACAAATGATATACCAGTATTGGTGTCCTACGATACAACGTTTAAACTCGGTGATTATTATATCTCAACGCTGGTTTTTCTACATGGATTTTTTAAAGAAAGTCCCATCGTCCCACTTGCATTTATGTTGCATAAAGCTAAGAAAGAGCTCAGTCACTGGTTGTTTTTTATTATGATTTTGAGACACTGCCCAAAACTGTGTAAAGAGAGAATTGTTATTGCATCTAATGAGGAAACTGCCATTCAATCAATTGATCAGGTGTTACCAACCGCTAAGAGAGTGGTCTGTTGGAACCATATAAGGCAACACATCAATGCGTGGGTTACAAAGGATGGCGGCTCGATGGATGAAATTGAGTTTTACATGAGCAGTGTTGTAAACCTTTTATGGTCAGATTCCAAAGAGTGTTTTGAAGAAAAGCTAAGAGAACAACAGGGTAAATGGAGCCGATCATTTGTACAGTATTTTGAGAGTGACTTGCTCAATAGCATAGTGCAACATGCTGGAGCCTGGGTATTAAAAGAGCACTTGGTTTCTGAACCCAGCAGTGGAATAATGACAAACATTTCTGAGAGCTTCAATGTTGTTCTTAAGCGTTTGCTAGAGGGGCAGGAAATGCCAGTGGAAACTTTAGTTCTCTCTCTCTATTATCTACAAAATTATTATATTACAAAACTGCTTCGTGGACAGTGCCACTTGGGAAAGTATCACTTAAGAGAAGAATTCATGAGCTACACTAAGCTGCTAGAAGATGTTACATTTCCCAAAATGTACTGCAACCCGGAGGTTATTTTGGATATTGCCAGGGGACAATCGGAGTTACGGTTTGCAAAGATTTGAAAAGAAACTTCTACCTGGCAAATGACCTGAAACAGAAAAATAAGCAGAGATGGATAGGTCATGAGCCTGCATTGGGCATGTAAAGAAACCCTCCTTCTCCTCACCATAAATAGACAGCAGCCAGAAGTGTCAGGAAGTTCCCAGAAGCTTCAGTAAAGAATATTAAAAGCTGCAGCTGGAGCACAGTCTGTGAAAAACAGAAAAATCAAGATCACTAAAGCATGTGACTTCCCAGTAGTTGAGCTGTGCCACACCAGAGAAAAGCTGAAGAAAATGCTGCCTGTCAGAGTCCTGCAGCCTTCTTTTAACCCTCCGTGTGCCTGGAGGAAGTTGGTGCGCACACTATGGACAGTGCCTGATACCCTGAGCATTGGTTAGCAGCTGGAAGATGAACTGTTAGTCACACGAAGGAGACAGAGAGGAGAGAGCAGCTTGTGAATTTGGGTCATCCGTTCCTGGCCAATGAGCCAGAAGCCTGCAGAGAACAGAATGTCCCTGGATAAAAAAAGATGAGAGAAATTTCAGCTACTCCTGAACATCAGGCAGTTTTCTTCAGTGAAACTGATGGTGAAAACAGAAGAAAACTGATTGTGATGGGGAAAGCATGAAAAGAAAGCCCAGGCCAAGGATCTGTATGAATACAGATCACTGAGAAGAGAAGCTGAGCTTGCAGCAGATGTGAATTCTGTGGAAGTTCTCTGCTTTCTGCCCAGAGAGGGGCAATTGCACATTGAGGCTCCATACCTGGTACTGCCAGCTGCCAAAGTGACCCATTCTCATCCATATTAGCCATAGCCCAAAAGAGACTTAGGCATCTGTCTAGTGAGGAGAAGGAGGCAAAAAACCCCCCCACAAAAAACGGCAAGGAGCGAGGACTAATCAAAAAATGGGCCCTACTGCCTGATGACATTCAAGGACTGATCCATTATTTAATCGCTTTGCATATCGTACATCCTAAGATAATCTTTCTTCATTCCACACTTGATACTGAGGACTGCCTGTATAGTTTTGGTTTTTATTGCATACTATGACATGGTTGAAATTTTTATATATATATATATATATATATATATATATATATATATATATATATATATATAAATCACCTAATCTCTGAACTGCTGCATGGGCTCACTCTCACATGACTGCATGGTGTGTGGATAATGTTGATATGTTGGTGAAGTTTTCATATAAATAGCTTGTACCTTTTCAGTAGTAGTTCAAGTAAGTTACATTCAGGTACAATAGGTATTTCCCTAAGTTTTGTATTTGAGGTGTTATTACTTCCTCTAATGTTGTATATGCAGAGAGTTGTTCTTTATGCTGTTACCTGGAGATTTTGTTCTGGTATGAAAGCTTTTAATTCACATCTTTACCTGATTTAGACAGTTTGTAACTGTCATTGTTTTCATAAATACGGCAGTGTGGTGAAGATTTTACATGTTGGAAAAATCATTGTAAAGATCTGTAAATAAAAATATTAAATCACACCTAAGTCTGAAATGAAGTTTGTTGTTTTTATAATTGGTAGAATTGTTAGGAAGACACATCATGTGCATAGTACAGACTGAGTGCTGGAGGTAGTGTGTCTCACCTGCATTTGTCAAAATTGATTTTGACAGGTGAAATTCCCACTACTGGGTTTTCAGCCAATCAGAAGTGAGGATACACTCAAGCTACGCCCACTCCCTTCCCCCTCTGATGGCTGCTGGATATGACCCTGCCCCTTTTGGTGATATCATAGGAAGTGACATCATAGACATGCCCCTTTTCCATGATTGAGACCACTACTGTACACATCACATCACTTCCTGTTCCCCTACTAACTGCCATCTTGGATGGGGGTCACGTAATGGAAAGTGATGTAAAAAATTTAAAAAAACCCGCTCCCTACAGCCTCGGTGGAATTTGCGCATGTGCAGCTTAACTTTTTTTTTCTGAAATGAAAGGAAAAATGGGCATTTGTTTTTTTTTTCATGTATTTTTCTTTAAAAAAAAAAAAGGACACCTTTTTAAAGCTGGATCATGTTGGGTTTGTCTGCTTTTCAGAATGACAAGGAATAGCCTGTACAAAGCCTCCCTGCTCTGTAAAAAAAAAAAAAAATCAGCCTGCTGCCACCCGTTATGGGGCTGTTCCAAGCACTCTCAGGATCCAGCTTTTTTTCAAGAGCAAGCATGATGTTCTCTGTGTGAGATCAATAAGGGTCTATAGCCTCCTCCCCTTTCCCCTAGCTAGCAACAAACAGGGAATCGTTTGGCAGATTTCCTCCTTGCTATTTCAAAACATACATAGTAACATAGTAGATGACGGCAGAAAAAGACCTGCACGGTCCATCCAGTCTGCCCAACAAGATAACTCATATTTGCTGCTTTTTGTGTATACCCTACTTTGATTTGTACCTGTGTTCTTCACGGCACAGACCGTATAAGTCTGCCCAGCACTATCCCCGCCTCCCAACCACCAGCCCCTCCTCCCAACCACCGGCTCTGGCACAGACCGTATAAGTCTGCCCAGCACTATCCTCACCTCCCAACCACCAGCCCTGCCTCCCAACCACCGGCTCTGGAAATAACCTCAGCCAGAAAATCTACTGTGCTGCTTCTGCTTGCTCAAGTGAGTCCACAACAGGTGATCTTACAGCTGGGAAAAGAAAACAAGACTTTCCCAAGCACTGTAGTTATCTAGCGCTTTCTAAGAGTTGGACTGTTTGCTATATAGTATCATAATGCCCATTTCAATAGGATGTGAAGGGTATGCATGTGAGATATGGCCATACACCCTTAGAATGCCAAAGTCTACCTGACCAATTGTGTTCTTCTCTGTATAGCTGGAGAATGGGAGAGTGCCACTGGTATTTTCATGACTTCTATATAAGGGCCACACACCTACTGCGGCTGTGTGTGACTGTAGCTCCCCCCACCTCCACCCCCCCCCCCATCCAAACGTTCTTGCAACCTAGTGGGAAGCTTTACGCTTCTATTTTGGCACACTGTTGTGACCTTATTTCCTAGCTCAGGTACTTATTCTCACTTATACCTGTGTTCCCTTCATGCACATAGTGAACAACTTGTATTGAAAAACCCTGCATCATATATATGGTTATGGCTATCTCCGTAGTCCAAAACATTGACCATTACCTGCTAAATGTACTGATCGTTCATTATGATAAAAGTATGTGCTTAAAAGAGATTGCAACAGCTCTCTCCATGCTTTTTCAGAGCTAGAGAAAAAAGTTACACAGATATCCAGCTCTTTCCTTGTCCCTAGCCATCCACCACAGAAAGAAACTAGATATTTTGATGTTTTTTTTGTTTGTTTTTGTTTCAAAAGGATACGAATCTGAATGCTTTATTTTGCTTTTAGCAGTGTTCACCTAAGAAACATACAAAGCAAACATCTATGTCTGCTTTATACAATAATTGTTTTGGTCCTAACAGAACAGACAATTTAAAAAGAAAAAAAAAGTTGAATGGCAGAACAAATGGCGTTTTATACAGGGATTTGCTCAGTAGCCATAAGGCAATATGCTAAAATTTTACAGGCAGAAGCTTGTGAACTGTGCCTAGGTCTGCACCCTTTTTTCCCTAACCACCAGCAAACTTACAGGGAATCCAGGCTCTGCCTCTACCTTTTGTTTAGCAAAACTATAAGCCTAACTGCCTGTAATCAGGTCATTGTACATAGATGCAATGTGTATATGCAGCTAATCATATGCCCTCCACCCCCCACCCATCCTATAGTGCTCGTGTTGAAACGTGCACCGCCCTATGAACTTATGTACAAAATAATTCTAAATTTACAATGATCTGGAGGCAGTTGAAAGTTTAGGAGGCATCACGCCTCTGCTCAGGGCCTCTAGAATGCATAATAAAGCTCTCAACAGAATACAGGTCAAAGAATGGCTCAGGGAGCAAGACACTTATACCGTACACTGACCTGCTCGCATTCATTTTCAAAGAAACAAAACCATAGTTTCAGAGGTGGACGCTTAGTGGCAAGCGGACCTGGTGGATATGGCAGCTCTGTCTTCTTTTAACCACTGCTATCAATGGGCCATGTCTAAAAAAAAAAAAACCAAAAACCAGCTGTGAAGATGCTAAAGCCTTTGATAAGATATTTAGTTTAGGCCACACGCCCAAAAAAAATACAAATGGATAAGGGTGTAAAGAGTTTTAAAATAAACCCGTACAGACGTTACTGAAAAGGAAAGGAATCTGTCACTTTGTGACCAAAAACTATGTAAAAGTAGAGAAGTTTAACCACACACTAAAGTCTAAAATGTGGCAGTTCTTCAAATCATGCAACATTTTTTGCTATGTAGATGTGTTGCAGGCCATGCTACATAGCTATAATCGGAGTATTCACAGAACCATAAGGGGTAGACCTATCAACGTGATGCCTCTAAATTCTCTGCAGGTCTGGGAAACGATCTATAGAAGGAATGCAACACTAGAAACGGCCGTGAAACATTTTGCAAAAGGCAATCTCATAAGACTGTCTAAAACAAAAGGCATTTTTCAAAAGGGGTACAAACAAATGTGAACTGATGAGATATTTATAATCACGGATGTGTTAAACGGGGGCAGAAGCCTGTTTACAAAATACAGGATTACAACTGGGAAACCATGGAAGGTTCTTTTTACTCCCGAAGAAATATTAAAAATCAAACGACATCAACAAGGTCTACCATATTGAAAGTGTTCTAGAAGTAAAAGGAGAAGGGGTTGGAACAAAAAATACCTAGTGAAATGGAGCCTGAGAAATTTAACAGTTGGCATGCAGGCTAGCGAGGTACAAGACATCTAAGGGATATGCACTAGAACCAACATGGATGATGAAGGATTCTACATTTCAGTTTCTAGTAATGCCTCTGGGGAAATATTCCCGCAAACACCAGTTCTAATTTTATAGTATGTTTAACAAGACCTCTGGATCTACAAGGCCCGTGGAAAGTAGGTTTGGTGGAAATACAATACCAACACACATAAGACAATGTTAAAAAAGACCAATTTTACGTCTTGATGGTGTTTGGCTTACCAAATGAAACATTTGTAGTACAGAGGTTATTACTCGAGCGTGGAAAGTTTATCGGAGAGTATGAATAATGCCATCGCCATTCGCTATGTAAGTAACCCCAGTTAATCTCTTTTGATCCCGTTGGGTGTAGAGCCATAATGAGAAATATGGGCACACCAGCGCTCATCTGAGCAAAGAATTAGCAATCATTTTAGGGTTAGAACCTAATGGTTTTACTAGTAGTGAGAGCTTGCCTGCTGACATCACAGCTGGTTTTAACCCTTATACCTCTATCCAGACATCATGGAGCATCAGTTAGTATGGATAATTTTGTACCGTTGTTACATTGCGTACCGGTTAAAGGGAAACGTAACGAGCTTGTCACCTTCACATATAATAAACCCCATTATGTCCCTGTGAACAAGAACAACATCAATACTATTGTCTATGGTGTACAGTGCTGCATATGCCTTGTAGCGCTATAGAAATGATAAATAGTAGTAGTAGTAGTCTTTGAAATAAATACTGATCAGAACAGGCAAATCTCATTTTCCCATTCATGCTATGGGAAGGTGATCTTTAAGCTTCACTTGCGACCTTGGAAAGCAAATGTATTTTAATATGGGTGTGATTAAAACTTACGGTGACCCGGCAGTGTACAGAGATTATTATGTAGGCCAGTCACAGGCTCCTGGGATTTTCAGGATCACCTGTTATGTATGGAGCAGGGATCAGCAGTGTTTAGTAGTCTCTTTAAAGAAGCGCTACTGTTATTGAGAAGGGGCACGGAGATTGTTAAACTGCATGTGAAAAGCTTCTAAAAACATAGCAAAAGATGTGATGGGTCATGTTACCACTGCTGTTCTAAATAACATGAAAAACAATGCCGAGCAGACCTGATCAGGACTAGCGGTGATGTGAAAAGCTCTTAAAGACAGGAGGGCAAACACTTTTAGAAGGTCTGCCTGAGCCCTTTAAAAGAAAGAAATAGAATTGTGTAGCAGCTCTGAAGCCTAAGCACATAGCCGGTCACAGTGAAGATTATTTGGATTTGAACAACATGTATCTGACCTGCAAGATCATGAAAGAAGATGCAACAGGTATCGCAGGGGCAGCCAAAGTGGTGCTAGTAAATTATCTGATAGCCTCCCTCTTCAGCCAGCTGGACGTCATGATCGGAGATAGGCTTATCAGTCAGAGCAACAACTGCTACCTTTATAGAACCCTCGTAGAACTGCATCTCAGTTACGGCGAAGGATCCCTCAAAATGCAGTTTACAAGTGGTCTGTTTTATAAAGACTCAGGAGCCACAAGTTTGGAGACCCTGGCGGTCGCAATGCCAGTTTCAATGAAAGGGCTCACTTTACAGCAAGAAGGTAGAATTACTGAGCCATTTACACACTGATTTGCTTTTGCAAGAAAATCAATGGGGTAGATGTTAAGATAAAACTGACGAGAAGTAAAGGTGCCTTCTGTTTATGAGCAGTGATGCCAGTGAACATTACAAAGTACAGATCTGTCTGCATCGCTGTTCATAAAAGTGTCACCGGGAGTAAGATTGGGTCACGTGGAAGCGCTATTGGTCCAAAGTCGAGTATGCCTTTGGTCACGTGGGGTTGAAGGTGTTTAGTATACCTACTGGAGGATGCGTTACCAACCAGGAAACCTCTTCTGGGGTACTTGCCTAAGCTCATTGTCCTGGTTTTTGTGGACAATGATGCTTATAGCGGATCCTAAAATAAAAACCCTTTAATTTTCAACATTAGGATATCAACTTTGTTGCTTTGTATGTAGATAGTGAACAAGTACCGGGAAAGCCTCTTCAACTGGACTTTGACACTGTCATTGCATGAGAGAAGAAATGCAGCTGGTACAAGCAACCGGTAAACATATGAAAGATAGTGTTTTGATGATCGACCATACATAGTTTTACAGAGGTTATACTTTGCTGGCTTTTGATCTGTCATCTGACCAGGAATGCGCAGATCACTACTTCTTGATCAAAACCAGTAATCTGTGCACATAAATCTATTTTGTGAATGCTCTGCCCCTACCTTAAACATGATCATCTATGGAGTGTTTGACAATGTAATAGAAGTTAACAATTGAAGAAACGTCCGGTTTGACTATATATATATATCTATATATATATCTATATATAAAACAATGAACACTGTACAGATTTATTGTTTGTTGAAGGAGGACTCATACGCCGCAGAAATGTTTTTAGACGTTTTTCCCAGCGATTGGTTACTCGGGCAACACTTGTCATGGAGACCTTTAGCGTTAATGGTAAATACCCACCCAATGACCTACCCGGTGAGTACTGGTTAGCCATCTGTCTGTCTCAGAACGATGTTGGTGAGTTTTTTTGATTCTTAAGGACACCCCCCTGATAGTTTGTTTCCTAGTAGTGTTACTGAGTTTTTACAGAGGCACTGTGAAACTATTGTGTACCACAACAGATGGCTACAGCATCCTCTGTCGATTACCTGTGGTCACCATTGCATTGTAAAGACTTGTCTTTTGAAGATGTTTTACGATTATATTCCAAGGACCCTCTAGAAAATGATAAAATGGTGTTACAGTTTGTGAAAAATAACAAAGAACGCGTGTGTAGATTTTTTTCAATAGGAGATAGTGTCATATTGTGGATTAAAAACTGGTTAAATGACAGAAAACAGAGAGTAGGATTAAATGGTCAGTATTCTCAATGGAGAAGGGTAGATAGTGGGGTTCCCCAGGGGTCTGTGTTGAGACTGCTGGGGAACCCCACTTTTTAAATGATCTAGATATTGGAATAGCTAGTGAGGTAATTAAATTTGCTGACGACACAAAGTTATTCACAGTTGTTAAATTGCAAGAGGATTGTGAAAAATTGCAAGATGACCTTACGAGCCTGGTTAACTGGGCATCCAAATGGCAGATGACGATTAATGTGAGCAAGTGCAAAGTGATGCATGTGGGAAAGAGGAACCCGAACTATATCTACGTGATGTAAGGTTCCACGTTAGGAGTCACCAACCAGGAAAAAGATCTAGGAGGCATCGTTGATGATATTTTGAAACTCTCTACTCAGTGTGCTGTGGTGGCAAAGAAAGCAAATAGAATGTTAGGTATTATTAGGAAAGGAATGGAAAATAAAAATGAGGATGTTATAATGCCACACCTTGAATACTGTGTACAATTCTGGTCACCGCATCTCAAAAAAGATATTTTGGAATTAGAAATCTACAGAGAAGGGTGACGAAAATGATGATAAAGGGAATGGGATGACTTCCCCATGAGGAAAGGCTGAAATGGATTGGGCTCTTCAGCTTGGAGAAAAGACGGCTGAGGGGAGATATGATAGAGGTATATAAAATACTGAGTGGAGTGGAACGGATAGACATGAATCTCTTGTTTACTCTTTCCAAAAATACTAGGACTAGGGGGGACATGCAATGAAGCTACAAAGTAGTAAATTTAAAATAAATCTGAGAAGATATTTCCTCACTCAACATGTATTTAAACTCTGGAATTTCTTTGACAGAGAATGTGGTAAAAGCAGTTTAAAAAAGGTTTTGATAGCTTCCTAAAAGAAAAGTCCATAAGCCATTGTTAAGGTGGTCTTGGGATAAGCAGCATAAAATGTATTGTACAGTTTTGTGATCTTGTCAGGTACTTGTGACCCAGATTGGCCACTGTTGGAAACAGGATACTGGGTTTGATGGACTTTCGGTCTGTTCCAGTGTGGCAACACGTATGTACTTATCCTGCTTATTTTCGAAGGAGAAGGGCGCCCATCTTCCGACACAAATCGGGAGATGGGCGTCCTTCTCCTAAGATCGCCCAAATTGGCATAATCGAAAGCCGATTTTGGGCGTCCTCAACTGCTTTCTGTCGCAGGGATGACCAAAGTTCAAGGGGATGTGTCAGCAGTGTACCAAAGGCGGGATGGGGTGTGGTTAACAGATGGGCATCCTCGACCGATAATGGAAAAAAGAAGGGTGTCCCTGATGAGCATTTGGCCGACTTTACTTGGTCCCTTTGTTTTCACGACCAAGCCTCAAAAAGGTGCTTGAACTGACCAGATGACCACCGGAGGGAATCGGGGATGACCTCCCCTTACTCCCCCCAGTGGTCACCAACCCCCTCCCACCCCCCCCCCAAAAAAAAATGTAAACACATTTTTTCCAGCCTCTATGCCAGCCTCAAATGTCATACCCAACTCCATGACAGGCGTATGCAGGTTTCCTGGGTGCAGTGCACTTCAGAACGGCGGACCCAGGCCCCCTACCTGTTACACTTGTGGTGGTAAATGGGGAGCCTTCCAAAACCCACCTGAAACCCACTGTACCCACATGTAGGTGCCCCCCTTCATCCCTAAGGAGGTGGTGTACAGTTGTGGGTAGTTGGTTTTTGGGTGGGGGGTTTGGGGGTTCAGAACAAGGTAAGGGAGCTATGTACCTGGGAGCAATTTATGAAGTCCACTTCAGTGCCCCCTAGGGTGCCCGGTTTGTGTCCTGGCATGTCAGGGGGACCAGTGCACTACGAAATGCTGGCTCCTCCCATGACCAAATGCCTTGGATTAGGTCATTTTTGAGATGGACGTCCTCGGTTTTCATTATCGGCGAAAACCAAGGTCGCCCATCTCTAAGGCCCCACCTAAATGTCAAGATGGTCGACCTAAATGTTGAGATTTGGGCGTCCCTGACCGTATTATCGAAACGAAAGATGGACGCCCATCTTGTTTTGATAATACGAGATGCCCCGCCCCTTCGCCGGGGCATCCCTTAAAGATGGGCGCCCATTTCGATTATGCCCCTCCACGTAACTTACAGAGATGTGTTTCCTACAAAGAGTGCCATACATCTTCTAAATAAATGTGTAAAGGAATAACATTCTCGTGCCATGTGTATGTGTACGAAGTATTTTTATTACAACTATACATATTACATATTTATCTACTGTCTGTTGAATGCAAATTGTTTCTTATAGGAGAGGCTAATCTATTTCGCAGGTTTCTTTTTTCTTTTTCTTTTTTTTTTTTTAAGGAGAAGAGTTTCTTGGGTTTTTACAGGGTGGTGATTTCACAGAAACCTCAGAGGGGTTCAAGCAAATGCCTGTTCGCTCCTGCTGACTACCGTCGAGGGCATATTGCATTCAGCTATGAAGCTCTTGCACTACTCCCTGCCAACCTCTGGGTGTCCTTTGTTGGAAAATAGGTGTCTGCATAGGTGTGCAAACCTAGGTCAAGCAGATTAGAACCGCTGACAGGATACCCTTATATAAAAGTCACATTGCATCCCAGGTCGCCACATCCTTGTTCTTGATAGCTTATTGAGCAACACTTTGGTGTGTTTCCTATAGTACATGCAATTCCTTTAACACTTCCTGAAGAACAGAGTCAGGAGGTCTGTTATCTAGCAAACGTGTGTCTGTTTAGGACTTTGGAGAGATATAGGTTTATTTTTTCTCTTTCCTTTTGCCTGTGCTGGCACATGACAGGTACTGCTATAATACGGCTGAATAGCATTTGGCCTTTTCATAGTCAGTCAGTCTGGAACTTTGAAGACTACTGCTCATTTCTTCATTGAGCTTTTGAATAGCATCCATTCAGATATTTTTTTGGGGTGCCGGAGGACCTCTTAAACGATCGAGCTGCCGGCTAGGGACCAAGTACATCTTTTCAGCGTACTGCATTACCAATAAGGCTTGTGATGAGCTTAGCAAGGGTCCAATAAAAACCTTAAACTGTATCACCAGCTTCTTTGTTTTAAGAGGTATCCTTTTGTCCCTGAGACTTTTTATTGCACACCTTTGTCTTTTCAGGACGCTAATCTGGTGCTGTGATAACAGTATGTTACCTTTCAGAGTGTTTAGGGTTATGTCCGCTGTAGCCGCTATTAAATCATCTGAAGCAATACCTAGGATGGCCTTTCTTTCATGAGGCCAAGCAGAAACTAAAAGTTTTAAAAGCTCTAGGTTCCTCTTCAGACGGCTAGACATGTTGTTGCCTGTGAGAGTGCAATTACAGCATGTGGAAAAAGTGGCTGCTCATCACTTCTTTTTATAGGCGCCCATTGTTTTCTCACTGTATATGACTGTCAGAGTGGGGGGAAAGATATCCGTCCTCCATCTGTAAGCCTCAGGCATCAAGGCATTTAAATCCACAATGAGATAGCCATATAGTTTTCTGGTAGCGTCTTCAAAGGCCTCGGAAAAGAAACGCCGTCTTGCCTGGATACATTTGTCTGGAGAGAACTATTTGTTTTTCTCTCTTGGATTCTTAACACCATATATTTTGTATTTAAGGTGATGGTGCAGCTTGTTCTGCCTTGACACAAAATGTTTTGGACGATATATAATACTTAAATTTCTCTGGTGTGTATATTTGGTAAAGGTTTTTTTTTCAATCTCATCATTTTTACAACTGGTCTCCATAAAATCATTGACACTGACCAGATTTAGTTTATGGGGTGGAAACAGGTCATTGTGAAACATCATCATCAGCAAATCCATAAAATGTATAAATGGGTAACAGTTTGAAATAAGATTGGTGTGTTCTAACAATTTTTTAACAAAGAAACTTTTACCACTATTGGAGGGTCCTCGTATGATGCATGAGAAGGGATGGCACAAGCCCACATTAAACTTGTCAGTAGCCATTGCGAGAATGTAAATTCCTAACCTCTGCATCGTAATAAATTCTGCTTATGTTTTTTTTTAGACATGACTTCACAGGGTGGCGCATGTTTCTACACTAGTGTATAAAGGGGGTGAGGGGGTTAGGTGCATAGGATTAAGTGCTCATGCACATTGCATCTCTTCTATGTACAACAGCCTGATTGCAGCTGCTTGGGCTGATGATTTTGCTAAAGAAGAGGTAGAGGCACAGCCTGGATTCCCTGTAAGTTTGCTGATGGCTAGGGAAAAAGGGAGGGGGTCGCGATGGAGGATGCAGACCTAGGCATAGCTCACCGGCTTCTGCCTGTAAAATTTTACACGTTGCCTTATGGTTACTGAGCAAATCCCTGTATAAGAAGTATTTATTCTGCAATTCAGCTTAAAAAAAAAAAAAAAAGCTATCTGTTCTATTAACAATTCCCGTATAAAGCAGAGAAGAGAGGTTTGCTTTGCATGTTTCTTAGGTGAACACTGCAAAAAGCAAAATAAAGCATTCAGATTCGTATTGTTTTGAAAGAAAAAGAAAAAAAATGTCTATTTTCTTTCTGTGGTGGACGGCTAGGGAGATGGAGGGGGCTCTGAAAAAGCAGGGAGAGCTGTTGTGATCTGTCTTGAAAAAGCAGGAAGGAAAAGTACACCTGCCTTATGGTTATTACTTGTCCACACTTCTTGGAAGGAGGTGGATCCGGGATTCCCTGTAAGTTTGTTGCTAGCTGTGGGAAAGGGGACGAGACTACAGACTATATTGATCTTACACAGACAGAGAACATCCTGTTTACAGAAAAAACACAAACAGCTCTTGAAAAAAAAAAAAAAACAGGACTGTGAGAGTGCTTGGAACAGCCCCATACGGTGACTGTAGCCTGAATTAAATTTTTTTTTTTTTTAACAGAGCCATTGTGATCTCTCTTGAAAAAGCAAGGAGGCTTTGTACAGCAGGCTAGTCCTTCCTGTTGTGAAGAACACAACTAAGAAGATGTTCCATGCAATGTGGAAACTTAAAAGAGTAAAACCTTTCTTCCCAAGGTACATCTTCCGCAACCTAGTACAATCAATGGTGCTGAGTCACCTAGATTATTGCAATGCACTCTTCGCTGGTTGTAAGGAACAAATCATCAAGAAACTTCAAACAGCCCAGAACACTGCAGCCAGACTCATATTTGGAACAACAAAATATGAAAGTGCAAAACCCCGAAGAGAAAAGCTACACTGGCTTCCACTTAAAGAACGCATTGCGTTCAAAGTATGCACACTATTTCATAAAATCATTCATGGAGATGGCCCGGCCTACATGATAGACCTGGTTGACTTGCCAGCCAGGAATGCTAAAAGATCATCCCACATATTCCTTAATCTTCACTTCCCCAGCTGTAAAGGACTAAAATACAAACAAACACGTGTCCAGCTTTTCCTACATGAGCACGCAGTTGTGGAATGCACTACCACTTAACCTAAAAACAACTTACGAACTTAACCAGCTTTCGTAAATCTCTGAGAAACCTATCTCTTCAACAAGGCATACCACAACGATCGATTACTGTAAATGTAATACATCACCACTGTACCTTATATTCTGAATTGTTTCTTCCTTTATCTGTCTGCCTAATTCTATTATATCATCCATGTTCTCTATGTTAAACCAATTGTTATCTTTCACTCTGGAATGGCGAATGCCATAACGGAACACTGTAAGCCACATTGAGCCTGCAAATAGGTGGGAAAATGTGGGATACAAATGCAACAATAAATAAAAAAGCAGATGATCCAGCTTTAGAAAGGTGTCTCTTTTTTGAAAAAAAACAAATGCCATTTTTCCTTTCCTTTTGGAAAAAAAATGAAGGTACGCATGTGCAAATAAATTATGGTTTTTGATGTCCCTTTGAATCACGTGCCTCCATCCAAGATGGTGGCTAGTAGGGGAAACAGGAAGTGATGCGATGTATACAGTAGTGGCTGGCATCTTGGAAAAGGGGTGGGGTGTGGGGGCATGACTATGCAAGGGGCATGGTTCATAAGACATGCCATACTGGGTCAGACCAATGGTCCATCTAGCCCAGTATCCTGTTTCTCAAACAGTGGCCAAGCCAGGTCACAAATACCTGGCAGAAACCCAAATCGTGGCAACACTAAAGACTACAAATCCCAAGGCAAGCAGTTGCTTCCCATGTCTGCTGCAATAGCAGACTATCGACTTTTCCTCCAGGAATTTGTCCAAACCTTTTTTAAGCCCAGATATGCTAACCACTGTTACCACATGTTCTCTTCAAAGAGTTCCAGAGCTTAACTATTCGTTGAGTGAAGAAATATTTCCTCCTATTTGTTTTCAATGTACATTCTCGATGTCCCCCCCTAGTGTTTGTACTTTTGGAATGAGTAAAAATTGATTTACTTCTACTCGTTCTCACCACTCAGGATTTTGTAGACCTCAATCATATCTCCCCTCATCCGGCTCTTTTCCAAGCTGAAGAGCCCTAACCTCTTTACCCTTTCCTCATACAAGAGGAGTTCCAATCCCCTTTATCATTTTGGTCACCTTTTGAAACCTTTTCTAATTCAGCTATATGTTTTTGAGATTTTGTGACCGAACTGAGCACAATACTTAAGATACAGACACACCATGGAGCGATACAAGGCATATATAGTGTTTTCGGTCTGTGCAAATAAGGTGGGACAAAGGTTGGAGTTAGGGGCAGGGCTTAGGTGGGGTCAAGCCATCATATCTTGTCATTCAAGGGGCAGGGAGTGGGCATGGTTTGGGTGTGCCCTTGCTTCTGGCTGAAACCTGGATGTGAGTGTGTCACCTGTCCAAAATCAATAATTTTGAGAAATACAGGTGCAATACACTACTGCTGGTTATAGTCCTTGTAGGTCGGGTAGCTCTGGAAGGTGTGATTTTTCTTTGGCCAGGGTTATGCAAAGGGGGTGGTGGTTTGGGCTGGGGCTATGCAAATAAGCTGGGGTAAATGGTGGAGTTACGTAAAAGGGGCAGGGCTTAGGGTCAAGCCATCATTCAAGGGGCAGGGAGTGGGCGTGGCTTGGGCATGTCCTCACTTCTGATTGGCTAAAAACCCGGATGTGGATCTGTCACTTGTCAGACTCAATTTTGAGAAATACAGGTGAGATACACTACTGCTGGTTACAGTCCTTGTAGGTCAGATACCTCTGGAAGGTGTGTTTTTTTTTTCTTTAGCACGTCCCCTCTCCTCCAAATCCTCACCACTTGATAAATTTTCCAAACTATTTTACACCCCTCTCCTCTCCTGTCCTCTAGACCCTCACCACTTGATACATTTTCCAACTATTTTCCACCACCTCTTTAGGAATACAAGCATGTCTCGGTTTCATCCTCAGTTTGCATGGACCTCCAATTTCTAGCCAATTCACACGTTTCTCTTTCCTCCCATACCACTGTATCATTTGCAAGCTTACCTCTACCACTACCTCTATGTACTCGTGGCTGATTACACCAGTCTCTCTGTTTCGTTAGGCCCATTCAAAGAAAACACAGAAGAACCACAATCCACAAAAAACCAGCAAGGAAACACCACAGTGGAGGTGACAGAGAGAGCTTTTTTCATCGCTTCCCTTTGGCCCATTCCAACACTATCTTTCCTCCCTTGGATCTTCCATCTGCCTCACCCTGTCTGTAGTTCTGTATATAATAGGTACACCACCTTGGTTATACCATAGAAAGGCAGTAAAACAAAATACATTAGCATAATTCTGTAAAACATGGACCTAACGTTCCATAGTCATTCACCTAATACAAAATAAGGAACCACAGACTAGAAACAAACATGCAAACAACTGAAATGGAATCCCTAAGAATCAAAATTCTGAGGTGTACAATATTGAAAAATAAAAAATGAGAAATGCATTTCCTCCTATATTTTGCAAAATACAAAAAAAGAACACATTTCTCAGACATGTAAAATAAAATTGTATCTTTTCCATATTTGATGCCTACATTTTATTGCTCTTTGTGTTGGTCTCAATCTCCTTTTTCCGCTTTTGTTGTGTCTTTCTGAGTTCACACCTCTCTCCACTTGAGAGCACTGGAGTGGAGTCCTTTTTATTCCAGGCAGGAATCACAGGTCCAAGATTAATACAGTTTTAAAGGAAACCAATGCAGATTAGGCAACAAGCTTGTTGGGGAAGTTGGCCAGCACAGGAGACAGCATGACTGGCAACTTTGAATAAGTTTTCGAGGCAGTGCATAGTGAAAAGAAAATGCTGCTAGATACCAAGCACTACTTTCCACTTCTTTCTGGTTCCTGACTTGGAGGCAGATGCAGCAACCAAACGTAAAAAAATCTAAATCGTTAAAGTCCCTAACGATTTTAAAATAACGAAAAATGCACCAAAAAAAAAGTCACACATGCTGAGATCGGTAGTGAAACGTACAATGTATCAAAGAATCACAATACACCATCGTGTAATCGGCCCCCAAATCATGCGCAGAGCAGCCAAGCGTTATGTTAGCTGCTCTGCGCATGCCACAAACAGTCAAACACAGTCAAATCGCAAGCACATGGCTCCCAAATAAAAACAAAAATAAAAAAAAAGGGTCGGGAGGGGGCAAGGGCGCTCATCAGGAGCGTCTGTACAGACGGGCCTTGCCCCCCCCCGCTGCCTCCCCACTTTCCGCCGCTCCCCCCACCCCGAAAAATCAAAATTCTAGCAGCCCCTGCCCCCCTCCCTTCCTCACTACTCTCTCACCTCAGCTCCGCCTCCCGACATCCTCCGTCCGTGCCCCGCCCCCTTTTGGGGTCGTCGCTGCATTCCTCTCCTCCATCGGGCCCCCCTTCCTCTTACCGGGCCCGTGCAGCGCCTCTCTCCTCTGTCCGAAGGCGCTGCACGGGCAAGAAGAAAGCTGAATCAGCTGATGCCTGCCTTCGCCTAGCTTCGATAGAGCGTCTTTCTCCTCCTGGGCCCGCCCCTGTCTGACGTCAGTAACCTACGTAGGTTACTGACGTCAGACAGGGCGGGCGCAGCAGGAGAAGACGCGCCATCGCGAAGGCAGGCATCAGCTGATTCAGCTTTCTTCTTGCCCGTGCAGCGCCTTCTGGACAGAGGAGAGAGGCGCTGCACGGGCCCGGTAAGAGGAAGGGGGGCCCGATGGAGGAGGGAGGGGAATGGCGGCGACGACCCAAAAGGGGGCGGGGCACGGACGGAGGATGTCGGGAGGCGGAGCTGAGGTGAGAGAGTAGTGAGGAAGGGAGGGGGGCAGGGGCTTCTAGAAGTTTGCTTTTCGGGGTGGGGGAGCGGCGGAAAGTGGGAGCAGCGGGGGGGGGGGGGCAAGGCCGTCCGTACAGGACGCTCCTGATGAGCGCCCTTGCCCCCTCCCGATCCTTTTTTTTATTTTATTTTTATTTTTTTATGTGTTTTCTGAGGTCCTTTGGACCAATCACAGCGCTTTTAGCTCTGCTAATGCCTGGGATTGGCTCAAAGTTTGTTTATTTTTTCACTTAACACTTTTTCCTGGCACAGAGCTGTCCTAACGAGAGGTCCAGACCTCTCGTTAGTTTTCCTGCCTTTTTCCTGCCGTAAAGCAATCGGAAAAGGTTAGTGCATGTCGTTTCAATGGGGTTTTCACACTAATTGCTCATCTCCATTCCGTTTTCGTTAGCTGCTGGCTTCCTCGGTAAAGCCCTTTGATGCATGCAACGGATCAAATTTTCCTCGTTGGAGAGTCATTAAAGGCTCATTTAGCTTTAGTGATCTGCCTCTTGGTCATATGGAGGCCTGTTGGAGGGGCCAGGTTTCCCTTCCTTTGTCTTTGGGTAGGCTGGGTAGGCAGGTACAACAGTAGTTACTATATTGGCTTTAGTATGCATTTTCAGCAGTTTGCTTTGCTGAACGTGGGGAGGGGTAGGGAGGAACATAAAAGGGAAGAGCTGTTTGATCCCAGGAAGCCTTTATAGGCCTCCTGCGATTAGTCCCCATCCACTATATTGTAATCTTGCATACTTCTGTTGGGGGCCTCTATTTTCCATTACTACAAAGAAGTCTCTCTTCTGAGTGTTTGCATTTGAGTGTTCTAGTTCAAATCCCATGGCAGGGGTTTAGGGCCCTCGACCAGAATGTTGAAAGCCCAAAAGAGGGGCAGAAGGTGCTCCTGTACAGGGAGACAAAGCAGAGTAGCAGAATAAATTTGCCTGAATTCCCTGAAATAACCTTGCATAAGGAATCTGGTGCAAATGGAGATATCCCACCAGCACAACCCCACAGTGTAGAATGGTAGCTGGCTCTGCATCCCAGAAAGAGAACAGTGGGCAATAGGGACTGCAAGTAGTGTTGTGGCAGGGCTTTCTCTGACCACAGAGAACTCTGGTCAGATTTTTTTTTCTCCAGGATTTATAACAATGATGTATCAGGCATATTGCTTCTGGGGACAGCATGCTGCTAGAGTACTAGAGCAGGGACTCTTAGCTAGGAAGTTAGAGCAGAGACGGTCCAAGGGACCCTCCCTTCTTCACATAGCCTATTCCGACCTCATGAAAGGCGTCTTTTTGGAAATCAGTTATGAGTTTGCCTCCATCCCTAGGCAGAGTAGAGTACAAGATTGTGAGACTGGGCATCCAAATGGCAGATGATGTTTAATGTGAGCAAGTGGAAAGTGATGCACGTAGGAAGAGGAACCCGAGCTTATAGCTATGTGATGCAAGGTTCAACATTAGGAAGTCAGTGACCAGGAAAGGGATCTAGGTGGCATCGTTGATGATACTTGAAACCCTCTACTCAGTGTGCGGTGGTGGCCAAGAAAGCAAATAATGTTAGGTATTATTAGGAAAGAAACAAAACAAAAATGAGGATGTTATAATGCATTTGTATTGCTCCATGGTGCAATTGCACCTTGAATACTGTGTGCAGTTCTGGTCACTGCATGTCAAAAAAGTTATAGTGGAATTAGAAAAGGTACAGAGAAGGGCAACAAAATGATAAAGGGGATGGGACAGTTTCCCTATGAGGACAGGCTAAAGCGGCTAGGGCTTTTCAGCTTGGAGAAGAGATGGCTGAGGGGAGATATAACAGAGGTCTATAAAATAATGAGTGGAACGGGTAGACGTCAATCTCTTGTTTACTCTTTCCAAAAATATTAGGATTAGGGAGCATGCAATGAAGCTACAAAGTTAGTAAACGTAAAATAAAACGGAGAAAATATTTATTTATGCAAAATGTAATTAAACTTTGGAATTTGTTGCCAGAGAATGTGGTAAAAGAAGTTAGCTTTTTAGCGGGGTAAAAAAGGTTTAGCTAACTTCCCAAAAGTCCATAAGCCATTATTAAGGTGGACTTGGGGAAAATCCACTGCTTATTTCTAGGATTAATTTCAGTACACCAATACTAGATTAAGCTCAGTAGGGCTGCAGTTTGTTTGCAGCCCAGAATTTAAGCGACACTGCACTATAAAAATACAAAAAAAATATATAATGAATTGTTGCACAGACAAGTTTATACACTAAAGGACATTTATAGCAAGCAAGTTGAGTGCACTATCGGAGGCTGGGGGCAGTCTATGATTATAAAGAGTTACAAAAGCAGAGGCTTAAGAGAGGCATGATATAGAATGCCAATGTGATGGTATGAGACGTCCCCTTAGTAAACAGCATAAGGTGTATTGAGTAATAGCTGCTCCTCCTGCAGTTTGTTGTGTATTTTCAATTATAATAAGGTGGAGCACTGCCATTTTTGTGTTATTTTTTGATGGTTATTTCTAGGATAAGCAGCAAAAAGTTCTTGTACGGTTTTGGGGTCTTACCAGTTACTTGTAACCTAGATTGGACACTGTTGGAAACAGGATGCTGGACTCGATGGACCTTTGGTCTGTCCTTTCGGTCTGTCCCTATGTCAAAACCTAAGATTCTCTGGCATTGTCTTCTTTGAAACTTAATGACACTTCAGCTTTGTAATTTAAAAGTTTTATTAGTTTTTCCTCAGCATTTTAATTCAGATGACCCTAATTAAAAAAATCCCTTGCTGACCCAACTGGGCCTCAAAGACCCTTTCCTTATTTATATGAAGATCTTTGGTGGTCCAAGTAGTCCAAAGCACTCTTCCCCCTTCATAAAAGTGGATCAGATGCTCAACCCCCCCCCCCTCCACCTTCCTGAACGTGATCAAGATAGGCTCAAAAACCTTTCTTTGCCCTTCCTAAAAGTACTTCCTGATGGTCCAAGTGTGTCCAAAACTACCCATCTCCCTTCCAGAAAAAAAAAATCCTTATTGGCCTAAAAGCCCCTCCTCTTTGAAACAATCCTTTGTATGTAGGCAGACCCAAACCCATACCTCCCTCAGCAACTCTTGTTTAGATTGGGAATCAGGAATGATGCTGCATCTTAGAAAAGGGTGATGCTTGATCCCTAGCAATGTCGCAATGTACCATAAAGGGTCAGCCTGCCAAGTAAGGGATGTTACTGTATTTGGCAGGCAGACCCCTAGCGGTTTGGTCTGATGGTGATGCAAGTAGAGGACACTGCAGAATGCTTCTCCAGTACCAGGTAAGCAATATATCTATAAAAAAATGTTTGTGTTAAAAAAATTTCTTCTTTACAGCAGTGGCGAGTCCTCATGATTGCTTATATGAGACTGGAATGCATGGTGGTGAAGGACTTTACACATACGTCAGGAATCCACTTTCAGACTGGGAGCCATTTTGGAAAACATTAACTTTGAGAGCCCGCAGTTACCTCTTGAATATTTAAGTGATCTATAGCTTGTCATTATTAGTAGCCTTTGTTAGGGTGGGGTGCGGTGGGGCTGCCAGATGAGGGGGGGGGGGGGGAATTGTGGTTTCTTTGTATAAAATGTTTGGCTGTTGTTGGGTTTTGTTGAATTACAACATAAAAATTTGCTACACAACCTAGCTAAAAAAAGGTCAAAACAGTTTACAAAGACTAATTAAGAATGAGAAAAGAACTCCACAAATGTAGATAGGAAAGAATATCAGTAATCTCTGATACATACGCTCCTCATCAAAGAAAGCTATATCAAAAGTCATCAGGTACTGTTGCACCAGGGTGTTGCAGCTTTGGGGGATCTCTGATCAAGGGTTTCCTTGTGTAGGATGACCAGACCAGGGGCACGCTGGCCCAGGGAGTCCAGGCTAGGGTGCTGTGGCTTATGTGGCAGCCACCTGGGACCTTTTCTCAGAATATTCCTGCATGGCTGGAAATATGTTTGATACTGGGTGTTCTGTCCTCCGACAGCCTCGCACTAGTTTATAACGTGATCCTGAAATGTGTGTAATGCCTTTACTGTTATTCTCAGTTCCAAGGACTATCATTGCTGCAGTTTCTCACTGGAAAAATACATGGGCAATGCAACCACACTTGCTTGGTTGTGCAAGAGTTGTTACCACTGGTTGTGAGGCTGCCCAGACCTCCTTTCCCTCTCTGCCGAGCTTGGCTCTTTTGTCTTTCTGCTACCACTTCCTGTTCAGCCTTACTATCTCTGTCCCAAGAGGTCAGCCAGGTATGACCCTCCCCTCCTATCCCTAGGACCACCCCTTGCTATCCGATGGCAGGCTCTGTCCCCATTGGTCTCTATCTGCACCTCCCTGTGTGAAGCCCCACCACTTCTTTGTCCTTTTCAGCCACGAGGGGCTTCTTTCACCACTCTAGCCAGGGACATGGAGCTAACACCATCTGGCTCCAGACAGCTCTGTCCTGCTGAGAACTCCCTGTAAAGAACCTGTTTTTTTACCCTGAGAATATCTCCTTCCAAATGAGATATCACACATTCCAGTCACCCAGCTTTGGACTATTTCTACCTGTTCAACTACCTTCCCCTCCCCCTGCAATACAACTACCTCTCTTCAGATCTCCACCTCCCACAACCTCCAGATTAAGAAGTCTCTGTATCCTGAACATCTATCTGTGAGTAAATTATCTGTGATTTATTCAATAAAAGAGACTTCATAAAATAATAGAGACTTCAGGTGATTGCTTGGCCAGAGTTATACTCCATGATATTGGGGCTTCTAATTACAAAGCTCCAAGAGCCATGACACTGGGTACAAGCCAGATCCTGTGTTTCTGCTTTAAAAACACCCAGCCTGTTTTGTTTAATCTGTCAGCTGTGTAAACAAAGTAAAAAAACCCAAACCTATTTTGTTTGCATTTTGGTATATGTAAACAAAAAGTCTGATGCCGCTATCCCTCTGGATGGGCTGGCTTGCTTTAGGGGAAGGACTAAAATAAGTGTCTTGTTTTCATGACTGGAAGATGTTTCTCTCTGTAGCTGCTGTTCTCAGAGACCAGGGTTTTCCAAAAGAAACAAGCGAATGCACAAGAGTCTCATTAGATTAATTTGTAATAATCTGGAATGTTGAAGATCCTGCACCTTGCCCATACAAAAATGGCAGCCAAGAGGTGTGATATAAGAAAATGTTTCCCTATTGTTTGCTATCGAAGGTGATGGCTTGTCCAGAAGCCCACCTATTTACAGGGGATGGCTCATAGGTGGCAGTGACAGGCCCAAATCCCTTGCACCTAACTGAGTCTGGATAAACGTGGCATTGGGGGCTAGCAGGAACTAAGGGGTGGAGGATGGCCTGATGACTCAAGAAGGAGCCAAAACAAGAGGATGGCAGGGAGCTTGGCTAGTGCAGATTAATTTTAAAATTTAGCAGTGAGATATTCTCCCTGAATGGGGAGCATTTCCTCAGTCCCTGGTGAGGGGTCTTTGCTTTTGGATTAAGCAAATGCCTCAGGTTCAGGATTCTTCCTGCTCCTCAGTGGTGGCTCATTCACCTGTCCCAGCCTGCCCCCCACCTCATTGCTTAATCTGATTGTTTGTTAAATCTGGCATCTTTGCTCCAATTTCAGGGATCTTTATTGCAGCTGGGGGCAGGGGTGTGCTGGTAAATTGTTAACAGGGGGCTCTCTCTTGCCAGCAAAGTAAAAGAGAATTCAGGAGGGGCCCAAGCCCACATTTTGGGATCCATTTGTTAAAGTAGCCATAGAGAACCGGCTCCCAAAATTCTTAAAAACTTAACAAACGGCTCTCGAGAGCCTGTGAGAGCCTGCTCCAGCACACCACTGGCTGGGGGGTACTCGAGCTAAGAGTTATGTTCTAAAGGAGGTTACAGTTTATATACCGCTAATACCAATTCTGTTCAAAGCATTTTACAATAAAATTAAGATCACGACTACCTCTTAATAAATCTTAAAAAGAAACAAGAACTTAATCAGAAATAGTAAGAAAATCTTTAAGATTAATATATTTCTTTATTTCAACCTTTTAAACAAAGGTCGTATGAAATACAGCAATAATATTTTACAAAGCATAGGTAAAACCAGCAAAATGAAATGATCATGCTTCCTTAGACCACAAATTATAGTGCAATCATGGGGCTAATGAAAAGAGAAGATTACTTATCATATATTATTGTAATTAAACAAGGTTGCATATCTCTCATTTTACTTATCATTTCAGTTGTCTCATCTCTAGAAATGACTTGAGCTTTTCTGGTGAATAAAACACATATTTTGTTAATCCCAGCTTTACAATACATTTACATGGGTATGCTAAGAAAAAGGAACTCCCAACTTCCAATGTCCTTTTTTTCAAAGCTAGAAATGCCTTTCTCTTTTGCTGAGTTTGTTTAGTGACATTGGGATAAATCCACACTTGCTCTCCTCCAAAAAGAGATTTTGAATTTCTGAAGTACAATCTCATAACAGAATTCAAATCCTGCTCAAACACAAACGATACTAAGAGAGTAGCTCTTTGTGTTACATTTTCCAAAGACTGTTCTAGTAAAAGCGAAATATTATTTATATCAATTTGTCCTTCACCGTCGGTTCCAGTCTTTCCCTCTTCCCTTTTGGAGTTTTCAATATAATAAATTTTGTTTATTGGAGGTATAGCATTTCTAGGAATTTTTAAATTTTCACTAAGGTATCTTTTAAACAAGTCCAACGGGGAATTTCCTAAGAGCTTAGGGAAGTTCAGGACTTGAAGATTCAGGCGTCTATTATAATTTTCTATTTTTTCTATTTTTCGCCTTAAATATATAGTGTCTTTAATTGTTGTTATTTTAAAGTCTTGTAGTTGTTCTATTTCTCTCTCTAGTTTGCTAGTTTTTGCGGCAAATTCTTGTTTCACCGTGTCCACAACATTTTTCATCTCATCAAATTTTCCATTTAAAGTTTATAACTCACCCAATGTCTTGTGCAAAGTTCCTTCTATTTTATTCAACATAGTCCAAATCATTCCCAGATTTACCTCCAGAGATTTTCCTTGAGAACATGTCTCAGTTCCTGACGTCTCCTCCGACAGCGCTAGTCCCTCAGATGGCATTTTCTCTTCCACACTTCCGGTGGCTGGTACGTCGTCTCCAGGGCTGTCTTCGTCGCAGGGCAACGAGGGAGTATCAACAATGGTGGCGACAGGGAGACTTCCTCTCCCTGTGAATCTTCTGCACATGTATTAATTTGCTTCTTGAAGTATTGTAATTTGTATTATATTCTGTACATTATTATGTTTTATTCACTTTATTGTTGTTTGTAAGCCAAAATGAACTTGACTCTATTTTGGGCTAACGTGGGGTATAAATGTCATGAATGAATGAATAAATAAATAAATTGCACTGTGTCTTCTGTACCCATTAGTCCTCCTTTCCCTTCCTCCTCATAGCTTCTCCAACAAAAGTGATGTTAAAGACCCCCACCCTTGATACTTTTAAGCTTGGGGCTTAGTAGGCTGGGTAAGGGGTGTAGCCAGACCTCGAGGTAGAAGGTGGCCAGAGCCCAAGGTGGGGGGCACATTTTGGTCTGCTGCTCCCCACCCACTGCCGCTGCTGTACATATGTTGGCTGGTGGCGGTCCCTAACCCACATCAGCTGAAGCTTTCATCTAGCGCTGGTCTCCAGCACCACCACATTGCCTGCCCTGCTCTCTCTTCCCCTTACATGTGGCATGCTCATTTTAATGAAATTGAGCATGCGTGCATGCTCAGTTTCAGTAAAATGAGCATGCTGGACTAGGGGCTTAGAGTAAAAAATTTTTTGGGGGGGGCCCAGGCCTGTGGCTCTCCATAGCTATGCCAGTGGGCTGAGCAGATGAGTGGAGGTAAGTTGGTGGCTTTCTGTACATTATTTGGAGGGTAGTTTCTGTGTATAGGGATGAGGTGGGGAGTATATGGGGGAACAGAGAAGAATGCAGGGCCACCCTTCCTCTTGACCTTGTGCAGATGATTGCCAGTTACAAAACACAACAAAGCTGAGAGCCCAAACTGTTTTTGATAAATACATAAGGATCTGTCTCATACATATTCACAGTGAATATGTGAAAAATCTGACTGCCTGAGAGGTCCTTGATGATACTTTGAGAATGACAACCTTGGAAGCCCATTACTGAAACTGATGTATAAAAGTCTCAGAATGCTAAGACAGGAGTGTTGCAAATCACAAATGGGCCCTGTGCAAAGTACTCCCATCACCCTCCCACCTGCCCACTTGTATGACATCAGCAAGGGAAGCCAATGGATGGGGTGCAATTTTGCCACCCTGGCTTCCCTTGCACCCTGTGTGGCAGTAGGAACCACACATATCTAACTACTTCCAGGAGGGAACTTTTAGGCTAGCGCTGGATTATGTCCAAATGCAATATGTGACCTGCAGCATTGATTTCAGTGGACAAAATTGAGGCCTACAATTGCCACTCTGCTTCAAAACCAGGACTGACTAAAAACTTCTCTTTCCTGGGACTGTTACTTTGGCAACTCTGAACTGCTTTGAAATTAAATGTCAGCTTTGAAATAAGGTTATGCAATGCACCAGAGGTAAACATCAGCAACTTGGTTTACTTTTAGAATGCTCCATGGTTATATGTTAAGTTCCACTTTCTACCACTAGATGTCACCTTTCTTCTTCCTCATCAGTATAAAATCCAGCTGCTAAAACTATGTAATGTTGCGCAGACCCCTAACATGTAGGCTGCACTAATTGTTAACTTGTAAATAGTAAAACTCTGTGGCCTCAGGAATTCAACCATGTTATTGTTCAGTCTCATACTGCTTGGCTTACAAAAGAAATATGTGTCCTCCCCCTTTTTTTTTTGTCTGGTTTCTTAACCAGGGACCCCTTTATGGAGTCTGTTTGCAGAATATTTCCCAAGGCTTCACTTCGTTCCTGGGGTGATTTCCAGTATCTGAGCGCAGAAGGGAGATTGTAGGTGGGTTTGGCTTAGCACACTGGAAAATATGTCTTGATTCTAGTGTACCAACTACTCTTGGTCGGCCTTCTGAGAGACAGAAAGCTAGTCACCAAACGGAACTTGCAGGGGCCCAGACTCTATCGGAATCTCTGTTCCAAAGTTGTCTCTTTGGACCAGTGCTGTAGACATGGAGGGGCATAATCAAAAGGGGCGCCCAAGTTTTGCTGAGGACGTCCTTGCAGGACGTCCCGGCGAAGGGGCGGGGAAACCCGTATTATCGAAACAAGATGGGCGTCCATCTTTTGTTTCAATAATACGGTCAGGGACGCCCAAATCTTGGCATTTAGGTCATCCCTAGAGATGGTCGTCCTTAGACTTGGTCATTTCTGATTTTCGGCGACAATGGAAACTAAGGACGCCCATCTCAGAAACGACCAAATGCAAGCCCTTTGGTCGTGGAAGGAGCCAGCATTCGTAGTGCACTGGTCCCCCTGACATGCCAGGACACCAACTGGGCACCTTAGGGGGCACTGCAGTGGACTTCAGAAAAAGCTCCCAGGTACATAGCTCCCTTACCTTGTGTGCTGAGCCCCCCAACCCCCCCCCCAACCCACTACCCACAACTGTACACCACCACCATAGCCCTTATGGGTGAAGGGGGGCATCTAGATGTGGGTACAGTGGGTTTCTGGTGGGTTTTGGAGGGCTCACATTTACCACCACAAGTGTAACAGGTAGGGGGGAGATGGGCCTGGGTCCACCTGCCTGAAGTGCACTGCACTCACTAAAACTGCTCCATGGACCTGCATACTGCTGCGATGGACCTGAGTATGGCCAAAGGTGTAAAGAGAGGTGACAAGACTTTTTTCAGATTTATTGGAGAAAGGAGAAGAGATAGGAATGGAATTGCGAGACTGAAAGATGATAATGGTTATGTGGAGAGTGATGAAGATAAAGTGAACGTGTACCTGTTATCACGAAATGATTATGTCATAACCATACTCTGTAAGCCACATTGAGCCTGCAAATAGGTGGGGAAATGTGGGATACAAATGCAATAAATAAATAAATAAGTAAACAATTATTTCTCTTCGGTGTTCACGGAGGAAAATCCTGGAGAAGGACCGCGATTGGCTGCTGAGGGAACGTCTGGGAATGGAGTGGATACTGTGCCATTTACGGAAGAAAGAGTTTATAAACAACTGGAGAATCTGAAGGTGAACAAAGCTATGGGGCCGGATGAGATACATCCCAGGATACTGAAGGAGCTCAGAGAGGTCCTGGCGGGAACTCTTAAAGATTTATTTAATAGATCTTTAGAGATGGGAGAGGTTCCGCGAGATTGGAGATGAGCGGATGTGGTCCCTCTTCACAAAAGTGGAGACAGAGAAGAAGTGGGAAACTACAGACCGGTAAGTCTCACGTCGGTGGTAGGAAAAATAATGGAGTTGCTGCTGAAAGAAAGGATAGTTAACTTTCTAGAAACCGACGGGTTATAGGACCTGAGGCAACATGGCTTTACCAAAGGAAAATCCTGCCAAATGAATATTGACTTTTTTGACTAGGTGACCAGAGAACTGGATGAGGGACGTGCGCTAGATGTAATCTACTTGTACTTCAGCAAAGCCTTTGATACGGGCCCCCACAGAAGACTCATGAATAAGCTGAAAGGGTTGAACATAGGACCGAAAGTGGTGAACTGGATAAGAAACTGGTTGACCGACAGGTGGCAGAGGGTGGTGGTAAATGGAATCCGCTCAGAAGAAAGGAAGGTGAGCAGTGGAGATCCTCAGGGGTCGGTGCTGGGGCCTATTCTGTTTAATATATTTGTGGGAGATATTGCTGAAGGGTTGGAAGGAAAGGTGTGCCTTTTTGTGGATGACATGAAAATAGCCAATAGAGTGGATACCCTGGAGGGAGTAGAAACGATGAGAAGGGATCTCCGAACGTTAGAAGAATGGTCGAGGGTCTGGCAGTTAAAATTTAATATGTTCTCCACTGGGGTGTCTATACTGGTCAGGTTTTCGGTATTATTATCTAAATACTCATTTTAAACCCCCAAACCTCTGTTCAAACATTCAGAAAATCAAAACATAAATTGTGCAAGTGTACAAACTCAATTTTTTATTTTTTTATGCTAAATGTGCTCAGTGTTAGGGTATACCCTTATTGCATCGGCTGGTCATCCGGAGCAATATGGAGGGAGCAGTGGATGATTTACCAGTGGTGCACTGTGATCCCGCATGGACTGAATAAGGAGATCGATTGGTGGACTGTGACACACCCCTAAGGAGTTTTAAAGGGATTGGCGGTTAGCTTGCATGCTGTTACTGCGCATGTACCGGCGTTTTCCAGCCGGTTGAGAGGAGGCAAGGCTGATTCATCACAGGTTAGCCACTAAGAATTTATACGATATATTATGAGTATAATATAAATTTTGAGATAATAACAAAGAAGCAATCAATGTAGTATATACTTGTATTTAATTTTATAAGAGTATAGATCATGGTTGAATAATAGAATTCTCATATTTTAACTAGTTGTTTGGTGTCAATTCATTCCTAGTCCATTGGTTCCCCTGAGGACGCTTAGGGCGAAATGTGTATACATGTCGGGACCTGCTGATATGATGCCATCATAACATCAAGGACTATGAATACCTCAGAGAATTAGAAATACACGTTAAAGAGATTACGAATTTGGGGCTTAGCCAGCAGGAGTGAAGTCATCAGTTCAAGCAGTGAGATAAGTACCCCGCTATGTGGTATAAATGATATAACCAATGATTAATTGGAAGATGTTTTATCAAGAACTGAACATTAGAAAAACACCACAGAAGGCGGTAGGGTGCTATGATGTTAAAAAGGGAAAAACCCTAAAATCTGGATGACTAGCTGATGCAATAAGGGTATACCCTAACACTGAGCACATTTAGCAAAAAAAAATAAAAAATTGAGTTTGTACGCTTGCACAATTTATATTTTGATTTTCTGAATGTTTGAACAGAGGTTTGGGGGTTTAAAATGAGTATTTAGTTAAAATTTAATGCCAAGAAGTGTAGAGTGATGCACTTGGGGTGCAGAAACCCAAAAGAGAGATACTGGATAGGAAGGGAGAGATTAGTAAGCTCGACTCAGGAGAGAGACCTTGGGGTGTTGGAGGATCTGAAGGTGAAGAAACAATGTGACAAGGCGACGGCCGTGGGCAGAAGGATGCTAGGCTGCGTAGAGAGGGGCATAACCAGCAGAAGAAAGGAGGTGTTGATGCCCCTCTACAAGTCGTTGGTGAGGCCCCACTTGGAGTATTGTGTTCAGTTTTGGAGGCCGTATCTTGCTAAAGATGTAAAAAGACTGGAAGCGGTGCAAACAAATTTGGTATGCCATAATAGATAGGAGTGGAGGCAGGGAGTGCTATGATGGTGGAATGGTGTTTTTACATATCTCGAGTCTTCGGGTCGCTGTAATACACCAAAAACTGAGCACAATGTATAATTTTATAAATACATATTTTATTATCGCACTATAAGTCTTACACACAAAAGACACAGTTTTGTTTTTATTTTATATTTCCTTTGGTTTCTTTAACATTTTCCAGTTCACTGATCAGAAACCGAAATTCTCTTGAAACCCAGAACATTTATCAAGCTTACTTAAGACTCAAGGGTTATAATGGCGACAGGCTGGAGCTCCAAATCTGGGTTACCTGCTGAACGCATACAAGAACTGTTGATGGGTGATAGGTTGTTCACATCTGCTGAGGAAAGTATAACTCTTGATTGGGCAGATATAGATAGAGCCCATAAATTAGCTATTCGTACAGAATTCCACATGAAAACCCTAGTTCCAAAGATACTAGGACTAGGGTGCATGCAATGAAGCTACAAAGTAGTAATTTAAATCGAATCAGAGAAAATATTTCTTCACTCAATGTGTAATCAAACTCTGGCATTTGTTGCCAGAGAATATGGTGAAAGCAATTAGCTTAGTGGGGTTTGAAAAAGGTTTGGCTAACTTCCTAATAGAGAAGTCCATAAGCCATTATTAAGATGGACATGGGAAAAATCCACTGCTTATTTTAGGATAAAATGTATTGTACTATTTTGGGATCTTGCCAGGTACTTGTAACCTGGATTGCCCACTGTTGGAAATAGGATGCTGGGCTTGATGGACCTTCAGTCTGTCCCAGTATGGAAATGCTTATATTCTTATGAGTGTAAGGAGTGATAAGACTTGCAAGGTAAAGGGTGGAACCCAAGTACAGAACCTTAAAGGTGAGAGTCAGGGCTTTGTGAAGGATATGGGATTTTATAGGTAGCCAGTGATGTTGGCTTAAGAGAAGGGAGATGTGATCAAAACATCTAGCATTGGAGAGAATGCACACTGCAGTGTTCTGTACTGTTTGAAGTTTTTCGGAGAGACATAGCTGGAAGACCTGCATACATGATATTACAGTAGTCGAGCTTAGATGCTACAAAGAATATAAAGGAGAGTGGCGCAGCTTTCATCAGTGAGGTAAGGTTGGAGAGAGAAGTAGCTTTTACCGTGGAAGCCATGTGAGAAGAGAAGGTCAAGACACTGTCAAACTGAACACCAAGATATTTGAAAGAATCCACCAACTGGATGGGGGAACCAATGATAATAAGAGAAAATGATGGGTAAGAGTAGTGGCCTGTGATCCAAAGGGTGATTGGTTGAGGTGAAGGTGGTGGTCCAAGAGCCAGACGGTAACTTTATCAATACAGGATTGAGAGAGGTAAGGTCGGGATTGCAGGGATTCTGAGAAGAAACCAGGAGAATGTTGTCCATATAGAAATAGCATTTAATGAAGGACTCCTGAATGAGAGAAGCAAGAGGGCTGATGAAAATGTTAAAAAGTAGAGGAGAGAGAACAAAACTGCTTATGGTTTTGCATAATAGTGAGAGCTCAAAGCATAGATTATACTCATGTACTTAAATTATAACATGAAATGAAAATACCAGCAAAATCTCCTTATAAGGCCATCTCGGACATTTCAGCCCTGCTTTAACCTTAACTAAGTTTCCTGCCTAGTACATGCTACCATTGTAGACTATTTGAAGGCTGATATGCAGTGTTATGATATTTGTGATGTTTGGCTATCAGCAGAACAATGGATAGTAAAGCCCATGTAGTTTCTTCAGAAAGGGAGCAACAGGATCAAATTTATTTTTACCAATTACTAGCTCTGTTACTATGTTCTGTAATAGCAGCAAAACATTTGCTCTTATTGACAGACAGGCGGACTTTGGTATAGTTCATGTCAATAATCTGGGCATGTGAAATCAGAGTCCACCATAGTTAAGCCCTTTCTCTGATGTGTAGTCATGAAAATTGCCTTTACAGTGTGGGACGTGGGAATTCATGGTTAATAGGTTATTTAACTTAATATCAAATGAAATAATTACTGTTTTGGAAACGGTGTTATCCACATTATTTCTGGAACTGTTACAAGTGGTGTTTGCACTGTTCCCTCTAAGCTGAGCGGGAGTCCTCCAACTGCACGGCTGCCAGTGTGTGTGTGTGTGTGTGTGTGGGGGGGCTGTTTCAATATTGTGTTTTCAAGTACTAGGGACAGGCAGGTTCCCTGGAATCCTGCAGAGGTTGCCTGTCCCTATCTATTGAAATTGTGATAATGAAATAGTGCCCCCCACTGGCAGGACTATAGGTGTAGGACTCCCACTCAGCTTAGTGGGTCTCCTATTTTCAGTTTAGAGTTATTACAATTTCTCTGGATTAAGTTTCAGTTTATGGGTGCTTAAGCAGTGGATACAGTCCTGCAGATAATAATTCAGGGGTAGATATTCAGAATGATTTGAAAGGGGTGGTAGAAAATTCCTCTGGCACTCCTGCTGGTATTCAGTGGCAATTGACTGGATAGCTTCCCTCATGTCAGCCAGGGTGGTCTGAGAGCAGAATTGGTGCCTAGGTAAATTCAGGGACTGCCACAGTGATATTCAGGAACCAGCACTAAATATCACCAGTAGCTGGATAACTTCTGAGCTGTGAAGTGCCTAAACATTCAGTACTGGTACCCAGAAAGGGCCTGACACTGAAGATCTGAGCACAAAGCAAGCCACAGCAGGCTGTATCTTTGATTTCGCTGACTGCCACCTGCTGAATATTGGGGAGCGGGGTCAGTTTCTGAAAGGATTGTAGCTGATCTATGATCATTAGGAAAATCAACTTCATATTATATGAAAAGGTGGAAATCCAAAGTCCTTGACGAGGGTACTATGGGTGCAATATAGATATTAAATAACAGGAGATGCAAACCTAATACCTATAGGACTCCAAATTATAAAGCCCTTAATGTAGAATACTTGCTTTCCTGCTCCATCCTCTTCTGATGCCCACTCAAAACAAATCTTCAAATAGGCATCTTCTTTTTGCAATGAGGGAAAAACTGTATCACTAAATTGGGGACCTGGCTAATGGAAACTTATGGGCTGAGAGGTAGCTGGGGGGGGGGGGGGGGGGGATGTTGGGTTGACCGGTATAGACAGAGAAAACATAGATGCTAGGTTAGGCTAAAGGGGGAATAGGGTGGACTGAGGTGAGGGATAGAGAGCGGGAGATACTGGATGCAGAAGAGAGAGAGAGAGGGCAAATGTGAAGGGAGTGGTGAATTTGTTTAAATTTCATCTGGACAGACTGGATAGGCCATATGGAAAAGAGATGGAGTGTGCTTGTGGGGGGGGGGGACTGGAAAAGAGATGGTGTGCTTGTGGGGGGGGGGACTGGAAAATGTGGATGGAGTGTGGGGTAGGGGGCTAGAAAAGGTGAATGGAGTGTGTGTGTGTGGGGGGGGGGGGCTGGAAAAATGTGTGTGCGTGCGTGCTATGGGAATGGTTTGAGGTCTGCAGGAAGGTGCATGGGAAACTGCTGGGGGGGGGGGGGGGGGAGAGTATAGTAATATGTAAGTGTCGACAGATAAAGTCCTTCATGGTCCATCCAACAAGGTGGCCAAAATTGAATCTGGCATTCTGCATAGGTTCCACTTCTTAATGATTAAATACTGGTATACTTGATCCCTATCTATCCCTGCTAATTTTGGAACACAGACCGTAAACGTCTGCCTGGCTCTGCCTGGTTGCAGCACTCCCCGGTCCTACCTTGAAGGGCCTGGTGGTCTAGTGGCCTTTGCAAGGGCAGGAAAGAATCCCACTTTTTTCTGATACTCTGCATGGTGGCGCCAGTGCCGCTGAATTTTAAAAATGACTGCTGAAACCCACAAGACTACCGTGGTAAGTCTCGGAAGCCATTTTTGAAAAACACAGTGGTGCTGCCTCAATAATGGGCAGGAAAGAGAGGGGTTCTTTCCTGCCCATAAAGAAGCCACTAGACCACCAAGCCCTTCAAGGTAGACCAGGGAGGGTGGTGGCAATGCAGGAGGGGGGTGGTGGTGACTGCGGACAGTGGCCAGGGGTGGGACCATAATGATCTTACTGCCCGGGGGGCCCTGACTGCTTTCAGGTCCGCATGCCCGCCCTCTCCTGAGCCTACTGCCATGTCTCTTCTGGGTCTCATATGATTGCCAGTGTTGACTTTGCCTATCAGCATCCCTGTAAGTGTCAGTGTGTCTCTACTAGTTTTGCTACCTGCTAAATTTGGCTGGTGTGGCCCAGCTGGGCCAATGAACCATTGAAGAAAGAAAAGAGAGGTCTGGTCATCATAATAACAGGTCCCTTCTCCTATCTCTGCGTGAGGTCCAGTGCCCTTTTGTGCCTGGTAAGGAGTGGCCAAAGTGGCGAGTTTAGGAAGAAAGATGGGGAAAGGGAGAAGGTGCATACAGAAGAGAGTATTGAGCTGCATATCTCTAGCCTTGTCAAGAAATGATAGAGGGAATGAATTGGAGGAAGAGATGTACAGAGACAGTTCAGAGAGGAGAGTTTAGGGTGGCAAGAGAGGAAGTGAGAAGCAGAGGCAAGATAGAACGAGAGAGGGGAAGTGGAGGATAAAAGGAGGGGAAAAGACAAGAAAGGGGGTGTAGTGGGCAGAGTGAGGGAGGTCTGGGGCATACGAAAGGAAGATTGAATGGAAGGGGGCAGGTAGAGAGGAGATGGGGTAAGGAGGGGCAGGGAAGAGAAGGTAGTGGGAAGTGAGAGGATGGGAGAAGAGAGAGACACTAAGGAGACAGCAAGATAAGTGTAGTGCGAGATGAAGAAATGAGAGTCAAGTGGCCCGTGGGGAAGTGCAAGGGGTGAGAGAGAGAATGGAGGAAGCTGTTGGGTACAGTGTGCAGGGGAAAGGGGATTGGGAAGGGATACTGGTACTGTTATGTTGGTGCAACCGATATTAGGTCCTTAGGTTATAGTTTATTTGGTATACCACCCATCAATGATCAGTTTGCAAAGTATTAAAAACTAGTAAAAAGGCCCGTTTCTGACACAAATGAAACGGGCGCTAGCAAGGTTTCCTTGGAGTGTGTATGTTTGAGAGAGTGTATGTGAGAGTGACTGTTTGAGAGTCAGAGTGAAAGTGTGAGTGTGTGAGAGAGAGAGTGAGTCTGGGTGTGAGTGTGTTTGTGAGAGAGTGTGTGTGTGAGAATGACAGTGTGTGCAAGTGTGTATGTGAGACACAGTGTGAGAGAGAGTGTGTGTGTGTGGGCGAGAGAGAGAGTGTGTGTGAGACACAGATTCTCTGTGAGAGTGAGTGTATGAGACCAAGCGAGTGTGTGAGTCACTGTGTGGCACATAGAGAGTGAATGTGATACAGTGTGAGACAGAGTGTGTGAGAGTGAGAGTCAGAAAGAACATTGTATATGAGAGAGAGAGTGTGAGCCGTGCCCTCCCAATCCATGGCCATCTGTCCCCTGCCCCCTCCATTTCATCCTTTTCCAGCAATTCCCCTCTCTCCGTGAGCCCTGCCCTCCCAATCAATGCCCATCCATGCTCCTCTGTCCCCTGCCCCCTCCATTCATCCCTTTCCAGCAATTCCCCTCTCTCCCTGAGCCCTGCCCTCCCAATCCATGGCCATCCATGTTTACTCTGTCACCTGCCCCCTCCATGCATCCCTAATCCAGCATTTCCCCTCTCTGCCTGAGGCCTGCCCTGCAATCCATATCCATCCATGCCCATCTGTCCCCTCCATTCACTCCCTATCCAGCAATTCCCCTCTCCCTGAGTCCTGCCCTTCCAATCCATGCCTATCCATGCTCCTCTGTCACCTGTCCCCTCTATTCATCCCTATCCAGCAATTCCCCTCTCTCCCTGAGCCCTGCCCTCCCAATCCATGCCCATCCATGCTCCTCTGTCCCCTGCCCCCTCCATTCATCCCTTTCCAGCAATTCCCCTCTCTCCCTGAGCCCTGCCCTCCCAATGCATGCCCATCCATGTTCCTCTGTCACCTGCCCCCTCCATTCATCCCTATCCAGCAATTCCCCTCTCTGCCTGAGCCCTGCCCTGCAATCCATAACCATCCATGCCCATCTGTCCCCTCCATTCATCCCTATCCAGCAATTCCCCTCTCCCTGAGTCCTGCCCTTCCAATCCATGCCCATCCATGCTCCTCTGTCACCTGTCCCCTCCATTCATCCCTATCCAGCAATTCCCCTCTCTCCCTGAGGCCTGCCCTGCAATCCATATCCATCCATGCCCATCTGTCCCCTCTATTCATCCCTATCCAGCAATTTCCTCTCTCCCTGAGTCCTGCCCTCCCAATCCATGCCCATCCATGCTCCTCTGTCCCCTGCCCCCTCCATTCATCCCTTTCCAGCAATTCCCCTCTCTCCCTGAGCCTGCCCTCCCAATCCATGCCCATCCATGCTCCTCTGTCCCCTGCCTCCTCCATTCATCCTTTTCCAGCAAGTACCCTCTCTCCCTTCCATGACCCTCCCCTCGCATCCATGCTCCTCTCTCTCCCCTGTCCCAGCCTGGCCCGCTCTCTTCTCCCCCCCTCCCCTTCGCATCCATGCATCCCTTTTTTTTTTAATTCTTTTTAAATTTACCTCCGTGGCGGTTCCGGCAGCGAAGCGTCAGGGAAGGAGGCGGCGCTCCCGACGTCTAGCTTTCCTTCGCTTTGTTCCGCCTTCTTTTGACGTCATCCTTGACGTCAGAAGAAGGCGGAACACAGCGAAGGGAAGGCTAGACGTCGGGAGCGCCGCCTCCTTCCCTGACGCTTTGCTTCCGGATTTGTTTGGGGTTTTTTTTCCGTCCTCGACGTCATGACTGACGCGAGGGCGGGGCAGAGACGGCTGGCTGGCTTGAAGGCTTCACACCACGAATCCACGAACCCTTCAGCCTGGGAGTGACGTCAGATGGCTTCATGGCTTCACAGAACGTTGTCCTCAGAACGTTGAGGGTGCGTTTTATTATATTAGATATAGAATGCAGGGAGACTAGGGAGACTAACAACATATGAGGGAAAACAGGATTCCTAAGCTCCATGATAGTAGTTAAAATTACATAAAATAAAGAAAAAGTCTAGCTTAGTCAGAGAAGAACAATTAGTAGGAAGGGTTTTTTTTTTTACATTTGTACCCCGCACTTTCCCACTCATGGCAGGCTCAATGCAGCTTACATATTGTATATAGGTACTTATTTGTACCTGGGGCAATGGAGGGTTAAGTGACTTGTCCAGAGTCACAAGGAGCTGCCTGTACCTGAAGTGGGAATCAAACTTAGTTCCTCAGTTCCCCAGGACCAAAGTCCACCACCCTAACCACTAGGCCACGCCTCCACAAACAAAACAGGGTTATACCAAGGCTTGCCAGAGAAGTTGCAGAAGAAGGCAAGAGGAATAGGATCTAGTAGTCCAATGAAAATGTTAGGACAAAATGATAGGTATTCAGTGCCTTTCAGAAAGCCTTATAGGAGGATTCAATTCATAAGTGTATAAGTCAACTGTTCCACAATCTTGCTGCAATCACACTGAAGCAGGAATTACATGTACAATCCAGTCTGTTCTGTAGGTGAGTAGGTACAACCAGAAGGTTCTGTTGGAGGAGCACAAGGTAGGGGTAGGAGTATAGGGGGGGATCAGTGATCTGTGGAGAAACTGAGGTATGCTGATATAGATATCTTGATGGGCGATTGTTAGAATCATAATGCGCAGTTGATAGGGGACTGTTCAGAGGACAGTAAGAGGGTAACCCAGCCAATTTGTTTTTTTTTTTTTTACCCCTTATAAAAGCTTCACAGAGGCATTTTGAACAATCTGATGTCGTCTAAATTTGGATAAGAGGTAAATCCTGTAATCAAGTCTTGAGAGGACATGTGTATGTAGTAAAAGACAAAGGGACTTTTCATCCAAAATTGATCACAAAGAATGTAACTGATTAAGAGTGTAAAATGATTTCTTGACAAGGCTGGAGATATGCAATCGAATGTTAAAGCACTGTTGATAGTAACCCCAAAGCTTTTGACAGAATTTTTTAATGGGATTGCAATCCCTTGAATTATTTTATGCAGATCATTAACAGGCCTGTAAACACCCAGAAAATAAAAGAATCACATCTGTCTTGGAAGAATTTAATGTAAGTCGTTTCTAGCAGTTGTTTGGATATGGTATAAATTATGGCAGAAATATCCGAATAGAACTTGTATTAGTGATCATCTAAGGGCACTATAACTGAGTATCATCAGCATATATAAAAACACCACAGGCAAGAGTCTGTATATTAGAAAAGGAACTGTTCCATAAAACCTTGAGGCTTGTCTTCGAAAAATGAGCTGAACAGTTTAGATTGTGCCAGGAGGAAGATTGAACAGGTCTATGGAGTAAAACAGTGTGATTGACTACCCAAAAGCTGTAGAAAGGTCATAGGGAACCTATGCTTTCTGCTGACCATAGCCTACTGAGGATGTCACTTCCTTTCACCTGGTCTTCACTCCCAGTCATAAGAACATAAGTACATACGCATTGTCATACTGGGTCAGACCAAAGGTCCATGAAGCCCAGTATCCTGTTTCTAACAGTGACCAATCCAGGTCACAAGTACTGGCAAGATCCCAAAAGAGTAAACAACAGATTTTATGCTGCTTATGCCAAGAATAAGCAGTAGATTTCCCCCAGTCCATCTTAATAGTGGCTTATGGACTTTTCTTGGAGTGGAGGAGTAGCCTAGTGGTTAGTGCAGCAGACTTTGATCCTGGGGACGGGTTCAATCCCACTGCAGGCTCCTTGTGACTGTGGGCCAGTCACTTAACCCTCCATTGCCCCAGGTACAAAATAAGTACCTGTATATATGTAAACCACTTTGAATGTAGTTGCAACAATACCACAGAAAGGCAGATATCAAGTCCCATTTTCCTTTCCCCATTTCTTGTAGGAATTTGTCCTTTTAAGCTAACTGCTGTAGAGTTTTAATTACACATTGAGTGAAATACCATTAAGATGCAGACTTTCAGGATAGCTCTAATGAATATGGATGAGACAGATTTGCATTACAATGGCAGTAGTAGGCATGTATATCTCTCTCATGCACTATACATTAGGGCTATCCTGAAAACATGACCTATTGGTGACTCTGAGGACCTGGGATCGTGAATGCCACTGTCCTAGAATGTTTTAATGATAAAACCTTTCTCTCCTGACAATATATCCAACTGTGACAGGACCTAAGGGAGTTTCTTAAGAATTCTGGAAGGGAAAATATTCTTTGGAATCTATTTCTTTTCCAAAAGGGTTGTGTGCAAGGGAGGTTTTTCAGATAGCAATTCTGCATATTGTTTAAAAGAAGGAAAGACCGGTTGTGCTATCTGTAATACATTTTTGCTCAGAAGAACATTATTTTAGCTTCAGTTCATTATGGTAATACTGAAATCGTTCTACATAATGAGAAATATACAAAATGGCAGGCAGTGATCATGCATACATTCCAAAGAATTAAGCAGACGTGTTGAGCTCTTTTGAATCTCTAAGGGGTCTCTACTCGAAAAATACACCATGCTGGATAAAACCGAAATCCATCATCAAGATTCTGTCATAATATCAGTTTTGAGAAGGGTTTTACTTGGATTATTCCAGTGTTGAGAAGATGAGTAACAATGTTTCAGATGAAGACATTGCGAAGAATGTGGCTTTATGGGCCAGAAAATAACATTTCCTAGAGAAGCACAAAATGAGACACCAAAGTCCAGTGATAGGTAACAAAAGCTGTGTATTTCTTATTTCTGAGCTATCAGACTGACATGTTCAAGTACAACACAAGAAACTTTAAAGCACAAATTATTACATTTAAGATATCTGTGGAATTCCAAACATGCATTTCTCTCACATGTCCAGAACTGATAAAGAGTATCAGAAGTTAACATTCAGTATCTACTGCTTAGGGGTCTATGTTTTGCAAAATTCCTGGTCATGAAAAATGTTACATATCTAGAGGCATTTGACTGGCTGAAATTTTTTTGATATGGCAAAAAAAAGTTCTAGTTACTATTATAATGTAGAAAAATAGTTATTTGAAGCAAACTGTACTCAACTGATTAAAATAAATCTCTAGGAACCAAGAGGCTTGTAACAGACATAGAATTTCATGACTACAGACCACATACTGAGTGCATATGAATTTCTTCCTGGATAAGGCGTCTTTCTGGGTGTTTGCCAGTCTTTTACCTAAAAATATTATGGATAGAAGTCAGAAAAAAATATTTGCCTTTAATTGGACAAGGAGACTCTAGAGATACCCCTTTTTTGTGCTAAAATCCATGGAAGCATATTATCTACAAACTATAGTGCATAAACTGAGTTCAACTTTTTAAAGAGTTTATTTCCAAAGTCATCGGGATGGTTCACCATAGCCGTAAAAGATGAAACAATGACTCGTCCATGACAAGAGTACAAAAGTAAAGAAAAACTCTTTATTAACACAAATATGCCGCGGCCTGTCACTTCAGGGGTACAGTAAATTAGAAAATAAAGTCTCTTGCATTCAGATGTATCTTTATACAGATTTGTTTGACAGGACCCCAAATTCACAGTTGCAGTGCTTAGCTGCAGTGCTGTATAATTCCTGTTCTGGCTCCAGCCAGGCCTCAAGAAACAGAATTCTCATAAGATCCCAAATATAAGCCTTGGCCTACCTTAGCCTGGTTCTGAAGCTTACACATCTGTAGTGGAGGTATATGCTGTAGGGCTACTTCTCTCATCTTCCCTGGGCCTCTCTAGTTTGAATGTGCTCAGGACTTTTATCTGGCTTCCTGGACCATGTCCTTCTTGCTATGCCATCTCTGTTCTGTATTGCAGGACCTGGGTTCTTGACAGGGCTGCCGAGAGGGGGGGACCAAAATTCCTGGGCCTCCAAGGCGGTTAGTAAACGGGCCCCTTAATTAATTACATTGTGGTACAGTGTTCCCGAGGCTCTGGATTACTCCGAAGCCATTGGGTATTCCCTTTTAATGCTCATGTGCGCCATGCTACATCACTGACGATGTCAGCATGATCCCTCAAACGCCGCCCATGCCTGCACAGCAATTTTCCAAGCCCCAGCAGACCTCCAACAACCCCAGGACTTTTCCTGCTGGCTGTGCCCAGCTCCCAACTGTCCAAGATGACGGTCGGAAACACAGCGGTTTACTCCGGAAGCATGATCCGCGTAGGACCAGGACCACGAACCAACCCTAGGACCCCCTCCACGAGCTCCCAGGGGCCAGTATATAAAACTGAAATATTTTATATTGGGTTACTGAGCTTAAATCGTAGTTGCCAATTATTAGACCATTCTCAAGCTTCACTACATCCTTCCTTATGCCATCCACACCCTCCAGGATGTCAAACCCGATACAGAGTTTGGTATCATCTGCAAAGAGACAAACCTTACCGACAGCCTTCCACAATATCACTCACAAAGAGGTTAAAAGAGCCGGCCCAAGGACTGACCCCTGTGGAATACCCTTTCCTCAGAGCAAGCTCCATTCGCCAGTACCCTCCGTCTCTTTCCATTTAACCAGTTTTTAACCCGGTCAGTCACTTTAGGTCCTCCCAACCGAGGGCACTTAGTTTATTTAATCATTCACCTGTGTGGAACCGTGTCAAAGCTTTGCTGAAATCCAAGTACACCACATCTAGCGCCCTCCCTCGTCTAACAGTTTGGTCTCCCAGTCAAAGCATTCAATCAGATTTGTCTGACTGACCTGCATCTAGTGAAGCCATGCTGCCTCAGGCCCTGCAGTCCATTCAATTTGAGAAACCTTACAATCCTCCGCTTTAGAAGTGTTTCCATTGCTTTTACTCACCATTGAGGTCAGACTGACAGGTCTGTAATTCCCAACCTCCTCCTTACTCCCACTCTTGTGCAAAAAGACCCCATCTGCCCTTCTCCAGTCCTCTAGGACCACTCCAGACTCTAAGGAAGCATTGAAGTGGTCAGACAGCAGAGCTGCCAGAACTTCTCAGAGTTCCTTGAGTACCCTTAGGTGTATCCTATCAGACACCATTGCTTTGTCTACTTTTAGTTTAGCTAGCTCCTCACGAACACAGTATTCTGAAAATTGGTCCTGGTCTACCATCCATCCATCCCCATTAGCATTTGTTTTCTGCAGTCCCACCCCTGGCCTTTCATCCATGAACATCAGAAATAATAATTATGCATTTCAGTTTCATCCTTATCAGCTTCTATATATTTCTCCCCCTCAGCTTTGAGCCTCACAATGCTATTATGGCACTTCCTCCTGTCACTTGCATATCTGAAAAATGTCTTGTCCCCCAATTTTACCATATCGGCCATCTTTTCTTCCATTTGCCGCTTCACTTAACAACTAAAATACACCCCCCCCCCCCCCTTTTACAAAGCTGCACTAGTGGCTGCCGGTGCGGTAATGCCGACACAGCCCAATCAAAGTGAATGGACTATGTCAATATTACCACACGGCTTTGTAAAAGGGGGGGAGGGGTATATTTGTTCTGCAATCCAACAAATTTAAAAAAAACAAAAACACTGTAAACCAGTATAATGTTAGGTCACTTATCGCATGGTCAAGGGTGAGACCCAGTATTTTCTTTTTACATATTTTTGATTACACAATATTATTACCTTCTGTATTTTTTTTCAGCCAATAGTGCAAGTATAATGATTACTAAAATGTCATTTCTGACTGGTAGGTAGATTGATGGTGTCAGCTGTCACTGCATCTAATTATACACAAGTAAAAGCAATATAATGCAGATTCATTTATAACACTGTCAATATCTTGGATCCTGATGACCAACTTATATCAGTCAACAATGCATATGGTTATGTGGCCAACACCCAGTGCTGGCTGGTCAGTGATTTTAAATACTGCCCTCAGCATAGATATCTATATGTGGAATATGTAGAGAAGAAAGAGAGAGAAGCAGATGACTCCTCTCCCCCCATAGTTTCAGGATGAGGGACTTGTGTAGCTAGCATTTGTTAGAACTCCTTACATTACAAACTGTTTAAGGAATAGCACCATGTACTAGTGACCTGGCTTGGCCACTGTTTGGAAAACAGAATACTGGGCTGAATGGACCATTGGTCTAACCAGTATGACTACTCTTATGTCTTATGATTTAATGGTACATTGTTGAGTCCATCATTATGCCTTACTCGGCAAATGATGGTTTTAATATTATTTGTTTTATTCTATTAATATTATACAGAAACACACCATTACCCATATGAAAGAAAAGAAAATGTACTCAGGAAAGTATTTTTGGAGAGAGGAGCTTTACTCTGAAAGCTAATTTACACTTTGTGCTTGCATCATTTTTTTCCTATGTAGAATAATGATCTCATCTATATCCATTGGAAAGAAAATCTCAATTGTGTATTGTGTGCAACACTTATAAATGTTATTATTTTAGAGGAGCTGTAATTAACTCTCTCCCAGTGACCTTCAGACTTATTCATTCTGAATGAGCGCTTTCTCGTATAGGATGGATTTGCAAGTAGCTAAGCAGAAAATGCTGTGTGATTGGGAGTAGGTCTCTATGTTCAGAAGTGTTAATTCATTTTGGGAACTTGATCCACTGCAGCCCTTAAAATAAATTAAACTTTTAATATCCAATTTAGATGCTACGCCGGTCATTTAATTAAAGGGTAGGAGCTGCATAAAAGATGTAAACTGGAAAGTCTTAAGTCAGAATAATATGAAGTAGAGTCTCATTCCAGTAGGTTATTAGTTTCACTAACCTTACTTTCAGTGCTAGTCACGTAATGCAAAACAGGCAAAGCACATTCTTCTCAAGACAATACAAAAATGAAAATTAGAACATAAGAGCTGCTATACTGGGTCAGGACCAAGGGTCCCATCTAGCCCAGTATCCCTTTTCCAACAGTGGCCAGTCTGGGTTACCAGTACCTGGCAGAGTCCCCAAAAGTAGCAGGATTCCATGTTACTTACCCTCAGGGATAAACAGTGGCTTTCCTCAGGAAAGACGTAATAATAGTTTATGGACTTTTCTTCCAGGAATTTGTCCAAACCTTTTTAAAACTCTGCTCCGTTAATTGGTTTCACCACATCCTCTGGCGACGAGTTCCAGAGCTTAACTATTCATTGAGTGAAAAAATGTTTCCACGGAGCTTCATGGAGTGTCCCCTAGTCATTATACTTTTGAAAGAGTAAACAATTGATTCATGTTTGCCCCACTCCACTCCATTCAGGATTTTATAGCCCTTTATATCTCCTCCATCTCTAGCTGTCTCTTCTCAAACTGAAGAGGCCCTTACCTCTGTAGCCTCTCTTTACACAAGAGCCATTCCATCCCCTTATCATTTGGGTTGCCCTTCTTTGCACCTTTTTCCAGTTCCACTACTAGTCTTTTTGAGATGCAGTGACCAGAATGTACACAGTTCTCAAGGAGCAGTCCTCACCATAGAGTGAATACAGAGGCTTTTATGATATTCTTTGTTTTTTTTCATCTATTGTTTTCCTAATAATTCTTAACATTCTATTTGCTTTTTTTGGGCTGCTGAGCTTGGCCATCCAACGATATTCAGCAGCATTCTCTGTCTAGGTAAGGGGGCAGAGTTTGATGGAGCTGCTGACCTTAGCTGGTTAGCGGTGATCATTCAGGGGGTCTTTTACTAAAGATTAGCTCGCAGTTATCTGCAGCAGGGCCTATAGGAATAAATGGGCCCTGCTGCAGATAACTTAAGCTAATCTTTTAGTAAAAGTCCCCCTCAGTTTGTTAACAGGCTAAGTATGTGGATAAGTGCTGTCCTTAAATTTATCCACTGAGCCATCTGAATAATCTCCGGGTGACCATAAATATCTGAATATTCAATGGCTGGAAGCTGGACATGCCCAAGCATTTGAATATCTGGGATTACTTCAGTCCACAGCTATGAGCAGTTTTACAAGTTGCTTATTGCTGCGGGCTGACTACTGGGCTTATTGCGCTCTGTATATAATAAATAAAACCACTTTGTGGTACCACAGAAAGGCAGTATATCAATCCATGATCCCTGACCTCTGATGTTAACAAGGAAGTCAAAGCTGGAATCGAGCAGTGATAGATAGAAAGTCCTGATGCATAGCTAGCAATCGTTTTCCTGAGTTGAATGTTAAACATTCAGGAAGATCTGAACCCTCACTCCCAATAAAGTAACATTAGACACTGAAAATATAATAATGCTTCCTTATCCTGAAGAAACACAAGAACACAATCAGTATTATCCATCTGATTAATTATTTCTTCTGCAGATAAATCCACTTCCATAGGTTCCCCAGGTCTGTAAGATATTAAAGGGTAAAGGGTTATCGATTTGATATATGCCTTTCTCTGGTAGAACCAAAACAGCTTGTGCATTCTATACAGGTACTTTCTTTGTCCCTACTGGGCTCCTAATCTGTTTTTGTACCTGGTACAATGGAGGATTAAGTAATTTGTCCAGGGTCATAAGAGGCTGCAGTGGAACTGAAGCCAGTTCTCCAGGCTGTCAGCCCACTGCACTAACCAATAGGCTAATTCTCCACTATATGTAACATAGTAAATGACGGCAGATAAAGACCAGTCTGCCCAAAAAGATAAACTCATTTTACATGGTATGTGATACTTTATACGTAATACTGCTTATCAAACATGGTAACTTGTTATCTGGATATTTCAAGACCTCGTTCAAAAAGTTATGAACAAGGTTTCTAGGTGAAAAGGTTTTATAGCAAGGAAAGGTCAACAGTCTCAAGATCAGATCTCTCACAGAATTTTTCAGATTTTCAACCATCTGATGTAAAACCTATCTGTCTTAAGACATTTGAGCCTGACAGGAACATTTTCAAAAGAACATCCAAGTCAGAATTAGGGCATCCTGCTCATGACGTCCCCCCTCCCCAAAAAAGTCCATCAGTTTTTGAACAGGAAAAACATCCAGATTTCCTGTTTCGAATATGTAAGAAGGTCATCCTTATGCTGGAGACGTCCACCCTGAGCAACCATTTACAACTGAAACGTTAAATTATAAACAGCAGAAAACAAGGCACACGGATGTCTGTCTGGCAGCATTCTTATTAAAATGGCTACACAGACCTCTGTGCAGAACAGTGGAGTAGCCTAGTGGTTAATGCAGTGGACTATAACCCAAGGGACATAGGTTTAAATCCTACTTTAACTCTTTTTTTTTTAATGTGATCCCTCCAGGAAGAGGAAAATACCTGCTGTACCTGAATGTACACTATTTCAATAGCCTTCAGGCTTGCAGGTGTCTTATATCTTTAAATACAGCATGTATTTTTCTGTCCCTGGAGGAACCCCAGAAAAAAAAATTGAGCTACACTGGGATTTGAACTTACATTCTTTGGCTTATAGGCCACTTTTATAACCTCTAGACTACTTCTTTGACCTGCTTATTGCCTTTTTTTTCTTGAATGGCTATAATACCTGCAGTTGACATAGACCTATCTTTTCTTTCTGGTTCACTTTTAGGGAGAAGGGGCAACAACCAGTGGCGTTCCTAGGGGGCTGACACCCAGGGTGGATCGCCGATGCGCCCTGCCCACCGGGTGCAGCGTCCCCCCCAGTGCAGCGCGACCCTCCCCGGCAAAAGGACACCCCCTCACCCCAGCAAAAGAACCCCCCCGGGTGCACGCTGCTGGGGGGGGGTGCCACGCGCCGGTCAGCTTTGTTCGCTTCCATGCTCCCTCTGCCCCAGAACAGGTTACTTCCTATTCCGGTGCAGAGGGAGCATGGAAACAAACGAAGCTGACTGGCGCGCGGCACCCCCCCCCAGCGGCGTGTACCTTGGGCGGACCGCCCCCACTGCCCTCCCCCCTTGGTACGCCACTGGCAGCAACCACTGGGGATTAAGGAGGGGTCATGCCTTTTTGTAACTTGGATATGACTGAAACAGGTCTAGATTAAAAACACCCTTCTTTTTAGACATGGACATTTCCCACCCAAAACATGCCCCCTTCCTATTTGGATGAACTGCAGTGTGAAATGTCCAAATTCTGACTTTCCAAAATCGGGCTTGAATGATTTTAGCAGATGGACTTTTTAAAAAGACATTTTGAGGCATCCATCTGCTTTGAAAATGAACACTTGAGTGTCCTTAACTTGTGCCACTGTAGTTTCCAACTCTGCCATCTTCGAGGCCTGAGTCCTCATCTGTGCTGTCAATCCTTTAATAGAAGAAACATTAGACAAAGGTGCTGCATACACCTTATGTTATCTTTTCTAGCCGGACTAAAGGTTGCAAGGCAGCACGATTCATAATTGGATGTCCCTCTTCAGCGTTGACAACTTTCACTTCTATACCCTCAAATATCTCCACGTTAGCCACCAAATTCCTTGCTGCAAGCTCAGAAGCAGCTTCTTCTAAAACAGCATTGATGGGAAATACTCCTGCTGCATCAATCTGCATAGTTTTCACTATGGCTTGTGGCCCTGGAGGGGACTTAGAGTGTCTTGGATTAAGCAATGCCTTGCTCTCCAACCTGGGGTCCTCCCTGTTCTGAGAGCAGCAGAGCCATCTGAACTAGGTAAGGGTTGCACAAAAACTGTTATCTTGGTCTGGCTTGGCAAAGTATCTCTGGCATGAAGGGGAGAAGACCTTCAGTTTATCCTTAAGCTTCTGTATACTCATAGGAAATAAGGCAGTTAAAAGGAAAATAGAGGAGTGTGGTAGCCGTGTTAGTCCACTCTTAAGGTTATCAATAGAATCAAACAAAATAAAACATGGAAAAGAAAATAAGATGATACCTTTTTTATTGGACATAACTTAATACATTTCTTGATTAACTTTGAAGGTTGCCCTTCTTCGTCATCTTATTTTCTTTTCCATGTTTTAATTTTGTTTGATTTCTATTGATAACCACAAGGAAAAATAGAAAACTGCACAGCCTACTCTGACATCATCTTGGCCCCCCCAGGGGATCTTGATAAGTAAGCCTTTTTTTCTTTGAGATCATTCTTAAAGGGAGCCACACTAGTCTACATATCTCTTAAGCAGATAACCACATTTTATAGTTTGATGAAATATGATAAATTTCTTAATGTTGTGAAAACAGTGAGCAAGCATAAAGGACTACATACAAGGAATCAAAGTATGCAGGGAATTAAGATCCCCAGTAGAGAAAAAGAGGAATCTGAACCATAAAATTGCAGCTGGCTACAGGTAATGAAACACAGTAAAACTAACCTCACTGCTTAGAGGTCATGCAAACCCCCCCAACAAACTGTCACCTTAATGCCACCTTCACTTGAACTGTAGAACCAATATGGAGCCCTGGAAGTGGAAGAGGCAGAAACATCCCAAGCCAAGGAAAAATGGAGACTTGTAAACCCTGAAGTTGCAGGATCAGCAACTATCGTGTCTTGGAAGCAAAGGGTAGTGATGATTGGTGGCTCCCTTCAGAAGGGTACAGAGGCACCTATCTGGTGACCAGACATAGAACTAGATTCTATTAGGGATGAGCAGCAATTAAAGTTGTAATCGTGAATAGCCATTCACAGTTAATCACGCATGCATTTTCGCCATTTCTCTCACTATTTCCTACTTGGCTGATTCTTATTGAACACAATCATCTCTATCTCTTCACCCTCTTTGTTTCTTTCTCTCATGCCCTCCTCCCCAACCTTCACTCAGATTCTCTCATGCCCCCTGATTTTTTTTAAACACATATCATTCCTCTCTCCCTGCAATTACCTCAACAGCAGGACTCAGGCTCTGGATTTTCTCTTCTTCCTCACTGTCTCAAAGTCCTTTTTCTTTCCCTCCATGCAGATACTCAAGCCATGCTGTGCAGGAAGTTGGGAGAGTCTCAAGGGACTTGAAACCATGGGACACCCCCAATTTCCTGCTCGGCGCGGCTCAAGTATCTGCGCGGAGGGAAGAAAAAGGACTTTGAGACAGCGAGGAAGAAGAGAAAATCTGGGGGTCCCAGCTGTTGCAGTAAACGCAGGGGAAAGGAGGTGAGTCTGCATTAAAAAAAAATCAGCTGACATTAAAACGCTAAACACATTAAAATATTAACATGGTAATAGTGTTATTAACGCGTTAATTGCCCACCCTTAGATTCTATATACCATGCCTAAAAAGCCGGCGTTGAAAGAATACACCTAGGCATATTCTATAAAGTACACCTAAATTTCCACACAGTTTATAGAACGTACCAAACGCCCATCCGCATAACTAAATGGGTGTATTCTGTAACAATGTGCGTAGATTTTAGAAATTTCTACGCTCATGGCAACATCCCCTTTTCAACTATGTGATCTAGGGCCCTGTTTATTAAGCTGTGCTAGCATTTTTAGCGTGCGCTAAACGCTAGTTGCCCATATGTTCCTATTGGTGACTTACCATTTAGCATGTGCTAATCATTAGGTCACGCTAGAAACGCTAAAGCGCCTTTAGTGCTGCTCAGTAAACAGGCCCTTAGAACTTATGTGCATCATGTTACAGAATATGCTTTAGACAGTTGTGCATATAAAGTTTAATTAATGCCAATTAGTGTCAATAATTGCTTGTTAATTGGAAATTATTGGCAATAACTGGCTTGTTAACTAATTAAGTTGCACATGCAAAGCCAGAATATGACTGGATTTGCGCATGCAACTTAAGTCATGCTATATAGAATCCGGGGGATAGTTTGCTGTTTTCCATGTACCAAGATTCAAGCCATTAAAGAGAGATTACAGAGACTCATCAAGCCTACTGACTATTGAGTGGAGGGGTAGCCTAGTGGCTAGTGCATCACCTTGCATTTGTCCACATTAAATTTCATCTGTCATTTCGATGCCTAGTCTTCCAATTTCCTAAGGTCTTCCCGCAATACTTCACAGTCCGCATGCGTTTTAACAACCTTGAATTGTTTTGTATCATCTGCAAATTTGATCACCTCATTCATCATTCCGATTTCCATATCATTTATAAATATGTGAAATAGTACCAGTTCCAGTACAGATCCCTGCGGCACTCCACTGTTCACCCTCCTCCACTGAGTGAAATGACCATTTAACCCTACCCTCTGTTTTCTGTCCAATAACCAGTTCCTAATCCACACTAGAACCTTGCCTCCTATCCCATAACTCTTTAATTTTCTCAGGAGTCTCTCATGAGGAACTTTATCAAAAGCTTTCTGAAAATCTAGATACACTACCATCAACCTGCTCACCTTTATCCACATGTTTATTCACGCCTTCAAAGAAATGAAGCAAATTAGTGAGGCAAGACTTCCCTCAGCTGAACCCGTACTGTCTCTGTCCCATTAAACCATGTTTGTCTACGTGTTCTGTAATTTTATTCTTTATAATAGTTTCCACTATTGAATCGCTGAACTATTTTTTAAACCTATTTTTCACTAGTAATATTTTTTTAACCGTTCATTAGTGTCTTATTTATCATATTTCCATAGCTTTTAGTGGCCCCACATAGATACACAGAAGGTGTACATATACACAATGAACTACATTACCTTTTATACTATACGTTGCTATAAGTCACCCTGTACCAATCAGGATGTACATTTTCCTTTACATATTTGCAAACAGCATTCCAAGAATGGAACTTCGACTGTAGTTTCCATTTACTATTTTGAATCTCTTCTGCTAATTTAATCCATTATAACATCAAATCATCATACTCTTCATTACATCAATATAAATACCAATGATTATGTTCTTCACATACTAGATCGTTTCCTGATGTCACATTACTTGATTGGGTACTCATTTATACTCCATCATCATACTCACTATTTGGCAAAGCGTATGCCTCACTCCAGCCAGGCATCTCTACCTTCTGAGCTGTCTTACCCCGGTGTCACATTACTCACAGCTGCTTTTTCTCTTTTACTTTACCTTGCTTTGCCTTTTCCCCATTATACTTCTAGGACATTAATTGTTTGACCCCTGACATGCTGTGTTTTTATGTAGATTGTTGTAAGCCACATTGGGCCTGCCTTGTGGGATATAAATGCTGTAAATAAATAAATAAATAAATAAATAAATATATCTATAGATAGAAATTGTTTCTATTTCCTAACATTAGATGGTATATTATCTCGGTATTTTCATTTTTTTCTTTTTTCTGACCAACATATTTTTTGTACATGACGCTTTGTCAAGGACAAATATGATTGTCAAGTATACATGTCAAGGTTTGTCCATTTGTCTTCAACCATATATAAATTATTCCTCCTTGTTAATTCCATAAAAAACATGTAAATAACCCTTTTTACCTTGTCCTTCAATGATCAGTTTCTCATTTGTGTTTTATTATATTTTCCATAATTTTTATATACTTGTTTTATTACTATATATTATCTTAAAGTTGTTTTATTGTTTTATATGATCTACCTTAATTTATATTTCATTTATTGTTTTGCAAATTATATTTTTTATATGATTGTTTTATCATTATGTACGATTTTAGGATAGTTTATGTGATGTATCTGTTCTTTTATATATTTGTTTTTATTTGTATAGACTCCTGAGGCAGGCACGAATGTGCCGAAACATGGTGCCATGTCGAGTCAAGTATAATAAATTCTGTTATTTGACCTTGGCATCCTGAGTCTGTTTTTGAAGAGCCTGATCCAATTCCCACTCTTTGTTTTTTTGATTTACTCACGCTGTAGTATCTTTTGTGTTCTTTCCACTTTTTGTGTTTTTTTATATCGGTAATGTGAAAGGAAATGTACTAGCTATGTGTGTAGTAAACCAATCTAACATGTAGGCAACTAACAGACATGTGACCTAATAATGTAGGATTAAAAATCAATCGTAGAAAAAATTAAAGACATATCCAGCCAATATTCAGCGCTATTTAACCAGGCCAGGAACGTCTCCTGGCCAGTTAAATAGCACTTAGCTAGCTAAGCTCTAATATTCAGCATGGGATAGCCAGTTATCTCCACTGAGTATTAGCACATAGAGGTGGATTCTATATATGGCACCTAACAAATACACATGGTAAACATTTCCACCTAGGCATATTCTATAAGAAACGCCTAGATTTACACATGGTATACAGAATACACTTAGGCAGACCTCACTGCGACTAAAACTATGCACAGCCATTTACACCAATGAAAATCTGGCGTAAATCCCTGTGTAGAGATTTACATGCACTGGGTCATATTCTATAACAATGCATGTAAATTTTTGAACGCCCACAAAATGCCCATTTCCCCACCTATAACCACACCCTTTATTGCCTGCATGCATTCAAATTCAGGCGCACTACATTACAGAATACACATAGGGATTTGTGTGTGTAAATTCTAATTAATGCCAATTAGTGCTTATTATTGCTTCTAAGTGCTGTTAACAACACTGATTAGCTTGTTGAGCCAATTAAGTTACGTGCGTTGTTATAGAATCCGCCTGTTTCCACATAGAAATCTAGTCGCACTATATAGAATCCGGGGATAGCGGCTAAACGACTATGTCTCATGATATAACCAGCTAGCTGTGAATATTCAGTGCTTCGCTGGCTAAGTTTAGTGGCCAAATCGGACCGCCTAAAGAACAGTCCTATTTTTGGCTGCTATAAACTTAACTGGCCAGCGCTGAATATTAACTTGGCCAGTAGCAGCACTTATCTGGCCTGCCTCCCACCAGCTGAATATCGTCCAAATATAATGTATAAACAGAATAAGCCTGTCTGGATACCTGAGCAGCAGGTAAGTGCTACATGCACTTATATTCTTCTGCCTTGTTCTGATAATATGGTTGTCATTCAACATCTTATTGCTTTTATTATTTTTGCATTAAACCTATTAGTGATAATAAAGTTGTAGGGTTTTCCATATTTCAAATATGTTTTTTTACCTGCACTAGTAAGTTACTGTTACAGTATAGCTGCCTTACTGAAATATTGAAAACAAAAGAAAAAAATAGCAAGGAAATCAAACCTTCCACAAGGAATCAAGGAACAAAAGCAGGAGTGGAAGTCACCATAAACAAATATATTTATTTATTTATTGCATTTGCATCCCACATTTTCCCACCTCTTTGCAGGCTCAATGTGGCTTACAATACATCATGAATGGTGGAATTATATAAGAAAATTAACATTTAGTATTACAAAAGGATATTGGGTAACATTATAATGATAAAGCTTGATAGTAGTATAACAAGCAGATATTACAAGACAATTCTGGATGTATGTGGAGGAGTTCACATTTGTTGATCTTTGTGGTATACCTTGTTAAAGAGATGAGTCTTCAGTAGTTTGCGGAAGTTAGTTAGTTCATAAATCATTTTTAAGTTGCGCAGCAGCGCGTTCCAGAATTGTGTGCTCAGGTATGAAAAGGTTGACGCATGCATTAGTTTGTATTTTAGACCTTTACAGCTGGGAAAGTGAAGATTAAGGAATGTGCGGGATGATTTTTTAGCATTCCTGGGTGGTAAGTCTATCAGGTCTGACATGTAGGCTGGGGCATCTCCGTGAATGATTTTGTGAACCAGGGAGCATATTTTGAACGTGATGCGTTCTTTAAGAGGGAGCCAGTGCAGCTTTTCTCGTAGGGGCTTAGCACTTTCATATTTTGTTTTACCGAATATGAGTCTAGCTGCAGTGTTCTGGGCTGTCTGAAGTTTCTTGATTATTTGCCCTTTGCAGCCAGCGTAGAGTGCGTTGCAGTAGTCTAGATGACTGAGTACTATTGATTGTACCAGGTTGCGGAAGACGGTCCTTGGGAAGAAAGGTCTTACTTTTTAAAATTCCACATTAAGTGGAACATCTTTTTGGGTTGTGTTTTTCGCATGGTTCTCAAGTGTTAGGTGTCGATCAATGGTAACTCCAAGAATTTTAGGGTGTCCGAGATTGGGAAATTCAGTTTTGGTGTGTTAATGGTGGTGAATTTGTTCGTGTTATGTTGAGAGGTGAGTATTAGGCATTGGGTTTTTTCTGCATTGAGTTTCAGCTGAAATGCATCCGCCCATGTATGCATGATATGTAGACTTTGGTTGATGTCACTGGAAATTTCCGTTAGATCATGTTTAAATGGGATGTAGATCGTTACGTCGTCTGCGTATATGTATGGGTTGAGGTTTAGGTTTGATAAGTAGTTTGGCCAAGGGTATCATCATTAAGTTGAATAGAGTCGGTGAGAGGGGGGATCCCTATGGAACGCCGCATTCAGGTATCCATGTGGCTGATGTCGTCGAATTAGATGTCACTTGGTATGATCATGTGGTGAGGAATCCCTTGAACCAATTGAGAACGTTACCTCCAATTCCGAAGTACTCGAGGATATGTAATAGTATTCCATGATCAACCATGTTGAAGGCACTAGACATGTCAAATTGTAGAAGTAGTATGTTCTTGCCTGTTGCAATCATTTGTTTGAATTTAGTTATAAGAGTAACTAGTACTGTTTCAGTACTGTGGTTAGATTGAAATCCTGACTGGGAGTCGTGTAGTGTTGAGAATTTGTTTAAGTAGTTTGTGAGTTGTTTGGTCACCATCCCTTCCGTTAGTTTGGTTATTAAGGGAATGGATGCTACTGGCCTATAGTTGGTTAATTCACTAGCACTTTTCTTAGCATCTTTGGGTATGGGGGTGAGTAGAATGTTTCCTTTCTCCTTCGGGAAGAGTCCATTTTGTAACATATAGTTCAAGTGATTCGTTAGGTCTGTCAAAAATTGTTGAGGAAGAAAGCCAGCAGATCTATGATAATTATTATATATTTGTTCATTGTAGCCCCTGATGCAGCCCTAGGTGGGCGAAACACGGCCTGTGTCGGGCGATTTGTTCATACACGGTATCTTCAATAAAATCTTTTTGTTGTGACATTGATCTGCTGGCTTTTTTTCCCATATTGGATTTTGCAGACCGTTTGACTTGTTGTTTTTTGGGACCCTCACTGTTGGGCAAAAATTGTTGAGGGGCAGATGTCATAAGGCTGTTTGGGCATATGTCTAATTTGCAATGAGATTTGGCAAATCTTTTGAGCGTTTGGGAGATGATATCCACCAATAATGTCTCGAAGTTGGTCCAGATTCTGTCTGCTGGGTGTACACCAGGGTCTGGATCTAAACAATCAAGGAGTTCAGCATAGTCGGTGGTACTGACAGGTATTTTAAGTCCACAAAAGTGACCAAACAATAGATCCAGTTAAAAAAAAAAAAAAAGTTTTATTCTTCAAGGTGAGTGAGTAGGTGTATGTGTACCTAAGCTAAGGGTATGTATAAGTGGCAGGTGGGTTATATACATTTCAGTGTGTATGGCTTTCAAATTGCATATAGCTCACTAGTCACAACTTTGTGCTATTACAAAATTTTTTAAAATTAATTTTCTTATCATAACATACATTAAAATGTATCCACTTACGTATCATTACTCAAACATACTCCACTCTCACCACTCACAAGTCACTATTCAACCTTACAAAAATGTAACATCAAATGTAATTGACAAATGCTATAACATAATTTAGAATTGTTTATCTCATCAGAGACACTACTGGTAGAGGCTGCAGAAACCTTGTGCTATAATAAAATCAAGCTGTCCAGCATTGTTTCCGCATACAAGAGTTAGTTCATAAAGATGTATACTCTGTTTTCAATGTGTTACTGCTTCCTTTGTATATATCTGTATTCTTATAAGCAGCAAAGCAATCCCACTGTCGGTAACACCAACTGCATACAATGTGTCTCTCTTCAGGGGCTGCACCAATCCACCTCGCCACTGAAGGGTTTCTCTAGCTGCCAGTGTTGTGTCTACACCTGAGTAGCATTCAGAAGGTCGTGCAGTTCTTCAGATGTTTTCAATATCCCATATCACTTATCTATGACCCTACATGGTGCCGTGTTTCGCTCAAAGAGTGCGTCTTCAGGGGTCTACACGAGTGTCCAGGAATCCAAACCAGCGTCCATTGACAGGCTAAGTGCTCAAAAAACACCCACACATTGCATGTCAAGTCTTAAACATAATAGTATTGAACTTTGAAATTAAATCTGAACCTTAAGGTTTGAAATTGAAATAGTGTTGTTACAATTTACTCCCTGCCCCCTTTTTACAAAGCTGTCCAGCAAAGCTGACACAGCCCATTCACTTTGAATTGAATGGGCTGTGTGGCATTACCGCACCGGCAGCCGCTAGCAAAGCTTTATAAAAGGGGGGGGTGGGAGGTAAATTATTTTGCTATAGCATCATATAACCGGCACCCATTTTATTTATTAAAATTTTTTTAAATGCCTATAAACAAAAGATAATTTCTTTGATTGTATCAGGGTCATCTGACACAAGCAGAAAAGGGAAAAATTGAAAAATGAGCTGACAGAAACAAAACACTGTCCGCTGTTAAAGATACTGGAAAGTTCTGTATAAAACAGAACAAAAACACTGGAAAAAGGAAAAACATAGAACATGATTTTGTCCAACAAATACCATGGGTTGTTAAAATTGAAACCAAAACAATGGCCTTTTTGGGCCAGAGAAATAAATCACAACAGAATACACACACACACACACACACACACACACACGGGAATCATGCCAAACACACGCACTTGATTGTTACCAGATTATCAATTATAATCAGTATGATTAGTGAAGGTCAAAAACACACTCTTTCAGGTTTTAGAGTATTTGGGGTCCTTTTACTAAGGCATGGTAATGATTAGCATGCAGTAAATGAAAAGTTGCCCATTACGTTCCTTATGGGCACCTTATTTAGGGCGAACTAAATCTGTTAGCACACGTTAGTAAAAGGACCCTTTAGTTTGTTAACTGTTTATTCCCCCCCCCCCCCCACCCCCCGTGTCTTCTTCAACTTGCAGCAAGAAGCACACAGCTTTTCTGAGGCCTTTCACTGTAGGCCGTCAGACTCTGCTGAGAAAAAGTGAATGTTAGTCACTTCTGTGCTTTCAGCATGGTTGTATGCTTGCTGTGAAAACACATACAAAACAGAATTAATATGATATTGATTTTAAATTATTCCACTGACTATCAATCAGTTTTACTCATCCCTCTTAAAACATAAGACACACCGCATAAAACATTTACTTTTCCATTCATTCCAAGGTCAGATGAATCACACTGTAGTTTGTTTCCATATCTGAAACCACATATTCTGGGGAAAGGGTAAATGATATTTGCTTCGCAAATTATTGTTACAGTGAAACCAAATGTGCTGTGATACAGTGATTTTTTTTTTAAATATTTCTTGCACTGCAAAGCATGGTTATTATTCCTAGAGCTAAGGTAATGTGATCCTACCCATAATAAAAAAATTAGACATCTTTGTCCTGGCAACTTTATATCACATGATGGGTCAAAGGACACACGCCTCCAGATATGAACCTGGTTTCACCTTTGGGATGCCCATACACTCTATCATAGTCCAGGAATAACAAGGCATAAGCCTCTATGAATTTTCCTAAATACCACTTATACCTAATTAATAGGATCCTGTACTAAGCTCACAGGTTTCCAATCCAAAATCCCAGCAGGGTCTAAGGAGGGCCAATCTTTTTCCCTCTGTAATACTGGGAGAGAGTCCACTTAGAACTACGACGAAGGCCCCCAACAGATACTGTTGGCTCTAGTTTTGAGCCCTTAGTGAATATTCTCTTTCTGTTCTTTTCCCATCCAGTAAGTGATCTGTCAAAAGGATTACTGTTTTGCTCTGGGTGCCACTACCAGATACCTCTAAAATCAGTAAACTGTTTGGAATGACTAATCCCTGGTTACTCCCCCTGGAAATCTTCTCCAGGGCCATGGCCCATCACCTCAGTGAAGTAGGAACAGATAGAATCAATTCTCACCTACTCCAATGCTGTGTATGGGGTATGAGAGTCTCCCATCCCGCAGATATGTGTAGGCTGCTTCTTGGGGTGCCTGGAGATTATTTCCAGGAGCTGGGGTCATCTCACATTGAAAGAGACCAGGAAAGGGTTAATGTGCTTACACTGAGCCGCACAAGGAGAGAAGCAGCTATCTCCTGCATTTATGATCAAGCTTATTCTTCTGTGAGTACTATGTTTTCTAACTTCCCAGCTATAGATTACAATTCTCTGACCTCCTATCTAGGGCATCAGTGCTTTGCAGTAGACCACCCTACAATTGCTAGAATGTTTACCTTCTATGCTAAACTTTATATTAATGGGTGTGATTAATGGAAATTGTCTAGCTTGACCTCTGGATAACCCTGTTACAGGGCACTTTTACCAGGGCAACATATTATTTCAGTGATGTAATGGGGACAAAAGAATTAACTTTACTTACCTTGATGAGGTGTGGTGGATGCGTGTGCAGTTCCCTTTAGTCTCTTTGTCTTGCTTATTCTGTTTTCTATCTCCCACTGTCTGTCATTTTCAGCTGACAGCTTTGCTTGTCCAGAAAATGATGGCAGATAAAAGCCATACGGCTTTTCCAGTCTGCCATCCATACCATCTACTACCTCTTCATCTCCCTTAGAGATCCTATATATATATATACTTGTCCTGTGCTTTCTTGAATTCAGATACAATCCTCGTCTCCACAACCTCCACATATCCACCTCTCTTTCTGTAAAGAAGCATTTCCTTAGATTACTTTTGAGTCTATCCTTTTTTAACTTCATCTGATACCCTCCCATCCCAGAGTAACCTTTCAGTTGAAAGAGACTTGCCTTCTTTGTGCCACAGAGATATCTATATGACTCCATTATATCTCCTTTGTCTTGTCTTTCTTCCCAAGTATACATATTAAGGTCTATGAGTCTGTCCCCATACGCTTTATGATGGAGATCAATGACCATTTTAGTAGCCACTCTCTGGGCCGACACCATCCTGTTGATATCTTTTTGAAGGTGAGCACAATATTCTAAATGAGGTTTCAGCAGAGTATTATATAGGGGCATCATCACCTCCTTTTTCGTACTGGCCATTTCTCTCTCTATGTACCCAAGCATCCTTCTGGCTTTTGCTATTGCCTTTTCTACCTGTTTGGCCACCTTAAGATCATCACATACGATCAGACCCGAGTCCTGTTCATCTTTAAAAGGTATAGTCTCTATCAGTTGGGTGTTGAAGACGCCATAAATCAGTCTAACCATAGTCCAGCAAGAAAGATGATAGTTTGTCTAGTTTTTAGCTTGCAAGGACTGCAGGTGGAATTTCTGTCTAAATAAGGGTCCAGAGGAAAGTTGAAATCACCTTCAATCAAAGTATATGAAGAACATGTGGATCCAAGAGAACTGATAAGATGCTGAGAAAAGGTGGGATCATCTGTGTTGGGAGCATATAGATTCAGCAGGCAAATAGGTCCATTTGCAATGATACCCTTAGCACAAGACCATCTTCCTTCTGGGTCAAATGAATGGGAGGTAGATTGAAAACCAAGGTTTTTCCGGATCACTCCATTTTTCTTTCCTTTGGCTGATGCAGCAAAACATTGATCAAAATAATTGCCAAGGAATTTTTTTTAGCTTCAATATCAGAAATATGTGACTCATAAAAAAAATGTCAGACTTTAGTCTTTTGAGGTATAATAAGATTTTTTTTCTTTTAATGACATGGCTGACGCCCTTGACATTAGGGGAAACAAAGTGGATAATTATTATGGATGCATAAAAGAAAGGTGCTGGAATAAAAGATATAGGCAACAGATGCTAAAATTCGCCCTCTGCTTTCTGAGCATGCTACCAGAACCCTCATCCACACTCTCATCACCTCTCGCTTGGACTACTGCAACTTGCTTCTCACAGGTCTTCCACTCAGCCATCTCTCTCCTCTTCAATCTGTTCAAAATTCTGCTGCAGGATTAATATTTCGCCAAAGTCGCTATGCCCATATCAGCCCTCTTCTGAAGTCACTTCACTGGCTCTCTATCCGTTTCCGTATACAGTTCAAGCTCCTCTTATTAACCTATAAGTGCATTCACTCTGCTGCCCCTCACTATCTCTCCACCCTCATCTCTCCCTACACTCCTTCCCAGGAACTCCGTTCCTAGGCAAATCTCTCCTAATTGCACCCTCCTCCTCCATCGCTAACTCCAGACTCCGTTCCTTTTATCTCGCCGCACCTTATGCCTGGAATAGACTTCCTGAGCCATTATGTCAAGCTCCATCCCTGGCCAACTTCAAATCCGGGCTAAAGGCCTACCTGTTTGATGCTGCTGCTTTTAATTCCTAACTTGTCACGTGCTCGTAACCTTTATCTTGTCTTCCTCTCTTCAATAGTCCCTTTTCCCTATGTGTCCTATCTGTCTGTCCTACCCTTATCCCTTATTTGTCCTGTCTGTCTGTCCTGATTTAGATTGTAAGCTCTTTTGAGCAGGGACTGTCTTTTCTTCATGTTCAATTGTGAAGCGCTGCGTACGACTGGTAGCGCTATAGAAATGATTTGTAGTAGTAGTAGTAGATGCTGTAACAAATAGGTCCACATCACCAGAGAACAACGTAGCAATTAGCAGGAGTTGCAATACAACATGGAACAATATTTGCAAAGGTCCTCAGGGTTATTGAAAGTTTTGGTAGAATTACGGAATGTGACCTTCATTTTTGCTGGGTACATTAACTCATACTGAGCCCCTATAGATTTTAGTTTGGGCCTCAAATCAAGGAAACTTTTATGTGCCTTTGCAGTAGTAACAGCAAGGTCTAGAGTAAAAATAATATTTTACATTGACAAGATAAAGATTTTTGGGTTTTGGCAGTCTGCAGAATTTGTAGTGTTTGATTATAGTGTACGAGTTTTAGAATTATAGGTTGCAGGAGCCTTTGGCAGGCCTGGTCGATATCCTGTGTGCATGCTCAATTTGAAAAGAAGGATTAAATCCTATATTTAATATTTGTGGAATAAAGGTAAGCAAAAATGTTCCATATTAGAACCCTTGTTGTTTTCTGGAATACTCAGAATTCAGACATTATTTCTTCTTAAGCCATTAGCCAGATCAGTGATTTTAGTTTTTTTGTGTGTGCAGCCTGGGCGCCATGTGCCGCCATGTGCTCCTCGAAGAGCTCTAAGCGTGTGTTGCAGTGAGAGAGAAGTGTGGACATTTCAGAAATCTCAGATTTTATCTCAACTGTAGCAGAAATTTTTTTTTTTGCATCATGTCTTTGAGAAATGTAATATCATCTGCAAGAAAAGACTGTCGAAGCGGTGAGTCTGGAGGTACGGCACTTTTTTCAGGCATCGGAGAATCCGATTTAGAGTACTTCGTTGCAGAAGAAATAGAATATTAAGGGAACACCTGGGCAGAGTAACAGAGTGGAGGAATAGCCTAGTGGTTAATGCACTGGCCTGAGAACCAGAGGAACTGAGTTAAATTCCTACTGCAGCATCCTTGTGATGCTGGGCAACTCACATATCCCTCCATTGCCCCAGGTACAAAATAAGTACCTGCATATCAATATGTAAACTGCTTTGATTGTGACCACAGAAAGGTAGTATATCTACTCCCTTCCCCACTATTCACCACCATCAGCTGCAGAAGTTGAAAGCATACATTTGTCTCAATTCACAAGTCTTTAGCATCTGTCTCATTAACATGCAACTTTAATATAGGAGTTTCTTTGGGGGAGACGAAGGGAACCAAAACCAAATCTGTCAATGTAGAAATACTTCCTACAGATGCTTCTTGTGGAAAGAAAATTAGATAGCAAATTTATTTTCCAGCCAGCACCATCTGGCACATGAGCCCAGAGAATAGGGACATTATACAGGAAGCAAAAGAAAGATAATGTGCTTTTGCATACATCATACTCTAAGAAGATCATTCAGTCACTGGAGAAAAACTGCCCAACAATATAATTCAATTAAAGTGAAAGGTTACGTCTTGGAGCTTAATGAAAGATAGAACACTCTGTGAATTTGTACTGATCTTTTATTGGTCAAAGAGGGAAAGTCGTTTGTTTTATGGTGGTATTTCTCCTAGGACTTAATACAGCTGAGCCCTGCTTGAAACAGGTTCTGTGTGTGTGTGTTTAACTGTAGTCACATTACCAAACTGTGCCTTCTAGGTCCACAAAGGGGAGCATTCTGGAATCCCTGCACCTTATCAGACCGTTGACTAACCTGCCTGTTAATCTCTGGTTAAGGGTTTCTACTTTATCATTTCACCCAAGGGCTAGAAGTCATTTTCTACTCACTGCAAAAGTCTGGGGGAGCAAGAGAGGGTGCAGAAACCTAAGGGGTCTTTCTTCTAAGCTGAGCTAAAAGTGGCCTGCACTATGATTAGTGTGTGAGTTTCCCATGCGCTGAGGCCACTTTTAGCGTGGCTATAAAATGGCCACATTTTCCATTTTTGCAATAATGGCTAGGAGCAAATTTTCCCATTAGTACGTGGTCATTAACACATGAACCCTTAACTGCACCTATTTCCTAGGCGGTAAGGGCTCATGTGCTAACCATGAGGTACTCGCTTAGCGCTTATTGATTAATGCCAAGCACACCTATTCTCTGTCCCAGCACTAAAAAATAAAATGTATTTATCGCGAGGGAAGCACATATGCCAAAACTTCCACAGATACCTAAGCGCGCCCCACAGTAGTGGTTTTTAACCTGTGGTAATCATGTGTTAGTGCTTACCGCAGCTTAATAAAAAGGCCCTGGTGCATCCTCCAACTTCTGCTGAACAGAATGTTCCAGGTCAGAAACATGCAGCCATGAGAGACTGCACATTGCTATACTCTGAGCAGAGATCCTGGATGCCACATCAAAAGTGTCGTAAATGCCCCTGTCCAAGAATGTTCGACATGCCTTCTGCTGCTTGACCAACTTGTGAAGTAACTCAATCTGCTCCAGAGGGAGCGTCTCAGCCAGGTCCGACAACTTGCATACTGAATTTCGCAAGTGGATACTCGTGAAGAGCTGGTATGACTGTATTCAGGAGATAAGCATTGAAGCCTGGTACATCTTCCTCCGAGTAGAATCTGGGTTCTAGCTTCTCTACCCTGGGGCACGGAGGCATAGTCCTTGGAACTCCTGGCTCTTTTCAGAGTAGATTCCACCACCATGGAATTGTGAGGCAACTGAGGCTTATCAGAACCAGGTGCACTGTGGATCCCATAGTGGGTGCTGATCTTCTTGAGCATGACTGGGACCAACAGAGGAAACTCCCAGTTCCTAATGAGGACTTCCTGGAATACCTCATGGAGAGGGATAGTCACAACCTCCCTAGGAAGACGTGTAGCCCAGGACCTTGAGAATCTTGGCCCTGGGCTCGTCCTTCACTTCCAAAGGAAATGGAATGGCATCAGCCATTTCTTTAACAAAAGAAGGGAATGAAAGGCTTTCCGGAGATTTTCTCCTTTCAGGTGGAGGGGAGGGTTCAGAAGGAATTCCATATGACTCATCCAAGTAAAAGTACCTTGGATCCTACTCTGAATCCCATAAACACTAGTCTTTGGTGTCAGACAATACCTTCTGATGGGAGTGTCGAGAAAAAACCTGCCTCAAGAATTTGGTTCCCTCCAATGACGTCGAGGGAGTGCTGGCTTGGGTGGCAGTCGACACCGGAGCCGCATGTGGCATCACCACAGGCTAAGGGCTATACGGGGTCTCAACAGTAGGCAGGGTAGGTGCAAGTACTCCTGATGCCGATGCGCACCAATGCATTAAGCCATCCAGCTGCTAAGGGAGCAAGGCCCGACTGCACTCATCGAGAGCCAACACCGGGAAAAGCTGGGGTGCCAACTCAGGCACAGGTTGCAGAGCTGGTAGGGTTGATGCAGAAGCTGGGTCTTGGCTGCTGGGAGATCAATGCTTCGGCACCTCCTGTATGGAGGGGGAGCAGTCCTCCAAGCATCAACGCTTCTCAGGAGCCAAATCCTTCGATGACCTGAAGCTCCTGGCACCATGTGTTGAGGACGATCAATGATGATGCTTCTTGACCTTTGCCAGAAGCGTGTCACCAAAGCTCCTTGGTGCTGACAAGGACAACGTAGAATCCACATGTTGCCTTAGGGTTGGGTCCGAAGATAGATGGTCCTGGGGGCCCTGCACAGCAGGAGGCCTTGAGGCAGGTGGAAACCCACTCGATGCTTCACTGCTCCCAGTGTATAAGGGTCTAGCAGCAGTCATGCTTACCGACACTCCCAATACTGGTGCGACGCTCGTCTATGCCGACGCCTCCAACCTCGATGCTGATGTCGAGGAACTGAACTTGGACCCAAAAATTCTCTCTCGTTGAGCCTCTCTGGAAACCTGGGGCCCCTTCTTTATGCGAAGACAAAGAACACAGTTAGTGGGACTATGGATGGGACCAAGACACTGAAGACATCAAGAATGGGTATCTTTCCCAGAGATCGTCCAAATACATCAAGTAGCCATAGGAGCTGACTCTGTGGGCGCTGTGGGTGCTTGAGCAGGGAGGGGTTATTTCCATTAAGCTTGTATGTGTCCAGGGAGGGGTTATTTCCATTAAGCTTAGCACCCCCAATAATTTTGAAAAGTTGGCTCCTATGTTGGGTACAGTGCTTAAAGCCACTGGGAACCTTCATGGACATGGAGGGAAAAACTTCCTCTGCTAAATTAAATGAAGTGATGGTGCCTAAAAAAGAGCAAAGCATGGCAAAAAAAACATAGGGAAAGTTCCTGGTAGTAGTCAAGGCCTAAAAGCGGCTGAACGATGACAAAAAGAAAGGAAACTTAAAACCGGGCAAAATAAACTAAAAATATAAGGGAAAGACAAAAAAGGGGGGTTCCACAACTGGGAACGCAATTTGAGGATGAAAAAAAAATCGCCAAAAGGCACACAAAAAAAAGCTCTTTAGGACTGAGTAATGTAAGGAGACGGTAAAAAAATCCCCACACCCTTTCCTCACCACAGTAGAAAAAAACTGAGGCGACCATGTTCTCATGGCAGGCAGGAAGGCACTTGTGCATGCACAGTGGAGCACGTCCGATGCTCTACAAAGCTCTACTTATATTTGTTGTAAGTTTCGGACCTGGCGACGTGGGTCAGCGTCACCTACTTGTGAGAATAAATAAGTCTGCTTGTCCTCGAAGAATAATAATTACAGTTATAACAAAAAAATAATTTAAAAAAAGTCTCTATAAATGTGTATCCAGAAAAAAATAATAAAATGGATATACAAAAACCCCCTTCACCACAGCTCCTCCAACAAAAAAAAACCCAGTTCAGGAACTGGAATACGGATTAAGAAAAGGGAACAAAGATTAAAAACAATACAGCAATAAAAAAAGAACCTGAACAACATAGTCACAGGTAACATGGAGTAGATCCACGGCGGGAACTCCAAGAACCCCCTTTAGAATGACAATAAGCAGGGCAATACCTAGAAGAATTTTATAAAGTCAATTATGTATGCGCTCAATGCAAAGAGCTCCTAGCTCTCGGAGAACAAGTCCGTTCTCTTGAGGCTAGAGAAGCAGACTTGGGTGGAGCTGAGGGAGACAGAGAGGTATATAGAGGAAGCCTACAGGGATATTGTAGAGAAGTCCCTCCTCCAAGGGGTGTCTCTTAAAAGGAGAGCATCACCCTGGTGAAGTTGGAGGTAATCCTGTAGCCAGGACCAGCCCATCAATGGGATGCAATATCCTCTCGCATCAAGGATGTGTCTCCAGGATCTCCTGCCCAGCAGGGAAGAGTTAGGACGGCTGTTGTGGTTGGTGAATTGATAGCTGGGTGGCTTGTGGACATGAGGATCACCTGGTCATTTGCCTGCCTGGTGTGAAGGTAGTGGACCTTATGCGTTACCTAGATAGAATTTTAGATAGTGCTGGGGAGGTGCTGGCTGTCTTGGTACATGTGGGTACCAATGACATAGGAAAATGTGGGAGAGAAGTTCTGGAAGCCAAATTTAGGCTCCTAGGTAGAAAGCTAAAATCCAGATCCTCTAGGGTAGCCATTTCAGAAATGTTCCCCATTCCACATGCAGGACCCAAGAGACAGGCAGACCTCCAAAGTCTCAATTTGTGGGTGAGACGATGGTGCAGGTATGAGGGATTTAGATTTTTTAGGAACTGGACAACAATCTGGAGGAGGGGGAGCCTGTTCTGAAAGGATAGGCTCCACCTTAACCAAAATAGAACCAGGCTGCTGGCGCTAACATTTAAAAAGGAGATAGAGCAGCCTTAAAAATAAGATAGGAGACTTGGAATCTAAAGCACTAAATGAAGCGATAGATATAATAGCCATCTCAGAGACCTGGTGGAAGCAGGACAATCAATGGGACACTGTGTTAACAGGGTACAAACTGTATCACAATGATAGAGTGAATCGAATTGGAGGGGGTGTTGTGCTTTATGTTAAAGATCGAATTGAGTAAAAAAAAATTTTTCTACATGAAATGGATAGCAGTGTGGAATCTTTATGGATAGAACTTCCAGGTATGAAGGGAAGGAATATATCGATAGGGCTGTACTACCATCCACCGGGACAGAATGAACAGACAGATGAAAATATGTTTACAGAAATTAGGAAAGCTGACAAACTGGGCAACATTATAATAATAGGTGATTTAAATTATCCTAATATTGACTGGATAAATGTTACATTAGGGAGTGCTAGGGAGGTAACATTTCTAGATGTAATAAATGACTGCTTCTTGGAGCAACTGGTCCAGGAAATGACGAGAGGGGGAGCTTTTTTGGATCTAATCTTTAGTGGAATGCTGGCATAGTAAAGAGGTAGGGCGGTAGGGAGGAGTGGCCTAGTGGTTAGGGTGGTGGACTTTGGTCCTGAGGAACTGAGTTCAATTCCCACTTCAGGCACAGGCAGCTCCTTGTGACTCTGGGCAAGTCACTTAACCCTCCATTGCCCCAGGTACAAATAAGTACCTATATACAATATGTAAGCCACATTGAGCCTGCCATGAGTGGGAAAGCACAGGGTACAAATGTAACAAAAATAAAAAACAGTGTTGGATCTGCTAGGAAACAGTGATCACAACATGATCAGATTTGAGCTGATATCTAGAGTGAAGTCACTAAGGAAATCTACTGTAGCAGCTTTTAATTTTCAAAAGGGCGACTATGACAAAATGAGGAAAATGGTTACAAAGAAGCTGAAGGGGTCAGCTTCAAAGGTTAGGACTCTGATTCAGGTGTGGACGTTGTTTAAAAATACCATTGTGGAGGCCCAGACTAAATGTATTTCACATATTAACAAAGGTTGAATAAAAAACAAAGCAAACAGACAGCGTGGTTAAAAGATGAGGTGAAAGAGGCTATTAGAGCCAAAAGAACATCCTTCAAAAAATGGATAAAGTATATGAATGAAGAAAATAAGAAGCAACATAAGCACTGTCAATCCAGATGCAAAGCACTAATAAAGAAGGCTAAAAGAAAATATGAAGAAAAACTTGCCAAGGGGATGAAAACTCTTAGTAACACTTTTTTCAGATATACCAGAAGCAGGAAGCCTGTGAGGAAATCTGTGGGACCGTTAGATCAGGAAGAAGTAAAAGGAGCACTCAGGGAGGGCAAGGCCATAGTGGAGAGATTGAATGAATTCTTTGCTTCATTCTTTGCGGAAGAAGATGTAAGAGATCTACCCATACTGGATATGGTTTTCAGGGGTGAGGATGCGGAGGAATGGAAAAAATCTCAGTGAACTTGGAAGATATACTGAGCCAAACTGACAAGTTAAAGAGTGATAAATCACCTGGACCAGATGGTATACACCCCAGGGTATTGAAATAACTCAAACATGAAATTGCTGATCTGCTGCTAGTGATCTGTAACCTGTCGTTAAAGTCATCTGTAGTACCTGAGGACTGGAGGGTAGCCAATGTGACGCTGATTTTTAAAAAGGGTTCCGGGGTGATCCAAGTAATTACAGACTGGTAAGCTTGACTTCAGTGCCAGGCCAAATAGTGAAAACTGTTATAAAGAATAAACACGTAGACAGTTATGGTTTAATGGGACAGAGTGAGCATGGATTCAGCCATGGGAGGTCTTGCCTCACCAATTTGCTTCATTTCTTTGAAGGCGTGAATAAACATGTGGATAAAGGTGAGCCAGTTAATGTAGTGTATTTAGATTTTCAGAAAGCTTTTGACAAAATTCCTCATGAGAGACTCCTGAGAAAATTAAAGAGCCATGGCATTGGAGGCAATGTTCTGTTGTGGATTAGGAATTGGTTATTGGACAGAAAACAGGGGGGTAGGATTAAATTAACATTTTTCTCCATGGAGGAGGGTGGAGTTCCACAGGGATCTGTATGGGGACCGGTGATATTTAACATATTTATAAATGATCTGGAAATCGGAATGATGAATGAAGTGATTACATTTGCGGATGACTTAAAATTATCCAAAGTTGTCAAAACGCATGTGGATTGTGAAGAATTGCAGGAAGACCTTAGGAAACTAGAAGACCGGGCATCCAAATAGCAGATGAAATTTAATGTGGACAAATATAAAGTGATGCACATTGGGAAGAATAATCTGAAACATAGTTATCTAATGCTAGGACCCACTTTATGGCCCAGGTGTCATTGTAGACAATACAATGAACTCTTCTGCCCAGTGTGCAGTGGTGGCCAAAAAAGCAAAACAGGATGTTAGGAATTGTTAGGCGGGAGATGCAAAATAAGACCAAAAATATTATAATGCGTCTGTATTGCTCCTTGGTGCGACCTCACCTTGAGTATTGTGTTCAGTTCTGGTCGCCCTATCTCAAAAATGATAGCAGAATTAGACAAGGTTCAAAGAAGAGAAACCAAAATGATAGAGGGGATGGAACTGCTCCCGTATGAGGAAAGGCTAAAGAGGTTAGGGCTCTTCAGCTTGGAAAAGAGACAGCTGAGGGGTGGATATGATTGAGGTCTACCAAATCCTGAGTGGAGTGGAATGGGTGGAGGTGAATCGGTTTTTCTGTCATTCAAAAAGTAGAAAGACCAGGGAACACTCAATGAAATTGCGTGGAAATACTTTTAAAACAAATAGGAAAAAATATATTTTCACTCAAAGAATAGTTAAACTCTGGAACTCATTGCTGGAGGATGTGGTAATGGCGGTTAGTGTATCTGGGTTTAAAAAAAGTTTGGACAAAAGTTCCTGGAGGAAAAGTCCATAGCTGGCTATTGAGATAGATATGGGGGAAGCCACTGCTTGCCCTGGGATTGTTCGCGTGGAATGGTGCTACTAATTGTGTTTCTGCCAGGTACTTGTGACCTGGATTGGCTACTGCTGGAAGCAGGATACAGGGCTGGATGGATCATTGGTCTGACCCAGTATGGCTGTTCTTATGTTCTTATGCATTGGAGTGGGCTGCTAAATTATCACAAAGAACAGGTTTAGTGTCCAAAAATCTCCAAACCTCTTCAGGAGACTGGAAAGTGACTGGCCTTGTAGCATTAAAGAGCTTAAACCAAGCAGAATATAGTAAAGTATAGCAAGAGCTGAATTCCTTAAGCTGGCATTTTACTTCCATAAAGCCCAGCTGCTTCTTTTGCAAGGAAATAGAAAAATCCTAAAAAATAAGAATTCTGCTGGTATCATAAAAAAGTTCCTTACGTTTCCACACTACTTTGAAATTTTTCTGTTTATCACTGAAGTTATGAAGCAGCAGAATTGAAATGTGGGGCCTCTGGTTTCCACCCGTAGTAGGTGTGAAAATCTGATGTGCTCTGTCAATCTCTAGGCGGTTGCCCTTAATCTTCAGGCCTAGCAGGCCAGGTAGCCATTTTGCAACAAAGCCAGCTGCATCGGTACTCTCCACTTTCTTTGGGAGTCCAAGGATCCGCAAGTTTTTGTGGGGGGACTGATTTTCCTGGTCTTCCTATCCCTCCTCTAGGGCCTTGTATCACCTCTCCAGTCATTCAATTTTACTGCCATAGACAGTGAGGGCATCCTCCAGGCCACTGACGTGGGACTCCACACCATCCAATTTCTCCTCTTATTCTTGGTCCAAGGAAACCAGTTCAACAACATCACTGATTACTTTTTTCAATTTGGCATCAATACTTTTAGTCAATTTGTCTGAAAAGCTATTCAAGGACTGATTAATAGACCCTGCACTCAAATCGCCACCATCGAATTCCATAATGTCTTCTCCCCAAAAGAAGAGTCCTCAGGTGGGCTGTTCACACCTGCTCAGGAGCAGCACAGGACTCACCCATCTTAGGCTTGGACTCACCCATCTTAGGCTTGTGTGCATTTTCAGCCCATAATTCAAGAATCGATTTCTTTGCTGGAGCTTTAGACATTGTGAACAAGAAAAAATATCAAGGCACCTCTAATTAAAGCAGCAAATTTAAGCGAGATTACTCAGAGCTCACTCACCATGCCACCACTCACTCTAGCACATCACCTGACTCCAGAAGATTTAACAGCTGCATTTGATTCAGTAGATCATGAACTGCTGTTGTCCCAACTGACAGCTGCTGGACTAACAGCTCAGGCTTTACAATGGCTTCGCTCCTATCTTTCAGGTGGAGACACAGCACTTTGTACTTTCCTATTATATAAGGTATTTTGTTTCTACATGATTTTATTATTATTGTACCCTGCATTGATGGTGCTACCTTAAGCGGTTAATCAAATAAATTGAACTTTGAACCCACAGTAGCAGTGAGCCCATTGGGAAAGGGATCACCTAAGAGGGGGAAATTCTATAACATGACGTCTCCAGAGCATCTGTGTGCCAAGGTACTGTGATAGAATAGTGGCTTAAACCAGAATTGGATTGCCTAAACTTAGGTACGACCATTTACGGCAGGCATAAGTGGACATGCAATTCTATAAGTTAAACACTTAACAAACATAGAGGCATATTTTCAAAGCACTTAGACCTACAAAGTTCCATTGTAACCAATGGAACTTTGTAAGTCTAAGTGCTTTGAAAATGAGCGCTACAGTAACATAGTAGATGACGGCAGATGAAGACCTGTAGGTCCATCAGTCTGCCTGACAAGATAAACTCATTACATAAGGTATGAGATGATACATCATATGTATACCTGATCTTGATTTGTCCATTCTATTTTCAGGTCATAGACCATAGAAGTCTACCTGGCACTGTCCTTGTTCTAAAACCTTTCAAGTTGTCATCAAAGCCCTTGATGGGCTTCCATTCAAGGTTCCATCTTCTCTTTCCAGAACAATCCATATAGCTTCTTCCTTTCCCCAGGTCCTGCACCCATGATCCATCCATGTTCACACCCCCTTGCAGTTATATTCTAAGGCACTCCATTATACAATAACTTAGGGAAAGGGGAAATGGGACTTGATATACTACCTTTCTGTGGTTTTTGCAACTACAGTCAAAGCGGTTTACATAGTATATACAGGTACTTATTTGTACCTGGGGCAATGGAGGGTTAAGTGACTTGCCCAGAGTTACAAGGAGCTGCAGTGGAAATCAAACCCAGTTCCCAAGGATCAAAGTCCACTGCATTAACCACTAGGTTACTCCTCCACATAGTGCACTTAAGTGTGTAAGTGCCACTTGTCTTGGCACTTAAGTATGCAAGACGCTCAAAACTCCAGATACCTAGCTTTACTACTGTCGTTTTTGTGCATGAAGGCTCAGAAAGCCCTACTACCAGACAGAAACTTAAAGAGCAGATCTCCTTTGAAGAAAAGGTCCTGAGAACCTCTACCAAGGCAAAGTATTCCTAAGGAAACCTACTAAAGAATGAAAGTGATTGAAAGCTACTTTATTCTACTACTGCTTGTATATAGTGAATGTTGACAAGTTATCCCATGTTTTTCCTAAATCAACCAAGCGCAAATCAACATTTTGGTTCAGGACTGCAATTGCTGGCCTGAACTGACTTGTTAAATGAAAGGAAAGTTTACAGTGGCGTACCCAAAGGTGGGCCTGGGTGGGCCCAGGCCCACCAACTTTGGGCTCAGGCCCACCCAGTGGCAGCACACTTATGATGTGGCTGGCAGGGATCCCCAAGCCCCACCAGCTGTCCCTCCTGCATACCTTATAAATAGCAGATCTTTGCCTGCAGCAACTGATACTGCTCGCACCGGCCCCACAGCCTTCTCTCTGATATATTCCCGCCTATGTGGAAACAGGAAGTTGCATCAGGGAAGGCTGTGGGGGCCAGCATGAGCAGTGTGTATTAGTTGCTTCTCGCTGCCAGTGAAAATCTTCTATTTAAAAGGTATGCGGGGGAGGGGGATGTTTGAGAGACCCCTTCCCCCGAGAGAGAGACCAAATCACTTGTGGGACAGGGCAGAGTTCTTCTGTCCACCCAAAATTGGGTGTCTGGCTACGATCCTGGTTTTGACTTATTGTGCCTTCAGCCTCCCAGCTGTTGCTGGTTCTGGGTGGCCCTGACCCCACAAACAAACCCTAATATTACTAAATGTAACCTGTCCTGTGCTCACTGGGCAAACAAGGGTTATGTGTGTTTTTCATAGTATATTTTGTGTTTGTTGCACTCCATGTTGTAATTTTGTTGAAATGTCCCAAGGTTGCTTCTGTAAAATTAGGTTCTTTGTGGAGATAATTATCTAAACCTTTCTTTTTTTTTTTATGTATTCATTTATTCAAAAAAAAAGAATTTACAAGAAACCTCTTGATTAGAAAGTCTCTACAAGCATAATAGAATTAACAAGGAAAATGATACAATGAAATTAAAATAATTCACTTTTAAAGAATAGAGACTCAAGTCCATAATGCAAGAAATCCAATATGTAGGAAATCAACTGGAGAAATAAACAAAGGAGATATAGATACATCAGATATCACACATTCACTAAGTGGAGATGCCTCATTCTTTTCGCTTTTCCTTATTTGCCGAGGCTATGAGTGCAGACACATGAGCTGGCTCCATAAATACATATTTCTTCCCCCCAAGTCTTATTATACACTTGCAGGGGTATCTTAAAAAAAAGGTACCCCCCAAGTGCAAGACTTCCGGCTTGAGGAGTAGGAATTGTTTCCTCCGCCGTCTAGTCTCCTTAGAGACATCAGGAAACAAAAGAATTTTAAAGCCTAAAAGAGACTTTTCTTTATTACGAAAGAACAGGCGGAAGATCCAGTTCTTATCTGGTAGTAATGCTACGGTTGCTACCAAAGTAGCTGCCGCTGCAAGTTCAGAGTCAGTAGTTTCAAGCAAAAGAGAAATGTCTATCGGCTTTTCAATTGACTGGTTCAATTCTTTCCCAGGAACATAATAAGCCAAGGTAAAAGGTGGGATACTTTGTTCAGGTGTATTCAAAATTTCACGCATATAGCGCTTTAACATCTCAAGAGGAGCTACATTATGTATTCTAGGAAAATTGACAAATCTCAAATTATGAAGTTTAGTATAATTATCAAACATTTCAGATCTCATCCTGAGATTGGTCAAATCTTTTATCATCATTGATTGAGTTGTTTCAAAGTTCAAAACTTTTTGATCAAATTTCTCCTCCAATTTTCCAATCTTTTCATCCAGAACTTTAAGCTCCTCTCCTTTTTTTTGTATATCAGTTTCCAAAGAATTTATTTTAGGTAACATCTCATTACTTTGTTTCAGAAAAAGCTGTCCCAAATTAGATACCAAATCCCATAACGTATCTAAACCTTTCTTGCACATAAAAGTGTTTCAGGCACTTATAAAATATGGTCGGAGGTACACACATGTAAAAGCATCTACTTTTAGGCAGAATATATGTAGGTACTCCTAAGGGCAATGACAAGCATTGCAGTTCCGTATTAAAAATTTTGCACTGATAAATGTTTTTTTATTATTATTACATTTGTACCCTGTGCTTTCCCACTCATGGCAGGCTCAATGTGGCTTACATGGAGCAATGGAAGGTTAAGTGACTTGCCCAGAGTCACAAGGAGCTGCCTGTGCCTGAAGTGGGAATTGAACTCAGTTCCTCAGGACCAAAGTCCACCACCTTAACCACTAGGCCACTCCTCCACTTGGAGAGCATACAACCTTTAATCTTTCATGACAGCATTCATAAAACAAGAAAATTGGCTTTTCAGACATCCCCTTGCAATCATCTTACCAAACCCCCAGATAAACATGCAGATCAATAGATACCCTCACATTTTATAAAGATCAAAGTATGTATATGCAGTATCACATCATACCTTATGCCATTGGTTCCCAAACCTGGTCCTGGAGGCACCCCAGCCAGTCAGGATTTCAGGATACCCACAATAAATATTCAGGAGAGAGATTTGCATGCACTGCCTCCACTGCACACAAATCTCATTAATATTACATAAGAACATAAGAACAACCATACTGGGTCAGACCAATGGTCCATCTAGCCCAGTATCCTGCTTCCAACAGTGGTCAATCCAGGTCACAAGTACCTGGCAGAAACCCAATTAGGAGCAACATACCATGCTACCAATCCCAGGGCAAGCAGTGGCTTCCCCCATGTCCAAACCTTTTAAAACCCAGACAGACGAACGTAACAAGCTGTTACCACATCCTCCAACAGTGAGTTTGAGAGCTTAACTATTCTTTGAGTGAAAAAATATTTCCTCCTATTTGTTTTTAAAGTACTTCCGCTGGACATGGATGTGATAGGAGGGCAGGGGAGAATCGCTGGTCATGGAGGGGAGGGCAGGGGAGAGATGAGAAATCGCTTAGACTATAGCCTTCCCAGGGCCCGTTTCATTTTTGGAGAAACAGGCTTTTTTTTTTGTTTTGTTTTTAAATATTCCTGTCTTATTTTAAGATCCAATGTGGTCTGAGCACTCTACATATAACATACTTTGTCTATATCAAACAGAGCTGGTGGTGGGAGGTGGGACTGGTTGGGAGGCGGGGATAGTGCTGGGAAGACTTATACGGTCTGTGCCAGAGCCAGTGGTGGGAGGCGGGGCTGGTGGTTGGGAGGAGGAGATAGTGCTGGGCAGACTTATACGGTCTGTGCCAGAGCTGGTGGTGGGAGGCGGGGCTGGTGGTTGGGAGGCGGGGATACTGCTGGCTAGACTTATACGGTCTGTGCCCTGAAGAGGACAGGTACAAATAAAAAGTAGCACATATGAATTTATCTTGTTGGGCAGACTGGATGGACCGTGCAGGTCTTTTTCTGCCGTCATCTACTATGTTACTATGTTATGTATTCATTGTGGATAATACTGAAAACCTGACTGACTTGGGTGCCTCCAGGGCAGGGTTTGGGAACCACAGCCTTATGCTATCAGTTTATCTAGTTGGGCAGACTGGATGGACCATACTCCATACAGGTCTTTATCTGCTGTCAACTACTATGTTACTATAATAAGTGTTAAATTGTATATGCAGCTTTGGGTGTGTGCCCAATTTGCACACCCAATTTAATTGAATAATGAGCCAATTTGCACTGATAATTGAGATCGTAATATGCAATTATTGGTGCTAATTGGAATTAACATTTATGCATGTAAATTTAGGTACAGGATCCTATGCGTGGGTCAAAAAAGGGGGCAGCCCATGGGCTGATCAGGGGCATTCCATAATTTACGTGCATTGCTATAGAAGGGAATCCATGCCTAATTTAGGTGCAAGGATTTATACCAAGGTTTTGTTGGTGTAAATGGTCGCACCTAAAAGTAGTCATGGTTCCCAGCGCTAGGTGCTATTCTATGAACAGCGCCTAACTTTCAGCGCTGTTTATAGAATAGTGCTTAGTGCTGTTTTTTGGGTGCTGATTTTTTAGGTGCCATTAAGAGAAGTCAGTCCCTAACGTTCAAATGTGTCCCATGTCCTTTAAAGCTTTTTATAAATGCCTTCTGCCTACCTGTCAGCATATAGACTATCACGTTAGTTTGAATTGTGCTAGGAATGGCAAGCAGACATTTACTATTTGCCATTTGAGCAGTGCTTTATGACAGGGCGTCCTTCCCCTGACGAAGCCCCATTGGCGAAACGGGTCCATTGGGGAGGCCTAAGTTTGACGCTGCTACAAGTTAAGTAGTTTTTTTGCACCTTATGTCCTTAATGGTTGGATGTAGCATTTTGTATCAAAAAATTATCTTTAAAAATATACACTGTTTTACATTTAAGGAGGAGGTTGGGTAAGGACCAATGATTGAATCACAATGACCGTTTATGAGTAATCCCATTAATTTGGCTGATTGTCACCTGTCTGAGGCCTTTCTCCCCCCCTTCCATTAATATTTTGCTATCTTGCAATCTGTTTGATCAGACCCGCTGCTTTTGCTGCTGTATTTCTAAATATATCTGAAAAATACTCCACCAAAATTGCACACGTAGAAGATGACAATCAAGTCCACAACATTTTGTCTATGTTCCAAAGAAAAAAAGAAGAATGATTGGCAAACACGGTGTAAGGAACACCTTTAGGTGTTTAGGTCTGTTTCATCGCAATTTTTACAAGCTTTTTTCCCCTTGTATTCATTGCAAATAGGTTTGTGGGCAGCATGGAATTTGTACCAAGGAAACACTATGGCAACTGGCATTTGTTTATATTTTGTCATGGAAAGTTGATTTAATAACACTCTTTATTACCGTTGAAAAGTATTATGTAAAGGAGCTTTTCAACCTGCAATTATTTGTCCACATACTAATTACATTCCTAAAATAAATAGCTGCTTAGAAAATCAGTAGCAATAACCATTTGTTCCCTGCCTCACATCAGATCTACAAATTAACCGGATTAGGCTCATAAAGTAAGGAAAAACAGTGATTGGGCAAGTTTTTTCACAAGGACTCACCATTATTACAGATCACTCACCCAGATATCATTTGCTTCTACTCGGTGTGTTTTTTCTAGAGAAAAGGGTGCCGGTACTCAAATGCCAGGCCACCCTTGAGGGTTGGGGTGCTCGTTGAGGAACCCACCCCACAAAAGCCAGCTGCCCTACAACCAGTCACAGAATCTATGACAAAGCAGAATTGGTGTATAGGGCCCAAGCTCTTTCACTAAAACTTGGGGACTATGGGCCAATTTTAGCAGATAATGAAAAAGTGCAGGTACTCAGTACCCCTAAGTACCTCCTCAAGAAAAGCCCTGCTTCTACTAAGGGAGACTTGTGTCTGTTCTCCCACAGATAAATTCTATCCTTTAATTGTTGATATGTTCCCCCTCCCCTACCACCACCTCTTCCAGTCCTAGTTGTGATGTTCTTATAGTCACATCAGAGGTTTTTCTGGTAGGATATTGCTACTTACTATGCACTATGTATATTATCATTAGTGCAGCCAGTTGTTTACCATTTTGTCAGCCTGGACATTGCTATTTATCTATGTATATTATCATTGATGCACAGGTTAAAAGGATACCTGCCTGAAATTTACTCTGGTGCTCATTTTTGAAGCAGAGAGATGTCTCAAAATGGCCAAAAACATATCCATCAGTCAAAAATGTCTAAATCACGATTTTCGAACAGGCAGAATTTGGACATTTTCCACCGAGTATGTCCAAATAGCAAGGGGGCATGTTGTGTGCATGTTTTAGGCAGGACTAGGGCGGCCCTAATATTACAATGTCTTTCCGCAATAATGGAACAGGAAGACTCATCCAAGTCTAAAAAGAAGGACGTTTTTATCTAGACCTGTTTCAATCATGTCCACGTTTAAAAACGATTCTCTGAATAACCAAGCAGACCACTGGATGGATTAAGGATTGCCCCTCCTTAATCCCCTAGTGAATGCTGTCCCTCTCCCACCCTCCTAAGAATTGAAAATGAAAGGGAATACCAGGCACTGTGACAGCATCGGGTATTATGGGCATACCCAACACAGCAGTAAGCGGTTCTCAGGAGTGGCCTAGTGGTCAGTGCAGTGGACTGTGTATAAGTGGATCCAGGTCCAAATCTCACTCCCTTTAGTGCATTTGTGGTGGAAATTGTGAGCCCTCCAAAGCCACCAGATTACCAACAGTACCTAAATAAGGAGACACCTGCAGGATTTAGAGACACTTCAAGATTTAGAGAGGAGCATTTTTGAAAAAGCATCCAAGTCCAAATTGGGCTGTTTGGCTCATTATGTCCAACCCCCCCACCCCCCCTCCAATCCATCTTAGAATCATTTGTGAACATGAAAAATGTCTGGGTTTCCCTTTCAAAAATGTCTCTAAGATGGAAGTATCTACAGAGAAGAGTCTTTTTCCAAAGTGGCACATCCAAATTATAAATGTAAAAAACAAAACAAAACAGGTACTAGAATGTCTGGTATCACGTTGAGAGAAATGGCCACAGAGACAGAGCCTACTGGTCAGTGCAGTGGACTTTAAACAATGGCACCCGGGTACAATTCCCACCAGAACTCCTTTATTTTGCATACTGAGCCATCCAGGACCACACCATAGATTGTGAGCCCACTAGGGACAGTGCAAAGTACCTGTAATAGAAACTGTAAACCACAAAATTGCCTCAGGGATCACTTGCGGAATATCAAGTGTTGAAAATAAATAAATAAATTACAATCGCCTTGCACCCTGCCGGTTTCTTGTGCATGCTCTAGTGGTGCGAGATGGTATTACAAACTTTTAATGAATTTGTGCCATGGTTTCTGGGTTTCCCTTTGAATCAACCAGGGGCGTAGCCATGGGTGGGCCTGGGCACACGCACTTTAGGTTCAGGCCTACCTGGCAACAATGCACCCCATAGATGTCTTGTATGAAACTGTGACTTTTCCCCCGCCTACTGTTCACTGTAACTCTCCCGCCCCCCCCCCCAGCCATCTGCTGCAAGTTCTCTTACCTACCTCCCTCCCTCCCCTCTTTGTCGGGCAGCGGTATTCATTCTACAGCAAAGCCCCGCTGTACCGGGGTTGTCTGCATGCATTGCTGCTGTGACTGCTTCCTCCGCGCCAGGCCCGCCTCCTCAGATATAACCTCCGGAGGACTGTAGAAAAAATACCGCTGCCCAACAAAGATGGTAAGGGAGGGAAGTAAGATATCTTGTAGCATGCCCTGGGGGGAAGGGAATCTGCAGAAAGCCAGCGGGTGGCTAGGGTGAGCGAGGGAGGGTGGGAACAAAGATCTGTAGGATGCCAGTGGGTGACTGGGTGGAGGGAGGGAACAAATATCTGCAGAATGCCAGCAGGTGGCTTGGGGAAGGGGAAAACCCCCCCCTCAGCACACCAGTCTGGCAGAGATGGTAAGCGAGGCAGGGAGCCAACAAAACATGCAGGATGCCAGCAAGTGGCTTGGGGCTGGGGGACAGGAAGAGAGATAGGAGCACTGTTGGTATGAGAGAGTGAGGCAGGGATAGAGCTAGGTGGGGTGGATGAATAATTGTTCAACATGAGGGGGGAGGGAGAGATGCTGCAGGGGCAAAAGAGAGGGAGAATTGTTGGATATGTGTGAGGAGAGGGAGGGAAAGGCCGCACAGGAGTGGGAAAGGACAAGAGAGGAAAAAGTTGTTGACGTGGCAGTGGAAAGGCAAATGTTGAACATAGCATAGAGGGAAGGGGATGGGAGAAAGAGAGATGTTAGACCAGGGACTCAAGGCAGAGAGGGAGAGGTGTTGGACACGGAGGTGGAGCAGAGGGAAGAAGAGATGCTGCACAAGGGGGGGGAGGGAGGGAGATGATGGATCCAAGGACAGAAGGGAATGAGGGAGAGATGCTGGACAATGGATGGGAGGGAAAAAGAGAGGGAGAAATGCTGGACAGTGGGGGAAAGGTAGGAGGGGAGAGACAAGAAACAGTCAGATGCTGGTAGGGGGGTGGAAGGGAGAGGGAGATGCCAGGCTATGAAGTTGAGGAGGGGAGAAAGAATGCAGATGCTGGGCTAGAAGGGTGGAGGGAGGGAGACACTGGGAATAGTGAAAACCATGTGGGACCATGTGGGAGAAGGCAAGGGAGGGGAGATGGCAAGGAAATGAATGAGGATAGTGATTACAGGGGGTACAAGTATGGTAATGGCAAGTAAATTTAAGACAGAAGGGAATGGAAGGCTGGGAAGCAGTGAGATGGGGGATGGGAGAGGTAGTGGGTGAAAGGAAGTAGAAATTCGATAGATATCTGAAAAGTAAAAAGGTGAAAAGAAAAAAACAAAAAGAAAAGGAAAGAGCTAAAATGGAAAGATCAATATTTCAGAGGCAGGTGTAGTGAGGAAATGGAACAAGAGAAGAGAGAAGACAAATGGACAGCAGCTGCTTGAAGAATTAGAAGACAGGAAAGTGGGAAAGAGAAACTGGAACCAAAAAGATGGAAAAATAAAATGTCCAGGAAACAAAGGTAGAAAATAATTTTATTTTGAATGTTTTAAATGGAATATGATAGCTTTGGAAAATGTGCATAGTGGGTGTCTGTTTATTGTGTTCAGTAGAAAAGGAAATGCATTTTTGTTTTTATTTCTCCAGTGTTGCAGTACATGCTGAGGTTCTCAGTTCAATTTTAGTCTACATATTTTTATTTCTAATTTGTGATCCCTTGTTCTGTATTTGGTGAGGGTCTTTCAGTGTGACTGTAATGGCAGATGCATATGTGCTGACTCCGTGGGTGCTGTGGGTGCTCGAGCACCCCCAATATTTTGACCCGCTGGAAGTTCCAAGCCAGCCCGACCTGCCTGCCCTCTTCTCCCTCAACGGTCCGCCGCCCTCGCCTTCCTGCGTGCTGCCCAGAATTTATAACTCATCTTACCTCAAGGTCCTGGCAGAAGCAGTGAAAGGCGAGCAGGCTTGGCGCTTCAGCCTTCCCTTCTTTCTGAGCTCTGGTCCCGCCCTTGCGGAAACAGGAAATGAGGGCAGGACCAGAGCTGAGAGATAAGGGAAGGCTGAAGCGCCGAGCCTGCTCGCCTTTCACTGCTGCCGCCGGCCCGGGACCCTGAGGTAAGATGAGTTTTAAATTCTGGGCGGCACGCAAGAAGGTGAGGGTGGAGGACTGTTGTGGGAGAAGAGGTCAGGCTAAGGTTGGGACTGGCACTCGGAGGAGAGGGAGGGGGCAAGGAGGGGAGAGGGGGGCCTTTACCCACTGTGGTAAAAAGGGCCCTGGCGCGTGGGAAAAACAGCCCTGCAGCTACAGCATGACCCTTTTTACCGTAGCTTGGTAAAAGGACCCCTTAGCAGCAAGCTCAGACTTTCTGGGTACAGAGTACTGTGGGCTACTAACTAGTTAACAATAAAGTTTAATTATTTTCACTACAGGGTTTCCTATTCTTTACTGTGTTCCCTATTCTACAGGAGCTTGACTGTGCAGGAGTCTTGGCCCATGCTTCCAGCACAGTCACTCCCGGCTCCAAGCAAGCGCTTTTCTCTCAGTACAGACTCTTCCAAATTTTCATCCAACAGTTCAATCAGATTAGTTTTTTTTAAAAACAGGCTACCTAAGATCACACACACACAGAGCAGTCTCTCTATGACAGGTTACCTTCGGCTTAGAACATTTTCTTTTCCTGCTTGTCACACTAGACCTGAGCCCAGCTTTCCAGCTTTCATTCAATAACAGTTAAGCCGTTTCTTTTTATAAGCCACCTCAGACAGGAGAACCACCTTTGACCACTGACACCCAACGCAGTCTCACACTAGCAACCTACTGTCAGCCATAGGAGCTAACTTTTCAAAATGATTGGGGGGTGCTGAAAAAAATTTTTTTTTTTACAAACATTTTGTGGTCAAAAATTGTGGATATTCCCGGACGTGACTAAGACCACTCAGGAGAGGAGAAAGCAGTTTCTGGAAATGAGAGAGGAAACCAGGTCGTTGGGGGCAACATTTTTACTTGCTTATCCTTGCAAGTGTGTTGTAAAATATTTAGGTACAAAGTATGTGTTTTTTGTTCCGACTCAATTGAGAGAATTTATAAATATGAAAAAGCTTGTCAAGTCATGAATCCAGTTTAATGTATTAATGGTGGTAGATAGGGCTATGCCTTTCTTATTGCAAATGTCTTTAATTTAGATTCCCTGAATCATTTAGATTCCTCCCCATTAATAGTGGTCTAAGGAAGATATGGTGATTTAATACTGTTTCTTTAATTATGAATGTGATTTATTTTGAATATGTGTTTCACTTATATCTGTATTGCTTGTAACAAGTGTAATACTTGTAAAAGTTAGTACTTGTAAAGATATATAAATTTGAATTAAAAAATATTTTTTTATTGGTGGTGCATTCCCCCCTCCCCTCCCCCTGTACCCTCTCCCTCCGAGTTCCAGGCCCCTCCTCCCTTTGAGTTCCAGTCCCTCCCTCCCTCCCTCCCAGCTCCAGTCCCTCCCAGTTCCAAGGTCCCTCTCCCTCCCTCCGAGTTCCAGGGTCCCCCCTCCGAGTTCCAAGGCCCCCCTCCCCCCTCTTGAGTTCCAAGGCCCCCCTCCTCCCTCCCTCCCTTCGAGTTCCAGGCCCCCTCCCTCCGAATTTTAAAAGTCATCTTACCTCATCAGGGTTACGGCGGCAGCAGCAGCAGCAGCAGTGAAAGGCGTGCAGGCTCGGCGCTCAGTTCAGTCTTCCCTTCTCTCTCTCTCTCAGCTCTGGTCCCCCCAATCCCCCAGTCCTTCTTTTTAGACTTGCCATGGTTCAAAAAACAAAAGGTGGCACAAACCTCTTTCGTTGTGCCACTGTTTGTTTTTGAACCGCACCATTGATTATTTTTGCTGCTCTTTCTGCAGTAAAGATTTTGAGAGGATTTCATTTTATTATAATCTTTACCTGATCCCTGAAGCAGGCACTCGCCGAAACCCGGGCTGTGTCGGTCTTTCAATAAATACTGCTTCCTCTACAATTGGTCTTCACCATGTGTTTTCCTTCTGTGGCTGATCACACATACTTTTTGTACTTCACATGTCATGCCCCTCACTTGGTTCAGGAAGCCGCTATAGTCCTGTAGCATGCCATGAGGGTTTACTTCCTGGCTACTGCACTTCCCTTTTATAGCCATATATGGGGTGCTGACTGCTGACAGATGACCTCACTTCCTGGCTAGTGATATAAGGATGAGCTCTACACTCCTCCAGTGTTTTGGAAACAGGTTTCCAGAGTTGCGCCTCTCCAGTATTCATTACCTGGCCAGTTCCTGCTTCCAGCCCTGCTTGTTCCTGCTTCCAGCTGTGCTTGTTCCATCCCTGTTTGTCCCTGCTTCCAGTCCTGCTTGTTCTAGCCCTGTTTGTTCCTGCTTCCAGTCCTGCAGTCCCCCAGCCCTGTCTGTTCCTGTCTCCAGCCTTGCTGTTCCAGCTACTCCCTGGCCTCAACTCTGTCCCCAAGGGATCTTTTAAGAGCCAACCCCAAGGGATCTTTTAAGAGGCAACCTCAAGACCAAACCTGTCATGTTCCACCTGCCTGCTATCACTGCCTAGTCCTATACTTTTGCTTGTCTGAATCAGATCCTGCCTTCTCCAGCTCCTGAATTCTGCCATGTTGCTCCTCAACAACTGTTGATGAGGGCATGTGCAGAGCTTACGCCACACAGGTAGAGCCAACCTCATCACTCTCCAAGGGCTCATGTTCCCCAACTTTGGCATCACTCTTTGTTTTGTCGATTCTCTCTGGACTGTTTACTTTTCCATGGGTAAAGCAGTCTTTATATGTGGAAAAACCTGGTAAGCTAGTCATTTATGTGCATATATGAATGGCTTCTGGCTAAGTGATATTCTGTAAGTGTGCAGCAATATTTGATGATGTGTACTTTGCAAGTGGGCATTCACATGACTGGAGTTTAGGTAGAGGATGAGCAAGCAGTATATTTACACATGTGTCCTTTAACAACCCAGGTGCTCTATAGCTGGTGTAAACGCTGGCACCTAAAATATAAGCTTGACTTCTTACACTAGTATTCTAATAAAGAACAGTAGGTACCTACTTCTCTTCACAGAATATACTGAAAATAGGCACATTCTTGGCATCTAAAAATAGGTACCCCATTATATAATTACCCTCAAAGGGGTGAATTCCATAAATCCCGTCCAAAAAAAAACAATTGGATGTGGGAAAAAAATTGTTTAAGCGCTATTCTATAAGCTGTGCCTAAAGTTGTGTGTTCATACAATAGTGCATAAACACCAGGGTCATGCATAAACTTAGGCGTATATTTGTACCAATGAAAACGTGGTGTACATGCTCCCACCTAAATTTACGCAGGGAACCCCCTTATTCTCTAATTGCACACGTAACCAGAATCCATGCCCACACTCTACCCCAAAACACCCATGACCCTCTCATTTCTGCTCCCCCTTTTCTGGGACACACGTAAAATTTAGGCGGGGATCATGTGTCTAAATTTACGTATGTACATATTAATTGGTTTCAATTAGCACTAATAATTGTCAAAAAGCCGATTATTGGTACTAACTGGCTCATTATTCAATTAAATTGTGCACGCAATTTTTGGCAAGTTTGATAGAATTAGGGGGATAGTACCTCTTCCTTTTCTACCCAAACATATTTTCATATTTCTTTGTCAAATGGAATCTTAATCCTCATTAATATCGAGCTGATAAATGGCAAAAGAAGCAGGATGCTGAAGTATCATACTGCAAGGTGAACATTTTCACTGTACTGACAGACAGCAGCCCAAGACCCAGGGGCTATTTACCTTGCATAGGGCAAACTCTTTTTAATAATAATTAGATTGTAAAATATTATTTTTAATTTAGAGAACAAAGAGTCTGAAAATATATTAAAATGTATTTATTTATTATTTATTTCTTGCATTTGTATCCCACATTTTCCCACCTCTTTGCAGGCTCAATGTGGCTTACAATACATCATGGATACTGGAAATAAAAGAATATACATTTGGTGTTACAGAAGGATTTTGGGTTGCATGGTAGTGGAATGCATGATAGTGGTATAGCAGAAGACATTATAAGACATTTCTGGATATATGTGGAGAATTTTACATGTATTGATCTTTGTGGTATATTTTGTCAAATAAGACAAATAAGAGAAATAAATATGGAAAAACCTTTTGGTATATCATGAACTGCAGCAAATAAAAATAAAAGATGCCTGAGATTGATTAGAGGAGCATTTTTCATAGAAGTGAGTACATGCTAGGACCAGATGCCAAGTAGCCTGTGCAGAGGAGATTTAAAGGGCAGAGGATAGTTTACATTATTCTATTTATGCAGCCTTAATGGAAAAAAAAAAGAAAGTAAGCATGCAAAGCAGGATGGATAGTCAAGGATTATTCTCCACGCTTTCAGTTTCCAGTTGTGTCAGCTCCATATCTGGTAACTGTGCAATATTTCTGACCAAACAGAAACTTCCAGCAGTAGATATTCTACAGTTCTGCCTGTTTCTACATTTGTTTTTTGGTTTCCCATAGATATGGAATAGGAGAGACTCTTTTGAAAACAAGAGTTCCTGGACATGAAATTCATTATTATCTAATACAGTGCTAGTGCAGGACCAGGAAGCCTAATTCGTTCCGGAGGAGGCACAGTAAACGCACTAGGCTATTAAAACTTCTCTTAGCTCTGCAGCGCAAAGCTGAACCGATTCAAGCCATTGCAAGTTGTACAAGTAATTGAATCTGGCACCTGAAATATCAGATAAAATTCAGTCTATGAAAAAAACCTATTCTAGCAACTAATTCTATTTTACAGGCTACTGAAATGAGATTAGAAAGGGCATCTGCCTGTGTGGGAGTAGGGTTAAAAGTGCCACAGAAGCTGAAAATTGCTTCCAGCATCCAGGAAGTTATTGAACGGAACCTCTAAATGATAAGCTTTTACATGTTTAGGACAGCTGCTGTCTAAAATATCATATTCTGAACATTGCTCTATTAATTCCTCTCCTTTTCTTTTACCATTTACATAGTGCATTGATTTTTTAGTAGGGAGAAGATGCATCATTTTCAGTCTGAGTGCACTCCTTTTTAAAAAAAAAAAAAATTATGATGATGTTACTTTATCATTGTTTGTAGTCATGAGCTCCATGAAAGAAAATATACCAAATGTTTAATAGGTTTGCACATTTTCCAAAATTTAAGTAGATTGTTATTTTGTATAGGTGAAGAAGACAGAGATGTGTGTCTGGATAAGACCGCCACATCTAATATAATAAAACGCACCGTGAACGTTCTGAAGACAACGTTCTGAAGCCACCCAAACACTCCCTGGCTGTAGGGTTCGTGGATTCACTCTGACTCTCAAACAGTCACTCTCACATACACTCTCCCAAACATACACACTCCGAGGAAACCCTTGCTAGCGCCCGTTTCATTTGTGTCAGAAACGGGCCTTTTTTACTAGTATTGTATAAAATAGATATATCTCCACCTTCTAAATGCATAGTGATAAAAGTTTACTAATCAAGTATACTTTAGTGCAGTGAATTTCACTCTGACAATGTTTACTGAATTGCGATAAATTACTGTGTAGCTGAATTTGCTGTAATCGGGATTTATGTGTTTGTGAATTCTTCTTTTCATCATCTTTGAACTACAAGGCTCAGCAGGATATAAAAGCTCAGATTAAATTAAATATGTGTACGCACATTGCAGTGTGATGTGCATGCTGACATATATGTGACAAAAAGCCGAACATTAGCATGGCTGACACCTTCCTCCTGGCCGAATTCTTGGTAAGGCAAGAGTTATTCTTCACCGAAGGCAAGAGGAGGGACATGAAGGCCAGAGTAAGGTTTCAGCACATCTACAGAAGCAATTTAATAGATATGCATCATGCCTCAGAGAAGTAAGCACCTACAAGGCGGCACACTCTGTATTCTTTGGGTAACTCTGAGGTCCACCCCCGATCCAGTCAGGGCCTCCGCTCCAGGTGCCCAGTGCTCCCACAGGCTGCTCACCAGGTGCTGAGGAGGTCTTGCAGTCCATCTGCATATGCCTCCCAGTAATCTCTGGGGTGACTCCCAGGTCCACCCTGATCCAATCAGGGCCTCCACTGCAGGTGCCCAGGGCTCCCAGCACGCATTCACCAGGTGCTGAGGAGGTCTTGTAGCCTATCATGTAGTTTGCCCTGTATTATTGTATTTTATTTTGTATGTTTTTTTCTGTTCTCCGCTTAGAATGTTTTAGATATGCAGGCTATAAATAAAGTTGTATTAATATTATCTGCATGTTCCTTCTAGCATTCTCTGAGGTGACTCCCAAGACCACCTCAATCCACTCAGGGCTTCCACTCCACGTGGTGCCCACAAATATTCTATCTTTACAGTTTTTTATTTTCCTTTCTTCTATTTCCAATGGCTCCAGTACACTTTCTTCTCTTGATACTGACTTTTCCCACTCTCTTTTTCATCTCAAACCACTGCATACCTCAAGACTACATTACCCAACTTCTGCATTCATCACGTTACACAATATCTCCAATCTTATTTCTGTGCCTCTCCTTCCCCTTCTTCTCTGCCTTTCTCATGTGCTCCGTGAAATGTCTGCTCTGTCTCCAACAAGCTTTCTTACATCCACAACTTCTATCTTTCTCGTACTCTTCATTTCCTTGCTTTGTGCTGAAGACTCTGCTTCAGTTGGTGCCCTGTGTCATGGCGGTTATCTTTACTCCTATACATCTTGCCCAATTGACCACAGAGGTGGTGTCGGGCTGCTACTCATCTTCTTGTAGATTTCAACCCCTTCTACCACCTCAGTCTCACTGCTTTTCTTCCTTCGAAGTTTACTCCATCCATCTATTCACTCTTTTACCTCTCTGAGTAACAGTTATTTATCAACCCCCTGATAAGTCCCTGTCTTCTTTCTCACTGAGTATGACTCCCGGCTTTCCTTCTTTCTCAAACCTTCATCTCCTTCTTCGGGATTATAATATTCAAACTAATTATCTGACCTTATCCCTCTCATTTTATCATCCTCATTCAATCTTTAGCTGTGCTCCACTACCCCTACTCACCACCAGAATGGCCAATGCCTTGATCTTGTCTTCTTCTCCAACTGCTGACTCTCCATTTTCCCCACCTTAGTTCTTCTCCTCTCTGACCATCATTTGATAACTTTCACACTCAATCACCCTCTCCCCAAGTCCCGTCCCATCTCCACCTTTCACACTTAATCACCCTCCCCCCAGTCCTGTCCAATATCCACCAATACATTTAGGAATCTTCAGGCTATTGACCCTTGTGCTCTCTCTACCACTGTTTAATCCCTTTTCTCAGCCACTATGTTATCCAAAACTGTCAATGAAGCTCAGGGCCGCCGAGAGGGGAGCCCGGGCCTCCGGAGGGGGCCCAGCGCCACCGCAGTCAGGCCCGCCCGACGTCGCTCCCGAACTAACTAACCTTAAACGCCTCCTTCCTTTCCTTTCACCACCTTCGCAGCAAGCAGCAGCAGAGCAGGCCACTTCTTCCTTCCGTGTCCCGCCCTCACCTGACGTAACGTCCGCGAGGGCGGAGCACGGAAGGAAGGAGAGGTCTGCCCTGCTGCTGCTTGCTGCGAAGGTGGTGAAAGGAAAGGAAGGAGGCGTTTAAGGCGTTAAGGTTAGTTCAGGGCCCGGTAGCGGGTGGAGGGGGGCCTGGTGGCGAAGATGACCTCGGGTGGGGTGGGTGGGGGGGGGGGGCCGGGGGCGGCCTTGTCCTGGGCCCGGCTCTGGCTCTCGGCGGCCCTGATGAAGCTACTCTTCCTATACTATTATTCTTTCCTGTGCTCTGGATATTATTGCTCCTCCCATTCCCTATTTTGTAAGCATACCAAACCTGAGCCTTGGCTGATCTCTCAAATCCACTACCTACATTCCTGTTCCTGAGCTGATGAATGCCTTTGGCTAAAATCCCATGCCCATGCCGACTTCATACAATTCAAAATCTTACTGACATGCTTCCAGTCTGCTCTTTCACTTGCCAAGCAAGACTACTGCATCCATTTGACAAACTCTCTTGGCTTCAACCCTCACCATCTCTTTGCCGCACTGAATTCTCTACTCAAAGTGCTTTCACCTTAACCCACCCCCAACTTTACTTTCTGCCCAGACTATGGCAGAGTATTTCCATGACAAGGTTCTGTGCAGGTCAGATTATGATCATCACACTTTAGGTAATCTCCCTACACACCCTACCTCAGTTGATTTTAGCTGAAGCGCTCACCAGCCTGGTCCTTGGCCTTATACATTATACAAAATAAAAACAAGAACCCACAAGTTACTTAGAAATAAAAAAAATGTTTATTCCAAAGGAAAAGAATAAAGAATAAGTTTAGTTCAGCAGCATAAGCGCGAGGCAAGTCTGAAATATATATATAAAAAAAGAGACAGTTAAGTAGGCCGACCCACCCAGCCAGCTTCCTGACTGGAGAAAGTGCTAAGCCATCCTTTACATAGGTCTCACTCACATTTATACAATTTGATTTAGTACATATTATACAATAAGCAGGAAATCAAATAACATCTTGGCACATCCCACTTACCAATCATCTACCTTCTATTCCAACATCTAACTGCTATCCTATCAAATATCAGTTCATACTCTTAATTCTAGAAATTATGGTTACACCTCCTAGCCTGATCCTGAATCACAAAGCCAGGCTATCTTTTCTCCATCATCTGGACTTTGTGGTGGGCTAGCTGTCTGTAAAGGGACATTCCCAACTTCTCCTTTTCACTATCTTAAAATAATATAACCTTTTTCACAGAAAAAAACAAACAATGTTATTCAGAAGCATTATACAAAGTATAAATGAAAGCAGGATAATATACTCATAAAAACTTCACGTAAAGAATTTTTGATTTTTATCTACATTTTATTATTATTAACATTAACAACACTACTTGTATTCCGCCATATACCTTGTGGTTCAATGTGGATCACATTTTAAGGAACTTGACATTGCCAGGAAATACAGTATTCAGTCCACACATTCATAAACAATTACTAAATTAAACTGAAGAATATAGGATACTAAGGGCCTCGTTTACAAAGCCGCAGTAGCGATTCCCGTGCATTGTTTACTAGCCGTGCTATATGCACGCTAACTTGACCTGTTTTTATTTATTTATAGGATTTTAATTCATTTGAGTGTTTCTACTGCAGCTGTACCCCTGACAAAGTCTTTGGACAAAACGTGGCTACATCAGGTGCTTGTTTTAATAAACCACATATTTCTTCATTGGTAGGTCTGCTCCATGCTTTGCTACTTTGATTGAATGCAGATCAGTGCCTCTTATCATTTACTCATGCCCTGAAAGAGGACACGTTGTGAGGAATAGGTATGTTCCAGGTGGGACCAGCAATTGAGTGTACAAGATGTATTATATAAATGTTAGGCACATGGATGGCAGGAAAAAAATGCACCTAAATGTATGTGTCCTATAAATAGTGACTAAATGGCAGAGAAGATGCCTCTTATGACCTGAAGAGTTTGTTGGTAGTTGTGCTGTTGGTTGGTATCTCAGTACAAGGTCAGGCCTACATTCTACTTTACCTATCAGTTCTTCAGCCACTACTACTACTACTACTACTACTACTACTATTTAGCGTTTCTATAGCGCTACAAGGCATACGCAGCGCTGCACAAACATAGAAGAAAGACAGTCCCTGCTCAAAGAGCTTACAATCTAATAGACAAAAAATAAATAAAGTAAGCAAATCAAATCAATTAATGTGAACGGGAAGGAAGAGAGGAGGGTAGGTGGAAGCGAGTGGTTACAAGTGGTTACGAGTCAAAAGCAATGTTAAAGAGGTGGGCTTTCAGTCTAGATTTAAAGGTGGCCAAGGATGGGGCAAGACGTAGGGGCTCAGGAAGCCCTCATAAATCCTCTACAGTACCAATAATACCCACTCTCTCCAACTGCCTCTCTCTCTCATCCACATCTCCAAATTTCTAACTTTCTGCCCTCTCTGTTCCCTGCTCTCCTCACCCCCTCACTACTCCTCCTCCCTTCTGTGTGTGTGTGACTCTTTCTCTCTGTCTGTTCCTCTACCAATGTGTGTGCCTGTGCGCAACTGACCCTGCCTATGTCTATTCTACCCTGCCTGTCAGTGCCAGTCAATGAGTGCCACTGTATTCCTTTGTCATTGCTGGTGGTGGTTCCTAGGTTTAACTGGTAGTAGGTTCTGGTGGTAGTTACTGGATCTAACTCATGGTGGGTTCTAGTGGTGGTTACTGGTTCCAAATGCTACTGACCACAAGTATGATTGGGAATGAGCTGTTATTGTGGGCACTGGTTCTCAGACCAGAAAGGATACAGAGCAGGAGAAAAGGGTAAATGCAGAGGATATGCAGGCCCAGAACACAGTTCCTAGACATGACTGAGAAGCACTGCCTGTGCAGGTTCATATTTGATAAGGATGTTATAGCACACTTGTGCAACCTGCTAGAGGAAGATCTAGAGCTCACTGCATGGAACGAACATGCTTTGCCAGTCTATCTGAAGGTCACCCCTAGACTACCTTACTATTAGATTCTTCCAGACAGTGCCCAGAGCTACAGCAGACATCAGTCAGCCACCTATATCACACTGCCTAACTCAGTTTCTACAGGCCTTTATGAGGAAAGATATCTAGTATATAAAATTTCCTGAAAACCAGCAACAGCCACACCAGACTGAGTTCTATCAGGTGGCACATTTCCCCGTTGTCCTCAAGGCCATAGACTGTACTCACATTGCCATCAGACCACGTGTAGGCAAAGAGGCAATCTACAAGAACAGGAAGTCATTCCATTCCTTTAACACACAGGTGGCCTGCAATGCATCCAACCCAACAACTGATGTGTGTGCTTGCTATCCTGGGTCCTATCACAATACCTACATTCTTGCCCAATCTGGAATAAATCAGTGGTTTGAGAGTAGACAACATCAGAGGATAACTACTAGGCTGGCTATGCCCCTGAGCTACACATTCACTAATATCTCTTCTGCTTCCTTCCCTGCATGTGACCAAGGCTATCCTCTTAAGACCTGGCTCACGACCCCCAATTTCAACCTGAGGGGGGGCTCTTGAACAGAGATATAACAAGGCACACCAGAGGACCAGTGCTGTGATTGAAAAGACATTTGGAGGGGCATAATTGAACGAAAACGCCTATCTCCATGGGCGTTTATCTCCAAGAACGGGTCCGTGAAGGGGCGGACCGAACTGTATTTTGGGAAAAAATAGACGCCCATGTTTTATTCAACAATGTGTGAGCTGGGCGTTTTTGTTTTCAGCGATAATGGAAAATGAAAGCGCCCAGCTCAAAAACGAATAAATCCAAGACATTTATTCGTGGGAGGGGCCAGGATTCGTAGTGCACTGGTCCCCCTCACATGTCAGGACATCAACCGGGCACCCTAGGGGGCACTTTTACAAAAACAAAAAAACAGGTAAAGAGCTCCCAGGTGCATAGCACCCTTCCCTTGTGTGTTGAGCCCCCCAAATCCCCCTCAAAACCCACTGCCCACAAGTCTACACCATTACTATAGCCCTAAGGGGTGAAGGGGGGCACCTACATGTGGGTACAGTGGGTTTGGGGGGGTTGGACGACTAATAAGCATTAAGCAGCACAATTGTAACAGGTAGGGGGGATGGGCCTGGGTCCACCTGCCTGAAGTCCACTGCACCCCCTAACAACTCCTCCAGTGACCTGCATACTGCTGCCAGGGAGCTGGGTATGACATTTGAGGGTGAAAATAAAAAGTTGTGAAAAATCATTTTTTTGTGGTGGGAGGGGGTTAGTGACCACTGGGGGAGTCAGGGGAGGTCATCCCCGATTCCCTCCAGTGGTCATCTGGTCATTTAGGGCACTTTTTGGGGCCTTATTCGTGAAAAAACAGGGTCCAGGAAAAGTGTCCTAAATTCTAGCTAAAAACGCATACTTTTTTCCCATTATCGGTGAAATGCGCCCATCTTTGTTCGGCAGATAACCACGCCCCAGTTCCACCTTCGCCACACCTCTGACACGCCCCCATCAACTTTGTCCGCATCCGCGACGGAGTGCAGTTGAAAACGTCCAAAAATCGGCTTTCGATTATACCGCTTTATTCGTTTTTGTGAGATAAACGTCCATCTCCCGATTTAGGTCGGAACTTGGGCGTTTTTCTCGTTCGATTATAAGCAGGTTGGTATTTTAAAATCAATAGTTTAAATGTCTGGCCAGGTCAAGAGGTGAGCTTCTCTATACCCTAGCTAAGGTCTGTGGCATCTTCATGGCCTGCTGTATTCTCCACAGCTTTGCAGTGAATCAGAGGGTGCTACAAGCTGAAGACCCTCTGCAGCTCCACACAGAAAGTGTAAGAAAGGAGAAGGTAAATAGCCTTAGAACCTGACATCATCATAGGTGCACTAGCACGGCAAAGAGAAATGAAGGGATAATATTCTTTGGACCAATAGAAGGTAGGTCGAATAAGGTAGAAAATAATGTTTTTAGGATTGTTAGAATAATTTATAATCTTAATATAGAAAGCTCAATGCTGGGCTTTCAGTTTTAGAGCAGTAGAGATGCTGAAGGATTCTGCAAGGTACAAGGCTCTCTGTGGAGCAAGTTTTGTGCCAGACCCTTTCAGCACCAGGGCCGTGCCAAGGGTCTCTGTCGCCCCCCTGCAGACTATCAGTTGGTGCCCCCCCCCCCCCCCGGTGAAAATGATCGCTCACCACTTACCACACTGACAGGAATTGTCAGCAATATTCTTAGAAACAAATTGCTATACATTGCAAAATAAGATAGCAGATGTAAATTCTCAAAGTGGACATATTCCAAACGCTAAAATGAAAATAAAATGATTTTTTTCTACCTTTGTTGTCTGGTGACTTTCTTTTTCTGATCATGCTGGCCCAGTATCTGATTCTGCGGCTATCTGTCCTCTTAACTCCGTTTCCAGGGCTTCCTTTCCATTTATTTCTTTCCTTTCCTCCTTTCTTCTTCATTTCTGGTCCTCAGCTTCTGCCTATTTTCTTCATCCATGTGCAATTTTTCTCCTCTTTTCCTTTTCCCTCATTTCATCTCCTTCATCTCTCTTCCCTCCCCTTTATGTCCAGCAGTTTCTCCTCTCTCCCTGAGCCCTGCCCTGCAATCCATATCCATCCATGCCCATCTGTCCCCTGCCCCCTCCATTCATCCCTATCCAGCAATTCCCTTCTCTCCCTGAGCCCTACCCTCCCATCAATCCATGCCCATCTGTCCCTTGCCCCCTCCATTCATCTCTGACCCTATCCAGCAATTTCCCTCTCTCCCTGAGCCCTGCCCTCCCAATCCATATCCATCCATGCCCCTCTGTCCCCTGCCCCCTCCATTCATCCCTATCCAACAATTCCCCTCTCTCCCTGAGCCCTACCCTCCCATCAATCCATGCCCATCTGTCTCTTGCCCCCTCCATTCATCCCTGACCCTATCCAGCAATTCCTCTCTCTCCCTTCCATGAACCCTGCCCTTGCATGCTCCTCTCTCTCCCCTGCTCTCCGGCAACTATTCCCTTTCTATTTTTTTTTCTTTTAATTTTACCTCCGTGACCACCCGGCAGCGCAGCGTCAGTGCAGGAGGCGGCGCTCCCGACGTGTCTAGCCTTCCCCTTCGCTCATGTTCCGCCTTCTTCTGACGTCAAGGAAATGATGTCAGAAGAAGGCGGAACATGAGCGAAAGGGAAGGCTAGACCGGGAGCGCCGCCTCCTGCACTGACTCTGCGCTGCCGGACGGAGGTAAAATTAAAAGTATTAAAAAAAGAAAAAGGGATTTGCTGCAGGAGAGAAGAGAGCGCAGGCAGTTGGGCAATGGGAGTAGGAGGGCGAGGAGGTAAGCATGGTGCGGTGGCGCCCCCCAAATGACGGCGCCCCCCTGCCATGCTTACCTCGCTTACCGTATTGGCACGGCCCTGTTCAGCACCATGGACCTGCTGTTCCAAAAGACACAGGACTACCAGGAATAGTTGGAGATGGAGAGAAGAGGCGAGAAATTGTGTGTAGAGGGCATTGGGTGAAGATTTCCAAACTGAGACTTGACTGGGGAGGACAATGAAGCTAGAAGGAAAAAGGGGATAGAATGGGAAAAGAGCTTTTGGGTCAACATGTGCTGCACTATGAGACTGATGAGACAAAGGGGCTACTCCTCTGACCAACTTGCCGTTGTTTTTTTTTTAGATTGGTCATAATAGCTGCAGCTGATATAGAGCCTGTTTTTCCTTTCCGTTTTCACTTTCAGGGGAGAGGGAAGGACAGCAGCCACTGGGGTTTAAGGAGGTGTCATGTCTTAATCCCTTCAGTGGTCAGCAGCTCAATCAGAGCAGTTTTTTGTAACTTGGACATGACTGAAATAGGTCTAGATAAACATGGACCTTTCTTCCCCTTCAATATCCATTCTTCAATGTCCAGATTTCAGGCCCTCACTAATCCTGCCCACAACATGCCCAGTGTGAAACGTCCAAATTCTGACTTTCCAAAATCAGGAATTGGAAGTTTTTAGCAGATGGACTTTTTAAAGACATTTTGAGGAGCTCATTTGCTTTGAAAATGAGCATCATACCATAGAAGTCTGCCTGGTACTGGTCTTACTTCCCCACCGCTGCAGTTGCTGTCCAAGCGCCATTCCTGCCCATCATAACAACAACCATGAGGTAATTTCGGTTTTGTTTTGATACAATCCTCTTTCTATTTAGGAATCTTCTCTGTTAATCCCACACATTTCAAAAATTCTGTCATTGTTTTTGTCTCCATCACCTCTACTGGAAGAGCATTCCAGGCATCCACCATCCTCTCAATGAAAAAGTATCCCTTTATTCTCTAGACAATGCTGAAATCATCCCAGTAATTGACTGGGATTGTAAATGCTACGCTGGAAATGTTAAAATAAAGTTTGGAACTTAAAAAAAAAAGCACCAAACCCTCCAACATAGCCACACAGAAAGACACACTCAGAGGCATACCCACAAACAGTCACACTCAGAGGAACATGCAGAAACACATCAATGCCCACACAGAGCGGTACATCAAGTACCAAGAAATGTAGTGTGAGACTAAGAAAATGTGGCAGAAAGATACAGGAATATTTCTCATTGTTTTGGGTGCCACAGGCTTAATTAAAAAGAACTTCCAAGCACACCTGAATAAGTTGCCTATACATGATGTTACATCTAATGAACTCCAGAAAGAAGCTCTGTTGGGCACAATGCAAGCACAGTGGCAAGCATTGGCAGTAAATTTAAGTGACTGGAATCATACTCCACTTGACCTGGCTTAGGAATGAGGTTTATTCCTGTCATGGTGTACAAAAATTAAGAACACATACCAACTTGTGATCTTGGACAAGTCACTTAACCCTCCATTGCCTCAGGTACAAACTTAGATTGTGAGCCCTCCTGGGACAGAGAAATATCCAGAATACCTGAATGTAACTCACCTTGAGCTACTACTAAAAAAAGGTGTGAGCAAAATCTAAATAAATAAACAAGAAGGATAATTTTCCTATGGAGTCAAAACCACACAGAATGAAAGAGTAGGGAAGGGACATCAAATCAATGATGTGAACCAGAGGTGGGTTGCAAGAAATTTATTGGGCAGATATCAAAGCACATACAGACTTGACACAGAATCATTTTTCAGCAACAAATTGCCTGCTTCAGAAGTCAGTATATCTGATATTGGATATGTGTATCATATATAAACACTAAGGTTTTAAGAACAAAACTAGAGCTTTCCAATGAGCCAAAACACTGACACAGAGTATGCACAATTTCATGTTGAGTCTGTAAGTGCTTTATATCTGCCCAATAAATTTGTTGCAACCCACCTCTAAATCACATATGGTTGGCCTACGTCCTTTCCCTACTCTTTCATGTGCAAAATTAACCCACTTGGAGAAATTGCCCCTCCCCCTCAGAGGTACACACAGAGGCACAGTGATAGAGATGAAGGGCAGTGTAACCAGTCCAAGGATATCCGATGCCCTAGAGACAAACTTTCAGTACATACCTACCCCCATAATCACCATAAACCTAGGTACCTGCCCCACACATGCTCAAGGCTTGCAATGTCCTGACCCAACTCAAATTTCCTATTGGAGGGGGTAGGACGCCCCTGGCCTTCAGAATGTGTATGGCGTTCAAAGGTTCTCACGGTTGCGAACAGCAGCTTTCAAGCTGCTCTATCATTAACTCACTGGTGCTCCCCCCCAAACTCCTAATTCATCCACCCTAGGCAAACACCTAGTCTGCCTAGTAGTTGGGCTGGCTCAGTATGGAAAGAGGTAAGAAAACAGAAGCAGCAGACAGACAACATGGCAAAGATGAAGAAGGCAGAGGGGGAGTAGAGAGTAGACAAAATTATTAAAGAATATTAGAGTAAAATGGTAGGTAAGAGTAGGTAAAGGATAAAAAAAGTAAGAAGAGCAATACTGATGGACCACAAATTGTCAAGCAAATCTCTGGCACCAAAAAGGAATCCCATGCACCAGGAATCCAAAACAACAAGAGGCACTAGTGATAGGCATTATTTATTGTCATGGCCGTGGCTGTGCTCTGACCCCCTGGCCTTGTCCCTTTGTGGGTCCAGACCCGCAGCCCCCTCGGGGACTCAGTCCCTCCTTGTCCTGTTGAGCCACTTACACAACCAGGACATCCCCAGGACATCCTCCCGGTCTGGCGTCAGGCCCTTCAGGGTGTACCTGCAAGTGCTGTCTTCCTTAGGCGTGCACAAGCACCAAAAAGGACATTTTAAAGGGCCAACATCAGGAGGTAGGTCCAGGCATCCCATGACGACATCACCTGGATGGGGCCATTTAAGGAAGTTGGGTCCTTTCTGCCTTGCCTTTGCAACATGCAGTGTTCTTGTCTTCAGTCCTTGCCTTGATTCCCATCTCCAGCCCTTGTCTCAGCATTCCTGTCTTCAGAGCCGCCTCTAGGCCCTGATCCACCAGGCCTGCCCCCAAGGATTCTTTTTAGAGCTACCTCCAGGCCCTGGTCTGCCAGGCCTGTCTCCAAGAGCTCTTTTCAGAGCTGCTTCCAGGTCCTGGTCCACCAGGTCTGCTGCCAAGGACTCTTTTCAGAGCTATTCACAGGTTCAGTTTTTGTGAAACCTGTCTCCACTCTCAGACACTCTAGTTAGCCCACAAATTCCTTACCTGCTGTCTGTTGGGGCCACTAGGCCTCAAGCTTGGGTTTCAGTGTTCCCTGATGGTCCAAGAGCTCACCATCCTAGACTTGTGATATTTATAGCAGGTAAAGAAGGGTGCACCCATTTTTGATGACATATCTGTAGATCACTGGTGGCTAGTGTCTGGGGGTGGGAGTGGGGGCAGGAGTGATCCCTGGTCTCTCCTGTCCATGGCATTTACTGCTTTCAAAATGGTGTCCTTCCAACTCCTAGCAGTCTGCCCCTGGAGCAGACCCTGGAGGAGCGCAGCGACGTGAGAGGCGAGAGGAGCGGCTGCAGAGCCGACAGCCAATGCCTGATGGCTGCCTGTGGTGCCGCGCTTGCTTTTTAAAAACAGCTATTTTTGTTTTTGTAGAGGCTGCTGCTGCTCAACAGGAGAAGCAGCAGTGGCCGGAAATAGGAGCTGGCGCCGCGTGTTTCCTGGGAGATTTGGCAGGTCTGTGTTGGGTGGGCGGGCCTGGATGAAAAGAAGGGGATAGAGAGAGAGAAGAATGGATGGAAGAATCGGGAGAGGGTGGTAGATGGATGGAAGGATGGGGAGAGAAAGAGGGACAACAGATGGAAGGATGGGGAGAGAAAGGGGGAGATGGATGAATGGATGCAGAGAGAAAGGGGAGAGACTGGAAGGATGTGGAGAGAGAAGGGACACTGAACAGAAAAGGATAGAGAGATAGGGAGACACTGGATAGAAGGAGGGGGAAAGAGACATTAGATGGAAGGATCAGGAGAGAGGGTAGATGGGTGGAAGGATGGCAAGAGAAAGAGGGAAGACACTGGATGGAAGGGTACGGAAGAAAAGGAGACACTGGATGGAAGGATGCAGAAAGAAAGAGGGGAGACATTGGGAGGGGGTCCTGAGACCAGAGTGGAGGGGGTCCAGAGACCTGAGAGGGGGGAGAGGGAGGAGAGGGAGGAGGAGAGGGTCCTGAGACCAGAGAGGGAGGGGGGAGGTATCTCTGTCACACACACACACTCTCTCTCTCACAGTCAGTGTCTTTCTCTCTTTCACTCTCACACACTGTCTCTCACATACTCTATGTCTCACACTGTATCACATTCACTCTATGTGTCACACAAACACTCTCTCGATCTCATACACTCTCTCAGTCTCACAGAGAGTCTGTGTATCGCACACATACTCTCAAACTCTATCTGTCTCACACACACTCTCTCTCTCTCACACACACACTCTCTCACAGACACACTCGCATCCACAATCACTCTCTCTCTCTCTCTCTCTGTCACATACACACACTCACACATTCACTCTCTCTCACACAGTCACTCTCACACACACTCTCTCAAACATACACACTCCGAGGAAAACCTTGCTAGTGCCCATTTCATTTGTGTCAGAAACGGGCCTTTTTTACTAGTTCTTCAAATAAAAGATTAGCTTACCTCAGCCAGATCACAGCAGCTTGAAGTGGTCAGTAAAGGTGCAGCTTTATCCTTCCCTGGGCCTTCTCTCCTCAGCCTGGCCCCGTCTTTTAAACTTCCCAGGTATTGACTCTGCCCCTCCCAGCTCACTTCCTCCCGGGGCATGATCAGTGCTCTTAAGGTGGTCCGGGTTAGTTAGTGAGGGACTTTTCTTAAGAGTGAGGGGCAGTGTCCTATAAACCCTCTCACAGGCTGTTTAGCAACAATATTCACAGCACTAACCAGTTAAGTGCTGCTGAATAGCAGCAATCACCAGATCAGTGAAGTTTACCTAGGCAGCAGCTTCTTCTACCTGGTTAAACCCCTTTGAATATTGACCCTGATTATTAAAAAAAAAATTGCTACAGCATGAGAGTGTGGAGCTTGTGATAGAAATTCAATGCTGAGACAGTGATCTAGTTCTAGGGTTGCCAACTAGCTGGTTTTCAACTGGTCTGGCCAGTTTTTCAATGGTCAGGACGGCTGCCGGCAGAACCCTTCCTGTCTTTTAGTGGGAGCTGTTGCACACACTGTCACTCACTAGTGCAGCTCTAGTGGGTAGTATTCTCTTCTATAATTTTCTGTGAGTTCAAAATGGCCGGTGGGTTTTTCAGAGAAGTTTTAGCATTTACATGGAGGCAAGGTTCACACACTGGAGTGTCAGAACAGCAGGCAGGGCAAATCAGAAGGATGGGTCATAAAGAGGTCATCGCCAGCTTGCTCATCCCTGAGCCTTAAACTGAAGAGTCAAAGAAGAGCATGTCCGGAAAGACCAGTGTGAGTGACACCAGGGAGATAGAATACAACATAAAATCTAAACAACTGGCCTCATGCAGATCAAGATTTTCTGTCCTTTCTTCTAATGCTGTGAGGTGGGTCCAGTGATGTTATGGGATTGTTTAACACTACTAATACTACTATTACTCATTTCTATGACACCACCAGAAGTACACAGCACTGATCCAAGAAGCTTACAGAGGACATTTTTCAAAGTCATTTCTGTGCGTAAAACACATTTTACCATGCAAATCTGCCATCTAAAAACTATCCTCCCTCAATGTTATTAAAAGTATGTATGGTGTTCCACAATGCGCATTCTTTCAGTTGTATTGGAGGAGACATTCTCAGGGGAATTTTTAGGTTAGAGGACAGGATTAACACCTCACGGATTTCATTTTCACATCCGAGTATATTGTTTTCTATTAAGACAGAACACAGATGCAAGAGTCCTATAACAAGTTTTAAAAGGAAAATATGCTACTACTTTTTGTCTGACAACTGGTACAAAGCACCACAGACAGGCTCATAGACATTTACACGCATTCACACACACATGAGGCTTTGGGAATATATTTTATACAAAAAGCTTCTCATCATAGAGAGATGGGGTTTCCGGGTTTAATATTTAAAAGCAGCCTTGAGTAGGTGTCTATTTTTCATATTTGGTTTTTGCACTTAACCCTTTTAGCAGACCATTTATATTGCTTTTATTATGAAAGAAATCAGAGAAGTCATAGAATGAATCATAGAAGTCTTGATTTTAGAAACAGAATAGCAACTGCAGTGAAGCCTGCTTATAGCTAGTGGAAATTGAATTTATTACTTCTTTGTTATGTCCGTTGTAGAAGAAGAATATATTTGCCTGGTATATAGTTCCGCACTGTTGGCTTGGGCCTCTGCTAAACTGATGCATTATTTCTTCTCAGTTCCAAATCTGTATTTCTTTTATCATATTACTTACAAATTAAAGTGTGGTAATGGCAGCTTTTAAACTATTAGAGCAAGGTGATGTTGAATCATTATGGCTGCATTCAGGTACAATGCTAATCAGATCTCTGCAAACTGTTAAAACAAGAGAAGGTAACAGGCTAGTATTGGGTGACCTGGCAGGACCTTTAAATACTGCCAGTGATAATAGTAATATAGGAGTCAGTTTTCAAACGATTTAGGTTCCTAATATTGCTGTAACCCCCGATTGTATTGTAAAATCACACACTATTTACCAGTATATCCTGTTATGTCACAAGTAGAAAGAGATACCTTGGGTATGACTCACACCAGAATGAGGGGAACATTAAGAATGTAATAGATTCAGCTATCCTTGTCTCTATACTATGTGCCAATAATCCTTCTCTCTTCTGTTGTTTATATTTGTTTGGCTCTTCAACCAGGCCTTTAACGGAAGAAGTAGATGACATCGGCTGCACATAGTCTAGCAGGACATGTTTATCCACGCCTACCCTAGCTAAGATAATGTTCAAGCACCTTTCTGACTCCATTTGCAACTTTCTTTAAACTAGTCCCTTATTTTCTTACTCCTGTTACTCTGTTTTATCTATCTATAAGTTCCATCTTTGCTTACACCCTATGCTGTCTGTTAAAATGTTTTATTGCGTATTGTGTTGACATTGTAATGTAGCGTACCATGCTGTACGTTGTATTGTTGTTTGAATATTTTTACTGCTATAATTGACTTTTGTTTATGTTTCACTTATTCTTGATGTACACCGCTTGAGTGAATTCCTTCAAAAAGGCAGTAAATAAATCCTAATAAATAAAAAAATGTGTAAGGTGAGCGAATATACGTGGGCTACCCCTGCCCCCTCTTCAATATCCCCAATGAGACAAGCCACATTGGAATATTTTTGGGCACCACTGGGTCCTACATTATCTGCCTCTTCACCCTTGCCTGTGGTGGAAGCTTCAGGCGGCTGTTTATGGGATTTGTGCCACAAGATGTACGAGGAGAGATTTGAGGACCTGACAATATATACCCTGGAGGAAAGGAGAGGTAGGAGTGATATGATACAGACGTTCAGATATTTGAAAAGTATTAATCTACAAACAAACCTTTTCCAGAGATGGGAAGGTGGTAGAACTAGAGGATGTGAACGGAGGTTGTAGGGGGGGGGGGGGGGGGTCGACTCAAAAATAATGTCAGAACAATCCAACATAGACATCTGTCCAGGTTGATGGGAAGAGTTGGGTCTTGTTCATGATTTTTTTTTGGGGGGGGCTTCCAGGTCAGAGTTGGTCAAACAATCCCTACTGTGCTGAAAGGGTAGAGGTGTCTCATCAATAGAGGTGTCTCATCAATAACAAGGCTTACAGGCAGTCTATGTAGTGTGACCTAATGGCTTGCACACCTGCTTTGATGCTACCAAATGGAGTTCAAATCCCACTGTAGCAGCTGATCAGCATGCACATTTTAACCAAATTGGCTGGCTACAGTAATAGAGAGAGCGATTTTGCTTTGGAGAACAGACCCATCCAGGGGCAGACTGACAGTGAGCTGGGCCCCCAGGGCACAAAGGGATATGGGCCCTGCACTACCTACCAAAAAGGAAGAAACTAGATGGAAGCTAGGGGAAAGTGTGTCTCCTACTGCCGTGGACCCTCAAGTGCTGCCCTAGTGTTTATGTTTATTCCACACTTGATATCTCATTAATAAGTCTTCCCGTGGAGTAATGTGTCTCAGACTGTTTACGTGTCTCCTGGGTGTGGAAGTGGTCCTATGAGAGGTCTCCAAGAGAACCATCTGTGGTTGGGTGTGCCATACTGAAGTGCTCCATTTTGTATGGATATAAGATATGTTAAGTTACCCAGGTCCAGGCTGGAGATCTTTGGACTATCCTGGATTTCTGACTACCCCATCCTGGTGCATTATGGGACTTGCAGCACTGATTTTGCTGGGCAGGATCAGGCACTCCAAATCCCACACTGCTTTGGGAGAGGGAGTTGGTGTTGTTAGCATGTGATGATGTCGTACTGTATGTTTTTTTTCCCCTTGGCATTAGATACTGGCAATCTCACTCTCTGAACTGAGCATGCTGATCTTCAAAAACATCTTCAGAAGACAGACACAGTAGGCTACATAGTAGATGAGGTACTATACAGGCTAGAACAGTTGTCTTGTCATACTTGAAAACAGAACAGTGATGCACCCAGGCTGCTGCACTGTGTACCCTGTATCATGTGGTTACTATAAACGGTATTCCTAGGAGGCTCTGGGTCCATAGCTGTACACTTTCTCCCCAGATCTGCCAAGTTACGCATTCCAGGAGGGAGACTGTTTGGCCAGTCCAGGATTTCTTCCAACCTCATCCTGGTGCATTCTGGGACCTGCAGCACTGATTGCAATGGATAGAATCAGGGACTACAAATCTTACACTACTTTGGAATGCAAGTGTAACACCAGACCTGGCTAAAAACTCTCCCTTATGCAATGGGTAACTTGGCAGCTCTGTCTCCCCCACAATTCTAAGCCTGTTTATAAACTAGAAATCTCTGTGCCACAAAAGATGAGGACATGTGGTCGAGAAAGCAAAGTCCAGTACTCGCCCCATGCTACAGCTGAGACCGAGTCAGCAGAAAGCCACTGAAAAGAGACAGCACTAGGAAGGGGGACAAGCTCTGTTGAAGGCCCCTCATATATGTGTGTGATGCTCGACTCTATAGCTTTGAGGAAGCTCCCCCAATTCTAGAAACTTCTACCTGCTGTTCTGGCAAGATATGGCTTCCCAATACAGAAGAAGCTTACAGCATAGGTGTCCTGTTCAACATGAACAGAGATTAAGAGAAAATAGCACCAAGATCATTACTTTGCCCACAAAAATCAGCATCAGTGCTGAAAAAGCAAGTAATGCATGTTCCATCCTAGTAGATGAGGTAGAGTAGAGGTTAGAATAGTTAGCTTATCAGTTAGGGGTTGTAGGTTCAAATCCCACCAGAGGCCTGTCTCCTGGTATTAGATTTTTTTAAACTCATTGCTGATTTTCTACTCTGATTGCTGGTACGTGATGAACATAATGATGCTTAATAACTGCACTGATAGCCACAGATGCTATAATTAATGCTGAGGTGGATGCCATTTTGTCTTTAGGACTCCAGAGAGTGTGTTGTGTTCCCATGCTCTTCTGTGATTTTGGTATTACTTGGTGATACTCAATGATATTTGGCGATTTTGCTGTGTGTTATAACCCAACCAGTGGTGTAGCCAGACAGCCAATTTTGGGTGTGCCTGAGCCCAAAGTGGGTGGGCACAAACTTTTCTCTCTGCCCATGCTCCTTTCCTCCCCCCTCTCTCCATCCCTCCCCCGGCACCTCCCAACTCAAATTACACTTTAGATCATAAAGATCCACAAGCTCTGCCTGCTGAAAACTTCCTCTGAAGACAGCCAGAAATTGCTTTTACCAAGCTTGGTAGGCAGCAGTAGCAATAACTCCTTGAGTCACCAATGCTGGCACCCCATGCATGCTTAGTTATCGGTGGCTCAAGCTTACAGTAGTAGAAGGGAGTTTTGGCTAGCTTCAGAGGAGGTCCTCAGCTGATGTAGCTTGGGGATCCCCACCAGCTACAGCAAAAGTCAGGACTAGTGTTAGACATGCTAGGGCCCAGGGCAGAAAATCTAGAAGCCCCACCCCCAGTTCCCTCCTTTCACTGCCTCCCCTCTAATCTTCCCACCTACCATTACAATCACACACTAAATACAGAACAATGGATCACAAATATATAGACAAAAATTGCTACAGTGGAGAAATAAAAACAGAAATGTATTTCTTTTTCTACTGAGCATAGGCGCCCGGTATAAGAGGCTTGGGGAGGCTATGCCTCCCCAGCCACAGCAGGATGGATCAGCTGTTTCTATAGAAATGCTAAATAGTAGTAGTAGTAGTTCTCTGGTGAGTCCCGCTGCTCTGGGGGGTTTAAATAGCAGCAGGCTGCAGCTGCAGTGAAAGCCTCTAGCCTTTTGTAACCAGTTGTAATTTGATTACCTGCTGGGAGAGCAGAGCAGGGGGGGTTGGCTGGACTTGTCCTGGGTTGCCATGGAGATATTTAACTAGGCTGAATTCCTGCACATGAGCACTTCATACCAAAGAGAGTTGCACTGACCCCTGAAATTTTAAAAGTGCTAAAAATAAGTTTTAAAAGTATTTGAAAGAACATTTTATTTTCATTATAGTGTTTGGAATATGTCCACTTTGAGAATCAGGTGCTCAACATTAAAAGTTTATATTTATTTATTTACTTATGTATGGCATTTTATCCCACATTAAACATGAATTAGGATGTTTTGTGGCTCTACATGAGAATTGTGATATTATGATCCCTTGTTTCATATTGTTGACGGTCTATATTTTCCAATGGGTGGTATATTGGTGTATTAGGTTCTGCCCAGTGTAATATTTATGGTACAGTAAAGTTCTGAGTGTGTTTTTGCACAAAGTTGTGCATAGTGTTTTGCAGTTGAGCGATTGTGGTTAGTATATGCTTTGAGCAACCACTTTATTCTTTGACATATGATACATATCTAATATCTAAATTTAATAAAAGGTATTAATTGTGACTTTTATTTTTTCTGTGTGTTATAGACAATTATGGATTTAAGCTGTACCCCTGGCCCCACCCCTAACCCCGCCCCCTTTAGCCTCCCCAAACAGTTGAGCCACCGACCGCCTATGCTACTGAGCACAATAAAATGACATCCGCTATGCACATTTCTCAAGCTAACAATTTCAGTTAATAAATTCAAAATAAAATGCCTGTTGTACCTTTGTTGTCTGGTCATTTTATTCTTCCATCATGTTGGTTCCAATTTCTCTTTTCCACTTTCCTGCCTTTCTGTTAATTCTTCTTCAAGCAGTTGCTGTTGCTTTTCTCCACTCTCGTTCCATTCCCTCACTACACCTGCCTCTGACATATTGATCTTTCATTTTAGCTCTTTCCTATATTTCTTCTTTCCTGCTCTCTGCCCACTCAAATTTCATCCTCTAACCCCTTTCCTTCTTTTTACTTTTCAGATATCTATCAGATTTCCATCTCCTTCTTTCACCCACTAGCTCTCCTATTCCCCCATCTCACTCGTTCCCCAGCCTTCCATCTTCAGTCTACTCCCCATTATCATATTTCTACTCCCTGTAATTACTATCTTTCTCTTGTTCATTTCCTTACCACCACCACCCCTTGGCCTCTCCCACATGGTTTCACCAGCTCAGTGTCTCCCGCCTTCCAACCCTTCTAGCTCAGCATCTGCTTCCTCTTTCCCCACCATCTACCCCTGGATCCAACATCTCCCTCCTTCTTCCCTCCTCCTGTGCAGCATCTCTCCTTCCTTCCCTCTCCTCCACCCTCATGTTCAACATCATTCCCTCTCTTTTTCCTCTTCCCTCTCTCCCTTACCATTGCATTCCAAGTCTAACTTCTCTTTCCACCTTGCAGCATCTCTCCATCTCTCCCTTCCCTCTATCACCAAGTCCTACATTTCTCCCTCATCCCTTTATCCCCAGTGCAATATCTTTCCCTCCCTCCCAGGTCCAACATTTATTCTTCTCTTGTCCTTCACCCCTCCTTCCCTCCCCACTCTACCCTACATCTAACAATTATCCCTCTCTCTCCCCCCTTGCAGCATCTCTCCCTCTCTCCCCATGTCCCAACAATGATCCCTTTCTTCTACCCGCCCATGCATCTCCCTCTCCCCTCTACTCCCATGCCGAACAGTTTTCCTTCTCTCCTACACCCCCTGTGCATCATCTCTCTTCTCTCCCTCCCATCCACTCTCATGCCCAACAATTTTCATTCTCTCCAAACCCCCCTCCACTCCTATGCCCAAGCAGCCCAACAATTTTCCCTCTCTCCATTACCCCCCCCCCCTTGCAACATCGAGAGCATCACAGCCAGTGGCGTAGCCAAGGGTGGGCCTGGATGGGCCCAGGCCCACCCAGTAGCAGCACACCTATGATGTGACTGGCAGGGATCCCTAAGCCTCACCAGCCAAAAACTCCCAACAACTGTCCCTCCTGCATACCTTGTAAATAGCAGATCTTCGCCTGCAGCGAGCAGCGACTGATACATACTATTCGCACCAGCCCCACAGCCTTCCCTCTGATTTATTCCCACCTATGCGGAAACAAGAAGTTGCATCAAAGGGAAGGCTGTGGAGCCAACATGAGCAGTGTGTATTAGTTGCTGCATGCGAGGGAGGGAGGATGTTTGAGAGACCAAATGGCATGCAGGCGAGAGAGGGAAAGACCAAATCACTTGTGGGACAGGGCAAAGTTATTCTGCCCACCCATCCTGGGCCCAGGCCCACCCAAAATTGGATGTCTGATCACAGCACTGCAGCACCTTTCAAAGGGTCACTGGCAGCATGTAAGAAAGAATTGCTGCACTGCTGCCGGCTGACCTAGAAGCCTTCCCTCTGCTGCGTTCCTCCCAGGAAATTACATCATATTTGGGGGGGGGGGGGGGGAAAGATGGGACAGAGGGAAAGTTTCTGGGTCAGCCGGCAGCAGTGATTCTTATACGCTGCTGGCAACCCTTTGAACAGGCGCAGCAGAAGAGGGAAGACTTCTGGGTCAGCCGGCAGCAGCGATTCTTATATGCTGCTGGCGACCCCTTGAATGGGAGCTCCGGCATTGACAAAGGTGCACTGCTGCTGGGTGGGCCTGAGTCCAAACTGGGTGGGCCCAGGCCCACCCATGGCTACACCCCTGGACCCAACCCTATACCCATTACATCACCAGTTTCCTCCCTTCTCACCTATAACTGTTCCACTTCTGTCCATTCCTCCCTTCCCACAACCTGCTCTCCCTACCCCACCCCCACTCCTCACCCTGTATACCATCCCTGTATGCAACTTGGTGTGTTTGTTTGTGTGTGGGTGTATCTGTATTTGTATGTGTATTAGTATTTGGCTCAGTGTTTGTGTATTAGTGTGTGTGTGTGTGTGTGGTGTGCTGCAGCCACTTGTTTTTGTTGTGTCCCTGTCATTGTTGCTGTCCCATTGTTTATGTATTTGCGCGTGTGTGTGTGAGTGAGTGCTTATGTGTGTGTTTGTGACTGCAGCACACTGTGTTGGCTGAGATGTTCCTCGGGTGGTTGATGGTATTAGGGGGGAGGGAGGGACAGGCCCAGCAGGGGTTTGGGAAGGGGAGAGGGAGATGGAGAGGGCGAGGGCAGGCACAACAGGTAAACAGGCCAGGACTAAGTATCTGGCCCAGTTTAGATTTAATAAGAAGACCATCAGGGCCGGTGCTAGGGTCTCTGGCATCCACCTCCAAGCTCAGTTGGCACCCCCCCTGTCCAGCATCTCCTTTCTCTCTGCTCCCTCCCACTTCTCCCACCCCACCCCACCCCACCCCCTTTTTCAGCCCAGAGCCTTAAATGGTGAACAAAAGTTTGTTTGTTTTTTTAACTCAACAGCTTTTTAATTTATTTGAAAGCTTCCCATATGTAGATATAAATATCATGAAATAAAATTGAATATCACTAAAACTGCTTAAAAATTATTGTAGCTGGTGGAAACAGCACTAATAAAGGCTGTATTATCTGCTCCTTTTTCTACACTGTTCTATACAATACAGTAATAGATGGCCAAATTTCAATGAGGATATCCTGTTTCTTGATGGGTTCATCTTAACTGTTGTTCCGCCTTGGGAAGCCTCGTATTATAAACATTGGAAGTAAAATTAAACTCTTCTTTCATTGGAGCACATGGATTCACATCTTCACCTCATCTCTTTTGTACAAATGGATTATTCTGTTTTTTTGTACAAATGGATTATTCTGTTTTGAGCATGTTTCAGGGACAAGTAGTTTTCAGAAGTTAAAATAATAAAAATAAATATTTTCTTTCATGCAGATCGTTCATTTGCTTAAACATAACTAAATGGGCTATAAACCCCTAATGCAGTCCCTACCGCCTCCGCTGCAGTAATGCCGCCATCCCCCTCTCGCATACTACAACCCCCTCTCCCACACACTACAACCCTCCCAAGAAGACCTAACTTGATCCATGAAGGCAGCCCTGGTAGTGTAGTGGTCTCTGCTGAGGCGGGAAAGAATCCCACTCTTTCCTGCCCTCTGCCACTCCTCCATCTCCGCTTTGCTCTTCTGTGCTCTGCGTGTTTAAAAAGGCATACCCTACCGATCCAACGTAAATGCCTGATCTCTGCAACACAACCAAACTAAGGCACGTAATGGACATAACACAACTCTTCCGTTGTCCGATTCCCTAATGTGGCTGTGCCACATGAACTTGATCTTACCACAACATCACCCTGTATTTGTTCACACCGGAGCCTGCAAAGGCCTCTCCGGTACTATGTAAGCCACATTGAGCCAACAAATAGGTGGGAAAATGTGGGATACAAATCAACAAATAAATAAAATAAATAAAATGGCTGCCGAGACTCATTATATAAGGTATGAGGTGAGACAACATATGTATACCTGATCTTGATTTATCCTTGACATTTTTAGGGCATAGACCATAGAAGTCTGCCCAGCACTGCCTTGTTCTAAAATGTCTGAAGTTGTTATCATAGCCCCTGAAAAGCTCCACTCAAGCCCATCCAAGTCTACTCAGCCTTGATCAGGGCACAGACCGTAGAAGTCTGCCCAGCACTGGCTTTCCTACTTAATCTCCACTAAGCTTTTTTGGATCCGATCCTTCTAAACAGGATTCCTTTGTGTTTGTCCCACGCATTTTTGAATTCCGTTACAGTTTTAATCTCTACCACTTCCTGTGGGAGGACATTCCAGGTATCTACCACGCTCTCAATGAAAAAATACTTCCTGAAATTATTTCTGTCAGCTCCATTTCAACTTTAGTTCATGCCCTCTAGTTCTACCACCTTCCCATCTCTGGAAAAGGTTTGTTTGTGGATTAATACCTTTCAAATATTTGAACATCTGTATCATAATCACCCCCGTTTCTCCTTTCCTCCAGGATATACATGTTTAGGTCAGCAAGTATCTCTCTCCGTGTATGTCTTTTGCTATGTAAAACCCCTATCATTTTCATTGCTTTTCTGTGAACCACTTTAAGTCTTTTTACATCCTTAGCAAGTAAGGCCACCAAAACTGAACAAGATACTCCAAGTGGGGCCTCATCAATGACTTGTACATGGACATCAACACCTCTTTTTTCTCCTGGTTATTCCCCTTTCTATGCAGCCTAGCATCCTTCTGGCCATGGTCACTGCCCTGTTACACTGTTTTGTCACCTTGAGATCTTCAGACATCATCACCCCAAGGTCCCTCTCCTGAGCTTTAGAAATGTTAAATAGTAGTAGTAGTAGCTGAGCTTACCAATTTCTCCCCTCCTATCTGGTGCGTCTCTTTTGTATTTCTGTACTCCAAGTGCATCGCTCTGCACTACTTGGGAGGGACTGTGAGTGTGATGATGGTGGTTACTAGTGCGATGGTATGAGCTAATGATTGGCTAAAAAACACGCACTTGATACTGAGCACTATTGTATTATACAACACAACACACAGTAGGAATAACAGAACATAGTGAAAACATATTCAGGTTTCTAGTACACTACAGATATGAAATTTCAACTTCCAGACCCTTGATCATTTTTCTAGCATTTGGAGATCCCTTCTCATGGTTTCTATTCCCTCCAGGGTATTCACTCTATTGGTATCTTCATGTCATCCGCAAAAAGACAAAATTTTCCTTCTAACCCTTCAGCAATGTCTCGCACAAATATATTAAACAGAATCGGCCCCAGCACTGACCTTTGAGGCACTCCTCTACTCACCTTCCTTTACTCAGAGTCGATTCCATTTAACACCAGCCTTTGCTGCCTGTTGGTCAACCAGTTTCCAATCTAGTTCAGCACGTTCAGCTTATTCACGAGTCTTCTGTGAGGGACCATATCAAAGATTTTGCTGAAATCCAAATAGATTTAGCACACGTCTTTCATTCAGTTCTTTGGTCACCCAGTCAAAGGAGTCAATCAGATTTGTTTAGCAGGATTTTCCTTTGGTAAAGCCATGTTGCCTCGGTTCTTGTAACCCATTTGCTTCTAGAAAGTCAACTATCCTTTCCTTCAGCAGCTATTCCATTATTTTTCCTACCACTGATGTGAGGCTTACCAGCCTGTAGTTTCCCACTTCTTCCCTGTCTCTGCTTTTGTGAAGAGGGAACATCAGTTCATCTCCAGTCCCACGGAACCGCTCCCAACTCTAAAGATCTATTAAATAAATCCTTAAGAGGTTCCGCCAGGACTTCTCTGAGCTCCCTCAGTATTCTGGGATGTATCCCATCCAGCCCCATAGGTTTGTTCACTTTCAGATTTTCAAGCTGTTTATAAATGCTTTCTTCCTTGAACAGTGCAATATCCACTCCATTCCCAGATATTCCTTTGGCAACTGACTGCGTTCCTTCTCCAGGATTTTCTTCCATGAACACTGAAGAGAAGTATTTGTTTAGCACGTTCACTCTATCCTCATCACTCTCCACATAGCTATTTTCAGTATCTTTCAGTCTTGCAATTTCATTCCTATTTTTTTCTCCTTTCCCCTAAAAAAGGTTTTGAGTTAAGTAGCTGGTTCTTGAGAAGTCTAAGAAAGAATAAATTATAAAAACATAAAATATAAAAAATATTAAGTAAAAGTGAATATAAGTGTTTTGATTGATATTGAGACAAGTTATTTTATGCCAGTGATTGATGCAGCAGGTTTATTCATATAATTTTTTTAAATTGAAATGCCCAGCATTATCTGAGGCTTTTTTCCTCCCTGTTTTATGATTCTATCTTGTATTTGAGCGTGACTAGCAAGTCTAGTTAATGATAAATCAAGATCTCACTTCACTATAACCATGTTCTGGTTTGACACTCTCAAGATAGTCTATACATGTCCTTTACAGTGGTTGATGAAAAGGCCTTTGATAGGCTTGAATGGATTCCTCTCTAAGATGTTGAATTGGTTTCAATGTCATTAGGATTTTATAAAAATGATTAAAGGGTCCTTTTACTAAGGTGCACTAATGGATTTAGCATGCGCTAAATGATAAGACACCTATTATATTCCTATGGGCATCTTGTCATTTAGCAAGTGCTAATCATCAGCGTGCTAAATCTGTTAGCGCACTTTAATAAAAGGACCCCAAAATGTCTTTACACTGCCCCTAGATAATAGAGCAAGATGGCATGGCATTCATGCATACAAATGACTTTTGTCTACTAAAAGACAAGAATATTACTGTAAAATTGATAGGTAGACAACGTCCCGATAATAAGAAATTGTTTCTGCTGCTAGATGATTTCACTGATGTAAATTCTGTTCTGAACATTAGTGATTCTACTTCATCATCTGCTTCTGACTTAGCGTTGTTTTTTTAAGAATAAAATTTTGTTAATTAGAGAACAACACCCTTCATTTGATGAACAGCCCTTACCTGGTAGCACCTTGGCTGAATACTGGCTGACTGATTTCTGAGTCAATTTGATAAGATTGAAGTTTCAGAATCTAAATGTATGGATCTAAAATATTTTAGATCTTTTTGCTGTTTGACCATTGTTCTCCATATTTGATGAATCGAGCTTCCTCTCAATATCTAATTGTTTTAATAGATTGGCTAAGTTTTCATCTAGAAAGAGATAACGTTTCCATTTTAGGAGGAGATATAGTTGAGGTCTAGCTTATCTGAGGTTAGTAACTGTCGTCCTGTGGCATCCATTCCTCCTTTTATTAAAATAATAGGTTATGTCACAGAGCTATTCAATGACTACTTTTCACGGCATGATTTTCTTAGTTTAGAAATTGCAACTCTGGGAGGGAAGTTGGATAAGCTTTTGTGTAGTCTGGTTATAACCTTTATTGTTGGAAAATGTAATATGAGGGGCACTTTCGATATGATGTCTAAATCTGATTTTGAATGTTTTCCTGAAAACATCCAAAAATCAAGTTGGAAACATAGCAATTTTTGAACCAGAAAAACTTTTATCTTTTTGTTTTGAAAATAGCCATTTCCTAGATGTTTGTAGACTTTTTGTGCTCAGTGTGTTTCTCTTTTGTGACCATTTCTGGAAAAAAGAAGTCCAAAGGAAAAACACACAAAAAGAAGCCATTGGGACGAATGTGGGGCCAGCATGCTTATTAGACTGGCCACACAGACATCTCAGCAGAGCAGTGGAGCACCCTAGGGGGCGCTGAAGTGGACTTCACATAAAAGGTCCCAGATATACATCTCACGTCATCCCCTTATATTTTATGGGGAGCTCTCCAAAACCCACCAACAGTCTACTGTACCCAACTGTACACCAACAACAAAGCCCTTATGTCTGCAGGTATCACCTATATGTGGGTACAGTAGGTTGTTGGTGGGTTTTGGATGGGTCACACTTTCCACCACAAGTGTAACAGTTAGAGTGGGATATGGGCCTGGGTCCCCTTCTCTACAGTATATGGCACCGACCACTAGGCTACTCCAGGGACCTGCTTGGTGCTCTAATAAGACTGGGCATAACATCTGAAGATGTCATAGAGGCTGGTATGTACTGTTTCTTTCACATCTTTGGAGGGGGTGGGAGAAGGTCAGTGACCACTGGGGGGAAAAGGGGAGGTCATGTCTTAATCTTTCCAGTGGCCATCTGGTCATTTAGGGCACCTTTTGGTCGCTTATTTGTGATTGAAACATGTCTAGACCAAGACATGCCGCTTTGCGCCTCTTTTTGGATGTTTTTCTGTTTCAAAAATGAGCCCCTGTATGAGAGAGAAAACCTGGAAGATTGAAATGAATCTTTTATTTTTCAATAAATAATATGTTGTATATTAGATCCTTAGCTGGTGTGGAATTCTATTTTCTGGGATGGGGCACTGTCTGTCCTCCTTGAGATTTTGAGGGGTGGATGAGGAAAGGGAGAACCTTTCATACTGGCAGAAAAGAGGCAAAAGACAAACCGCCCGATATTCAAAGCCATTTAAATGGCCAGGATAGGCTTCTGGCTGTTTAAAAGGCTTGCCTGGGGCTATCTGTGGATACTCAGCTGCACTTAACTGGTTAGTTAAGATCCCCGCTAACTGGTCTTCCCCTAACTGGCTAGATTAGAAGCAGGCTGGGGGCAGAGCATTAGTGGAGTGCAAACTTAGCCAGTTAGCGGTGTTTTTCAGTCTGCTAACCAGCTAAGTAACTGCAGGAAGGGCCCCTTTTAAAAAGGCATGATAGAGCTACCGTGCGGGTACAATGCGCTAAATCCGAGGTAGCACAGGAGCCCGGCGGCTGTTCCAAAGTTGGGCACTCAGTTTCCTGAGGTAGAAAATAATTGCAAGAACCCATTTTGTCCCCTCACCTTAAACGCCAGCTTCTTGGTTTCCCATTTTCATTCCTCTAATTTTGTCGCCATTCCTGGCAGATACAGGTTCTGGTCATCCTGATGTCCGATTCTGTTGAAAATTAAGGGGATTTTTTGCTTACTTTGGTCATTTTAACCATCCATATAGCGGAGCTTGCAACCACAATCAGGGCCAGTAGACCATTGCGATATTGTCTTTCCTTTTTCGTTCACAAATTCTTCTCTATTCACATGTTTAATTTTTGTTACAGTTCGTTTCCAGTTGCTGTCATCATGCTTTCAGGTTTTTTTTAGTATTTTGGCAGGATTGCTTTGCCTTGCAGCTCTGAATGATCAGTTAGGCTTAATAAAACATGGGCCCAAACACGTATTACTGTGCAAAAATATCACTACAAATTAATTAAGTTGACCTAAATTAGCTCTTTAAAATTAGTTATAGCAGTAGTTAGCAGAAACAAAAATCCTGTGAATGCAAAGTGATTAATATGTTAGAAAATTAGCCTTTTTAATTTCTTTTCCTGTGGGACTACTTCTTCTGGAAGTAGCTGGATTTTGCATAAAGCCAACACCAAAAGTTTGCAATGGCTAATGTGAGGATTTGACATGTTTTCCAGGAAAAATAAGTAAGTAGATAATGAACAGCCCTATGAATGAATATGTCAGTAAGAAAATCTCAGTTTCTACCTAAAGTGGACTGATCAGCTTTTTGCACAACATCCTTTATACTGTCCCTTGTACATTATTGAGTAGGGGTGTGCAGGCCAGGCATTTTCATTTTGTTTAATTTACCATGTTGTTTATAGGTTTTTTTTTTTCATTTTATTTGGGTTGCATTTGGGGCAATGTTTCAATAGGGTGCACTATTGCACAATTATACACACTATTGATTGCATTGGAAAAATCTCCAAATTTTGGAGTTTTTCCCTGTCGTATCAGGCTACAAATGATATGAAACAAATGTACATCTCTGTTATAAAGCAACAGGTTTAGTTACGTCACTCTAGTACATAAAGATACGTTGCTATTTGGTTAATAACTGAGGTATGTAATATCCAGTCAGTGAGGCATTACAGTGACTAGGATCACATTAGGAAACTGGACACAGTAGTGAAGGACAAAAACACAAGAACAGTAATGCTAATCGACAGGGTCGCTGAGAGGGGGGGACAAGGGGACAAAATTCCCGGGGCCTGGGCCTCCAAGGGGGGCCCGGCGCCGCAGTCCCACCCACCACCGGGCCCCTTCCACCCGAACCCCCGCCAGCAGAAGTGCTATCTTCTGACTCGTCTCCGGCGTGCGTGGCCCACACAGACGCGCTCCTCTCAGCTGATCTTCGCTGTATGCATGGCTTCTGTGCGTCTGACGTCCTGCACGTGCAGGACATCAGACGCACAGAAGCCCTGCAGCGTACAGCGAAGATCAGCTGAGAGGAGCGCGTCTGTGTGGGCCACGCACGCCGGAGACGAGTCAGAAGATAGCACTTCTGCTGGCGGGGGTTCAGGTGGAAGGGGCCCGGCCCGGTGGCGGGTAGGACTGTGGTGCCGGGCCCCCCTCAGGGGGGGGGCGGCGACAACCTGGGGGGGTGGCAGTGGGGGCGGGGCCCAGGGGCCCGGGGGCAGCCTTGTCCCGGGCCCTGCCCAGTCTCTCGGTGGCCCTGCTAATCGATATATTGGTGTCAAGTGACTGCTGTGTTCTATGTGTGGAGAAAGTGAAAATTCTGAAGAACAAAAAATGCAGAAAGCAAGAAAATGAGGCAGAAGAATATAGAAATTATCCTGTTTTGGGAGCCAAAGGCTTGACTGAAAAGAACTTTCATGTGTGTTTTGGTATTTTATCTGTAATATTACACCCTATAAACTCCAGAAGGAAGCTGTAGGCAGGAGAGAACTAGCAATAAATTTGAGAGTTTGAAATCATATTGTCATGGGCAAGGCATCTCTGGCACGGATTAGCTCTGCTTACTCTGTGTTTCCTCAATATCCACATTCCATTAAAGAGCAGTTCTGAAGAATAAGTTCCTTTTTCAAGCAACACAGGTCTTTATTGAGGTTTCACACAGCAAAACACAGCTTTAACTTAGGTAGCCAGATTAACTTTACAGTACTGTAAGGGGCTTCCATACTCCACTCCATACAGTCTTGTTCTTTGTCCTTTAGCGTCTCCTGCCAAACCCCTAAACTCTGGGGAAAAATGAGGGGAACTCTGCTTTCATTAGTCCTTTGTAGGGCTGGTATTCAGGAGCCCTGAGAGGGCTTTTTCTCTCACCCCTTTTATCTTCTCTTTCTCTCTTCAGTTCTATCAATCAGTTTTCTTTTCCACAACTTTGTTCTGTCCCCAAACTTTCTTTCCAAACTTGCCCATAATCAATAGCTGTGTTTAGCCACCAGGACTGGGGCAACCTCATTCCTTGCAGTGTTACTTGACACACTGGCCCACCTGTGCTACCTTGGGCCTACATAAACCATAATGTCTTATGCTTTGGAACAAAAAAAGATAACAAAATGAAACAGTTAAAACTTATCTCCATGGCAAGGTCCTACTCTGCAACTTTAGGGCTGTTCTCTTTAATCGCCTGCTCACGGTCCTTGCCTACATCCATGTCTTCAGGCCTTTCCACAGCATTTGTGTTTTGAGGCCCTGTCTCCATGGGCTAGGGCTCTTCTTGTGGCTTTTCTTCCCCCCCCCCCCCCCCCCTCTTTCTCCTCTCTAGCTGCCTGGTTTTTCAATCCCCACCCTTGAAGTCACTCCTTCCTTTTTCAATTCTCACCCTTGAAGTCACTCCTTCCTTTGATAGACAGCTAGAGACTTAGGGAATCTTGAAACCCCTCCCCTCAGATGTGTTCCCTGGGGCTTATCCTTAACCTCCTCACAATATCTAACATCCCCTGGCTTATGAGAGATCATTCTAGTCAGGGTATGAGCAAAACTAAACCTTTTGGAGACACTACACCTCTGTGGGAGAATATAACTTCCCCTCCTTTTCTTCAGGGGCAATGTCTCCAAGTGGGTTAGTTTTGCACATAACATGACAGTAATGAACCTCACTCCTAAGCCAGGGTATGTAGAGTAGGATCTCTATCATTCAAATTTACTGCTAACGCTTGCCATAGTACTTGCATTGTGCCAAGGAGAGCTTCCTTCTGAGTTCATCAGATGTAACATGGAGAGGCAATTTATCTAGGTGCACTTGGAAGTTCTTTTTGAGCAAGCCTGTGACAACCAAAACAATGGGAAATATTTCTGTATCTTTCTGCCACATTTACTTGGCCTTGGACTGCATTTCTTGGCACGTGAGGATCTTCTCTCTCTTTCCACGTGCTTCACTGAGTAATCAAATGACACCAACACTTTTATAATCAATGCCATTCTGGTGTTTTTCACTTTTACCAATATATCCAGTTTTCTTGCATCCAGATTTTTCTCAGTCAGGATGGGGATGTCCCAGATTATCATAACCTCTTCATTTTCCATAATTCTCTTAGGGTCATGATATATATTTTTTCCTGTTCACTGATGATGTAATGCTTACAGAGTTTCCAATGAATGAGATGCTTATACCTTTCTGTATAAAAATGTTCTGCCATCAGCACTTCACAGGCAGCCATGAGATGAGACACTGTTTCTAGTTCTTTCTTAAAGACTCTACAGATGTCTGTTGCACCAGATTTTTCAATGCTTGCTGTAAACCATCTCATCCATAATCTACTGTCCTGGGCTACAACTATCAATCGCTCATCCTTAGGTTTCAATTCACTTCTCCTTAACCATTTCTTCCAACAATGCACAGTTCCTGTTTGTTTACACTACAGTATGCTCTTTCTCACTAAGAAGGAAATTTGGAGGGAATACAAATTGAAAAGGGTCTTTGTTAGATCTGTAAGACTTGAGATATATGGATTGAGAAGGAAAACCATGGCCACAGAACTGATACCTGCTTGCAGTGGCGTAGCCAGACAGCCAGTTTTGGGTGGGCCTGAGCCCAAAGTGGGTGGGCACAAAATTTTCTCTGCTCCGCCCTCCCTCCACCACTATACCCACCATTTCTCCCCCTCCCCACCTATCCCCTCTGTATGCAGCATGTGTCCCTCCCCTCCACCTCATACACAGCCAAGACTTCTCCCTTCCTCACCCCTCCACCCCTTTGCTGCATCTCCCTCACCCACCAACCAAGCCTCATCTTTCCATCTTCCCTTCCCCCTGTGCAGCTGCTGTGTCCCCCCCATCTTCCCTCCCCCATGCGACATCTCCCCCCCCCCCCCCCGTGCAGCTGCAGCATCTCACCCTCCTTGCAGGCCCACCCAGCAGCAAAGTTCCTGACGGCGATTCCAGTCGCAGCGATTCCCACACGCTGCCTGCCGGCTGCCGCTCAACAATCTCCTCGTGCTGCTAAGCGCTAACCCGGAAGTCTCTCCTGCAGAGGAAAGACTTCCGGGTTAGCGCTTAGTAGCGCAAGGAGATTGAGCGGCAGCCGGCAGGCAGCGTGTGGGAATCGCTGCGACTGGAATCGCCGTCAGGAACTTTGCTGCTGGGCGGGCCTGACCCGAAATTGGGTGGACCCAGGCCCACCCGGGCCCGCCCGTGGCTACGCCCCTGCCTGCTTGTTGTATTAAAACTCACCAGTGTGGTTCAGTTTTCCACCTGACATCACATTTATGATATTTTTACACACAGAGAAATTTTTCAGCATTGCATGAGGGAGTGGGTGGTTCAAGGCAGGGTTTCTTTAGAAACACTCCCTCAGTGCTGCAGCTTAGTCAATTACAACAGGTGGCATAGCCATTGAGAGGGGGGCAAAATTCCCTGGGAGGCCCGGCGTTGGGGTCTCTCTCTTTCTTCTGCTCCTGACGGGACCCAGGTGATCACATTGCCTGCCTAGCAGCTGCTGGGCCCTCAGGCCGCATATGCTCACTTTTGAGACCGAGCATGTTTGACCTGAGGAAAGCAGCCACAGGGGCAGGCAATGCTGAGCAGGGGAAGGAGACACGCTGCCTGCAGCTGGTGGGGCCAGCCAGGGTACTTTAGGTGGGTGGCGATGATGATTTGGGGGGGAGGAGTGACAGCGACGATGACGATTCTGTCCTGGGCCCAGCTCAGTCTCTGGCGGCCCTGACAGGTGGCACTAGTCTGCTGAGACTAAGTCAGAGGGGCAGGGCTCAGACCAGGTTGGAGTCAAAAGTTCTCTGGAAGAATGGGAGAGATAGGCCCCAATACAGAGGTCTTCAGGTGGCAGTAAGGGCTTCTCCCGAAATGGCCTCCTGGCAAGTGCTTTACTTGCCACACAGCCATTTCTTAAAAAAAAGAAAGACCTACCTTTTACCCGCTGTGGTAAAAGGAGACCTTGGCGTGTGTCTTGACACCAGCGCAGGCCCCCTTTTGCTGCAGCTTGGTAAGTGACTTATCAACAATCCCAGTCAAGGATGATACCAGCACCGCTGACAGAGAACAAAACACAACTGATGAACAAGGGTCAGAAACTGACCTAGTAGGGGTTAAATGTTTAACCAATTTTTCTATTTCAAAATTTGTCAGCATAGTAAAGTAATCTCAGAGACAATTAGACCCACAAAACTGAGAATCATAATCCAAAATAACATTTTGAAAATCTGTGTCATACAATTTTGTAAATAACCAATCTCCATACATCTGTGCCGTCAGACTTTCATGAGTCTTTTCATTATTCTCATCATTCACCAAAAAGTTCACTACTTATTCCTAGTTTGTTCACAAAGAACCTTATTCATTCAATTTCAACAGATAAGATTCAAAGCCATCGCTATCTTTTAATTTTTTCCAACACCGTTCAGCTTTTCTTACATCACTTCGAACAGCTTTTAAAGCTGGAACAAACCATCTATCTTTCAAATCATGTTGTTTTACAATAGCTTTTTCCGGTGCTATAGTATCCAAGGATGTTAACGAGCTCCAAACATCAACCATCTCAAAGACATATCATCTATAAGTAACATTCTACGTTCCCACTCATCATTCAAAAGAGATCATTCAAATTTTGGCCGTGTCATAACATAATGCCTTCCAATACTAGATTAACTAATAGGAATGAACAAACGTCATGAATATTCATGATGCACAGCTACACAGTGCTTCACAGCATGCCAGAAATAGAATCCAAAGTATAACCTGCAATTATACAATGTTCACCAGGTTTACGGTGTGCTAATTTTTGTTGCCACTAATATTTAGTCATGTTAGATGCTGGCTAGAGTGCCAAGATCATATTGCATTGGCTGCAAAAGCAAACTGTGTTACCTATTTGTCATGTTAAGTACTGTACTTAGCAATATATTTACTCAGCCCTGTCATACAGGAGTTTAAGTGGTAAGCAGTAGCTCGGAAAATGAGTTTGTACTGGTGTTACTTTCATTTGCAACTACTGAGCATCTAAGTCTGTGTCGATTAAAATTTGTACAGAAGCAGTGAAACAGACTACTATTTGGCCTTCACAGTGCTCCCAGAATACTGCAAATCTTTGTTCCAGTCAGAGTAATTAACACCTTTGTAAAACACTGGTGACAGCATGCTAGCGCTGAGCAATTAGTATGTCAAGCCCCACCTGCTCATAAAAAGCCAGGCAATTACAAAAAACGATAATAATAATGTGTTAAAATTAGATTGGAAGCAGCACAACAGGTCAGCACAGAGGTTCTGTTCCTTTTTGTACTGCCTAATGAAACCTCCATGTACAGCTGGCTATCATGCAAAAAAAAAAAAAAAAAAGCAAGACAAAAAGGCACAAGAGAGGTGCATGCACTGTAATACACAAAGAGCTTGAAACTTGGGTTCTCTTTATTTTGCATCAAAAAGAAAAATAGAACTCATGTAACTTTATAATTACAATTTAAAACGAGGGATGCGCATTTAAAATGAGAACAGTTACTCTTGTAAAGGGGAGTGGTGGTGGAGGGAAAGGGGACTTGATATATGGCCTTTCTGATGTTTTTGCAATTACATTCAAAGTGGTTTACATATATTCAGGTGCTTATTTTGTACCAGGGGCAATGGAGGGTTAAGTGACTTGCCCAGAGTCACAAGGAGCTGTAGGGGGAATCAAATTCAGTTCCCCAGGATCAAAATCCACTGCACTAACCACTAGGCTACCCCCCCACTAGCAACATTCCATGTAGAAGACTGCCCTTGCAGATCAGCAATGCGGCCGCGCAGGTTTCTGTTTCTGTGAGTCTGACGTCCTGCACGTACAGACTCGCAGAAACTGAAGCCTGCGCAGCCGCATTGCTGATCTGCAAGGGCAGTCTTCTACATGGAATGTTGCTAGTGGAATAGCAACAATCCATCTAGAATCTCAAATGGTAGCAACAGAATCTCAATAGTAGCAACATTCCATCTAGAATCTCCAATAGGGAAAGGGAAATGGGACTTGATATACCACCTTTCTGAGGTTTTTGCAACTACATTCAAAGCGGTTTACATATATTCAGGTACTTATTTTGTACAGGGGCAATGGAGGGTTAAGTGACTTGCCCTGAGTCACAAGGAGCCTGCGCAGGGCAGGGCAGGCTTCTACATGGAATGTTGCTAGTGGAATAGCAACATTCCATCTAGAATCTCCAATAGTAGCAACATTCCATCAAGAATCTTAAATAGGGAAAGGAAAATGGGACTTGATATATCACCTTCTGGGTTTTTTTTGCAACTACATTCAAAGCGGTTTACATATATTCAGGTACTTATTTTGTACCAGGGGCAATGGAGGGTTAAGTGACTTGCCCAGAGTCACAAGGGGGTGCAATGGGAATTGAACTCAGTTCCCCAGGATCAAGGCCCACTGCACTAACCACTAGGCTACTCCTCCATTAGCAACATTTCATGTAGTATTCTGTTTCTGTGAGTCTGACAGACTCACAGAAACAGAAGCCTGCGCGGCCGCATTGCTGACCTGCAAGGGCAGGCTTCTACATGGAATGTTGCTAGTGGAATAGCAACATTCCATGTAGAATCTCAAATAGTAGCAACAGAATCTCAATAGTAGCAACATTCCATCTAGAATCTCCAATAGTAGCAACATTCCATCTAGAATGTCAAATAGGGAAAGGGAAATGGGACTTGATATACTGCGTTTCTGGGGTTTTTTTGCAACTACATTCAAAGCGGTTTACATATATTCAGGTACTTATTTTGTACCAGGGGCAATGGAGGGTTAAGTGACTTGCCCAGAGTCACAAGGAGCTGCAGTGGGAATGGAACTCAGTTCCCCAGGATCAAAGTCCACTGTACTAACCACTAGGCTACTTCTCTCAGGGCCCTTAAATCCCAGTTCTTCAAAAGATTAATGAAAGGGGTGTTCCCCCTCATTTTAAACTCTTGGAGCCTTGTTCACTAAGCAGCGCTGTAGGTGCGCAAACCTTTTAGTCTACGTTAATGATAGACACACATTATATTCCTATGGGTGTTTTTAGCATTAGTGCGTGCTAAAAGGTTTGTGTTCCTACAGCGCGGCTTAGTAAACAGGGCCCTAAATCAAAATATTTTTTGTGAAATGTGCTCAGAAAACCAGTTGTGGCTATACCAATATCAACAAATACGGCCAGTGTTATCTACACATGAAGTGTAGAGTGATGCACTTGGGGTGCAGAAACCCGAAAGAGAGAGATACTAAATAGGAGGGGAGAGATTAGTAAGCTGGACTCAGGAGAGAGACCTTGGGATGTAGGTGTCTGAGGATCTAAAGGTGAAGAAACAATGCGACGGCCGTGGCCAGAAGAATGCTAGGCTGCGTAGAGAGGGGAGTAACCAGCAGAAGAAAGGAGGTGTTGATGCCCCTCTACAAGTCTTTGGTGAGGCCCCACTTGGAGTATTGTGTTCAGTTTTGGAGGCCGTATCTTGCTAAAGATGTAAAAAGACTGGAAGCAGTGCAAAGAAAAGCTACGAAAATGGTATGGGATTTGCGTTGCAAACTGTACGAGGAGAGACTTGCCGACCTGAACATGTATACCTTGAAGGAAAGGAGAAACAGGGGTGACATGATACAGATGTTCAAATATTTGAAAGGTATTAATCTGCAAATGAACCTTTTTTTCGGAGACTGGAAGGCGGTAGAACTAGAGGACATAAATTGAGGTTGAAGGGGGGCAGACTCAGGACTAATGTCAGGAAGTATTTTTTCACGAAGAGGGTGGTGGATATGTGGAATGCCCTCCTGCGGGAGATGGTGGAGATGAAACCGATAATGGAATTCAAACATGCTTGGGATAAACACAAAGGAATCCTGTTTCGAAGGAATGGTTCCACGGAATCTTAGCGGAGATTGGGTGGCGACACTGGTAATTGGGAAACAAAATGGGAGCTGGCCAGACTTCTACGGTCTATGCCCTTATCGTGACTGAATAGATAAGGATGGGCTGGAGTGTACATTTTAAGGGGCTTCGATGTTAGCTTCAGAACTTAGGACAAGAACAGTGCTGGGCAGACTTCTACGGTCTGTGCCCTGAGAGTGGCAAGGACAAATCAAACTCAAGTATACAAATAAAATATCACATACCATGTAAATGAGTTTATCTTGTTGGGCAGACTGGATGGACCATATAGGTCTTTATCTGCCATCATTTACTATGATACTATCAATAAAGCAAGAAAAAAATAGTGCATATGAATGTAATGAATAAGACTTGCAGTACTTCTTTTCTCAGAAGATCACTCCAAACCCTCTGTATAGAAAATAATCCAGTCACAGTTCTAATCCATATCCCTTGTTGCATGTGTACATAAGGGGCACGGATATGGATTAGAACTGCTGTTCATTACTTTCATAAGCACTATTTTTTCTTGCTTTATTAATATGGGACATATGATGTGCGATGGTAGATAACACTGGCCATATTTCTGAGCACATTTCACAAAAATATTTTTGATTTAGAGTTTTCTACCTGGTACAGTTAAAAACCATTGGCCACCGTGTGCTGAATATTTACTCCAATGCCTTTAAGGGAAAGGGACAAATATTCCCAAGCACTTCAATAATACAGGCAGAGGTAAAACAAAACAAAATAAAATAGCATCAAACACTTACAGTCTCTTATTTTATGTCTTCAGGACTCTCAAGTCCTATGAAACCCGTTAAATCATTTAATACTGTACTCTTTCTGAGTTGATTTACTCTGGGTGGGAGCACCATGGTCAGTCTTTTTATAGATACCAGGGAAGTCTTCTGGGTCCTCTCCCGTTTCTCAGTACCAGGAGCCCCCTTTTGCTTCTCCTGTTTCTTCACCACTCCACTCTTTTTTATGAGGTATTTCTCAGAAGTGGCAGTGGGCTGATTCCCTGTCCCAGCTTACACCATAAGGGAAGTGCAGAAGCTTGGGTAGCTCTGTCACTGCTCATCACTCCTTTACTTCTCCTGGTACAATGGCTGGACTAGCCAAAGCCCTTCTTCCTCTTACTCAGTGGTATGCTAACTGGGGGGGTAGCAGAAGCCAAAGACAATAAATTCAAACAGAGCTGTGGTTTTATACCAGTCCCAGTTTCCCTCCAACAGGAGTCTTATCCTACTATTATTTCACTGATCAGGAGAGCCCTTCCCTTGTTATGGCAGTGGTGGGGACATTCAGAAGTCATAATTCAGCATTTTATTTGAGCCACTCGAGGTCTCTGCTGTCCTGATACAGAAGGACCTACGACGTCTCTGCACATGCATTAGCCTATGACCTAATGCCCATTAAGTTAACACCTGTTAAAATTTTTAATGTGTACTAAAACAAAATTTTATTTATGAAGTTTACAATAATCATGAAACATAATTTGTTTTAAAAGAAAAACTGTTAAGATCTTCAAGAATATAACAGGAAAATACATCGAAAAAATATATACAAGCAAAACAGACCTTCAAATTATTAGTCCACAAACTGGGGTGGGGAGGGAGTGGAGGAAACACAAGAACAACAAATGTGGAGAATATATTTAAAAGAGGAAATAAAGCTTAGACTTACTTAACAATATATTAAAAAAAAAAAGAATACCAAAGAACTCAAAGAGATTCTCCCATAGACCTAATCAGCTTTAAAATACACAAACGCAGACAACTGTGAAGGTTCAAAGAACAAATATCTATTACCTTGATAAATGAGATCACATTTGTAAAGAAAATGTAATTTAAAGATAGCTTCCAACTGTTTCAAATTTTGGCCTGTATAACAGAAATTGCTTTCTTCTTTTTTGTGTCTCATCACACACACATCAGGAAATATTCTTTTTATTAAACGAATGTGCGAAAACAACAGAAAAAATGTTTGAATATCTGGGAATGTAGTGGATACTGCGCCGTTTACGAAAGAAAGAGTTTATAAACAGCTGGAGAATCTGAAGGTGGACAAAGCTATGGGGCTGGATGGGATTCATCCCAGGATACTGAGGGAGGTCCTGGCGGGACCTCTTAAAGATTTATTTAACCCATTAGTGCCCAATGTTCCCATATGGAAACAAATCAATATGTTCCCAAATGGCTTTTTATGGGAACATTGGGCACTAATGGGTTAATAGATCTTTAGAGGCAGGAGAGGTTCTGTGAGATTGGAGACCAGTGGATGTGGTCCCTTTTCACAAAAGTGGAGACAGGGAAGAAGTGGGAAACTACAGACCGGAAAGTCTCACTTCGGTGGTAGGAAAAATAATGGAGTCGCTGATGAAAGAAAGGATAGTTAACTTTCTAGAAGCCAACAGGTTACAGGACCCAAGGCAACATGGCTTTACCAAAGGAAAATCCTGCCAAACGAATCTCATTGACTTCTTTGACTGGGTGACCAAAGAACTGGATGAAGGGCGTGCGCTAGATGTAATCTACTTGGATAGCAAAGCCTTTGATACTGTCCCTCAAAGAAGACTTGTGAATAAGCTGAAAGGGCTGAACTTAGTATGAAAAGTGGTGAACTTGATAGGAAACTGGTTGACTGACAGGTGGCAGAGGGTGGTGGTAAATGGAATCCACTCGGAGGAAAGGAAGGTGAGCAGTGGAGTTCCTCAAGTGCTGGGGCTGATTCTGTTTAATATATTTGTGAGAGATATTGCTGAAGGGTTGGAAGGAAAGGTTTGCCTTTTAGCGGATGATATGAAGATAGCCAATAGAGTGGATACTGTGGAGGGAGTAGAAACAATGAGAAGGGAACTCCAAATGTTAGAAGAATGGTGGAGGGTCTGGCAATTAAAATTTAATACAAGTTTAATTTCTAGGTAACCTATAAAGATCGGTTTCTAATATCACAATTGATGGACTGTTACTGAAACCACAGTATAAGTATATTGATATCAAAAATAGTTTTTGAAAGAAAAACCTTAAGTAAAAAATAAAATAAAAACTTGTGTATAATATTGGTTTGTGCTCAGTTTTTTTGGTGTATTACAGTGACCAGGCGGTTCAAGATGTATATATGTACACCATTTACTTACATCATTGCACACCCTGCCTCCATCCTAAACAAAATACTAAAAAGGACAATATCGTTTATCCAAACAATGATGATATATTGTTGAAAAAATATGTCAACTACTTAGCTTAGGTCGAGTCTGTGCAAGTCCAAACTTGTTTTGATGTAAATTCCTGATCGCTGCAGTACTTTTTAAATCTCAGTCTGTGCAAAATATTTTGGTGAAAAATCAGTATTCCATTATCTGCCGTCATTTAAAACTGCAAAAAAAGTTTAAAGATGAATTGAAAATGTTTTCTATGCACATCCCTATCAGAAAATAAAATACTAAAGGACAAAAATTGTACATCGGGGACTAGATTCTATATATGGCGTCTATAAAAATCCACGCAGTATAGACATTTGCTTCCCTTAAGCGCATTATATATTTGCACCATATATAGCGGCCATTGTCGGCAGGACATAAGAATTTGGGGGGGCCCTTATACAAAGTCAAATAAGGGCCTATGCAAATCCAGCCCGTGCCAAATCGGCATTACTACCCGGCTACTGTGTGCCCCGGGTGCTAATTCTGAATTTGGCGCATTCCAAAAACGTGATAAAAAATATTTTCTATTTTCTACCATGTGATGCTTACCTGGCGGTAAACAGCAGTGGGCACATGCTCCATGCCTATCACTCAGGTAGCGCATGAGACCTTACCACTAAGTCAATGGGTGGCGGAAAGGTCTCAGACCAAAAATGGATGCGTGCTGGTTTTAATTTTGCCGCACGTCCATTTTCCGGCCCCTTAAAAAAAAGGCCCCTGTTCCCAAAGAGACTCAGAAAAGACGTAGGCAGTTTTTACTGCTTAAGCCAGGAGTTCTTCAGCTTGGTGGGACCTTCTATTAGCGTTACCCATGCAAATGCATAATCCGCTATCAATCGATGAAATATGTTTTCTTTGAGCCATTACAACTCATGGAATTTCTGGTAGCCAAAAGATCTTTGGAGTTGAGAGAAGGTTAAGGAATTTTACCATCAACTTGAGCTCTATATAAAATGGGACACTTAATTGATACAGGTTTCTATGCTTTCCTGAAGTTTTATTTTAATTAAAATCTCCACTCATGTTAATCTTGAATCAATAATAACTATCCATTGAAGAATTATGTTCTTATTTGTTCGCAGAAGTAACTGATATTTTATAGTTTACCTTTTCTGTACAAGTTATTAGCTTGATGATTGTAATAATTAGTATATAAATAAATAAATAAATAATAATAATAAAAAGACGTAGTAGAAACTGGCCCTGCACACGCCCAAAAGACGTGCTCGCACCGCCGAAGGCCACTTTTTGCCATGGCTTAGTAAAAGGGCCCCTAAGATTGGAGCCAAAGAAGCTTCTTTTCTTATATATGATTTTGAGCACATTTAAGTGTTTGCACGAAATGTAATAAATATTTGATGAGCCACTACTAGAATATATATATGGAGGTTTTTTTCTGTCCGTGATAGAAAGTATAACACTAATTTAGTGGCACTATTGTAATTGCTGAGGCTTTTTCCTCCATAGCATAATATCTGTGTGGTTTTTTTTGTCTTCTGAGCTTTGGAGGAATATTTATAAGGGATTGGACTATATTTCAAAGAGTGTTCTTTTTATATGCCTGGATATATAGATGTAATAGTGGGATATAGGCCTTTTGATAAATTGTGAAAATATAAAGATTTTAAAAAGCATGTTTCTTATCTAAGGAAAATACCTTTTCAACCTTTGCATTATAATTTTGATAACTACTAACCAATTCCCTGTATTTATCTGAATGCCAGGTCAGTTTGTAATAAATCTATATTCCTGAGGGGCCCTTTTATTAAGCTGTGTAAGGGCCTATGAACATACAGCGCATGCCAAAGCGGCTAGTGCGTGAGCCAGGTGGGAATTCCAAATTTGGCACTCGCTGATTCCCGCGGTAGAAAATAATTTTTCATTTTCTACCACAGACTGCTTACCCGGCAGTAAACAGCAGTTGGCATGTGCTGCATGCTTACCGCGTGGGCAGCGTGCGAGACCTTACTGCTAGGTCAATGCTAGGTCAATGGATGGTGGAAATGTCAGGCTGAAAATGGAAGCACGTTGGTTTCAATTTTAGTGCACATCCATTTTCCGGCCACTTAAAAAAGGCCCTTTTTTCCTAGATACGGTAAAAAATGGCCCAGCGCTCGTCCAAAAGATGTGCTCATATTACCACATGCCACTTTTTACCATGGCTTAGTAAAAGGACCCCTAAGAGATTTAAATTGGTCTTGTGATACAGGCTTGGAATTTATGTTTGAGGCCTAGATCCCAGACCCAGGAAGCCTTGTAATAACAGAATTATGTCCCCCAGGGTATAAAATTATTCATTACCCTAGACCTGGCAAGAAAGGTAAAGGGATAGATTTAGCCTATAAGGATTTTGTTTGGGTTTAAATAAGTCGATTCCTTGTTATTTTTCAGAGTTGGAAATTATGATGGGCCAACTGCTTGATGAGTCATTACAGGGAACACGAGGAGTTACTTTAGTTTATAGACCTCCTGGCAATAGGGTTAAAATTCAAGCACAACTTTCTTACTTTATTTATTCAGTATTCAACATCCTTTACTCATTTGTTACTAGAGGCCCTGTTTACTAAGCTGCGCTGTAGGTATGCTAGTGTCTTTAGAACACGCCAAAAATGAGCATGTGCTAATGCTAGACGCACCCTTATATTCCTGTGGGTGTCTCTAGCATTAGCGCAAGCTAAAAATGCAAGCACACCTTAGTATACGGGGCCCTAGGAGATTTAAATCCTCATTTGGAGAAGACGGACTTAATAGTTAGGAATTCTCTATCAATTCTGGAGTCTTTATTTATTTATTTGTTGCATTTGTATCCCATAATTTCCCTCATCTTTGCAGGCTGGAAAGATTGAGTCTACTCATGAAAAAGGTCATGTTTTTTTAATTTATTGCTACTCTTACTAAACTTGACTATTTCCATTTGGTATCTGATTCTTCCTGGTCTCCAGTGTCATGGTCAGACCATTATTTACTTTGAGGTTCTTTTACTAAGGTACACTGAAAAATGGTTTGTGGTAGTGCAGGCGCAGGTTTTGGGCACACACCAATCCATTTTTTCAGCTCGCCTGTAAGAAAGGCCTTTTTTTTTTAAATTTTTGCCAAAAATGGACATGTGGCAAAGTGAAAATTGCCGCACGTCCATTTTGGGTCTGAGAGCTTACCGCCAGCCATTGATCTAGCGGTAAAGTCTCACATGGTAACCGGGCGATAATGACCTACACGCACCAATGTCACTTGGCGCGTGTAGCTGATGCACGCCAGAAAATAAAAAATATTTTTCGGGCGCACGTAGCAGATGCGTGCCAAAAATGAAATTACCGCAAGGGCCACATGGTAGCCATGCAGTAACTCCATTTTGGTGCGTGTTGGGCATGTATAGATGCTTACGAGGCTTAGTAAAAGGGTTTTTCTACCCAGAAAAATTTGGTATCTCTAAACCTCAAGAATATTTAGGTAGAAGAAAGTTATATTCAGATAAATGTTGGCAGTAGAAGGCAGTTACATTAAATATGTCTGACCAAATTTCTGAAAATATGTTACCTTGCTGGAATCAAATTACCCATTTTTTAAATAAATAATCTTCTTTTACCAATATGAAGCAAAATATGGAAGTTGCCTCTCCCTGGTATTCAAACCAATTACATGAACTAAAAAGATTTTGCTGTCGGCTTGAGAGAGCTTGGAAGAAATCAGGTGAGTCTCAGACCAGATTAAGATGGAGATCCAGGATAAATGCCTATAAATCTGCAGTGGTTGATGCTAAGAAGCTTATTCTTTTAAACTTATTGGAAGCAACAAACCCGATCAAAAAGTACTTTTTAAAAAATTGTTAATAACATTATAGAGGCTTCTGTTACTTCTCTGCCTCAAGTCATGCAGCCTTCAGGTGTAGATCTAGCTTATTATTTCATAAATAAAGTAAATTCAATAAAACACTCTTTGATACATAACAAGAGAGAGCTAAGCTCTCTAATATATAATACTGATTTATTAACAGAGGGGATCCCAGTGGATACAAATTCGCCTTCATTTTCACATGTTGATGAAAATTGTATTTTTTCCACTATAAAGAAACTTGGTTATATGTCTTATTCTTTGGATATTTGTCCTTATTTATTAAGAACTATTCCTAATGAGATGATAAACTAGTTAACTCTACTTGTTTAATAAAATATTACAAGAAGGAAAATTTCCCACCTCCTCAAGGAATATTGTTCTAATTCCCAGTCCAAAAATTGAGGAAGCTGATCTTTCTGATGTTTCAAAATTTTGACCGTTACTCAGCATTCATTGGATAGCTAAGCTATTGGAATCTCTTGTGGCTTCCCAGATTACATTACATCAGGAATCATTCAACTGTATACATGAGTTATGCATAGCACTTAGGGGCTGATGCAGAAAGCGTTAGAGCTGCTGACTGCTCACGGGGTTCACACAGAAAAATTGCTGTGGGATGCAGTAATCGATGAGCGTACAAATTACTGCAATATTAAAATTGTAGCAGTAATCTGCAACTCATTGCCAAATGTCACCTTTCTTGTAAGTGCCTGAGCCACGATTGGATGATACACTGACAAAAAGGGTGACATTAAAAAAAAAAAAAAAGAAGTGCCAGCAGTCTGTACCAGCCACCTCCCATCTCTTCCTGCCCAACTCGCTCCCTCCCGCCAGGCTTTCATCTTCAAAATGGTGGCCTTGCCTTGTGCAGTGCATCCTGGGATACACTGGGTGGTGCCAGTCTGCCATATAAGGGTTTTCCCACTGTGGTGGAGTGGCCTCAGTGTGTGGTAACCCCACGTTTGATAAAAGTGACCCTAAGTGAGCTTGGAATTTCAGGTTCTGTTCTCAACTGGTTGGAGGGTTTTCCTACAAAAAGACATTGGAAATATGATTCTATTTCATTTAGTTGGAACCCAGTTTTGGAATTCCTCAGGGTTCTCCTGTTTGCCCCTTTTATTTAATTAAAAAAATATATATATTAGGTATCTTGATAACAAGTTCTCAGCTTTATGATTTTTCTTATGCAGATGATATTTTTATTTTGATTCCCGTGTTTCAAGATTTCATGCATTCTTTGACTCTTTTACTAAAGTGCACCAAAAAATGGCCTGCGCTGGTGTAGGCGCTTGTATTGGATGCACGCAGGCTCATTTTTCAGCGCCTTAAAAAAAAGGCCTTTTTTATGGCCGAAAATGGACGTGCGCATAATTAAAATGAGCGCGTGTCCATTTTGGGCGTGAGACCTTACCGCTAAGTCATTAGGTGGCGGTAAGATCTCATGCGTTAACCAGGCGGTAATCGTCAGCTTGAGTACACTGCCGATTACAGCCTGGTTAGCACCACGCAGTAGAAAATATGAATTATTTTCTGCTGTACATTTTGGACATGTGTCAAAATTAGAATTAGCACCCAGGGCATGCGGTAGAAAGGAGATGTTTCAGGGAGGAGGGAGATGAGCACAGCTGGCAGTGGTATGCACAGGGCTCTGGCCTCAGGCATGATTTGATTTTCTTTGCAGCCTGAGTTAGGGAGATAGTGGCAGGGAAAGGAAGATCACCATTTCGTGCCGCCAGGGACTCAGGCAGGCAGTGGCTTGACAGAGGTATCAGTGAATGAACTGGGTGTAGAGGGAGATAAAGAGAGAGGAGGACTATGGGGGGGGGGGGGGGGGAGATGCCATGCTGGATAGAGAGGAGAGAGAGAGAGAGAGAGATAGAGGGGTAATATTGGGTGGGGATAAAAGAGAGAGAAACAGAGGAGATCATGGATGGCTGCGGGAGGAGAGCCAAACAGAGAAAAAGAGAGAGGAGATACTGCATGGCAGGTGGAGAGAGAGAGAGAAAAAGGAAATCCTGGATGGCTGGGGTAGGAGAGAGAGAGAGAGAGAGAGAGAGAGAGAGAGAGAGAGAGAGAGAGAGAGAGAGAGAGAGAGAGAGTGGATCCTGCATAGCTGGGGCACAGGCAGGGGAGCAGAAAGAGAGAGAGAGCACAAGGAGATGCTGGAAGGAGGAGGAGACAGAAGATGCTGCATGGTTCTGGGGGAAGAGAAGAGGAGATGCATGATGGGGAGACAGGATATGCTGCATGACTGGGGAGAGGGAAGAGAGGTAAGATGCTGCATGGATGGGAGGAAAGAGAGATATAGATAAGAGATGCTGCATAGCAAGGGGAAGAGAGGGAGCAGTTAGTGAAAGACTGAGGAATAAAAGAAGCAGAATGAGAGGACCTGTGTGAGGGAAAGAGATGGAAAGCTGTAGGTAGATTAAAGAGTGGATATAGAGACAGTAAAATAGAAGAAAGCTGAATAGAAAATATCAATGTTGGAGATAGATGTGGAAGAGGTGAAGAAGATGTGAGGAGAGAGAAAAATGACAAATGAATAGGAAACCACAGAACGAGTTAAGAGAAGATAGCATCATTTGGGAAGGAAGTGCTAGTGAAGACAAGAGCAACTGGGGATAGCTCCTGCCATCTCCACTAGACACCAGGGATATTGAGTAAGGAAGGCCCAGGGAACCTTCAAGGAGGTGACTGGTCTGAGAGAGGTGTTCCTGCCTGGGGTAGGGATTTTGGTGGGGGGAGGCAAAACATGTAGGTTGGGGGGGTCAGCTATTAGGGAGGACCCTTTGGGTTGGGGGGGGTCTGGGGCAGCATAAGGTGAGGGGGGTTCTTGTTTAGGAAGCCCAAGAGGGGCTTTCAGCCTAGGGAAGGGAGGTTGCTCTAGTTACTGCTATTGGGGATGTGTGTCGGCTTCTTTATGAGATGGCTTGGAAGCATCAGGCAATGATGGCGGCCCGATGCTCTTGGATGGTAAAAACCGAGGTATTTTTCTAGCTATTTCACGGCTTAGGGTGTAAACCTGGTGCACACCGCGTGCCATCATTACTATGTACCATGGGATGACCTAGTTATTATTACATTAGGGCACTGCAAAAAGAGCTAGTGCCCTTTACCATGCATTGAGTGGCACTAACACAGCTTGATAACTACACCTCCCCACTTAGTGATTTAGATGTATGTTTCATGTTCTTTTTGTAACTTCTACTTTAAAAATAGTAAAGTAAAGCGCCAGGGTCGCTTTACTCATACTACCCCTCTCCTCAAGACCCTTCACTGGCTCCCTATCCGTTTTCGCATCCTGTTCAAACTTCTTCTACTAACCTATAAATGTACTCACTCCACACTCGTCCTTCCCTACACCCCTTCCCGTGCACTCCGCTCCATGGATAAATCCTTCTTATCTGTTCCCTTCTCCACTACTGCCAACTCCAGACTTCGCGCCTTCTGTCTCGCTGCACCCTACGCCTGGAATAAACTTCCTGAGCCCCTACGTCTTGCCCCATCCTTGGCCACCTTTAAATCTAGACTGAAAGCCCACCTCTTTAACATTGCTTTTGACTCGTAACCACTTGTAACCTCTCACCTCCACCTACCCTCCTCTCTTCCTTCCCGTTCACATTAATTGATTTGATTTGCTTACTTTATTTATTTATTTATTTTGTCTATTAGATTGTAAGCTCTTTGAACAGGGACGGTCTTTCTTCTATGTTTGTGCAGCGTTGCGTATGCCTTGTAGCGCTATAGAAATGCTAAATAGTAGTAGTAGTAGTAATCTTAATAGTTGCGGTGTATGGTGAAATCTTCTGACTGAACCATGTACTTTGCTACTGGTTGTTATGTGGACAGCCTTCTATTGATTGAGAAGCATGGCAATGCCTGATGCCTTGGGACTGAAACCTTATGGTTAAACTGTAAAATGCATCCTTTGTTGGCATTTACATAAAAGGCTTAGGTATTTTATTATACTTTGTTTCATTTTTAAAAATTCTTTCCAATCCAATGGAATATTTGGATAATGTTTCATTGAAACCATTCTACCTCTTTCTTCTCCGGGTCAGAGACACGCCAAGAGACATCACACACACACACACATGGATTGGAAAGATTTGCATGAATCATGTAACGTGTTCCACATGCTTTCTCTAGTTGTTTCATTTTGTGAGAATACAAAGCAACCCACTGAAATCTTTGGATTTACTCATACATTTACAGTATAAAGAAGTCAAGACATGATTTATCGCCAACCACTCCAGCATGAAAATTATACAATCTGCAAAGCAAGGGGTACAAAGTGTTTCTTTTCCTTGCTGGGCAGCTTGAGGTTCTGCTGGTGGTTCACAACTGTCAGAGGAGATCTAAATTCATTAGCAAGACACAGTTAAGCCCATGTTTATAGCTGAGGCCCATTCACAGCATGCTTTGTCTTGCCACTGTCAGGCCTTTCTTTGACTAGATGGAGCTGCCAAATTGAGTCAGATGCAAATCCATTAATTAGAAGGCTTCATCTCTGGGCAACAGATGGGATATGCTCCTTTTTCCAGGCTTTGAATAGCAGCATCTTGGCCAGAACTCACTCTTCATTCAGAGAATAAATTGAACATACTCTTTATTACGTTTAGAAATTAGCTGGGAAATAACTGGATACAATTTTTGAAAAGTCAATGCCCATCTGTCCTATCTTTTTTTCCTCTCCTTCATCTTAATTGCCATATTTTTTCTGTGCAAATAATAGATTCCTGGATTTTTGTTCTTGTTGCCCTCGATAGTCACTTGCTCAGCAAGAGAAGCAGACTGACGGGCTACATCACCAAAATAAAAAGAAAAAAGAAAATCTCATCATCTATCATTTACTTATTTATAAACATTTATTATCTGCTATATCCAAAGTTTGAAGCAGAGTATATAATGTCATAAACTTTTAAAACACAAACATAAACAGCAGTGTGTCAACTATATCAATGCATACCTTGTCAACTCATCTAACGTCCACAACTAGTTAGTTAATAAGCTCAGATGGAATCATAAAACGAGTAAATGTTCGAAAGCATTTTGACAACAATAAAAGAAGTAATAGTTAACCACAGAGATCAGCATTTTTTTAAAAACTCTGGCCACAGTGAAGTTTTTTACACTCAAGTATTCAGTGCCACCATAGCCAGCTACCCGGGCATAGCTGTTCTAACTTGTTTAAATAGTTATCTGGATACTAGAGCTGAACATTTGCAGTACATGGATAACTGCTAGCTCTAACCACACAAACTGGGTGTGGAATTACAAATGCAGTAAGCAAAAACCCCAAAGTAATCCATGCAATATCAACATATGGAACTCTACTATGGCAAACATAGTGAAAAAGGAAGGAAAAGCCTCAAAGTAGCTCAAAATCAAAAAGATTTGTAGAGCTGTACCGATCAAATAGATCTCTACTTCATCATCTGCAAAAAACCTTCCCAAATGTTATACAACTTCATTTGATTATGCAGAACAAAAAATTGATAAAGTCTTTATATTGTGTCAGTGCTCAAAAAACTAGTGAAACACACTTATAGCTCAAATGAAGAATAGAAAAGGCATCATGCTGTTCACCAGTCTTGAAAGATTCCCTGTTTATAGTTACTTCATAATATGATCAAACCTGATCATATTATAAATCACTGTTATCAAGCTGCCCCAGCACCATTACCTCCCGCACCAGATCATGTGCTCCATTAAGGACTAGGTCTAGAATTTTTCTTTCTCTCATCGGTTCCTGTACCAGCTGCTCCATAAAGCTGTCCTTGATTTCATCAAGGAATTTTACCTCCCTAGCGTGTCCCGATGTTACATTTACCCAGACAATATTGGGGTAATTGAAATCACCCATTATTATCGTGTTGCCCAGCTTGTTAGCCTCCCTAATTTCCAATAACATTTCTACATCTGTCTGTTCATCCTGGCCAGGTGTACGGTAATACACTCCTAACACTATCCTTTTCCCCTTTACACATGGAATTTCAATCCATAGGGATTCCAAGATGTGTTTTGTTTCCTGCAGAATTTTCAATCTATTTGATTCAAGGTCCTTCTTAACATACAATGCTACCCCTCCACCAATTCGATCCTCCCTATCACTACAGTATAATTTGTACCCCGGTATGACAGTGTCCCACTGGTTATCCTTCCACCAGGTCTCAGAGATGCCTATTATATCTAATTTTTCATTTAGTGCAATATGTTCTAACTCTCCCATCTTATTTCTTAGGCTTCTGGCATTTGCATATAGACATTTCAAACTATGTTTGTTGTTCCTATTTACATCATGCTCAGTACTTGACAGTATTAATTTGCAATCTTTTGTCTGATTTTTATTTTTATTTATGGACACCTGATTTACTATGGTCTCTTTTGTAGCCTCACTATCGGGATACCCTATCTCATAGGCGTAGTTTGACTGTTTCATTTGGGGGGGGCAAAGGATGGGGCGGAGCATATTAGCATATTCATTTGCATATATACATATGCAAATGATATGCTAATATGGAGGAAGGAAGGAAGGGAAAAAGAGCTGGCTTTTTTTTGGGAATAACCATAATGAATATGTATGAGATATCAAGCCAGCTCTTTCTCCTTTCCTTCTTTCCTTCTTCTACTCCAGTAGTATTTCCCCACCCCTTTTCCCATACCATGCCAGTGTTGACCTTAGAAATGCATAAGCTCTATATGTAGATCCTTCAAGAGGTAGTGTGTCATGATTTAGGCTCTACACCCTTTCTGATGTTTTGGTGCCACCTCAGTAAAGCCAACACACAATCTCTCCAATGCAACACACTATACACAAACTTGTGCAAAAACACACTCATAACCTTACTAAACCATAACAGCACTAATTCCAAGGACAGGACGAGCTGCAACCTTATGCGTGAAAAGGCAGAACTGTATTTACACCAGGCTCTAAAACACCAATACACTACCTCGTGAAAAACACATGACACAACAGACATGACACAAGGAACTAGAAAGCAAAAAATATGAAGGCAAAATACTGAACTGGAAAGTTAACTCAAGAAGTCAGACTCAGCATGCAGCAATACCAGAAAAATTGAAACTTACATGCAAAATTTCACAGAAAGCTGACATATTCCAATTAATAAATTCTGAATAAAATACTTTTTTCTACCTTTGTTGTCTGATCATTTAGTTTTTCTATTCGCTTTGGTCCTGTTAAACAGGAAGTGCATCAGAGAGAGCCGGTCGGAGGAGTGGACGCGGCAAAGGGGAGCGGGAATGAGGCTGCCTGTGAGAATGAATGGCAGCGCTGACGGCGACGGACAAAAATGCTGCAGGGAGTCAGAGACCGAGGCAGCGCCGGCGGGGAAGACACAATTAAGCCCCGCCAGTTCGCCGGTGCGACTCGTTTGGGGGGGGGCAATGCCCCCCTCGCCCCCCCCAATCTACGCCCATGCCCTATCTTCCCTGTTTTGGTGATATCTTTAAAAGATACCTTATTCCAAACCATGCGCTTCTGAGCGACTGTCGGCCTTCCCCCAGTCTAGTTTAAAAGCTGCTCTATCTCCTTTTTAAATGCCAATGCCAGCAGCCTGGTCCCACCCTGGTTAAGGTGGAGTCCATCCTTCCAAAATAGGCTCCCCCTTCCCCAGAATGTTGCTCAGTTCCTAATAAATCTAAAACCTTCCTCCCTGCACCATCGTCTCATCCACGCATGGAGACTCCGGAGCTCTGCCTGTCTCTTGGGCCCTGAGCATGGAACGGGTAGCACTTCAGAAAATGCTACCCTAGAGGTTCTGGATTTGAGCTTTCTACCTAAGAGCCTAAATTTGGCTTCCAGAACCTCTCTCCCACATTTTCCTATGTCATTAGTACCCACATGTACCAAGACGTGTGAGGTCCGCCACCTTCGCACAAGGCAGGCAAGCCACCAGGTAATCCTCACGTCCACCAGCCACCCAGCTATCTACATGTCTAATAATCGAATCACCAACTATAACAGCCGTCCTAACCCTTCCCACTTGGGCACTAGGTCCTGGAGACACATCCTCGGTGTTAAAGGGTATTGCATATCACTATCTGGGGCTGGTGAGAGCTAGTTATTTGGGTGGAAGATGTGCTACCTGGATAACTAGTCTTCCTTATTGAATTTAAAAGGTCTTACATTTTTTTTTAAGGTAGAAAATGAGACCTCCGCTCTCGGTTTGACTTGGGATCGTAGCTCATGGGGCCAGGATCCCAGCCCTGGTACTGATTGGAAACAGCATGCAATTTTTTTCATATATTAATAAATCACAAAATAGTCTTTTCTAATTTATTGGGATTGCACTTCTCTTCTTGTGGTTTGAGAACTTTTGGAAAATCCGAAAAGGAATAAAATCAGAATCATCAGCTAAACAAAATCACGCGTAAACGAGTGCACGAACAGTTAGATCTTCCCCATCATTCTTCCCTCATATAGCTGAGATATCTCCATATAATGAAATCATCCTATCATATTGTTTCATAGGGATGTACCCAAGGCATACATTTTAAATTTGGTTTTAGTTCATTTGGGCTTATTCCCAGATTTTCAGACTTTTTCTGGTTTGTTTACACATTTGTTTTAATTAAAAAAAAATAACAAGGAGGAAGTGATGTCACGGACCTTGATGGCTGCTTGATCTATTTGCTCCAGAGCGTCCTCACTAACTATTAAGCTGCATCAGCGATCATCCGCCCCGATTTTGTGTTCTTTCCTCTTCTGGTGAATGCAGCCAGCTATGTCGGTGGCGTGGAAAGAAGTTGAATGGCAGCCTGCTAAGCCAGTGGGTAAGGCTCCGAGGTGCCATGTGGCATCTGCGTGTCTCTCGCACTCGGACTCCGACTCGGCTATGTTCTTAACGGAGGCTTGTTCAGTGCCTCCTACCCGGGAATTCTAAGGAATTAAGTGCCTTACAGAAATTTGAGATGAAATAAAGTCCTCCAAGGAGGAAATATTGGAGTGAATGGACGTTCTTAGCGTAGACTTATGGGAGTTGGGAGGCTGAGTGGAGGACCTGGGCATCCACGATAAGCAGCTGAGTGGGGCCGATGCTCGCTTAACAAAGCTCCTGGCTTCTTATGATGATTTGCAACACAAAATAGACGACTTAGAAAATCGGGGGCATCGGAATGATCTCCGCCTCCACGGAGTTCCTGAATTGGGAGACAAAGAGGATGTAGCTACCATCGTGCGAGTGGTGTGTGGGAAATTGCTGGGGTCGGAGGATATGACGATCGAAAGGGCACATAGGGCCCTGGGGAAACCAGTGGACAACCGACCTCGTGATATTGTCGTTCGCTTTGCCTCCTTTCGGGTTAAAGAGCAAGTGTTGCAACGGGCGCACCAAGTGTCTTTTGTGGAATATAATGAAGCCAAAGTTATGGACTTTCAGGACTTGTCTCAGTTTACTTTGTCTCAGAGATGTGCCATGAAGCCTGCGCTGGAAGTGTTGGTTAAGAATAAAATCCCAAACCGCTGGGCTTTCCCCTTTGCACTTTGTTTTACTGTGGTGGGAAAGTTGCATTTGGTTCGTTTGTTACCCGATGTTTGGAAGATTTTGCATGGTGCTGGATTGACAACGAAGGAAGTTCCACTGGTGGACATGGTTTCCGATGCAAGAGCCAAGCTTAAAAAATGGAAGCGAGTTTCCCGCAAGAATAAGAACGCTCAGGAAGATACCTGATTTACGTGTTTGGACTGGTTGTACTCTTTTTCTTTACTTATGGTCTGTTAATGTTACCCTGATTCATATAGGCTATGTTCCTGTAATGCATTGTTGCTGTTAGATAATGGGTTGGGAAAAGGAACACGGGTGTGTGTGACTGAAGGAGTAGGGGAGACAGAGGGGGGTTTAGGTGTGGGGAGGGGGTGGTTAGTTAGGGGGATGGGTGAGTAGGTTTGTGTGTGGGACGGCCGGGGGGGGGGGGGGGGTGTCGGGTAGTGTTCTGGTTACGGTGGGGTTCTTCCTCCAGTGTTCCCAGTCAGTGGTATCTGGTTATTACTGCTTGGTGGTATAGATGGTGGGGGGTGATGGGGTCTGGAAGGGGAGGGGGAAATGGGGTGGGGTTGTTCTGGGGGTGGTGGGAGAGGAGTGTGGTAGTGAGGGGTTTGTTTGTTTTTTTTTTTCTTTCCTTCCTTTTCTCTTTTCACCAGACTCTGGTTGGTGCTGGCTTCCATGTTCTACCAGAGCTCATAGCTCGTATATTGATGGTTAAATGAGTGTGGATCTAAAGTTCTTGTCCTATAATGTTAAAGGCCTGAACTCTTCTCAAAAGCGTCAAAGGTTATTTAAGGAATTGTTGTTTCACAAACCCCATGTAGTATTTCTCCAAGAGACTCATTTAAAGAGGGAGCATGAAAAGTACTTGACCCATCATCATTACCCACATGTCTTTTGTGCCTCTGCTGTGGATGCTTCGAAAAAAACGGGGGTTGCAATTTTGCTTCATTCCTCCCTGCAGATTCAGGTGTTGAAATCTAGTGGTGATCCTGCTGGCAGGTTTTTGCTTCTGCATGTTTTGTTGAATAATTTACCTCTTTCACTGGTGGTGGTTTACGCACCCAATGAAGCTCAGGGGGACTTCTTTGACAGGCTTGGTAAGGTTGTTCAATCTGATCCATATGGTAAATTGGTGTTGGGTGGTGACTTTAATGCATCCTTTGACCCAGTTGTGGATAAGTCTGGGGCGGTGATGGGAATGGATGTTAAAAACTCCAAGGCTATGGTTGAATTAGCTCGCTCTTTAGCTGTATGCGATGTGTGGCGATTACATCATTCTAGGGATAGGGACTATTCTTTTTACTCTCATTCTCATGATTCATACTCTTGTATTGATAATTTATTATTAGATATTTCTTTGACGCAGGGGGGGTTGTCACTCAGTTTTTGGCCCCATTACTATATTGGATCATGCTCCGGTGTGGATGCAGCTCTCAGTAGGTGGACATTAAACGTTTCCTTGCTGAAGGATGATAAGCTTTTGGCTAACTATCGAGCGTATCTGAAGGAGTATCTTGACATTAATTTGACTTCGGGCCCTTCCTTGAGGATTGTTTGGGATGCCTTAAAGGCTGTCACGAGGGTTTTTTTTTAAAAAAAACAGGCAAGCATTCAGGCGTGGGCTAGGCGAAAGGTAGTTGCAGATTGTATCTCACAATTGTCTCACTTGGAGGATCTTCATAAGTCTTCTCACTCAATTTCTGTACTGAGGCAGATCCAGGCTTTACGGTTGAGATTGGATAATATCTATTCGAACCAATTACAGTTTATCAGGGGTCAGCAACAGCAGTTTCATTACTTTAACCATAATAAACCTGGTCGTTCTTTGGCCCTGAAATTGAGGCAACATAGATTTGAGCGTACTATTCTTCGGATTGGAGGGGGCAATAATACGGTATTAACTAAATCTTCTTTGATTCGGCAGCGTTTTCAGTACTTCTATCAGTCTTTATATTCAGCTGATTCTTCGATTCATCAGTATGCGACTGAAGCCTTTTTATCGTCTCAGAACCTTCCTTCCTTGACAGATCAGCAGAGATGTATGTTGGATGGTATTATTCAAGTTGATGAAGTTGTTAGTTATTAAGGATTTGCCTACAGGGAAGGCGCTTGGTTTGGATGGCTTACCAAATGATTTCTATAGGACCTTTAGTGGGGAGCTTGCTCCCCTCTTGGTCGAGGTTCTTAATGGAGTTCGGGATGGGGAGGCTTTACCTCCCTCTATGATGGAAGCCTGGATAGCTGATATTCTGAAGCCAGGCAAAGATAAGTCGAATGTGCCTCCTATCATCCAATTTCCATTCTAAATTCTGATGTCAAAATCATAGCTAATGTCCTAGTGAATCGACTAGCTAAAGTTCTTCCTGAACTGATCCATCTGGATCAGGTTGGGTTTGTTCCCCAAAGACAAGCGAAAGATAATGTTCGTCGAATGGTTAACTTGCTGTATGTTGCTACGAATTCAAAAACCCCCTTGTCTCCTGGGATTGGATGCCGAGAAGGCATTTGATAGGGTTCACTGGCCTTTTATGATTAGTGTTTTGGAGCGCTTGGGTTTTGGGTCTGGTTAGAGGGATTGGACTCGAGCTCTTTATAATTCTCAGAAAGCGTGTGTGCGAATTAATGGGGGTAATTCTCCCTTGTTTTCTTTGTCTAGGGGACACATCAAGGATGTTCTCCCTCACCGATGCTATTTGCCTTGGTTATGGAACCCCTCGCTATTGCTATTCGCTCTAACCCAAATATTTCAGGTCTTGTGGTCAGGAATTTAAGCTGGCAATGTTTGCTGATGACATCTTGCTTTACTTAACTAAACCATTGCTTTCCTTGCCTAATTTACTTAAGCTTTTAGTGGCTTACTCCTCCTTTTCAGGATTCAAGCTTAATTTGACCAAGTCTGAGGCTATGGCCATTGGTATTTCTAGTCCGATTTTGCAATCCATTCAACAAGCTTTTCCTTTTCGGTGGGTAACCCGGGGTATTAAGTACTTGGGGATTCTTCTCACCACAAACTTTTCATATTTATTTTCGGCTAATTACCCTCCCCTCTTGCGAGAATTATATTGAGATCTGGAGGCCTGGGGTTTTATTGAGCTATCCTGGTTTGGTCGGATTGCAACTTTGAAAATGAATGTGTTGCCACGTTTGATGTATCTCTTTCAGGTGCTCCCTCTTCGTCTGTCCTGTAACTTTCTCTCAGGTCTTCAAGACCGCTTTCTTCGCTTCATCTGGTCTAATAAAAGACCACGTCTTTTGCTTTACCGGGATCAGAAAAAGGGTGGTCTGGGGGTTCCGAACATATACTGGTATTACAAAGCTACCCAGGCTCATGCCGCTATAGAATGGTTTCATGTGAGTCCACAGAAGAGGTGGATTGGGTTGGAGAAGGTCTCGGTAGGTGCGTGTCCGTTGCGTTCCTTAGTGTGATTGCCCAGGCGCTATTGTGTATTGGGAAGGGAGGTTTGTCCTTCAATCTTGACAACTTTTTACTATTGGGACAGTTTATTTACGAAGCCTGATTCGATCTTGTCTAAGCTTACTCCAGTAACAAACAATCCTCTTTTCCCGCCTGGGCTCGAGTCTGGGGCGTTCTTGAATTGGTTTTCGGTGGGTCTGGAGACCTGGGGTCAATTTTATGATGAGGAAACCTTTATTCCATTTAATACCTTAGCTGAAACTTATGCAATTTCCCCTAAAGATATTTTTGCTTATATTCAAGTGAAGCATTTTCTCTCTGCTGTTGACATAAAGGCCAAGGTACTCAGAGAGGATTCCTTTTTGGAAGATCTGTGTGAGGACTCCAAGGGAACGAGGGGCCTTATCACTTGCCTATATTCGTATCAACGTAGGCAAGTGCAGCCTCCCGTGGAACACCGACTGCGCTGGCATGGGGACCTGGGGTTGACATTGGGTGATGATGATTGGAACTTTATGGAATATGCGTTGGCGAAGATTTCAATTTCTGTTCCCTTTAAAGAAAATGCTGTAAAGGTTTTATACAGGTGGTACCTCACTCCAGCTCACCTACATCATATGTTTCCGGAGGCATCCTCATTGTGCTGGAGGGAGTGTGGGCAGAAGGGTACTAAAGGTCATCTCTGGTGGTCTTGTGTTAAAGCTCGGGCTTTTTGGAAAGCAATTCAGCATAGACTCCAGAGATGGCTCTCCAGGCCTATTAAGTTGTCACTGGAACTTTTTCTTTTTCCTAAAAAACCTTTTTCTTTTTCCTAAAAAACCTTTCTTTTTCCTAAAAAAACTACATCACAATCCCTTTTGGTTCTACATGCTATGTCGGCCGCTAGGGTTACGTTGGCCGCCCACTGGAAATCTCCTCTGCTTCCTTCTTTGGTAAAATGGTTAAATAAGTTGTGGTACATTTGTGAAATGGAGAGGCTTTGGGCCATGCGTCATAAAACTCTGTCCAAGTGGGAAGCCATTTGGGAGCCCTTTGTGCCACACTGAGTGTTGAGAGGTGCAGGTTGTGGGGGTTTGTAGGAGAAAGAGGGTTAGAGGGGGTGGGAGGGAGGGGGGATGTATTGGAGGGGAGGTTGGGGTGGGGGGGTTAAATGATTTCATTTTTTTTTGTTTGTTTGTTTGGAGGGGTAGAAAAATGGAAAACTCTGTCATAAAACCTAGAAGTATTCTGTAGGTTAATTATTTCAGTCTTGAGAGTTTCTTGTTGTATGTATTGAACTATAAGGTTTTACCATTGAGTTGTGTATGCCACTGTTGAAGGTTGTGACTTATTTGCTTTTGTATTGACTCTTATAATTTAATAAAGACTTCTATAAATTAAAAAAAAGAAATAACACATGCATGCAAATCAAACCCACGCTGGGATGTACTGCATGCGGCCAGGTGTCACCATTTTTGAAGATGGTAGTGCTGGAGGCAGGAATAAGGGGGTGAGGGGGTTGTACTACACACCAGAGACTTTTTTTAAAAGTCAAGTCAGGTCAGAGGGGGGTGGGAGGGAGAGAGGAATACCAGGGATGTATTTTTGGAGTCAGGTCAGGATTGGGGGGGGGGGGGAAGTCATGTTGGGGAGGGGGTGTGCTGCTAAATATCAGAGATGCTTTTTCAGGGGTTGTGTAGGGAGGGAGGGTGGACCACTAAAGTACCAGGGAATTTTGTTTCCTATTTTGGGGGCAGGGGAGAGGAGGGAAGAAGAGGGGGCCATTGCAGAAAGCTATCCATCAAAGGGAAGTCAGGCTGGTGAGGGGAGAGAGAAGGGGTGCTGGTGGACACCCACTCCTCTTAACCAACCCTTCTATGCTGCCTGGACCTGGTGCAAAGTTTATTGCATTGTGTGTTTGCCAAAACCTTTTTTTGTTGTTGTTGTGTGTGTACATGGCCGCAAAATTGGTAATGACTGTATTACTATTTGTTTTAATATGGTGTTTGGTCAGTGTACGCTAACAATTATCGTGGCTAAATACTAAGACGCCCATTATATTCCTATATAGTCTCACTCACACACACAAGGAGTACTCAGGCTGCATATACTGCAGCAGGACATGTTTTTCCACTCCTACCCTAGCTGAGGTAACATTGAATCATTTCTCTGACCTCATGTGCAACTTTCTTTAAATCAATCCCCTTACTTTCTAACTCTTCCTACTTTCTTACCCTTTTAAATGTTACATCTTTACTTTATCCTTCACTATCACCTATAATGTTCTATTACGTATTGTGTTGACATTGTAAATAGTATACCATGCCTTACTTAGTATTGTTGTTTGAATATTTTTACTGCTGTAATTGCCTATTGCTCATGTTTGACCTATTCTTACTGTACACCGCCTTGAGTGAATTCCTTCAAAAAGGTGGTAAATAAATCCAAACAAACAAACAAACAAATAAATAAATAGTTTCCACGCAAGTTAGCACCCATGATGACTCCTTTTCTGCATTGCTCTGCTGGTAACTTTCACTGTTAACCCACAGTAATTGCACAGTTAAAGCTTTTTGTATTATCCCCACAGCTTGCTCTAGCAATCCAGGGAATCTAGGAGGGGCTTGCTCAGCCTTTCTTCCCTCAGACACTGAGTCACAAAGGAAGGACAAGCAAGGGGAAACCACACTTGGTTGTGTTTTTGGTTTATTTTGGAACAGCCTAATGCAGGACAATAGAAATCATGAGCTGGTTTGCAGAACAGCTCTGATAGCAGCAAGAAGCTGTGCAGAAAAGTGAAGATGAATAGTGGCACAGCAGTAGCAGCAACAGGGATTGCAGAAGCAGTTCACAGAGAACCAAACGAAAATGACTGAATTTCTGATAGTAACATAGTAGGTGACGGCAGAAAAAGACCTGTATGGTCCATCCAGTCTGCCCAACAAGATAAACTCATACGTTCTACTTTATATATATACTTGACCTTGATTTGTATCTGTCATTTTCAGGGCACAGACCGTAGAAGTCTGCCCAGCACCAGCCCTGCCTCCCAACCACCAGCCCCGCCTCCCACCACCAGCTCTGCCACCCAATCTCTGCTAAGCTTCTGATGTTTCCAAAGTTAAATGCAAGTAGGGGGACTTTTTCGGGGGGGGGGGGGGGGGAGGGAGGAAAAATGTCCTCTGGATATACATTGCCCAGGTTATCTGGTGTGGCATTTCAAACCCAACTTGTTTTTCGAAAACTTTATCTCAGTGTCTTGTCGCGCTTCTGCTGAGTGCTCATGTGCTCAGAAGTAGCAGGACAGCTCCTCTTCCTCTTCATTCCCTCCTCCCCCCTACTGGCATTCTGGACATGCATTGCTGTGCTTAATGCACAACTCTTCAGCACAGGTGCCAGGCACCATCCTCCCCTAACTCTGAAACAACTCCCTAATGCTCAACCAGCATGTTGGAGTCCTTTAACTGGCCCAGTAGAAGAGAGGAAGAGGCCAGGGTGAGGGGCCTGCACACTTAAGAGGGATAACATAACATAGTAACATAGTAAATGACGGCAGATAAAGACCTGTACGGTCCATCTAGTCTGCCCAACAAGATAAACTAGGGCACAAGTTAATAGAGAGAAAGTCACTCATGAGCCCGCAAAAAACCCTTGTCACTCTGGGCAAATAACTTAACCCTCCATTGCCCCAGGTACAAAACTTAGATTGTGAGCCCAGTAGGAACAGACCCCTCGATATTCAAAAGCATTTAACTGGCCAGGATCGGCACCTGACTGGTTAAATGCCCTAGAACTGGCTATCCACGAATTTTCAGCAAGACATGGCCAAACTTAGATTGTGAGCCCAGTAGGGACAGACCCCTCGATATTCAAAAGCATTTAACTGGCCAGGACCGGCACCTGACTGGTTAAATGCCCTATAACTGGCTATCCACAAATTTTCAGCAAGACATGGCCAGCTATGACCTGCTCATGTTTAGCGGCTAGCGGAGAACCGGTTATATCATGAGATATATCCAAAAATTTTCAGTGTGAGTTTGGTGGCCATATTTGGCTGCGTGAATACCAGGCCTATCTTTGGCCACTTCAAACTTAACTGGCCATCGCTGAATATCGGCTTAGCCAGTTAAGTTTGCACCAGTCACAAATAAACCAGATATTCAACGCCGGTCACTGGAAATAGTCCAGCACTGAATATCCGGGCTCAGCGCCGACAGCGGGAGTTAGCCAGACTAACTCCCACATTCTGCATATCGGGCCCAGAGAAAATATAGTACCTGTATGTAGTAAGTAAACCCCTTTGGTTGTACCCCAGAAAGGCAATATAGCAAGAATCAAACAAACACTATGGGGTCCTGCGCTGGTGTATATTGAATGTGCACAGGTCCATTTTTCAGCACACCTGCAAAAAAGACCTTTTTTTTTGGCCGAAAATGGACGTGCGGCAAAATAAAAACTGGCATGTGTCCATTTTGGGCCCGAGACCTTAACGCCACCCATTGACCTAGCGGTAAAGTCTCACGCGTTAACTGGACGTAAATGGTCTACGCTTGTACAATGCCGATTACTGCCTGATTAGCGTCGCTGGGAAATTTCTGGCGCGCTTAGTGGATGAGCGTAAAAAATGAAATTACTACCCAGGCCACACGGTAGCCGGGCAGTAGTTCAAAATTGACGCAGGTAGGATGCACGTACGCACCTTAGTAAAAAGGCCCCTATGTCTGGCCACTTGTTATAAAGTAGTGGAAGCAGACATTACATACGTGCGATTAAACTACATAGAGGGATTTAGGAAGTCCTATTCTGTGTGCCACCCCAGGAGTGTCCTGAAGCTTCAGCAATGAGGTCCAGGTTGGGAGGCATTCCTAGGGAACTAGGTATACTCAAAGGACAAGCTTCTCCCAGGTGTGAATGAGATATGAACTGTAAGTGCTGATAAGGGGACATTAGGTGAAAGAAAGGCAAAGAGGAAGGGGAGATCTGAGGTGCTAGTTACCCCAGGGGCATGAAGAACCAAGGAAACTCCTGGAACCTTGTGTGAAGGAGGTGCCAGCAGTAAAGGGCAGGAGAAGCCAGCTGCAGGAGCAGTACCTGAAAACAAGAGGAGTAGACCTTAGGTATGACATGGGGTATGAGATGTGCCAGTCAGGAAGTAGGGTACTCAGAATCAGCTGTGGAGCTCACCTTTAACAATGAAAGTAATACAGGGAAGAGAAGAAGGGGAAAGATTAAGTCCTCTAGGAGTAGGAATGAGAGGACACATATAATATATGGCTTCCCAAGTCTTAATAGTGAAAAGCATCTCGATGAAGAATCTGGAGCAAGGTAGTTTGGAGAGGGTTATGTGGCTAGATGTGTTGTGTGTGAACAACAGCCTTGTAGGGGAGTGAGTTGCCTCATGAGGAGGTGGTAAAAGAAAGTTGATATAGGGAGGAGGGAATCCTATACATGGCCTTATCTGTTTTAGAATACGATAAAGCTGCTGGTAACCATGGGTTTGATGTATGCAGGGCATGTCTGTTTTATCATTCCCACCTTAACTAATTCCCATATCCCTTATTCATCCTGTTATTAGATTATAAGCTCCATAGTCTAGTAGCCCTTTAGAAATAAGTAGTAGTAGCAGGGGCGTAGCCAGACAGCAGATTTTGGGTGGGCCTAGGCAAGAAGTGGGTGGGCACCAAATGTTCTCTCCCCCACCCCCACACCAAAAAAATATCTCAGCTGGTGGGAAAATGCTTCTCTCCAGTCTCCACCTTGGTAATCTGCAGCAGGCATGAGCTGAAAACTGAGCATGCAAAGGTGCCAGTATTGCGGAGAGCAGCATTTTCATTACCATATGCTACTGTTGGATGGGCCTGAGCCCTAAGTGGGTGGGCCCCGGCCCACCCAGGCCCACCTGTGGCTACACCACTGAGTAGTAGTAATATAATATTCCCCTGGGCACCACTTTCATACCCTCAGTTCCCCTGCTTTCTTCTGCTGCTGCTTCTCTTAGTACCTCCCCATAACACACTCAGCCAGTCTCTCCCCAGCCATCTGGGGTGGAGGGAAACAGTGTGTGAGATGTAAGAGGAACATGGCAATACTGAAAGGAAGTATAGAGAAAAGGCCTGACAGTGGAAGGAAAAAAAAAGTCCTATGTCCTATAATATGCATATAAGTTTAGCATTTTAAATTGATTACAGCTATGCATAAAAATGTTGAAACATACAGTGCTATTCATTACTCTAATAATCAAGTCACGCAAACAGTTGCTGTGCACGCCTTTGAGTCTAATCATACATTTATGTGTTTGTTTAATTACGCTTTTGATAATTTATACAGCATTAATTGTACCATGCTTCTTTAATTTTGTGCTGTGGCCTAGATTATATCTTACATGAGGTTATTAAATTCTGGCAAACTGCTATATTCAATTAATATTTAATGAATCCCATGAATTCTAAATGAAATGCTCCTATCACGCGGTTTATTTAACTTGCTCCCCAATAGGGGCTGATTTGTGAGATCATTTTCATTTTAAAGACAGCACACAGTTAGATGGCTGGGAAGGTTTGGAGCTATTGTACAAAGACTGCAAACTGTTAATTAAAATGCTACACTAGTTTAGGCAGGTGTTGGGATTCAAATGCAGGCAGCTTCCCCAGTTCCATATGGTCCATGGTGAGATGAGGAAATGTGCTCTCATTCATCTAACTGCTAACAGCTGTGGCAGCTCCTCTCGCTGTCTCAGTGTCATCTACCTTCCTGTTCATTGCTTGTCTAGTTATATATTGAACCTGCAGAAAAAAAAAAAAAACAGCTCACCCACTAAGAAGGACTAGAATACAATACAGAGCAAACACAAAGGAATGGATTTTCCCAGCACATTACTACTTTCCATCCTATTTTCATTTTCTTTTGCCCAATTGCAGACCCTGTGCAGGGACTACTACAGGTCTAGGTTACACAGAATTTAAAATTGTAAAATTTGTTTCCAGGTTGTGTATAGAAACAAAACAAGCCTGGTATTCTTTCCCCACCGTTCCCCGCAAGCTCCTCCCATCCCATCTAACTACAATTCCACCTCCTTCCCTCCATCATCATAAAGCAGGTGAAGCAAATTTCCAAATGAAAGAAAGGTCTCTGTTTCATGCCCACATCCCTGACATGAAACAATTTGCAGACATTAATTATTTATTAAAATCACAGCAATAACAGTTTTCCTTGGCAGTAGAAAGGAAATTCAGTAAGCGGCACTCAAAATTCCATGCCCCAAAAAACTGGCGCTAAGCATGATTCCGTAAAGGGTACACATGCTTTATAAAATCGCATTTAGGTGCGGATGCGCACCTAACTCTTGGGCGCGGGACTTATGCCTGCTAAAAGGCCATGTAAATGCTGGTGCCTAACTTAGGAACGGATTGATCTAATTCTATAATTCTGCATGCAGCCTTTGGGAATGCCTCTGACATGCCACTGGCAAAACTCCCTTTTTAGATATGAGCTATAGAAGTTGCACATGAATCTTTATAGAACAGCATGCAGCAAGATGGACACATAAGTGCCAATCAAAGCCAATTAACTGCAATAATTGGTTGCTAGCGTCCAATTATTGCTAGATAAGAGCTTGTTAATTAATTTAGTTGAGCACACTGCTTGGGCACGCACCCAAAATTCAACACGCAATATATAGAATCTGGAGATTAGATGTGTTAAATCTGAATTGAGGAACCAGGCAATTAAATGTCCTAAGATTAGAAACTCTTTTGGAAATGCTGAGATCTTGCAATGTGGTCCTCTTTCAATTGCTGATGGATTCCTCTAAAAGAAAAGCAGACTTGACTGAACATTAGAACATTATTTTATTCTATCATTATTTTTGGTTTTGTGTTATTAATCTTTTGCTATTTCAATCCAGCTTTCTACTTAATTTTTCCAGATTTTTGTTCTGCTTTATATGTTTGGAGGGAGGGATTGAAGAGCAGATGGTTCCCTTTCAAGAAACTCGCACTATTTCTATTTCTCATAATATAGCTAATTTCCCTCTCTCAGATACCCAGCTAGTCTCCCACCCTCACCCATACACACAAATGTAGCCAGCCACAAATTTACTCATACACAGAGATAGCCAAAATATATTTATCACATGTATCTCTATCCTTCTTTCACACACATACACACAGATATTCTCCGTAGCCTAGTGGTTAGTGCAGTGGACTTTGATCCTGCGGAACTGAGTTAAACTCCCACTGCAGCTCCTTGTGACTCTGGGCAAGTCACTTAACCCTCCATTGCCCCTGGTACAAAATAAGTACCTGAATATATGTAAACCACTTTGAATGTAGTTGCAAAAACCTCAGAAAGATGGTATATCAAGTCCCATTTCCCTTGCCCTCTTACATATAAATACACACATGGTTGTCTTCATTCACACACAGGTTTTCTCACCTCCCACAGACAGTGTTCCTCATTCACATTCATGCATTCAGTCAATTTTTGTTTCACATATTCAACCAACTCTTCCTCACACATGCATATTTTTTATAATTAGAATAACAAAAATATGATTACATTTCTTATGAAAATACTTGGAGTCCCAATAATCAGAATCACTAATTACAACAAATAAGGAGTTCAATTTACTCATTTGTAAATTATAAGTCCCTGAAACGAGAAAGAAGAGGATCCCAGGATGGGGGAAAAGAAAGAGGCAAGTCACTCTTTGCAAAATTAAATGGAACAAATAACTCTTGGGTCCTTTTACAAAGGCGACTCTAATGTTTAGCGTGTGCTAAAACTGCTAGCACGCCTTTGTAAAAGACTCCCTCTGTTAGGCACATGAATGCTTTTCTGTAATAGCTTCAAAACTAGCTCCATATTAATGTGTGTACACATATTAATTTACTTCAATTGAAGACATGTCAATTCCTATTTCTGGCCAATGGTTAGAGCAGCAGGCTGAAGAACAGGGAAGACAGGGGTGAAACCCCACTGTAGCTTCTTTTGATCTTGGGTAATTCACTTAGGGCCCTTTTACTAAGGTGCGCCAAAAAAATGGGCTGCGCTAGTGTAGGCACGTGTTTTGGGAGTGCGCAGATCCACTTTTCAGCGTGCCTGTAAAAAAAGGCCTTTTTAAAATTTTTGTTGAAAATGGACATGTGGCAAAATTAAAATTGGTGCGCGTCCATTTTGGGTCTGAGACCTTACTGCCAGCCATTGACTTAGAGGTAAGGTCTCATGCATTAACCATCTGATAATCATCTACACACATAGAATGATGATTACCGCCCGGTTTCTGCCATGCACCAGAAAATAAAAATTATTTTCCAGCGTGCAAAGCGGATGCATGTCAAAAATGGAATTACCGCAAGGGCCACGCGATAGCCGGGTGGTAACTCCAAATTGACACACATTGGACGCACATAGGCACCTGCGCAGCTTAGTAAAAGGACCCCTTAACCCTCCAACACCTCAGTATAAACATAGATTGTAAGCGTTCTAGGGACAGCAAAAATACCTACTGTATCTCAATGTTACTTGCCTTGAGCCACAACTGAAAAAGGCATTAACTAAAATCCACTCATCATAACAACAAATAATAAAAGGAAAAAAATATATATATCTATATCCCTTGAAATCCATTGCACTCTGGATCACCGGTCGTCCCTTCACTCCCTCTGCCTCTCCCCTACTTCAGAATTCACCCATTCAGCAAGTTCATTCTAAGTACTTGGGGTTCACTCTTGACCCTCAACTGTCTTTTGACTTACATGTTTCCTCAACGGTGCGGGCTTGCTTTTACTCTCTTCGCCTCATTCGATCTCTCCACAGTAGTCTGGATGACAGTTCCTGTGCAACCTTGCTTTGTTCCCTGGTTTTCTCATGCTTCGATTATTGTAATGTACCTGGGTCTCCCTAAAGTCCTCATTAAATTTGCTCTCTTACGCTCATAGGTCAGATCATATCTCCCTTCTCCTCGTTCACCATCACTGGCTCCCTGTCCTCTATCGTATTCATTTTAAGGTCATTACTCTGGCTCTCAAAATTCTGTACACTGGGATCCAGTCCTACATATCTGCACTTATATCTCCTTAAACACTCTCTAGGGCTCTGCGTTCTGTCCTTGCCTCCTGACTATACTTACCCCCAGTCCACTGCGCTTGTTTACAGTCTTCCTGTCATTCGGTTTTCTCTGCAGTCACGCCATCTCTCTGGAACACTCTCAGGGCTGGATTAAAACTTTATTGGTCCCTAGACAAACATGAATTTCTGCCCCCCCCCCCCCCCACCACTACCATGGAGCCCAATTTTTTATTTCTTCACCCCTCTCTCCCAGTCACATTCCAGCACATGTTCAAACTTATCTCTGCCTTGTAGCACCTATGTACCGTCCCTGTCTAGGTACTGTTATAAGATTACCCTCTCAGGGTCAGATGCACAAAGCTTAAAGTTCTATTAACATTTCCTTTAGACTGGTTCTAGCCAGCCTAAAGCAAGCGATTATGTAGCTAGTAATGAACAAAGGGGTTTTCCGTGGCTCTAAATGTGCCATTAGCAGCCACCGAGAACCCCATGCAAATATATTACAGTGAGCTCGTTAGTATTCTAATGTGTATTCTGGCAAATGCACAGCTCCAGAGCAGCAGTAATTTAATGAGCAAATTTTACGGCTGCTATGGAGCTGTCGGAAAGAAGAGAAGCACAAGCAGGCAGATGCAAAGGCTGCCTACTTGTGCTTCCTACTTCTCACCTCCTGGCATCCTCTCCCCTCAATATTTTTTTATTTTCCTGATGGTCCAGTGGACCCTGATCCCCCCTCCCTGTGACCCCCTGAATCTTTTAAAAAATGTTTTCCTGGTGGTCCAGTGAACCGGGCCCCTTCCCCAATGCGTGCACACCCCCTCCCATTCCCAACCCCACCCGCACCCCTCCATGTACCTTTACAAGGTGGAGACAGGCGGATGGGAGCAACAGCTTCTTCCTCCTGCTTTGGGCCCACCCAGAACACAATGGTGGCATCCAGATCCTGCCCAGTGTATTCTGAAACCTTATATGGTGTTTAGCTCCACCCAGTGCGCATCCCAGAATTCACTGGGCAGGGCCTAGGCATCGCTATTGTGTTCTGGGCAGGCCCAAGGCAGGATCTTGCCCTCCTGCTCCCACCTTGTAAAGGTATATGCTGGGGTGCAGGTGGGGTTGGGACCAGAGAGTGTGCACACGCGAGGGAAGGGGTCCAGTTCACCGGACCACCAGGAACCTTTTTAAAAGAAGATTTAGGGGGGGGGGGGGAGTCGGGGTCCACTGTACCACCAGGGAAATCTTTTTTAAAACTGGGAGGTCGGGAAAGTGCGGTGCATCAGAGCTGTCAAATGGATTTGACAGCAGTGTCAAATCCATTTGACTGCTCAGACTCGCAAATAGTGAGCGTTGCACAAAAGGGGATCTGTGCAGCTCATTTGCATGCAATCCCCTTTGTGCATTGCTCGCTGTTAGCGAGCTGCTAAATTTTACCAAGGCAGCCATATTTTACGGCTGCCTTTGTGCATCTGGCCTTCAGTTGAGTACAAAACAAAAGCAGAAATAGAGCTTTACAAGGCCTGGTTAGCAGGCATGGTTAAGACAAAATATTTTCTGCAGTCCCCACCCCTTCATTCATTTCACCTCTCCTGACATAGCAAAGTGCAGAGCCTGCTGTAGCTGTAGCTGTGGGTGTGTCAGTGCACATAGTTTGTTAATGTGCTTTGGGACTAGGCAAGGTTTGAATGGGGTGGCTTAATGATTAAAGCTGGAGTGCTACCAAGTTACCAACTCCCAGGAGGGGGCTCTTGGCCAATTCTGGATTTCTGCAAATCTTATCATGGTGCATTATGGGACATGTAGCACTGATATCGATGGTAAAATCAGAGACTACAAATAGCATACTGAATTAGCAGGTAAGTTCAAAAACACAACTGGTCAAAAATTCTCCCTTCTGAAGCTTGGTAACTTGCCAGTTCTGGAGCAGTGGGCTGAGAAAAAGTGAAGTTAGGCAAGTCATTTTCACCCTCCATTATTTCCATTGTCAAGGGTAGACTGCTCCAAGAGTAAGATTTACAGGCAATATGTCCAAGATTTATTTATTCATTCATTCATTCTTATATCCCACGATTATTCTACATTGCGTTTCGGTTCAATGTGGCTTACAATTAACAGGAGATATTACAGTGTTCTTTTACAATTACAAGCAATATGAGAAGCATTAGTAGTACATATGACTAATCATATAATTTCTTGAAGACATATGTTTTTAATTCTTTTCTGAAAAGAAGGTAGTTTGTGATGCTTCTTGTGGCCTTGGGAATTGAATTTCACCATTTGAAACCCAGGTAGCTAAATCCAGCTGTATAGATGGATTTATATATTATGTTTCTGCAGGTGGGTAGGTGGAGTGGTAGGTAGCCTCTTGTTCCTGGACTTGCATTTCTTGTTCAATCAGGTCTAACATGTAGATTATAGTGCAAGTTTTAAAGAATAACCTAGCCTTAATTGGGAGCCAGTGTAGCATTATAAGCAGTGGAGTTACTCTTTCGTATTTTGACTTTTTGAATATTAGTCTTGCTGCCATGTTTTGAACGGTCTGCTGTAATTTTAGCACTTTTTTTCCCATCCTACCTATGCTGCACTGCAGTAATCTAGTTGGGGCAATTGTACTATAAGACAGAATGTTTGTTTGGGAAAATAGTCTCTGACTTCTTAGTTTCCGTAAAGCTCTTTCATGTGACTGCTGAAAATTGACTTGCAAGAGACAAATGTTATCAAGAATAATTCCTAATATTTTTAGTTGTGGTTCAATTGAGTATGTTGTTTGATTGTGAAATTTAGGTATGAAGTGGGATCGTGCAAACTTAATAGAACCAGGAATTTGTCTCTATTTAGTTTGTTTGAAGGTTGTGGCCCAATTTTCCATAAGGTCAAGACCTTTTTTGACCTTGTCCAGTATCTCTGTGACATTGTTATTAAAAGATCCAGAAACAGTGATGTCATATATAAAAGAATTAAATCCCATGTTTTCCAATTTCTTGCCAAGTGGAGCCAACATAACATTAAATCATATAGTTGATATTGAGGAACCTTGTGGCACCCCACATTCAGGGATCCAAGTGGCTGAGAACTAGTTGGCCATCTTTACTAGATATGATCTTGTCCTTAGGAGGCCATTGAACCAAGCTACCACTGCACCGCTAATTCCCATATTGTCTAGTGGGGTCATTACTGTTGTTTGGTCCTTATTAGAAGGGAAATGACCATGCGAGAACATGTATTCTAATTGTCCAGTGAGGCATTTTATGAACCAGTCTGGTGTGTTTTTTTTAATCATATAGTTTGAGCAGCTATCTAGTAGATAGTTGGCATGTGCGTATTTTGTTAACAGCTTTTTGACTGAGCTGTTTATAGTTGTTTTGAAGGAGGACCATATTTTGTCTGCCTTGATATGATCGTGGTTGGTTTCACACTCATGTAAGAGATCTGTGATGGATGTTTGTGTTGCATCAAGATTACATCTTATTTTTATTATTGTTTGTTCAAAATATTGTGCAAGCTCGTCTGCCGTTGGTGGTGTTTCATTTGATGGTAGTAAGTGTTCTGTGTTTATAAGTTCATATACTTTTTTGTGTTGATTTTTTCTGGGCTCACATATGTGCTGTAATATTCTGCTTTTGCTCTCTTTATTTGTGTTTGTACGTTCTTAAAGCTTTCCTCCATACAGTTTTGCTCAAGTCAGATTTGTTTTTGGACCACTTTCTTTCCAGTTTTCTGCAACATTTTTATATCTCATTATACCAGGGATATAAATGTACAATGTTTTAAATGTGAAAAACACTTTCATAAATGAAGAAGCAAAAGAAAATGTAGCTTTCTTTGATACTTGTGAAAGGACAAAGACTATTCTGCTCTGTCTCCTGATAGGTTCTCTCTACTCAGGAGATTAGCATACAGTTAACCAGAGTATAGAACATCACTGTGAAGACGCAGAACTCTTGAACCAAATCTTCTTTAATGCAAATTCAAACAAAGGAATAACTTACAGTTTTGTAGTGGTGTACAAGAGTCTCTGCCTTGCATAGTGGGAGTCTGTTCTCAACTAGCCCCCATCCTCTTAGCATGCATAGAGGGGCTAGGAAAAATCCAGCTCTGTGCTGGGAGTGAATGTTGTCAATACGGTTAAACTTGTAAAAGCCTGGTTATTTACAGTAGCTTGAAGGAGGAGTATGCAACAGATACAGCAGAGTTAACTTACAATCCTTAGAAAACCATGCTGCAGACACACTCTAAACCCCAAACTGGAAAGAGAAGGGGTGGGCTACAGCCCATATACACAGAGACAACAGACCAGCCAATAGGAAATGTCCCACAAGGCCTAGGGAACAGGGGACAGGTGCTCAGGAAGAGCCTATCACAAGAGACTAAAATTGCATCACTTTGTGGTCCTATCCTACTTAAACAGCACAAAACACATATAAACAACAAGCACCCTGCCTCCATGAATATTGGGGGGCACAACACAGAGTGAAGGTAATATTAAGCCAGTTTCAAAGGAATTTGCAAAGGTAACTTGATAGGGTAAATCCCCTAGTCTGAACATTTCCCTTCAATTAGCATATTCATGGATACATTTGTACCAGTGGACTTCTCCACTGCAGCACGGCCACCGACAGACATGGCTGGGCCTGGGGCAGAAACAGACCGCCATAAACCACTCTCTCCCCCCTCACACTAGTAAAGCCACTCCCGCCTGCACCCTTACATTTCTATCTTTGTCTCCAAGGGAGACCCGCCGGCAAGCCGCTTCCTGCATGCCTGTTCCCAAAGTCTGTCCTCTCCTGTCCGTGCTGGAAGTCAGAACCCGGATGATTGCATTAACACGATATCATGCTAATACAATCATCCAGGCCCTGGGTGGCACACAGAAGCAGGGGAGGACAGACCCAAAAGCAGGGAGCAAGAAGAAGCTTGCTGGCGCCAGGCCAGGAATTTTGCTCCCTCTGCTACCCCCCCCCCCCACCCTTGGTGGCCCTGTACTGCAGTTCAGATTTTGAAAGGAAGCTGTATTTATTTGATACTGTCTCCACCAGTGATATTATGGACTCTCACTCTTAATATATATGTACTGTCTTGCTCCATAGGCTCCCGGTATAAGAGGCTTGGGGAGCCAATCCTCTCTTTCTTGCAGCGCTCCGCAGTTTCTCCTCGCTCTTTCCCTCCCCTGCGCGGGCCGTGCGACTCTCACTTCAGGGCTGGCATCGACTCCTGCTGAGTGTTCCACTGCTCCCTTAATCACTATGTTACCAGTAGCGGTACTGTAGTGTTCGATTCGATTAGCAATCTCATCTGCTTCAGCGCCTGCACCTCAGCCTTCCCTACCAGGGCTCCCGTCATTTGATGCATCATGCAACTTCCTGTTCCGCAAAAGCGGGAACGCGCGGGCGGGACCCATCACGTCACCGTCAGTAGGGAAGGCTGGCTAAGAGTGGCTGTAATACTTTCCCAGACCTATAAATTCAGAAGGAAATTGTGGCATGCCGCACGTACGTTGGATTTCAGGAAGAGAGGTGCTGACTCTGAGGCAGGTTTAATTTTATACTATAAGTCAAAATAAAAAATATTTTGTTTCATGCAGATCTCTTTTGTTTAAACATAACTAAATGGGCAATAAGCCCCTAATGCAGTCCATTGGGTTTCTTATATTTTGTTTGTGATGACTTATAATATGCCAAAATTGAAATTTGAAAACTCTTATCTCTATCTGGTCGTTAATAAAAGGAGCTCATTGTGAATACTATCCACCCTAAAAGGATGTTTTGTGGCTGTTCATGAGAATTGTGATATGATCCCTTGTTTCATATTGTTGACGGTCTGCATTTTCCGTATGGGTGGTATATTGGTGTATTAGGTTCTGCCCAGTGTAATATTTATGGTACAGTAAGGTTCTGAGTGTGTTTTTCCACAAGTTTGTGCATAGTGTTTTGCAGTTGAGGGATTGTTGGCCTTATTGAGGTGACAAACATCAACACTTTAATTTAATTTTAGTTTGTCATAACACCAGACATGGTTTGGTTTTAGAATATTTTGGAGGATCTGGTGTTGAATTGTTCCATAGATGTGTATGTGGTTTAGTGCTGGTTAAGTGCTTGAAATAATTGAGTTTAAAATATATGTCATTTATGATATATAAATCCATTTTTACATGCATATAAAAGCATTACTTGTCAATAACCAGCACCTTGGGACTCAGTCTCTTCTCCACCATGACAAATTTATATACTGAATACACTGCAAGAAAACTTTCACTTGCTAACCTTCACTCTCACTAATTAGAGTGGTACTTGTAACTTTTCACATTTGGGATGGGACACCCTTCACTCCCCTAGAGTAGATTTATGGTGATGCACAAGTAAATAAGGTAATTATGGCTGTTGGCCCCACCCCTAAGCCCGCCCTCTTTAGCCTCCCCAAACAGTTGGGCCACTGACAGTGTTGCCAGGGCTGCGGGTTTCTCGCCCAATTGGGCTCCTTTCCGCAAGCCACTGCGGCTTTTTCACGCCTCATGTGGGTTGCGGGATTTTGGGCAGCTTTTTTAAGCCCAGCCGGCATTTTTTTCGCCCACCACGGTTTTTTACTTGTTTTTTTTTTTGGCTGGTTTTCCAACAGGCTGCGGCCAGTAGAAGCCCAATGGAAGCAGGCTTAATGACGTCATTCGTATGCAAATTGACTCATTAATATTTATTAATGATGTCATTCATATGCAAATTGACTTTGTGTGGTTTTGGGCTGGCTTTGGGTGTGACCAAATTTTTCCATCTGGCAACACTGGCCACTGACCGCCTATGTCTTGCTCGTTATACACACATGTACATGCATGCACTCTGTCACTTTCTAGACATCCTCTGTCTCTTTCACTTTTGCCCCCCCCCCCCCCCCCCACCAATGCTGGGCTGCTTCTGCTACATGTACTCAATCAATGTCCCCCTCCCCAATCTGTAACCAGCTCTTCCCATCATTGTATAAAGTTCTTGCATTTTCGGCCAGTTTCTCGGTCTGCAGCAGACCCTTCACTTTTCCCCCAGTCCCTCTTTTATTCCTATCATTTCTCAACAAACCCTCTCACCTCTAAGATACTCACTAGTTTCCCTGGCTGTCTCCAAACCTCATACACTAACTTCCTCACTCCCCTCCCCTCCCCTCCCCTCCCAAGTACTTGAAGATCAGCCCTTCTTCCTGTAACTAGAACAGCCTTCCGCTGGCTGGATCCTACCACAGTCTCTGCACTGGAAGGTGGGGGGGAGAAGCACTGGACATTTACAGAGGGCTAAAATTTGAAAAATATTCAGACTCTTTAGCCATCCTTCTGGTTTTCAGACAGTAACTTTAAAAATCTGTAGAAACTGAAAAAATCCAACGAGTTGCAATCTTAAATTCCCATCTCAAGAGTACATATGATGAGAGGGCCACCCTAAACTTTTTGGGTCCCAGGGATGAGCCTGGTTTGCCCAACAAGGCAGTGTTGCCAACTTTGTTTATATAACCGATATGAAAAAATGTATTTTTAAAAAATGTACCTGGTCCCTGGGAGCTGTATGGAGACTCTGGGGTCTGTTTTGAGTCCAGGGCAGGACCGCCATGGGATGGCACTTGTGATGCAAGCCGCACAATTCTGGGCCGCTGCTGGAAGAAACAACGTCGCACATTGTGGGCAGGAAAAGCCTCAGACTCCCTGAGGCCTGCAGGAACCTGGGGAGCGCTGCTAGTGTGGGCGCAGCATGAATGGTGCCCTGAATTTGCCCAGTAACTCTGGAGTTGTCCTGGAGCATCGGGGTTCACTGTGCCACCAATTCTAATTAAAATATTAGTGGGGAGGCTTGTTGTGACCCATATAGCACATTTTTAATAAACATAAACTGGAGACTGCTGGGAAATGCAGGGGGGTTAATAGGAGCCAACTTTTCAAAATGATTGGGGGTGTTGAAAATTTTTTTTTTTACAGGTGGTGCATTCCCCTCTCCCCCCCCCCCCCCCTCCTCTCCCCCTCCATTCATATCCAGCAATTCTTCTCTCTCCCCTGCCCTCTCCTCCATTCATATCCAGCAATTCTCCTCTCTCACCTACCCTTCCCTCTCATTCATGTCCAGCGAATTCTTCTCTCTCCCCTGCCCTCCCCTCCCTCCATCCATGTCCAACAAGTCTCATCTCTCCCCTGCCCTCTCTTCCATGTCCAGCGATTTCTCCTCTCTCCCCTCCCCTCCATTTCCAGCGATTTCTCCTCTCTCCTCTCCATGTCCAATAACTCATCCCAAACACCACCTGCCCCTTTTCAGCCCCCCCTCCTCCAAGTTCTAGGCCCCCCTCACCTCTGAGTGCCAGGCCCCCACTCTCCTCCAAATGCCAGTCCCAACCCCAGCCCAACCTCTTCTCCCACAACAGTCCTCCATCCTCGCCTTCCAGCCGCCCAGAATTTAAAACTCTTCTTACCTCAGTCCCGGCAGCAGTGAAAGGCAAGCAGGCTCGGCTTCAGCCTTCCTTTCTCTCTCAGCTCTGGTCCCGCCCTCGCGGAAACAGGAAATGAGGGCGGGACCAGAGCTGAGAGAGAAGGGAAGGCTGAAGCCAAGCCTGCTCGCTTTTCACTGCTGCAGAGACCCGAGGTAAGATGAGTTTTAAATTCTGGGCAGCAGGAAGGCGAGGACAGAGGTCTGTTGAGGGAGAAGAGGTGGGCAGGCCGGGTGAGTTAAAATATTGGGGGTGCTCGAGCACCCACAGCACCCACAGAGTCGGCGCCTATGGGGGGGTTATTGGAGGCATCCTGGTTGCCAGGGTGAGCTTAAAAACGGCACAAATTTTGGCGCAGGTGCAGTATAGTCAAAGGAGACCTGCACTGACACTTGCAAATTAAAAAGCATTAAAAATAAATTTTAAGTGTTTGCATAAGTTTTAATAGTAGAATTTAAGTGCAGGAAGCCTATAGTTGCTTTCTATGGGGTTAGTTGAGTTTTAATTGTATGCAAATTAGTCCGATTTTATGAGATTCTAGTTTGGCTATTTGGGGGCCAATTTAATTGAAATTTTCCATATAATAGACATTACGATACTGCTCTGACTTATATAATTAAAATCCAAAAATGAAGGTTTTATATAGTATTTTTAATCCAAAATGCATAATGAAATGTTAGTATGGAAATGTGTCTTTAAAGGGAGCTTTCTAATTGGCTGCACTGCTCTAGTTAGGAACCTAGGAAGAGACAGTTGGTTAGAGAGCAACAGAAGAGTTTCAAGGGAGAAGACCTGTATCCTGATTTGTCTGTGTGAGGGGTTTAAAGGAAGGAATAAATGAAAACGTTTTGAGTGAAATAATAAAAGAGTGACTGAGACTGTCATAACTGAGAGTAATTAAATTTATAAGGAGATTTGTATAAATTTGAGAGGTTTTAGTTTGTCTCTTCAAGGGAAAAGCTTGTAGCTGACAAAGTTAATGCTTAATAATAGACAGTAGTTAATGTAAGAAATAGTTGGAATACTATTTAGAAAATATTTTGTTCTGAACAGTGTTGTAAAAGCACTGACTCAGAGACCCCTCAGTGGGTTGAAACAATTAATACAGGAATTGAGCATTGAGGCATTTTTCCAGCTGGCAAGAATCATATATTGCCCGACAGTAATCAAGATATCAAATAAATGCTTATTGTAGTCAGTTAGATCAAGTTCAAGTGAACAGGATTTGAATATAATCAATGCCGTAACTAGGATGTACATCAATTTTAAGTATACCACAGATAATTTTCCAAATATTATGCCAAAATATCTTAATCTTTTCGCATTCGAACATCATATGTATAAAGGTTCCAATATGTGCTTGACAATGCCAGCAGGAGTTGGAAGCAGTCAGTTGCGCTGCATGCATTTTCCGTGGGGTCCATATAGCCCTATGACAAAGGAAATACATAGATTGCATAATATTAGCTGATGCCAATGGCCTAATTAAAGTCCTCCACAATCGGGAATGGGTTGAATCTAAAATGTTTTGATTAACATCTGTCTCCCATGTATCTTTTAGTGAAAGAGTATGTTTATACTGATAAGAGAGTAATATTTTATAAATAGAGGAAACCATATGTTTGTTTTTAGTCAAGAATCTAACAGTTTCATAAATACTGGGTTCATGAAAAACAGCAGATTTTAATATATTTGTTTTTTTTAACACAGTGTGTCAATTGCAACCATTGCAGGTATTGCGTGCTAGGGATATGTGATTTGTTTTGTATCTCCTGGAATGTTAATAAGATGCCTTGACCTTTTATACATATATTTTCTACAGTCCATATTCCACAATTAGCCCAACATTTCCAAAAAAATTTTTTTTTATTAGTGTGAAACTTGGGATTGTTCCAGATTGGTATTTGATGGAGGAAGAAATAGTATTGTCTAGCAACTTAGCTAAATATGACAGGCATGTTCTTGTATTAAGCAGAACTAGATTGTCCCTTTCGAATGTGGCAAGAGTCATGTAGATTGTTGCATGTAATGGAACTGGGAAGGTTATAAGTTTCTCTAATTGAAGCCATATAGGGGAATAACCTAGTTGGGAGGGAAACCAATAGCAAGCTTGCTGTAGAATAAAGGCTTTGTGGTAAAGTAAAAAATCAGGGAACATCAACCCAAGTTTCTCTTAGGGAGCTTTGAGTTTTTTTGAGTGAAATTCTAAGGTGTTTTAGATTTCCATAGAAACGAGGTCAACAGTTTCTCTACCTGCTTATAGAATGATGTTTGGAATAGTATTGGGATCATGCCAAGTATAAAATGTATTTTAGGGGCAACCATCATTTTAATGGTCTCTATTCTGCCCCACCAGACGTGCAAGGGGTGCTATTTTAAAAGAAGATCTTTGAGGAATTCGAGTATATTATCACCATTGTGTTTAATAGTAGCTTGTATTGTATAGTATAAGTCTATGCCCAAATATCTCAGTTTCTTAGAAGACCAAACTAAGTTAAAAGGCTGCACTAGGCTAGGCATGGAATGGATGTTTAGCGGCATAACTTCTGTTTTCATTTGATTAATTTTATAGCCCGAAACTGCAGAGTAAATTTGAATTAAAGAAAAGAGTGGGGGAAGATAAATCTCAGGGTTAGACATATATAACTTTGAAATAAATGTCTCTACTGCTATTATATGTGATGTAAAGCACTTCTCTCACTTGCATAATTGAAGTAAGTTTTATCATATTATTTATGTTTCTTTTTTATTTTATTGTATACTACATGAAAACTCAATAAAAAAAAATTAAAAATGATTAATACAGGAATTGATATGATATTATTCCTGACAGGAAAAATCTCTTTTGAGATGTAAAGATATTAAACCTATTTAGAAAATATTGAAATCAAATAGGTTTCTTATTTAAAGTCAGTACCTGAAAGAAAATAAAGAATAGATTTAACTTAAATTAAACCTCCTAGTGCTGTGTGAATTAAATGAGGCTGTGTGTGAATTGTATGAATGCTTGATGATCTTCAAGAACACAGCTAATTCCATGAAGAGGACCTGCTCCCTAAAAAGTCAGATGTAGAAATTAAAAGTTTAATAGAAATAGTTAGGAAACCAGACACAGGGAAAATCAAATTAATTTTATTTCTGGTAAATTAGAAAATTCATTTAAAGATCCTGTAATAGGCAGGCATACCTATAGCTACACACATTGGAGGAAGGTAGTTTCTTTCCCTTTAATTTCTTTTGAAGCTAAGGTTTAGGGTGAAGACCAAGGCAAAGACATCCAAGACAGATGAAATGTCCAAGAGCCAAGAAAGCTGGAAGTGGAGATAAGTAAAGAAGAAAATTAATTCTACTGGACTGTGGAACTGAGAGAGACACTGTATATTTACATTAGTTACACATACTTACCTAGAGGAACTTGGAACCTAGGAGAAAAATAAATGTTAAAATAGTTTAGTTATTCATGTCAGTACCATTGGTCTCTGGTATTTATATTTAATACTTACCTTAAAAGTAAACCCTATAAGGGAAGAAAAATTTAATTAAGTGAAATCATAATAGTTTTATTAATTCAAGGTTCAGTGATAAAGTATGTGCAATATTTACCTTTAGGTTCTCAGTAATAACATTGATCTCTGTAAGGAAGAGAATAATTTTAGTATTGTAGACATGGATCTAGGAAGGGATTTTAATAATTTATTATATGTTTATGGTTTTACTGTTTTTAATTAGTTATAGTAAATTGTTAGTGCAATAAGATCATTACTTGCACTTTAACAAATAACTTATTCATACTTACTAGTATTTTGTTGCTTGGGTATGTGTAACATAAATTGATTCTCTTTGCAGATTTCAATATATTCCATAATAATTTTTATCCGGTAACTGCTTTTATGGATGAGGTATTTTCTTATGTCCATCCTGTATCCTGTGAGCTAAATACAGTTTAGCTATATCGGCTACATCCACGACTACAAATAAAAGGTTAAATAAACAAACTGTGTAAAGGTCATAGAAGCAGGTGACATTTATTTCTCACGAGTTTGGACTTGTTTTCTGAACTTGTGTGTGTGTGGGGGGGGGGGGGGGGGTTTGTGAAGTTGCGGGTAGCATGTTTTTGGGCTTTTTTTTCTGTCCGCACTTGTTTTTGGGCTCGGAACAACTCGCAGAAAAAAAATGCAAGTTCAGAAAAAAAAAACTGTGTCCTTCATGTCTTGTCTTCGCTTTCAGACAGTCTTAACTGATAGACACATCAAGTTGTTTTTCCTTATTTTGGATTTTACTCCTCTTCCTCCTGCCAACGTCACCCTGACAATTACAAATAGGTCTCACACAAACTCATACCTGTCAATCTTTTTAATTGCTCTGCTTTCTTTTCGTTTTCCCACAATCAAACGATATGATTTAAAAAATGAAGTCCTAATCCAGAATTTCATGTGAGGTATTCAGTCAGATTGCTTACTACAATACTTAGTGATGCATGTGCTGAACAGAAATCTGGTCATCTTTGCCAGCGTTTGAATCCAGGCAGTTACTGCCTTTTGAGAGAATGGACTAGAGAATGACATGGGGACAAAGTTTGTCCCCGTCCCTACCCAATCCCTGTGGGGTCTGTCTCCATCCCCACCCCATCCCCGCAGGTTCTGTCTCCATTCCAGCCCCGTCCCTGCAGGTTCTGTCCCCGTCCCCGTGGGCTCTGTCCTCATCTGCAGAAGCCTTGAACAGTTATGATTTTATATTTAAATCTTTTCATTAAAGTATAAAAAGGAACAATATACTGTGCAACTGTTGTGTATAAATTACAAATAGAGAACAATAATAACAATGAGCAGCTATAATAACCATCCTTCCTACCACCCTTCCAACCCCAACAATAGGTGATTTCTACTACACCAAGGAATCCTAATTCACACTGTTAAAATGTCCAGGGGTATAAAATACAACCCGTTTTATAAACCCTAGAGGGGAAAATTATGCTTTATGAAGCATTGTTATGGTTTTTTAATCTGTGGATAAATACGAAGTCATCAACAATCTCAGGATTCAATCTAGCTCTCCTGTCTTCCACAGTCCTTCCTGGAATAGAAGTTGTCTTCTTAAACGATGTGCTGGTAGCAGGATGTACAGGATCCCCCATGCAAAGTTTGCTAGTTGTGGCCAGTATGTTTGCTTGTTTTTCCAAAAAATCAAAATATCTTTGTAGGCATCACTTAAACATAAATAACAGTCCAGTTCATTAACAGGCTTCAAAGTAGAAAATGACACGGGGACAAAGTTTGTCCCCATCCCTGTGGGCTCTACCCCATCCCCGCCCCATGGGATGTGTACCCATCCCTGCGGTTACTGCGGTTCCCCATCCCCGTGTCATTCTCTAGTATGGACCTTGCTGTATTTAGAACAGCTTTGCACAAAATCCAGGAGTCATCTCCTTTTGAATATAAAAAGAAAATGATATATTGCAGATTTTTATTTTTGCATTTAAACACACATTTAGAAAGTCACAAATTTGTTAAATGGTCTCTTAAAGCCACACAGATGGAATTTGAAATGTTGAATGCTAGAAGGGCACTCCTCGCTTTTAATGTTCAATCACTATCATTCAGGTACGTTATGAACTGCACACAATAACAAAAATGATCCCTACGGTTTATTAACAAAAGCATTTATAAAATGAGCTACCTGCACTGCTGTCACTAACCACGTTTCGCTCTCATGGATAGGCTGTATTAGTGCTGTGAAAATGAATGTGCTCCCGAGATTTCAGTATCTTTTTGCTTGTCTCCCATTGTGAACTCCTAAAGGATTCTTACTTAAGCTTCGACGTAAGGTATTTCATTATATTTGGCAACATAAGCCTCCACGCGTATGTCGGGCTCAAATGCATGCTGGTCGGGAATGGGGTCCCAGATTTTGCTCAATATTATCGAGCTGTGCAGCTGATTGCTCTTTTTGATTGGATTATATGTCCTTTGACATGCTGGGTGCAATTGGAACAAGCAGTGGTGGGCAAGATGCAGGTGACCTATTTACCTTGGCTTCCATTGTCACAGTTACGTATGTGGATGGACTCAGCGCCTTAGAGTTTGGCTTGCATATTAGCCAAATGATATGCTACAAGACGGACGCTGTTTCCAAAACAATGTTATTTTTTCAATACTCCTATTTTATATTCATTGGGGTTTTTAGCACCTACTCTTTCGGGAGTGTATAGAAGATGGGAGTCCAAGGGGTTATGGACTCTGGGACAATTGCTAGTAAAAGACAGCTTTATCCCCTTTGAGGTTTTGAGAGAACGTGAAGCAGATTACTTTTCATATTGTCAATTACGGGATTTTATTCATAGAAAGGTACTGCTGGATTGGCGACAGGGGGACCAGGCCGTACTGAAGCTCTTTAAATTGGGGGTTGGGAAAGGGTTAATTTCTAGGTTATATAAAGCATGGTTGTATATTTTATTTTTTTTTATTTGTTGCATTTGTACCACGTGCTTTCCCACTCATGGCAGGCTCAATGCGGCTTACATGGGGCAATGGAGGGTTAAGTGACTTGCCCAGAGTCACAAGGAGCTGCCTGTGCCTGAAAAAATATGAACATCGCTGGGAGGAACTGTTGGGGATGCCTCTATCTGACTCACAGTGGTAATTGATTTACACAAAACTCACCAAAGTTACAATTGCTTCCAACTATATAGAGCATGGGTTTTAGATGCTCTTTCATTGGTACTTTACTCCAGCATGTTTGAAAAGGATTTTTGACTCCAGCTCTGGCATCTGCTGGAGAGAGTGCATATTAGAGGGAACTTTTGGACATATCTAGTGGACTTGCCCTAAAGTCCAGAAATACTGGGAGATGGTGTCACAATTCTTACACCTTCTGTTGGGAGCAACATGTGTGCCTTCTGCTCTTGTTTTTTTTTTTTGCTTAATGGCTCTTCTTCATCGGAGGACATGGGAATTACCAGATTGACTCATATGGTGGTTACTGCTGCAAGGCTATGCTTGGCAGCAGCTTGTGCCTAGCAAGGACCAGTTGATTGCAAAATTGGACTATCTTTATTTAATGTCAAAGTTAACTGCCATTAAGCATGGTCGGATGGGCTTCTTTTTTGCAGTGTGGACTCCATATAGAAAAATGTTAAGCCATTGTTAGCAATATGGTGTGTGATTTTGGGGGAAGTAGCTACTCATTGGGCTTTATCAAGCCAGATTAAGCGACATGTATAAATTATCTTTTTTTTTCTTTTGGCGGTGGGGAGGGGTGGGAATAGTGGGAATTGATAACTGTGTGAATGGACCATTTGTTGGCATTCAGCCTGTGTATACACTGTTATTAATACAATTTATCATTTCAAAACAAAAAATGTCAGGATGCCCTTGTGCTGAAAATGTTTAAAATGAACAGCCATTTTCCAAAATAGAATATCCAAAATATGAACGCCAAAAAAGCAGACACAAAAATATCTGACTGGCATCATTTGTACAAAAATGGTGACACAGACGTCCCTGCAAAGCAGAGGGGCAGCCTAGTGGTCAGTGCATTGGACTTTAAACAATGGGACCCAGGTACAAATCCCACCTTAATTCCTTTACATTTTACTGTTAGCCCTCCAGGAACAGATAAAAACCTACTGTACCTCTGTGGCGTTCCTAGGGTGGCTGACACCTGGGGCGGATCGCCGATGCGCCCCCCCCCCCCGGGTGCATCTTTATCTGCTGGGGGGGGGGGGGTGCCGCACGTCTGTCGGCAACGCTCATTCCCTGCTCCCTCTGCCCCAGAACAGGAAGTAACCCGTTCCGGGGCAGAGAGAGCAGGGAACGAGCGTTGCCGACAGACGCGCAGCAGCCCCCCAGCGGTGAAATGACGGACACCTCCCCCTGGCAAAACGACCCCCCCGGGTGCATCTTTACCTGCTGGGGGGGGGGGGGGGTGCCGCACGCCTGTCGGCTTCGCTTGTTCCCTGCTCCCTCTGCCCCGGAACAGGAAGTAACCCGTTCCGGGGCCGAGGGAGCAGGGAACGAGCGTTGCGGACAGATGCGCGGCACCCCCCCCCCAGCGGCGGCGGCATGCACCCGGGGTGGACCGCCCCCACCGCCCCCCCTTGGTACGCCACTGCTGTACCTAAAGGTACACTACTACAATAGCCATCACACTTGCAGGTGTCTTATAAATTCAGGTACAATAGGTATTTTTATGTTCTAGGAGGGCTCACATATTTGTACAGAAATAAAAGAGCTAAAGTGGGCGCCATTGATTGAATCCACTAGGCTACGCCTTACTCTTGCTTGATGCTCTATTAGGAATGGCCATAATATCTGAAACTTTCATAAAGCCTAGTATCCACTTTCACTTTGTGGGGAATTGGGATGGGGTCAGTAACCACTGGGAGATTAAGGAGGGGTAATGCCTTCATCCCTCCAGTGTTCAGCTGCCCAATCAGGACACCTTTTTTTACCCTGGTTGTGATTGAAACAGGTCTAGATTAAAAAAAAAATAAATAAATTTAAAAAAAAAAACCCATCCTTCTTTGTTGTCTTGGATGTTTCTTCCTATTCCATTATTGCTGAAACATATCCTAATTTTGGACCCTCCTTAATCCCACCAAAATATACCTTCACCACACCCCTTTGCTATTTGGACAAACTGTAGTGTAAAATGTCCAAATTCTGCCTTTTGAAAATCGCGATTTGGACATTTTCGGCAGATGGATGTTTTTTTGGCCATTTTGAGACGTTCATCTGCTTCAAAAGTGAGCGCCATAGTGAAACAAAGGTTATGTTTTGGGATGCAGTATCAGGATCTGGTCAAGCAGGGCTGTAGACAGTGGTGTGCTGGAGCCGGCTCGCAAGAGCCGGTTGTTAACTTTTCTTCCGACTTGCGAGCCGGTTGTTAAAACGCGCGAGCCGGCTGTCCTCCCTCCCTGCCTCCGGATCCAGTACCTCACGTCACCGACCTGACTCTTCGAATTCTTCGGGGCAGGCAGTCTTGCCTGCCTGCTGCCAGCGCTGTCTCTCTCCCACTGGTGCTGCTGGTTCACGCTTTAAAAATGGCCGCCGAGACTTCCAGAGGCAGCCTCGCGAGACTTCTGCTGAAGTCTTGGAGGCCGCCCTTGTAAGTCTCGGAGGCCATTTTGAAGCGTGAACCGGCAGCACCAGCGGGGGAGAGTCAGCGCTGGCAGCGGGCAAGCAAGACTGCCTGCCCCGAAGAATTCGAAGAGTTAGGTCGGTGACGTGAAGGACCGGATCTGGAGGGAGGGAGGAGAATTCACCGAACAACTCGGGAGGGGGTGGCAGGGGAGAGAAGGGAGTCGCTGGGCATTTGTGGATGGAGGGGAGAGAAGGGTCGCTGGGTATGGGTGCATGCAGGGCAGGGGAGAGAAGGGTCACTGCTGGACATGGGTGGATGGAGGGCAGGGGAAGGGAGGGTCACTGGGTATGGGTGCATGCAGGGCAGGGGAGAGGAGGGTCATTGCTGGACATGGGTCGATGGAGGGCAGGGGAAAGGAGGGTCACTGGGTATGGGTGCATGCAGGGCAGGGGAGAGGAGGGTCGCTGGGTATGGGTGCATGCAGGGCAGGGGAGAGGAGGGTCACTGCTGGACATGGGTGGATGGAGGGCAGGGGAGAGGAGGGGAGAGAGAAGAAATGCTGGACATGGATGGAGGGCAGGGGAGAGGAGGGGAGAGAGAAGAAATGCTAGACATGGATGGAGGGAAGGGAAGAGTGAGGAAGGAGATGAGATGAGGGAAAAGGAAGAGAGGAGAAAAACTGCACATGGATGAAGAAAATAGGCAGAAGCTGAGGACCAGAAATGAAGAAGAAAGGAGGAAAGGAAAGAAATAAATGGAAAGGAAGCCCTGGAAATGGAGTTAAGAGGACAGATAGCAGCAGAATTGGATACTGGGCCAGCATGATCAGAAAAACAGTCACCAGACAACAAAGGTAGAAAAAAATCATTTTATTTTCATTATAGTGTTTGGAATATGTTCACTTTGAGAATCAGGTGCTCAACATTAAAAGTTTATATTTATTTACTTATTTATGGCATTTTATCGCACATTAAACATGAATTAGATTGGAACCTGGGATCATTTATTTTTTTTTCCTGGAGTATTGCATTGCCACCCCACCAGGCTCTCTCCCTGGCTATAGCCAGCTCTGCAATTTGGGGACGGGTGTGCAGAGGGGAACGTGGGGGGGGGGGGGGGGGGCGCAGAGGGGAACCGGGGAGAGAGCCTGTTGATAAACATTTACTTGTACCAGCACACCACTGGCTGTAGATTATGCCAAAGAATACCACAATCAACGGAATTGTTTATTTGAATGCTTTGAAGTAGAAACTGTCAAATTTTATGCTAATTCACAACATAACCCATTTCCAACAGGATGGTGCACCCTGCCATGGAACAAAAGCTGTTAAGGCATGGCTGGCTCATGAACAGAAACAACTGATAGAACCTTGGCCGGGCAACAGCCCAGATTTGAACATTATTGAAAATGTGTGGAACATGATGAAACAGAAAGTGGCCATACGCAATCCAACATCTGAAGCAGACCTTATACAGTGGATCAAAGCTGTTTGAACTCAGGAGATAACTCCAAAATTCTGCAGATCAATGCCAGGAATGCATACAATTATTAAGAACAAAGGTTATCACTGTAAATACTGATATCTAGCAGGAAATGTCTGCAGAATATGACTTTAGATGCAATATAGACAATTTGTAGCTTTAACATCTGATCTGCTTCATGTGTATATTGTTAAATATCAATCATAAATAATGAAAATGGTGGTGGTCATAAACTTTTAGCCATGAGTATATAGCACAACTAAAATACAAAATCAATAAAATAAATATAGCTTCCCTTGCTGGCAGAAACTGTTCGGGTTTTAGAGTCACTGTATATCCTGACATTTGTTCTTATGTTCCATCATCTGGGCCTATTTAATTGTGGTTCTGCACACGGCTCTGCTGTCTTTCTTTCTTTTTTTCTTTCCTTCTTTTAGTGAGATGACATAGTATGTATGACATTTGAGTAATGGGAGTCTGAAAGTTAATTCATTAGCTTAATGAACTGGGTAATTTCATTCATATATCGTACACAATTTACAGTTCATTTTATGTTGTCCTTGATTTCAAGTCAGTTTAGGTTTTGATATTGTTTCCAGAGACTGTCACTGAGTTTTTGCTAGAATGGCAATTATAGGGATAATATTAAAAGGCATTTTGGAAGGTAAAGCAATATTTTACACTGAACTAGGTGCATGTGCTCTGTATATGCATAGTAGCAGCATTCCCTGGTCAAGACTTAGGACTAGATTCTATATATGGCGCCAAAAAAAATCAGCATTAGAAAAACGCTATTCTGTAAGCCCTGCTTAAAATTAGGTGCGGTTTATAGAATAGTGCTTGCGCCCGGGAATTGCGCCTTTTGTACCAACTGAAACATGGTACAAATGTACATGCATACATTAGGTGCATATCCCTGTTATTCTATAACAACATGCATTTATTTTAGGAATACCCCCGTTCCACCCATGCCCCTCCCATTTCTGTGCTCCCTTTTCAGATCACATGTAAATGCCAATTAAATCTAATTAGTGCCAATAATTGCTTGTTAAAAAGCCAATTATTGGTACTAATTGGCTTGTTATTCAATTAAGTTGCATGGGCAATTTTTGGCAACTTTTATTGAATCAGGGGGTTAGAGTTTATGTTCACACTTTATAAAATCAACATATGGAGAGGCATTTTATAAAATAAGTTTAAATCAGCATTTACATGTCCAAGTTCTTCTAGTATCATAGAACTTGATCTGCTGCATATAGTCTAAAATACATGATGAAATGACTGTTCGTGTGCTGGAGACATGCAGCATGAATATCCATTTTAGAAAAATAAGACGCCTACAATATCAACGGGGCAACACACGAATACAAAGTTTTTTGTGAAGGATACGAATGTCTATGTTATGAAATGGCAACATAGTTGCTTATGTGCTGGAATATAAACATTTATGGCAGCCATTTTGGAAACATGGATGGTTTCTCCTGAAATTGTCATTGTGTCCAGTATCCCTTGCCAGTTTCGACTTTTGGGAGGGTGGGGGACACACCAACTATTGGGGGATGAAGAAGGTGACCTTTCTTAATCCTGCCAGTAGAGTGTTGCTCAATAAGAGCACTTTTCTGAAACCTGGTCGTCCCGTGGAGCAGCTCTAACTCCCAACATCCATCTTTTTAAACATAAATGTTCATTCCCCTTCTGAAATGGGGAATAAATGTATATTTTGTGAGCCTGCCTTAGTCCCACCCAAACCATGCTCAGAACACGCCTACTTTTGGACATTCTTCACTTTTAGACATCCATATACCTTCTTTGTAAAATCGAAACTTAAGATGTCTATGCATGAGAGATGGCCAACACAAAAATGATGCTTCTAAAATAAGCACCATCCCCCTAATTCTATAAATGTCACCAAAAATTACTCATGCAAATTTGGGTGTGTGCTCAATTTGCATAAGCAATTTAATTGAATAAGCCAATTACCACCAATAATTGGCTTTTTAACAAGCAATTATTGGTGCTACATAGTACTGCCATACTAGGACAGACCGAAGATCCATCAAGCCCAGCATCCTGTTTCTAACAGTGGCCAATCCAGGTCACAAGTACCTGGCAAGATCCCCAAAAAAGTACAATACATTTTATGCTGCTTATCTTAGCAATAAGCAGTGGATTTTCCCCAAGTCCATTTTAATAATGGTCTATGGATTTTTCCTTTAGGAAGCCATCCAAACCTTTTTTTAAACCCCACTAAGCTAACTTTTACTACATTCTCTGGCAACGAATTCCAGAGTTTAATTACACGTTGAGTGAAGATAAATTTTCTCCAATTCGTTTTAAATTTACTACATTGTAGCTTCATCGCATGCCCCCTAGTCCTAGTATTTTTGGAAAGAGTAAACAAATGATTCACATCTACCCATTCCACTCCACTCATTATTTTATAGACCTCTATCATATCTCCCCTCAGCCATCTTTTCTCCAGCTGAAGAGCCCTAGCCGCTTCAGCCTTTCCTCATAGGGAAATCTTCCCATCCCCTTTATTATTTTCGTTGCCCTTCTCTGTACCTTTTCTAATTCCACTATCCTGCTTATAATCGAACGAGAAAAACGCCCAAGTTCCGACCTAAATTGGGAGATGGACGTTTATCTCACAAAAACGTATAACACGGTATAATCGAAAGCCGAACTTGGACGTTTTCAACTGCACTCCATCGAGGAAGCGTACAAAGTTGACGGGGGCGTGTCGGAGGCGTGGTGAAGGCGGGACTGGAGCATGGTTATCACCCGAACAGAGATGGGCGCCTTTCGCTGATAATGGAAAAAAGTATGGGTTTGTAGCTAGAATTTAGGGCACTTTTCCTGGACCCTGTTTTTTCACAAATAAGGCCCCAAAAAGTGCCCTAAATGACCAGATTACCACCAGAGGGAATCGGGGATGACCTCGCCTGACTCCCCCAGTGGTCACTAACCCCCTCCCACCACAAAAAAATGATGTTTCACAACTTTTTATTTTCACCCTCAAATGTCATACCCACCTCCCTGGCAGGAGTGCAGGTCCCTGGAGCAGTTGTTAGGGGGTGCAGTGGACTTCAGGCAGGTGGATCCAGGCCCATCCCCCCCCTACCTGTTACAATTGTGCTACTTAATGCTTAGTCGTCCAACCCCCCCAAACCCACTGTACCCACATGTAGGTGCCCCCCTTCACCCCTTAGGACTATAGTAATGGTGTAGACTTGTGGGCAGTGGATTTTGAGGGGGATTTGGGGGGCTCAACACACAAGGGAAGGGTGCTATGCACCTGGGAGCTCTTTTACCTTTTTTTTTGTTTTTGTAAAAGTGCCCCCTAGGGTGCCCGGTTGGTGTCCTGGCAGGTGAGGGGGACCAGTGCACTACGAATCCTGGCCCCTCCCACAAACAAATGCCTTGGATTTATTCGTTTTTGAGCTGGGCGCTTTCATTTTCCATTATCGCTGAAAAGCAAAAACGCCCAGCTTACAAATTGTCGAATAAAACATGGACGTCTATTTTTTTCAAAAATATGGTTCGGTCCGCCCCTTCACGGACCCGTTCTCGGAGATAAACGCCCATGGAGATAGACGTTTTTGTTCGATTATGCCCCTCCACATCTTTTTTGAGATGCGGCAACCAGAATTGAACACAATATTAGAGGGGCGGTCGCACCATGGAACGATACAAAGGCATTATAACGTCCTCATTTTTGTTTTCCATTCCTTTTCTAATAATACCTAACATTCTATTTGCTTTCTTAGCCACCGCTGCACACTGAGCAGAGGGTTTCAACATATCATCAACAACAACGCTTAGATCCCTTTCCTGGTCAGTGACTCCTAACGAGGAACCTTGCATTACATAGCTATAATTCAGATTCCTCTTTCCCACATGCATCACTTTGCACTTGCTCACATTAAACGTCACCTGCCATCTAGATTCCCAGTCTTGTAAGGTCCTCTTGTAATTTTTCACAATCCTCTTGCGATTTAACAACTTTGAATAACTTTGTGTTGTCAGCAAATTTAATTACCTCACTAGTTAGTCCCATCTCTATATCATTTATAAATATATTAAAAAATCAATTAGCATTTACGCTCATAAATTTAGGCATGTAATCCACGTCTACATTTTATGTGTGCCCTGAAGAAGGGGGTGTGGAAATGAGTGCTTGGGGGGGGGGGGGGGGGAATCATGGGCATGAATTCAAGTTACACGTGCAGTTATAGAATAAAGGGATTCAGTGCATAAATTTAGGAGGGGGCATTTGCACCACATTTTCACTGATGCAATAGATGTGCCTAAATTTATGCATGACCCCTGCGTAAGCGCTATTCTTTCAACTGTGCCTAACTTTACCCATGGCTTATAGAATAGCGCTTCAGCAGGTTTTTTCTGTGCCAAATGTTTAGACACAATTTATACAATTCGCTCCCATAGGCCTATAAAATAAACTGGGAAATCTGTGCATTTTGAATAGCAGGTATAAATGTGTGCATTTATTGTTATATGGTAATTTTCAAAGGAAAATTATATGTCTATTTCCACTTAGAAAATCGGTGTAACTTATGTATAGTTAAGCTCTGTTTAAAGAGCCTGTTATAAAATTACCCTCCCTATGTGATAAATACTTGTGGATGTCTAAATTGGATCCTACAAGCAGTCCATTGCAAAAACTGGTAAAACTGGTGCTATCTGTTTTTTTTTAATTATAGAGGTTGCTCAAATCTTGTCAGTTCTCAGTTATCATTAATCAGCTTTTCTAAATTCCAAAACAGTATAAATACCTGCAACATTTCATTAGCACTTAATAAAAGGAAGAGACACATTAGCATTTTCTATTCTTCATAGTTTTATTTCATTACAAGAGCACATCTGCTATTTAGACATTGAAATGGAATCTACTGAGAATCTCCCCCTGTCAAATAAAGTTACATTCTTGTCATTTTAGTGCTCCTAACAATTACATCCAAGACCTATAACTCATTAACTCAATGGAAATGTCTTGGAAGCCATTCTTGGCAATTTTTTCACTTATTATGCAATAATTTCACATGACAAATTCATCTAAACGTCTGACTTAATGAATAGCTTTATATAGTGCTGAATTTAAAAATATTGAGAATGGAAGTGTGAGACCAAATTCATGCTCCACTGCAACCTACAAACCACACTGTTCACTGTTGAAAAAGAAACTGAAAGCTATTCCAAGTAAATTTTAAAAAGTCGCCGTTTCTATTAACAGATATATGCTACAGGCAGATAATTATAGAAACGCAAAATGGCAGAGTAGGAACACATTCCAGCACTTGTGTAGTAAGCAATATGCTAAGATGCAAAAGCAATTAGGTGTTCAACAGTGGCCAGCAAATACATAAATGTCTTATCTATGTTTTTTTCAGAAAATATACAGATTTCAACTGCTAAATCTTCAAATACCATCTGTATATTTGGGGGCGGAATTTGGAACGGGTCAAGAGCAGGCTACAAATTTCTAAAAATAGGAGAGCGATTCAGTCACTGTGCAGATATGTTATACCTTTGTATGTCAAATAGTAGGCCTAAACTAAATGGATAGTGTTAGCATGGTCACCAGACAATCCATATACTCAGTCCTGCTACCTATTTGCATAGCAACAGTGAACATATATACTAATCTAATCTGAACATTTACATTCCGCTTTAGCCTTTCAGTTCAAGGTGGATCACAGAAATGTGTATTTGACTAAAAACAGTTTTTAAACCAGTAAATATAATAGACCATCCCTTATTCCTAATTCATAAACCCAGGCATAAATCTGCACTACCCAAGCTGCAAAGGACTCAAATACAAATCAACTTACGCATCCAGTTTCTCCTACATAAGCACATAAACTGTGGAACGCATTACCAAAAGCCTTGAAAACTACGTACGTCCACCTAAACTTCCGGAAAAAAACTAAAAACTAACCTGCTTAAAAAAGCTTACCCTACCGATCCAACATAAATGCCTGATCTCTCCAACACAACATAAACAAAATATGTAATGGACATAACACAACTCTCTCGATGTACAATTCCCAAATGTGGCTGTGCCACAAGAACTTTATCTTACCACAATATCACTTTGTATTTGTTTACACCGGAATCGGCAAATGCCGCTCTGGTACTATGTAAGCTACATTGAGCCTACAAATAGGTGGGAAAATGTGGGGTACAAATGTAACAAATAAATAAAATACATCATTTAAACAACCAGTAAAAATTTCTACAAAAGCCAACTTTTCGGAACTTCCCTACATTTTTTGTAATAGGAAAACATCTGTATATCAGGTGGTAAAATATTACAGACTGCAGGACCCTGTCCTATTAAAGTTCTCTGCCTAGTGAAAGAGAGTTTAAAATCCTTCACTGGGGGCTAAATTAAACCTGGATGTTCAGTGAGAGGTCATGTCCAGGCACTGACACTGAATATACAGGACTAATTCAAAGGGCCCTGGCCACTGGAGCTTATGCGAGTCCCAGCCGATATTCAGCTGAGACTGAGAGAGAATGGATCCAAAGAAGTTTAGCGGAGATTAGGTAGCAACACCGCTAATTAGGAAGCAAAACCAATGCTGGGCAAGAACTCTATGGTCTGTGCCCTGATCGTAGCTGAATAGATTTGGATGGGCTATAGTGGAGCTTTACAGGGGCTTTGACAACTTCAGAAATTTTAGAACAAGGACCGTGCCAGGCAGGCTTCTACGGTCTGTGCCCTGAAAATGGAAAGGACAAATCAAGATCAGGTATACATATGGAGTACCACATCATACCATATGTAGTGAGTTTATTTTGTTGGGCAATCTGGATGAACCGTACAGATCTTTATCTGCCATCATCTACTATGTTACTACAAGACCTGCATAACACACTTATGCTGGTCCAGGCTGAATAAAACATTTTGCCGGATCCAAATCCCCCCTCCTAACCCCCTGGAATAACAACAATCCCCCCAGCCTGATCCCCTCCCTCTTACTCACTTCCTGAAGATACAGGAAGGTAGGCCCAGTCTCCCACCCTTGCAGAATCCCTGGTGGTCCAGTGGTAAATGGACAGGAACAGTGCCCACTCACTGCTGCCCACCTCTGAGGCGGCAACAAAATGGCTGCCACAACCCCCTAGGCAGTCTCTGAGTTTTCGTGTTGTCTTGCAGGATGCAATGCAGATGTTTTTTTGCCTGTGAGCAAGCTGATTGGTGCATTTGAAGACCAGCATCTTTATAAAGGAAGTCAGCCATCTTGTGCCAGTGTGTCCAGTTAGTTCAATTCTTGAAGAAGTGACCTGTGGAACAAAAGGCCTTGTCAAGTTTATGACACCAGATTGCTGTGGGTGGGGAATGGGCGTGGAAGTGTTATCCAGTAAAGTGTTTTGATTAGCATGTGCTAACTGGATAATGCGGACTTAATTTTATGCAGGTCCCGTGTCCTAATTGAAAAATTTGCGTGGCACCTGCAAAAATACAATTATCTAAAATGCCCTAAATACTGCCATGAAAACTCTGGACTTTATGCATGGGAAAGTCCTGCATTAAAACATGCTAAACCCAGATAATTTTGTTTTTAGTAAGAGAGCCCTAAATTATTCGTTTTCTATTAAAAGAATAAAGAGACCCTGAGTGGCCTAGTGGTTAGGGTGGTGGACTTTGGTCCTGAGGAACTGAGTTCAATTCCCAGCACAGGCAGCTCCTTGTGACTCTGGGCAAGTCACTTAACCCTCCATTGCCCCATGTAAGCCGCATTGAGCCTGCCATGAGTGGGAAAGCACAGGGTACAAATGTAATTAAAAAAAATTTGAATTCTGTAATGGCAGTGCAACCAGAAGAAAACAGCTCCTCAACACATTGAAGTTTGTGAGGCTTAAATTAAATTCTAATAAAAATTGTGTTCATTTTCCAAGTTGTACAGATTCTGTTACTATATTTGATATTTTAAAATAACGTATAAATTACAATCTACTAAGAAAACAAGTGAGTGCTCTAGGACCCTCCAACACACTGTGGGCACAAAGCTTATTTGAAAAACTTTACATGAAGAAAATTCAGAAGATCATTCTTCACGTCTGCTGGGTTCATACTGCTTGGCTTCCTGCTGATTGAATTCACTGCTGTTACAGGAGCAGACACCTGGCTCTGAACCAGATTTGCATTTTTAAAAGATCTTCTTTTGACTTTAGAGGCAAACAGCTTTTTGTTGCCTTTTTGGTCATCAATGATATCTCAAGCTAAATGTAATTCCTCTATAGGATGCAGACTCAGCAACACACAAGTCTCTGCCAGCTATTGTCAAGACCTATTTGAATGTACATTTTGTCAAACCAAAATGTTTTACTGTGCATGGTTCTGAGACTGAATCAAGCATGTCATGGATTATTCTGTTATTTATTTGCTACGAATAATAAGCTATATATTTACTCAGCACTGGAAATAAAATAGGTCACTAATGTTAACACAAGCAGCTGTCTGCAGTCAGAAGAAAAGAGTCCATTCAAGATACTACATTAAAATGTAGAATGGATATCGCATTGTAAACATAGCCCCTCACCCTTTGTCCTTTTTTAATGATACAAGGCCATGTTCAAGGCTGGGACTGAGTCTCTGTTTATCACCCAGCTGCTCTATCTAACACCCTAGCTTTTGATTCTTTTTCAGGGTGGAGGGAAGGGAGGCTTAACCTCCAAAGCCCAGGTGTCAAATGTATAATTACTCTCTTCTATTAAAATCCAAATAAATGACAGTCTGAGTTTAGAGTGATGTTCCAGCGTAATTTTATTTCCTCAAATGGTGCTATATGAAGAAGCTTATGGTAATGTATTCTAATGACCAGTATATGTATGAGATCAGAATGGTTATATGGTCTGGTTGTTAGCTTATGAATAAATCTGAAATAGCCTTGGTTATTATAGTTAGTACTTTTGTATGTAAGTAGGATAATGGAATGATTTGTTTTGTAATTTTGTATTATGTATGTGTGTGGGGAAAATGGAATGATTTACCCCCCTGCTTGCCATGTGGCAATGCTGACAGAGCCCATTCAAAGTGCATGGGCTATGTCTGCAATAACACACGGCAGCCACTAGTGCGACTTAGTAAATAAAGGGGTTATTTTGTCATTTTTGTATTGTTTAATAATTGTGTATGTTTCTTGTAACCCACCCAGAACTTTGGATGGTGAGAGATATAAATCTGATAAAAATAAATGGAAAAATTATGACTTACCTGATAATTTTCTTTCCTTTAGTCGCTGCAGATGAATCCAGAAACTAGTAGGTTGTATCTGCCTACAAGCAGGTGGAGATAGAGAACACTGAAATTAAGGCAGTGACCCTGGATGTCCAGCTCCTTAGCTCTTCAGTGTATGTCGCATGACAAAGCAGAATGATAAGGAACAAAACATACAAGCCTTCCTCACAACAAAACATCCAACCAGAGTAAAATATGTATTGTATATATTTTTTTGTTTTTGTTGAACCACTGCATCTGAAACATTCATCTGAAATACAAGAACCTGAAACGGGCAGGTAGAAATGGGAGGGATCCTAGATTCATCTGCTGTGACTAAAGAAAATTATCAGGTAACTCATAATTTTTCCTTCCTTAGCCTCTGCAGCAGATGAATCCAGAAACTAGTGGGATGTACCAAAGCAATCCCTTAAACTGGGTGGGAAGCCACCGCTGCTCCAAACCCCACGTCTTCGCCCACAGCCAAATCCTGTAATGCTTTAAGAATGAATGTAGCGAAGCCCAAGTACCAGCCCTACAAGTCTCTCCCAAAGAAAACACACTCGTCTCCACCCACGAAGCTGAGTGCGCTCATGTTGAATGTGCTCACAATTACCTCCTTTAGCCATTGAGCTATAATTGTCTTAGACACAGCATATCCACTTCTGACTGCAGAAAGAAGCACGAAGAGATTAATTGGAACAACAGAAATCATTAGACATCTGCAAATACAAAAAAATAGCAACAATTCTACCTTGTATATGTATCGTTTGGGGGCAACCAAGGCAGATAATAATGAAAAAAGTGGAGAAAAAAAGACTTCAGAAGAATCGGAACTTCCTCATTTTTCAGAGGACACGCCTTTTGTTTAAAGAGGGAACCACTTCAATCATATGTCTTCACAAAAAAAAACTCCACTGTATCAAATTCACAAAAACACTGCCTTAGCACCTCCACAAACGCATAACATGGAGACTAAAATTTCAAACTGTCCAAAAGTATCAAAAAATATCGCTTGAAGTAGGTACTTATCTTCACTGAGGATATCTTCACAATTCATTTCAAGTCCAGCCTCGTACCTAAAACAATCTTAAGATTCCAAACAGTCCCAACATCTGCAAATACCCCATAAAAGCTCTACGGACATAGAACAGGTGCATCTGGGCAAAAGTGTCCAGAAAGTCGTCCCTATGAAAAGAAGGAAGAAAAAGAGGCTGATTGAGATGGAAGGCAGAGATGACTTTTGGCAGAAATGAAGGCACCATCCACAGAGTAACTGATTCTGAATACTGCAAGAAGGGGTCCCAACATAACAACACTTGTATCTCAGAAACCAGACACGCAGAAGCCATAGCCACTAGAAAAAAACGTCTTAAGGGTAAGATCTTTGTCCGATGCTAAGCGTAACGGCACGAATAGTGCCTTCTGCAGGGCCTGCAGAACCAGGCTCAAATTTCAAGATGGACAAGGAGTATGAAGTGGCAGGTGAAGATGAAGCGGCCATTGCAGAAAATGTGCCACATCAGGATGAGCTGCCAGGGAAGTACTGTACACCCGGCCTTGGAAACAAGCTAGAGCCGCAACTTGAACCCAGAGCGAGTTGTACACCAAACCCTTCTGCAGACCCTCTTGCAAAAAGGCCAACATCTGTGACACTGATGCTTGCAAGGGTGTCCAAGCATGAGTAGCATACCATGCCTCAAAAGTTCGCCACACGCAGGCGTACACTGGTATGTGGACCGCTTCTGAGCCCGGAGCATAGTGGCTATGACCATGTCAAACTAGCCCTTTTTTCTCAATTTGGAGAGCCAAGCCATAAAACTAAAAGTGGGAGGGATCCTTCATGAACACTGGACCCTGATGCAGAAGACCCGGCAACACCGGAATCCAAAAAGGCGCCTCCACCAGGAGGTGTACTAAGTCTGCATACCAAGAACGGCATGGCCAATATGGAGCTATCAGAATAACCAACCTCTGGTGATGACCTATTCTGTGAAGAACCCACCTGATCAAGGGTCAGGGTGGGAACACATAAAGCAGCGCTATCTCCGGCCACGGCTGCAACAGGGCATTCAACTCTGTGGATCTGAGCTCTCTTCTCCTGCTGAAGAACTTGGCCACCTTGGCATTCACTCTGGACACCATCAGAATGACCTCTGGAGTACCCCACTTGTGGCAGATCTGAAGAAACTCTTCTGATACCAGCTCCCATTCCACCAAATCAAGGAGATGCTCTGCCCCACAATGTGCGCCACCAACAACAGAACATGGTTCTCTGCCCAGTCCAGAAGATCGTCCACCTCTATGGCCATCATCTTGCTCTGTGTCCTGCCCTGGCATTTGATGTAGGCCACCACATTCATACTGTTCAAGAGAGAATGCAGACCACCTGACCCTCCAGTAATCTCTGAAAAGCCATCAACGCATTCAGCACTGCCAGCAGCTCCAGCCAATTGATGGGCCATGCTGCTTCTGTCACCATCCATCGGCACTATGCATATCGGTGGATACAATGAGCCCCCCAATCCATGAGACTGACATCTATGACCACCACTATCCACTGCAGGGATGCCAGTGGCATCCCCTTTACGCAGCCACCAGCTCATGCTGCACCTCACCTCCCAAAGCCACGGCAGGTGACGCCAATACTTCTGGGACATCGAAGACCACCTGCCCAGAAGTGAATACTGCAGAGGATGCATGTGAGCCCTGGCCCACAGCACTACCTCTAGAGTGGAGGCCATGGAACCCAACACTTGCATGTAATCCCAAGCCTGTTGGCGCGGTATCAGCAACAGCCCACGCACCTGAGACATAAGCTTGATCATCCTACCCTCCTGGAGGAAAAGCACCCCTGTGCCATGTTGAAGCGTACCCCCAGCTACTCCAGCATCTTGGAGGAAGTCAGATGACTCTTCGGACCCAGCCCAGAGATTACAAAAGTTCAAGGACCCAGCTGGTGACCTGATGACTTTCCTGTTCCAAATTCACTCAGATCAACCAAATGTCGAGGTAAGGATGCACCCTGACACCCGCAGGAATGCTGCCACCACCACCATCACTTTGTAAAAGGTGTGCAGCGCCATAGCCAGGCCAAATGGCAGGGCATGGAACTGAAAACGGTGTCACAGAACAGCAAACCGAAGAAACCGCTGATGCGGGGTCCAAATAGGGATGTGTAAATAGACCTCTTTCAGGTCCAGTGCTGTGAGGAACACCGGCTGCAATGCCGCTACCACAGACCTCAAGGTTTCCAATGCGAAAATGCCGCACCCGCTGAAACATGTTTACCATTCATAGGTCAATGTGGCAATTACCGCCATCCTCTTGGTGGCCGTGGCTCACTGAGAATCCAAAAAGGCATCTCTTGCGGAAGAGGAGAATTCCAGCCTGTAACTGCTACTGATAAGCTCAAGGACCCACTGGTCCGAAGTAATCTTGGCCCACTCTTTGAAGAAAAGGGTCAACTGACCCCCTATCTGAGACATGGAAGAGTGAGCCGGTGCCCCATCATTGCACGGAAGGGCTCAAGAGCACCCTGTCAAGCAGCCGCTCCGGAGCGCCATTTCTCTGAATGAAAGAAAGATTGTTGCTGAAATCTGGAATGCTTGAAAGCAGAAGTTCTGCATGGATGATAACGTCAGGCTTTGCAAAAGTGAAGCCTCGTGGAACCAGCCCTAGAAGAAGGTTTGGGATTATCCTCTGGAAGATGCTGGAATTTGAAATCCCCTAAATCCTTCACTATTTTCTCCAGATCCTCACCGAACAGCAACTTCCCCCGAGCTTAGTGAGGCATTGTTTAGACGATATGTCCGCCGACCAATGATGGAGCCACAGCAAACAATGGGAAGCCACTGCTAGAGACATTCGCTTAGCGGAAGCCCACACCAAATCATAGAGAGCATCCACTAAATAGGAGAGTCCAGACTCCATGCAAGAAGCCTTGACCGAGAACAAGGAGGTCAACTCTTGATCCTGCTCTAGTGCTTGTTGAAGCCAGGAGAGGCTTGTTGAAGCCCTGGCCACATACAAACTACAAATGGAAGCAAGCAACACTAGCGCCAACACTTCAAATGAGTGCTTCAAAGAAGCTTCCAGACGCCGGTCCTGCATATCTTTCAATGCCACCCCTCCCTCCACCAGGAGAGTGGTCTTCTTGGTGACCGCCATCACCAGCACATCTATTTTAGGGAGAGAAACATTGTCAAGATGAGCAGGACCCCTGGGTAGAGATAAGACATTGCCCTTGCCACCTTAAAGCCACCATCTGGATCAGACCACTGGATAGTAATGAGTTTCTGAATGGCCGTGTACAGGAAAGGATTTAGAGGGCTTCCTAGTGCTGGCCATTTTCAAATTGACCATAGCGCCGACAGGTCTTCTAGATCTGCCTCCAAGACACTCAAAATCAGGGACGACAGTTCATCCCACTGAAAAATACAGATGGCCATAAGATCATCCTAGAGGAGCTCACTCTCCTCCATTTCCTCTGAGATGGGCTAGAAGACTCCCCTGACCCCGCAACAAGTGACAGCAGGGGGAGGGGGGATGGTGCCCCAACGACCCCACCTCAGACATGGAAGCCAGCTGCCTGCGCTTCTGCATGGGATTTTCACTAAAGGTAGGAAAAGTCAGATCACCCTCTCCAGACACAGGGACCCCAACCCCCAGAGCGGAGGCAGACTGCGGCTGCAGCTGATACTATGAGAGAGGATGGGCCCGCTTCAACAAATAGGCCTGATGCATGAGCAAAACAAAACTGGGAGAGAAAAAAATCCTGTTAGTTCTGCTCCTGCATCCACCCCTAGCACAGCCCCCAAGGAAACCCCCTTACCACCAGAGTTCCCGCCCAACAGGCCAGACAGACGCCCGACGTCCCCTGACTGCACTGGAGAGGAATCTGAAGCTGCCTCAGCTGCCAAAATGACGCACACACCAAAATCTGTCACACGGAAAATTGCTCCATCGGAAGGCACCACCATGATTTCAGCCCCCAGGCCGTCCGAACAACCAGCACTGCACACAACCACTGCAGAGCGTCTCTTCCTGCAGTGGGAACACCGCTTTCCAATTTCCGCCATCATGGCAGTTCCTGCGTCACTCAAGACCACCAAAGTAAAAGGAAATCAAGGCACTGACCACAGGGCTGACAGAGCCTCAAACTCGGCGGCGACTTCCAGGAGGAGCCCAAACAGCACTCCACCATCCCACAACAAGGCAGTTCCAAACACAGGGTTCCCCTTCAAGTCTCCTATTTGTTCTTTTGATTGCAACCCCTTTTGTTTGTTTGTTTGGATGAACGCTGCAGTCCTTTTTTTTCTGAGGAATGCTAGTGCTGCAAGTTAGGAACCCTATGGGAGACCACTGGCAATAGGGGAAAAGTAGGGTAAGGGAGGGACTGGAGTCCAGGTATGCTATCAAAGTTGGCACCTTCAGCCACACTTCCTGGCTCAAATGGCCAAGCCCAGCAGCTCCCCGTGTTTTCCGGTTCAAAGGACCAAATGTTTATAGTGGAGTCAGGGGTTATATGGTTAGATGGGGCAATAGGGTTTTTGCCTCCTTACCCCCACCCCAAGATACAATGGACCAGCCACCTCCAAGATATGGGGTGACAGAGAAAACAGAGGCTATGTTCCTTCCAAGGAGAAAGTCTTTATTCCTTATAATAACAAAACAATCAGACAATAACAAATAGCAATTTGTTATGAGAGGGAGAGCGAGACCACTGCTGTAAAGATTTACTCACTGTCGATCATATCTCAGCCTCTGACTAAATATAATACAACAGCCACTTATATACTCTTTTGTACAATGCATTTGTCATTGATTCCCTCCCCAAAATCATGCAGTTTGCAATTTCAGCTAATTTCTGTTACATCAGCTAATTTCTGTCTTACTTTATTGTTTACATAAAATGGAAAACACTATCTGAATGTTATGGAATACAGCATCTTATAACAAGTCCAAGGTTTCTTTCACAGAAGATTATAGTCGCCACTTTGCTACAGGAATCTCTCCAAAACCCAGGTCTTTATCATTATTTTTGTCTAGTAACCTCGACACCTCATCGTCTTCAAACTGTGTACATTCTTTGTGTCCTTGTGATGTCTCAGTCAGTGGCACCAACTCTGTCAAGGGAGGGGAAAAACGCAAAAGTGCAAATCAATTCACCCACCAAGCAGAATCCAGGAGCTGGAGGGAATCCGTCCACCACTTGCTAGAGATAGAGATATACTGAAGGGCTAAGGAGCTGGACATCCAGGGTCACTGCCTTCATTTCAGTGTTCTCTATCTCCACCTCCTGGAAGGCAGATACAGCCCACCAGTTTCTGGATTCATGTGCTGCAGAGGCTAAGGAAAAACATTTGAAAGCTGTGTATGACGTTTCTGGGGTACAATCCACTCTAGTAAACAGAAATTTAAATAAATATATGCATTGGCAGTGGGAAATATCTTTAGCAGCAGGAGTGCGTTTATAGGAAATCATCAGCATAAAAGATATTTTTTTTCATACTGGTTCATGGGGTGTCATATTAAACTAAACTTTGGCATCAAAAATGTAAAAACTCTGCAGCTTTGCCAAAATTACACAATATAGTGAAGACCTAAGTAATAATTTTGACTACAATGTAGATTAGAATTATTACTCAAATAATTTCTCACATATTGACAACCTAGGAGTACTATAATTCTCCTGGCAGTATGTAATAGTCATCCCCATTTTGAGCAGGTCCCTCAGCTTGTCCCTGCCAACCTCTCCTTCCTCCCTCCAGCCTCCCCTCAACTAACATTTTACTTGTATTTTAATTTTATTGAAAAGCCACCTTGACCCGTTTCCAGATTTGGTGGGATATCAAATTTGAAATAAACAAATATCTCCCGCACTGGCCCTTATCAGTGTCTCCTCCTTTCCCAACCAATCCCCTCCATTCTTCCTTCACCCCTGCAGCATTTCCTGTCAAACGTTGATATTTTATCCATTTTTCATTTCTAGATGTAGTGAGAAATATATACAAGCAGCGTCATCTACTCACTTATCTGTACAACACAGGAAGGTATATCAAGGTTTTATTCCTTTTTATTTTACCTTTTTTATTTTATCTTTTTTACCTTGTGTTTGGCAAGGTGTGGATCAAGGTATATATATTGTGATTTATTATTTGCATATTTATTTGCATGTTTATGCTGATGGCATTTATTTTAACTTTATTCTAAATTTATCATTTTACTGTGTCACTGTACATTTCATTTATGATTACAATGTATTTTTCATTCATTTTTATGTATATATTTTAAATAGTTATGTGGGTTCATTGTATTATGTTTTTTTTCTTATGGAAGTTTAATTGATAGCAAACAAAACCACAATGATACACAGCCAAATCCCAGCAACAATGAAAAAAACTGGCGAGCTGAAGAGCATTAAAAGCGCTCGCAGGTGATGTTATGCATAAATATGCATAGAAACTGATACAAACATATATACATTTACACAAATAGAAACACATACACATACTCACATACAACATAGCTATACACTCAGGTGCACACCCAAATACACATACAAAGATATAGAAACAGAAAAATGAAGGCAGATAATGACCATAGGGCTGATATTCAGACTGTGGGAGGTAGCCAGGCTACCTCTTGCGGTCAGTGATAAGCCCGGATATTTAATGCCAAACCGTTTCTGGTGACCACCACTGAATATTTGGTTTATTTTTAGGCCGGTTAAAACTTAACAGGAAAAGCCAATATTCAGCAGTGGCTGGTTAAGTTTGAACCTTCCAAACATATACCAGCTATTGATACGGCATTTATGCCATGGAGGTATTTAAATGTCTCTATCATATCTTCCCCCTTCCACCTTTCAAGACATACACATTGAGATCTTTAAATCTGTCCCCATACACTTTATGATGAAAACCACTGACTATTTTAGTAGCTGCCTTAAGGACCAACTCCATCTAGTTTATATCTTTTTGAAGTTGGGGTCTCCACTAAATGAGGTCTCACCAGAGTCTTATACAGGGGCAGCATCACCTCCTTTTTCTTACTGGCCATTCTTCTCCCTATACACCCAAGCATCCTTCTAGCTTTTGCCATCAACTTTTCTATCTATCTGTTTGGCCACCTTAAGATCATCACATATGATCACACCCAAGTCCCACTCCTCTTTCATGCACAAAATTAAAAAAAAAACATAAATACATGCACACAAAAACACATAAAGCATACACTCCCAGAAATAGACACACAGGCAGACCCACACATATATATACATGCACATACACAAGTAGAAGGGTTAGAAAGAATTCCATGAAACACGTTCTAGATGCTTCCTTCAGTTATTTGTTAAGTGTAAAAAAGAAAGTATTTTAATATAACATATAATTTTTAAAATGGTATGGGGGGAAATGAAATAAACTCCCCAAATACTTGCACATGTATTGAGAAATCAAACATATCAAAGTCAAAAAGAAATACTCCCCCACTTTTCTCTGCCATCACTCCGATTTCAAGGAAACAATTTGCATGGTTCTCCCCTTTGCTACTTTGAAACCTTTAACTCACATAAAACACTTAACCATAGCTTAAAATCACTTGGGAGAATGCTTATCCCATCATAACCGAATAGTGTAATGTTGTCTTTTGCATTAAACATCAAAAGTCACTCCAGGCACAGAACAGAAGTGCTGTCACTTTTAAAGAAGATGAATTAGGGAGCAGCAGTATCAAACTGGTAACACTTTCATCCAGAACTCAAGAACATAATCCGAGAAATCTGCAGTATGTCAACCATTCTGTCTTGGATATATCACTTCTGGCAAAGTTTGACTGCAATTATCACATTTCATTATGATCCCTGTGATCCTACTCATCTCAGGTAACAGGCTGGTCTCGTTTGTATAATCTTTCCATGAGCTACAGCTGATTTTATTAACAAAATAATAACAATGTAGTTCATCATAATTAACTAGGAACAAAATTCAGTAAGTCTGAAAATGATTATACCTTTCAGGAGCCAGGTGATTTATTTCTTGCTTCTTATACCCAGCAGATTTCAGGTGATTATTTTTCTTGATGGTACACAGCCATGCTTGAATATATAAGGAATCAAGATTTCAGATACTTTCCTTGCTCTGGTGCGTTAGTGAATAATTCAAGGAAATTGCATTCTTGTTAAGTCTGTCACTAGTGCTTCCCATTATTATTGTTATTATTATTGTAAGTTAAACAGGAAAAAGTACCCAGCATTTGGAAAAATTATACAAAATAGGAACAATTTTGAGTTACAGTATTCAGCCAAAGATGCATGGACCCCTGTGCCAGGACCAGGAACATGCACATCTACATGAATACAGAAGGCACAGGCTGGAGTCATGGGCACCAGCTCTGTGGGTGCCTGGATACTCCCAATATTCTACACTGTACTTCATCAAATTTGGAGCAGAAAGTTCCATGCTGAAGGACAGAGGGGAAGGCAGGAAGGAAATACTTCTGTATTCCAGCTCCTGCTCCTGCCTCCTTTTGAAGCCTGCTGGCCTGACCAATGGGTTGCAAGAGGAAGAGGAAGCTGCTGCAGCCATTTGACTAGCTGTGTCTGACTGATAGGCTACAGGCGAGGAAGGAGCTACTGTAAACTAGGGTAGAGGGACTTCCTGTCTACAACAGTCAATGGGGAGGGAAAGCACAGCAGATAGACAGAACACGTTGAGGGGCATTTTTGATATAACATCTAAATCCGATTTTGGACATTTTAGATTTAGATTATTTATAACCTGACCTTATCCAGGGCAAAGTACAATATACATATACAAAAAAACATAAAAACAAAACATACCAAGAATTAAATTCTAACAATCATCAGGAAACTAAACAGTCAGCCAAAAATGTTCAAAGCACAGCCTTATACTTAACCAACAGTAGCAGAGAAAGCCAAACACATCACGTGTGCTTTAAGTTGGCGCTTAAAAGTTCATGAATGAGCCTCATGTTTCAAACAATTCCATTCATAAACCCAGCAATCGAACAAGAGCCTTTTCCAGTCACACCCAAATGATAATGAGTCAAAGCAGGCACAATTCCCAGCAGTCATTGATATCAACTGTTTGCTGAAAACATCCATAAATCAACTGTCGAACATGGCCATTTTCGAAATCTGAAAAAGTCTTACCTTTTTGTTTCGAAAATGACCATTTCCTAGATGTCTATAGATGTTTTGTGCTCAGTGCATTTTTCTTTTGTGACATTTTCAAAAGGTCCAAGTGAAAAACACACAAAAGCAAGCCATTGGGATTTAGGAGGAGCCAGCATTCTTAGCAGACTGGCCACACAGACATTCCAGCAGAGAAGTGGGGCACTACAGTGGACTTCACATGAAAGGTCCCGGTACACATCTCATCTTTAACCCCTTATATTGTATGGGAAGCCCTCCAAAACCCAACAAAGAAGTACTGTAGCCAACTGTACACTACTACAGTAGTCCTTATGGCTCCTGGTGCCATCTATATGTGGGTGCAGTAGGCATTTGATGGGTTTTGGAAGGTCACATTTCCACCAGAAGTGTGCTAGATATGGGCTTGAGTCACCCTTCTCTAGAGCACTGCACCAACCACTAGGCTACTCCAGGACCTGCTTTCTACTCTAATAGGAATTGCTATTACATCTGATGCTATCATAGAGGCTGGTATGTACTGTTTCTTTCACATCTTTGGTGGATAGGAGAAGACCAGTGACCATTGGGGGAGTAAAGGAGTCATGCCTTAATCCCTCCAGTCGTCATCTGCAGGCTTATTTTCGAAAGAGAAGGGTGCCCATCTTCCGACACAAATCGGGAGATGGGCGTCCTTCTCTCAGGGTCGCCCAAATTGGCATAATCATAAGCCAATTTTGGGCATCCTCAACTTCTTTCCGTCACGGGGATGACCAAAGTTCATGGGGGTGTGTCAGCAGTGTAGCGAAGGCGGGACTGGGGCGTGCTTAAGAGATGGGCGTCCTCGACCAATAATGGAAAAAAGAAGGGCGTCCCTGATGAGCACTTGGGCGACTTTACTTGGTCCATTTTTTCTTGTGACCAAGCCTCAAAAAGGTGCTCAAACTGACCAGATGACCACCGGAGGGAATTGGGGATGACCTCCCCTTACTCCCCCAGTGGTCACCAACCCCCTCCCACCCTAAAAAAAAAAAACTTTAAAATTTTTTTTGCCAGTCTCTATGCCAGCCTCAAATGTCATACCCAGCTCCATGACAGCAGTATGCAGGTCCCTGGAGCAGTTTTAGTGGGTGCAGTGCACTTCAGGCAGGCGGACCCTGGCCCATCCCTCCCTTACCTGTTACACTTGTGGTGGTAAATGTGAGTCCTCCAAAACCCACCATACCCACATGTAGGTGCTCCCCTTCACCTGTAAGGGCTATGGTAGTGGTGTACAGTTGGGGGTAGTGGGTTTTGGGGGGGCTCAGCACACAAGGTAAGGGAGCTATGCACCTGGGAGCAATTTCTGAAGTCCACTTCAGTTCCCCCTAGGGTGCCTGGTTGGTGTCCTGGCATGTGAGGGGGACCAGTGCACTACAAATGCTGGCTCCCCCCTCGACCAAATGGCTTGCATTTGGTCGTTTCTGTGATGAGCGTCCTTGGTTTCCATTATAGCCGAAAACCTTGGACAACCTTTAGATTGGACAACCTTGGACAACCATCTCTAAGGTCGACCTAAATGTTGAGATTTGGGCATTCCCGACTGTATTATTGAAACGAAAGATGGACACCCATCTTGTTTTAATAATACGGGTTTCCCTACCCCTTCACGGAGCCCTGGAAAACTTGGGCATCCCATTTGATTATGCCCCTCCTGGTCATTTAGGTCACCTTTTCATGACTTAGTCATTATTGAAACAGGTCCAGACCAAAACATCCAAATTTTAGCCCTGGATGTTTTTGCTTTGTTCCATTATGGCAGGAAAAATGTCCAAGTTGTGGAAAAGCCCAAACCCACCTCCCAAACACCCTCCCCTTGTGATTTGGAAGCACTGCAGATGAACCTCATAGAAAAATGTGTAAAAATGTGTTTTGAAAATAGTAATTGGGACATTTTTGTGAGAAAAACGTCCATCTGCTGCTTTGTGCCACTTTTTGGATGTTTTTCTCTTTTGAAAATAAGCCCATTAGTCACCCAACCTTATTGGCATGACAATTTTATATGTGCTGCCTCACCCCCATATTCTTCTAAATTATGAGGGTAATTCTATAACAGGTAGACTAACTTTAGGGGTTAAACAGGTGCCTATTTCCAGTCTAGTTTATCAATAAAAGTAGGAGCTTATTTTTCTGCAACTGGCAGAAGATACACCTACATTTTGGGAGTGATCACATCACCCGTATGGCTTGTATAAATGCTCACACTTAGATGTTAGCTAGAACACATGTAAATTATAGAACACTTCCATAATAGATCAACAGAATGCAGCACAGCTGTGTTATACATGTTCACTTGTTCTTTGAAATCTCTTCCTTCACCTCAGTTGGTAGGCCTTTTTCAAAGGCGTGCTAGCGTTTTTAGCTTGTGCTAAAAATAAGCGTGCACTAAACGCTAGAGATGCCCACTTAACCCTCCATTGCCCTAGGTACAAATAAGTAACATAGTAGATGACGGCAGAAAAAGACCTGCACAGTCCATCCAGTCTGCCCAACAAGATAAACTCATGTGTGTATACCTTACTTTGATTTGTACCTGCCTTTTTCAGGGCACAGACCATACAAGTCTGCCCAGCAGTATTTCCCGCCTCCCAACCACCAGTCCCGCCTCCCATCACCGGCTCTGGCACAGACCGTATAAGTCTGCCCTCCACTATCCTCACCTCCCAACCACCAACCTCTCTTCCCCCACCTGCTCCGCCACCCAATTTCGGCTAAGCTTCTGAGGATCCATTCCTACTGCACAGGATTCCTTTATGCATATCCCACGCATGTTTGAATTCCGTTACCGTTTTCATCTCCACCACCTCCCGCGGGAGGGCATTCCAAACATCCACCACCCTCTCTGTGAAAAAATACTTCCTGACATCTTTTTTGAGTCTGTCCCCCTTCAATCTCATTTCATGTCCTCTCGTTCTACCGCCTTCCCATCTCCGGAAAAGATTTTTTTTGCGGATTAATACCTTTCAAGTATTTGAACGTCTGTATCATATCACCCCTGTTCCTCCTTTCCTCCAGGGTATACATGTTCAGGTCAGCAAGTCTCTGCTCATACGTCTTGGAACGCAAATCCCATACCATTCTCGTAGCTTTTCTTTGCACCGCTTCCATTTTTTTAACATCCTTCGCAAGGTACGGCCTCCAAAACTGAACACAATACTCCAGGTGGGGCCTCACCAACGACTTGTACAGGGGCATCAACACTTCCTTTCTTCTGCTGATCACACCTCTCTCTATACAGCCTAGCAACCTTCTCGCTACGGCCACCGCTTTGTCACACTGTTTCGTCGCCTTCAGATCCTCGGATACTATATGTGCCTGTATATACTATGTAAACCGCTTTGAATGTAGTTGCAAAAACCACAGAAAGGTGGTATTTGAAGTCCCATTCCCTTTCCTTTCTAAAAACGCTACCATGCCTTTGTAAAAGACCCCCCTTGGTGAGAAGTGTCTGTGTGAAGGGGCCATTTTGTTATTGCTTGTGAAACGGAAGCATGCAATCAGAATGAGAATGAAGGTGAGCAGTTTCTTTATAAGATTGTGTCAGATGATGAAACATGGACTCATCATTGTGAGCCAGAAACAAAGCACCAATCCATGGAATATCATCACAAAAGCTCTCCTGTGAATACAAAATTCAAAACACAAGCCTTCTGCAGGAAAAATCATGGTTACAGTCTTTTGGGATATGGATGGTGGTGTCCTCATGGATTTCTTTGAACCTGGTACAACCATGAAGTCCAAGTGTTATACTGCAACCCTGAAAACTTTGAAAAAATGATTGAGAAGAGTTTGGAAGCACAAGAAGGAAACTTTGTTGCAGCATGACAATGCTAGGCCTCACACACCACGAAACACCACAGATGCAGTTGTGAACATGGGTCCTAGTCTTACCCCATTCGCCATATAGCCCAGCACCATGCAATTTCCAAAATTGAAGGAATACCTTTGGGACATCTGTTCAACTCGAATGAAGAAGAAAGGACTGTAAGCATCTGGCTGAAGAGACAAGACCCTAGATTTTATATAGGTCACTCAAAGGTAGGCATGCAAATTTGGACACGGATCCTAGATCTGTGCATAAACTAATTAATGAGCCATTAACCATCAACAATTGGTGTTAATTGGCACTCATTTGGGTTTATACGCGGATCTGCCCTGCGCTCCATTATTTAAAATATGTGCCTAAATTTTATAGCACACAAGTAAAACGGGGGCATAGCCATAGGAGGGGCATGGGTGGATCAGGGACATTCCCAGAAATAAGGCATGATGTTATAAAATAGGGTAATTACACACCAGTATCTACACTAGGTTTCAGCAGGTGTAAGTGCCATGTCCAAAGTTAACCACAAGAGCCGCGCTAGTGAGTGGCAGATGAGATAGCTGTGTAGAGAGGAGGCTTCTTACTACTTCAAGAATATTAACTTTTTACAACTAAAATATTGTCAAAATTGGTACCACCTATTGATTTTGTCTTTCTAAAGCATGTCTCTTTCAAAGCCGAACAAGTAAGATGCTAATCCAATCTTACCTGCAGGCTCTAAGTGATTAAAAAAGATCCTCTGACGCCCAAAAAAATGAAGCCAGAGAAGTCTGCTGGAGCTGTATTGGAGGCCCTGGTAGAAGAACTTAGAGCATTACAAGATCTCACCATGAAATATTTTGAAACCACCTGCTAGCTAAAGAAAGATTTGGTTTCATTAACAACATTAGTGTCAAAATTTCAAAAGAGATTGGAAGCATTGGAAGTGAAACCAGAGAGTGTTTCACAAACTCTTAGTTTCAGTCTCAAACATCGGGAGGCTGTAAACAACTTGAACATGGCTTAGTGGATTTTGCCAACAGAAGCAGATGCACTAACATTAGGATACTTGGTTTAAAAGAAGGCTCGGAAGGAATAGATGTTATAAAGTTTTTGGAATCCTGGTTCCCGCTCTTCTCAAATTGGATAAGGAAACCGCTCTAGAAACTGAACAAGTGTATAAATTGCCTTCTAAAATTAAACCTGACATGAAGCATTCAATCCTGATAGTGGTGAAGTCACTTCATTTTCAACAAGCTCTTCATATTTTAACTGCAGAACACACCATATCTTATCTAATACATGAAGGGCGCAGAATCCTGATTATTCCAGATTTAGCCAAGGTGATGGCGCTCAAGTGGAAGCAATTTCTACAAATGCATTCTAGGTTAAAAGACATTGGGACTAGGTTTGGTCTACAGTATCTAGCCAGAATGACCATAACACTGAATAATGCACTTTTGATTTTCCGGACACCTTACAAATCTACCTAGACCAACGTTTTGTATTCTGGCTATTTCTCAGGTACCATAAATATAAGACCAGAGGTTTATCTCTATATAATAATATATGGAAGTGTTTTTTTTTCTTGAGGCACTTGTCTCTTCTCATTAATCCCAACTTCATTTACCTTCTATAGAATGTTATTGTTCTATGTGTCGTTTATTGTTGTTGGTTCTTATTATCTCAGGTAAAGGATACAGATCGAGTAATACTTATTGACTTTATACGTCACCACTTTTACAGCACAAATAGAAATGTTAGTCCAACTTAGGTATTTGTCTTTATTCTATAATTCCTGTGTTCATGACTATACAATTTCTTGATCTTAAACTAGTTTCATGGAACATCCATGGCTGGCTTAAAACACCCTGTAAAAAGGAAAAAAAAATTATTTTGGCACATAGAAAAACTAATGCTATGATAATGTTATTGCAGGAAACACAAAGGGAAAAACCACCAAAGTGGAGAAACAGAGGAAATCTTATGAAGTCTGTACGAACATTCAATCAGTAAGGCAAAATAGACAAGTCTTCCAAACCTTTAATGACACGTACAATTGGTGTGTCCTCAAGGATGCAATTTATTGATAGGCAAAAAGGACCTGACAAAACCGTGTTTCGGCTCAAGCCTGCCTCGGGGGTCTATAAACAATACATAAATATAGCAAATCAAATATAAGCAACCTGTATTAACATGCATAAAATTAAGCTAAATGAATACAATCAATATACCAAATGAAATCATGAAAACATTAAGGGCCCATTTTACCAAGCAGCGGTAAAAGGGGACCTGTGGTGGCATTGGTGCATGGGTTTGCTACTCACCAAGGGTCCCCATTTATTGCTACCCAGAAAAAGGAAATTCAGGGCAGAGGACAGAAATTTAATTTAATTTCATTATGGCATTTATAATCTGCTTATGGCCCTTTGGTAAGTGAAACTCTTGCCACACAACCATTTCCCGCTGCCTGATTACCTCCAGGTAAGCCCCTGGTGCAAAATTATTTTTAAAAATCCAATGCCTGCTCCCAGCACGTGCTATTTCTGGATTGGCACGTGGCAAATCAGCAGTTCAGGTACTGCCACTTTGTAAAAGGAGCCCTAAATACATAAAGAACCACATATAAACATCAAAAGAAATATTATAGGTTATTAAAAACATGTATAGAGAAATGTATAAAATATATGCTTATATATCTATATATGTTTTTACTTTGCTGAAAAGACATGTAAACAACAATCAAAAGTAAAAAAAACAGTAATATAAGAATAATTCTCATGTAGGAAATCATAAGTTCATACGTGTACATTGAGGTGCACATGTATACATAAAAAGCATTCTCCGAGTACAAGCAGGCTGCTTGTTCTCACATGTGTGAATCGGCAATTTTGCAAGCAAAATATATATTAAAAAAAGTTTTGCCAGAGTCTTCTGGCGTGCGTGCACCGCGCATGCGCGGCCGTCTTCCCACCTGTCGCGTGAGCGTTCCTGCTCAGTTTAATCAAAAAGCAAATAAACAACAAACAATACCTCCAAAGGGGAGGTGGGCAGGTTTGTGAGAACAATCAGCCTGCTAGCCTCAAAGAATACCTGCTAAAGGTAAGTATCTTCGCTTTCTCCGAGGACAAGCAGGCTGCTTGTTCTCACATGTGGGGTATCCCTAGCAACCAGGCTCACTCAAAACAATGAACATTGGTCAATTTGGCCTTGCAACGGTGAGGATATAACATAGACTGACCTGAAACCATAAACAACTAACTGAGAGTGCAGCCTAGAACAGAACAAAAATGGGTCTAGGGGGGTGGAGTGGGATTCTAAACCCCGAATAGATTGCTGATTCCCGGGCCGACGCAGATGTCGACCCACATGTGAGAACAACCAGTCTGCGTCCTTGGAGAATACCTGCTACAGGTATGTATCTTCCCTATATCATGTACACCACAGAAAAGAAACATGCTTCTTGCTTTAAATGAACTCCAAATGTACACAAAGATAAACAATATATATGTATGTACACTGACATGGCTGACCTTTTTGCAGATGAAATCTAAAGAGTGTTCTTCTTCAAGATGAAAACACAGGGAACATCCTATAATAAGCAAATAATGTATCAATGTGTCTGTGAATGAGAAATTACATGCTATAAAAATATCACTATGCAAAATCACCATCTGGAAAGCAGAGATAACTACAAACAATAATGTGAAGATGTGTCTTCATGCAGATAAAATCTAAAAGAAATATTATTGTTCTCCAAAAACCACAGGAGCCAACCTGCAGTATACAATAATGTAACAACGTGTCTTTAAAAGTACATATTATAGAGATATCTAAATACTGAATCACTGTGGTAACTTCATATATTAATGTAAAAATGTGTCTTTAAGTGTAACATAAAAGGTTGTATGCTTGTAGAAATGTTAAAATGTTAAAATACCATGTGAAGAACAAAGATAACTGTATGCAATAAACAATTGTGCAAAAACATATGTCTGTATTATTGTGAAACCGTGTTAATATTTCAAAGTAGGTATTAAAAAATAAGGGGCCCTTTTACTAAGGCACACCTAAAAGTGGCCTGCGCTGGTGTAAGTGTGTGTTTTGGATGGGCACAGGTCAATTTTTCAGCCTGGGAAAAAGGCTTTTCTTTTTTGTGGCCGAAAATGGACACGCGGCAAAATTAAAACCAGCGCGCGTCCATTTTTGGCCTAAGACCTACTACTACTACTATTTAGCATTTCTATAGCGCTACAAGGCGTACGCAGCGCTGCACAAACATAGAAGAAAGACAGTCCCTGCTCAAAGAGCTTACAATCTAATAGACAAAAATATAAATAAAGTAAGCAAATCAAATCAATTAATGTGAACGGGAAGGAAGAGAGGAGGGTAGGTGGAGGCGAGTGGTTACAAGTGGTTACGAGTCAAAAGCAATGTTAAAGAGGTGGGCTTTCAGTCTAGATTTAAGGTGGCCAAGGATGGGGCAAGTCGTAGGGGCTCAGGAAGTTTATTCCAGGCGTAGGGTGCAGCGAGACAGAAGGCGCGAAAGTCTGGAGTTGGCAGTAGTGGAGAAGGGAACAGATAAGAAGGATTTATCCATGGAGCGGAGTGCACGGGAAGGGGTGTAGGGAAGGACGAGTGTGGAGAGATACTGTAGAGCAGCAGAGTGAGTACATTTATAGGTTAGTAGAAGAAGTTTGAACAGGATGCGAAAACGGATAGGGAGCCAGTGAAGGGTCTTGAGGAGAGGGGTAGTATGAGTAAAGCGACCCTGGTGGAAGACGAGACGGGCAGCAGAGTTTTGAACCGACTGGAGAGGGGAGAGGTGACTAAGTGGGAGGCCAGCAAGAAGCAGATTGCAGTAGTCTAAACGAGAGGTGACAAGGTTGTGGATGAGGGTTTTGGTAGAGTGCTCGGAAAGAAAGGGGCAGATTTTACGGATGTTGGAAAGAAAGAAACGACAGGTCTTGGCAATCTGCTGGATATGAGCAGAGAAGGAGAGAGAAGAGTCAAAGATGACCCAAGGTTTCGAGCTGAGGAGACAGGGAGAATGAGAGAGCCATCACAGAAATAGAAAACGGGGGGAGCGGGGAGGTGGGTTTGGGGGGGAAAATGAGAAGCTCGGTTTTGGTCATATTTAATTTCAGGTGGCGTTGAGACATCCAGACAGCAATGTCAGACAAGCACGCTGAAACTTTGGTTTGGATGCAAGGTGAGATATCAGGGGTAGAAAGGTAGATTTGGGAGTCATCAGCATAGAGATGGTAGGAAAAGCCATGGGATGAGATTAATGAACCAAGGGAAGAAGTGTAGATAGAAAAGAGGAGGGGACCAAGAACAGAACCCTGAGGTACGCCGACAGGCAGAGGGATAGAAGTAGAAGAGGATCCACCAGAGTGAACACTAAAGGTGCGGAGGGAGAGGTAGGAAGAGAACCAGGAAAGGACAGAGCCCTGGAATCCAAGTGAGGACAGGGTATCGAGAAGTATGTTGTGATCGACAGTGTCAAAAGCAGCGGAAAGATCAAGAAGAATGAGGATGGAATATTGACCTCTGGATTTAGCCAGTTAATAGGTCATTGGAGACTTTAGTAAGCGCAGTTTCGGTTGAGTGGAGAGGGCGAAAACCAGATTGTAATGGGTCAGAATAGCTTGTGAGGAGAGAAAATCAAGGCAGCGGCGGGTGAACAGCACGCTCAAGTAATTTGGAGAGAAAAGGAAGGAGGGAGATGGGTCGGTAATTAGAGGGACAAGTAGGGTCGAGTGAAGGCTTCTTAAGGAGAGGTGTGACCACAGCATGTTTAAAGGCAGCAGGGACAGTCACAGTGGAAAGTGAGAGGTTGAGAATGTGACAGATAAAAGGAATAAGAGCAGGAGAGATGGCATTAAGAAGGTGGGTGGGAATGGGATCAGAGGAACAGTTGGTACATTTTGAGGAAGAAAGGAGAAGTGTAATTTCCTCAATAGTAACTTCAGGAAAGGAGGAAAGGGAATGAGGGGAAGGAGAGAGAGGGGAACGGACTAGTGGAGGGAGAGGTGGTGAGGTAGAGAAAGCAAGGTTTATCTTTTGAACCTTGTTGTGAAAGAATTCAGCAAGGGTCTGAGGAGATAATGAAGGGGGAGTTGGGGGAGGGGCACCTTGAGGAGAGAGTTCAATGTGGTGAAGAGAAGTCGAGGATTAGAGCCAAGAGAGTTGGTCAGTTGGATATAATAATCCTGTTTGGCACGTAAAAGAGCAGATTGGAAGGAGGTCAGCATGAACTTAAAGTGTAAGAAATCAGCAAGGGCCCAAAATTTCCGCCAGAGGCGTTCGGCGGAGCGGGTACAGGAACGTAGATAGCGGATATTAGAAGTCAGCCAAGGTTGGGGTTTTGTACGCCTTACAGGGCGGGTCATCAAAGGTGCAAGAGTGTCTAAGGCAGAGGATAGAGTATTGTTGTAAGAAGAAACAGCCTCGTTGCAGACGTGGATGGTGCCACAGTAGAGAGGAGGTTTGAAACATGGGAGGATAGAGATGAAGGGTCAATATCGTGAAGATTCCTAGATAAATTAGGTAAGATAGGATGGGACTGGGAGGGAGGAGATTTAAGTGTGAAAGTTATAAGATGGTGATCAGAGGAGGGAAGATCAGAGGCAAGGAAACTAGAGGGTGAACAGTTGGAGGAGAAGATGAGATCAAGACAGTGACCATTTTGATGAGTGGGGGAGGTGGAGCATAGTCCCGCCATCTGCTGACTTAGTGATAAGGTCTCACGTGCTCCCCGGGCGATAAGCAGCCAGTGCATGTAAACTGCTGAATACCACTGGGGAAGCACCATGCGTAAAAATAGAAAATATTTTCTACCGCATATTTTGGGCACTAGTCAGGCAGTAGTTCCAATTTGGCATGCGTTGGGCGCACATAGGCACCTCACGCATCTTAGGAAAAGGGGCCCTAAGTGATTGCTAGCCAGAGAAAACACTGCCGGTAGATATTGTCAAAGCTGATTAAAGCAATGTATACCAGAATAGTAAACATAATTCTGCTGCTAAAGGTGTAAAGAGAAGGCTGATAAATACAATGATAATGAGTGCATATGGGAGCCCTTTTACTAAGCGGTGGTAGGGCTACTGCTTAGGTAATGAATATCAATCGACACTACTGCTCAGTTAGTGTGCCCACTCGGCAGTAATATTACATAAGTACATAAGTATTGCCATACTGGGAAAGACCAAAGGTCCATCAAGCCCAGCATCCTGTTTCCAACAAGTGGCCAATCCAGGTCACAAATACCTGGCAAGACCCCAAAAATGTACAAAACATTTTATACTGCTTATCCCAGAAATAGTGGATTTTCCCCAAGTCCATTAATAACGGTCTATGGACTTTTCCTTTAAGAGGCCGTCCAAACCTTTTTTAAACTCCGCTAAGCTAACCGCCTTTACCACATTCTCTGGCAACAAATTCCAGAGTTTAATTACACATTGAGTGAAGAAAATTTTTTTCCGATTCGTTTTAAATTTACTACATTGTAACTTCATCGCATGTCTCCTAGTCCTAGTATTTTTGGAAAGCGTAAACAGATGCTTCACGTCTACCTGTTCAACTCCACTCATTATTTTATAGACCTCTATCATATCTCCCCTCAGCCGCCTTTTCTCCAAGCTGAAGAGCCCTTGCCGCATGTGCTTTTTCCCGCTGTAGAAAATATTTTTCTATTTTCTATCGCGGTGGGGCGTTCCCGGTGGTATTGTGTAGCGAGCCCACATTGGTGCAAACTGCACGATTACCGCATGTATAATGCGTGAGTCCTTTCCGCTAGGTCAGTGGGTGGCGGTAAGGGCTCAGGCAGTAAACAGCCATGTGCTACTTTTAATTTTAGCGCAAGGCCATTTACTATCCCCATTTTTAAAAAGCCTTTTTCCCCAGCCACAAAAAAAGTGGCCCAGTGCGTGCCAAAAACATGTGCCCACATTACCACAGGACACATTTTACTGCAGCATAGTAAAAGGACACAAAGGTGTTCCTGATACATGGTGATTGTCTTATAAAATTGTGTCACACCACAAACGCTACCTGACACTGGTTAATAACAGAAATACATGCATATGTGCACATACATAAGTGTGCATATTTTAAAAAGGCATATGGAACCATGAGCACCGGTAGGCACTAAATTTGCAGAGCATAAAAAGCTATGAAAAACGTGAACACTAATAAACATGCAGAATCTAAAAAACGGCATTTGCACATGGAAAACGAGCACAGGTAAAAGAGGCAGTAGTTTCCACCTAAGATATCAATTGTGGAAATAGTGCAGCAGATAAAAACAATGTATGCTAGAGAAAAGTAAATATACACCAGTATGAGTTTATAATACACTAGTAAAAAAGGCCCGATTCTGTTTTAAAGGAAATGGGCGCTAGCAAGGTTTTCCTGGGAGTGTGTATGTTTGAGAGAGAGTGTGTGTGAGAGTGACTGTGTGTGTGAGAGAGAGTGAATGTGCGAGTGTGTGTGACACAGAGAGAGTGAGACTGTGTGCGAGTGTGTGTGTGAGAATGAGAGTATGTGCCAGGGTCCCCCCTCCCTCCCAGTTGCAGGGTCGCCCCCCCCCTGGGGTCTGTCTCACAGTTGCAGGGGTTTCCCCCCTTCCCCTTTCCCCCCTCCCCAGTTGCAGGATCCCCCCTCCCTCCCTCCCTCCCTCCCAGTTGCAGGGTGTGTTTGTCTCCCCCCTCCTTTTGTCCTGCAAGTTTTAAGGCACTGTCTATCCAGTTGAAAAAGCTTTAGACTTGTTTCAGATGGAACAACATTTAAAAACGACAATGTGAAGCAGCTGCAAGTTTTTGCTTGTTTTTCAGTGTATACCAATGACGGCTGTATAGGGGAGTGGAAACAGAGATTAACCAATGAGTTTCATTGCTTACCTAGACTTGCTTTGCTCACTTCCACTCCTGTCTATTGAACTTGCTGCAGCATCGCATAGGTTTGCTACCTTTGTTTGAGTGAACGGGGATGACGGCTGCGCTGGAGTAGGACCCGCTGCTCTTTGCCTCCACCATCTGGCGAGTCGCCAGTGGACCCCGACCCCCGTCCTGAGCCCTCGCTCGCCTCCTGCAGATTCGAGACTCACCGCAGGTGCTCGCTCGCTGTGTCGCCACCCTACCTCTTCGTCCTCTCCGATTGAGGGCGGTTAGTGTGCGCAGGTGGTTCGGGAGGTTCGCAGGCAGTGTGCAGCGATTCCTAGGCAGGGGGAGAAGTAGGAAAAGGGAAACATGCTCCGCATGTTTCCCTACTCCTCCCCCTGCCTGGGTTGCTGTTTGCTGCTGGCTGGCTGGGTCGCGGTTTTCCTGTGTGGCGGTTTGTTGCTGGGCGTCATGCTGGACTTGGAGGCGCAGCCAATCAGTGGCACTTCATTCATGACATCTCTTTTATCTACTCCATTGGAAGTAGACCACCTCTGGCCAGAAGCCACGGTTCCAGGCAGCCTCAGAACGTTGGAGGTGAGAATTATTATATAGGATAAGTGCAAAACCCCCATTAAAGAGTGTATCCTTAAAAAAATGCATATTCAGCCAAAAACGGACAGCGATATGTTAATCATGAAGAAAACTTACCTGGAGAAAAACATACAGTGTGCTCATGCATCAAGGTCTGTCACTGGACAAAAGTGCGAGAAGGTCAGAAAACGCTGCACCTGCGGAGTGTGAGTGACTGATAAAATTGAGAAAATGGAGCCTCGTTTCTGTAATATGTAGAAACCAAGCCTCGTTTTGGTAGTTTCAGTAGCTGGAGGGAACAAGCCTCATTTAAACAAAATAAGAAATACAAATGGAACACAAGTCCCATTCTAATAATTTGAGAAAGGCAAGTCTCTATATAAAGATCATCCATATACCCCTCTGAAGGGACACCACCTTGTAGGAGTGGAGGGGCTTCCATGTTTCAATGACTCAGAGGGCTATGCTGAAGGGTTACCCATATCAGACAGGCCTCTGAGGAGAAACCAGACAGAGTGTCCCAAACTGGAGGATCCAAGATGGCGTCGAGGGAGGACGTACGTTAGTTGAGTTCCCGTTTTACACCAGAATACCTGAAGAAGTAGGTGCGGTCCCCAGAGAATGGGGAAGAGAAAAGGCAAAGCCGTGGAACACGGCTGGGGTTCCCACCACTTCTCAGCCTACTTTGGAGAGATTCGGGGTCATAACGTCGAGGATATCGGTTCCTGCTTCAGGGAACAGCAAGGCTTTATTGCCGAATCTCAGTGGAGAGGGAGTGACTTTGAGTCCCCCTGCTGGCACGACCCCTCCAAGACCCGGAAACAGTAACACTTCGCTATGGAGGTCGACAGTGGAAACACCCGAAGTGGGTTAGGATTTTCACGTGACCTGAGGAGGTCCTGGTGCAGCATCGACTCCAGATAATAAACCAACTGGGGGATTGGAGAGTGAGCTCTTCCCCCCGAAGATATCTGGAGCGGTTTCTGTGGAGAAATTGGATCTGGTGAAGCCAATAATGTCACAATGGACGTACTATGGGAAGTGCTGCAGAGTGTGAATAACTCCCTTCTTCAGATGTTTACAAATTTTCAGGAATAAACATGTGAGTTAAAGAATTTATATTAATACTTATCTTACAAAGTGGAAGTCCAAGATATAAAAATAGAGACTTTGACTACGGAAATGGTTTCTCTACGAAAATCAGTTAATTTGGTAATGAAGGACAGCCATGTTTCTTGTAAAAATTGGAATTTCAGGAGAACCAATTAAGGAAAAATAACTTGAGAATGATTTCCGACACATGGCTGATAGTGTTTTGGGTTCAAAGATGAATATATTTCCTGACATATCAAGGGAATCGTAGACAAGGAGGCGTGAATTCTTGGCTTTTAAGCCAGGAATCATTGCCCTAGGTGGGACCTTCCTAGTGCAATTCCCTTGTAAGTGTTTTATTTCCTTATTACTTATTTGTTGAAGCTAAGAAATTACAAGAGTTTGTGGAGTTGAAAGAACAGATGAAGAACCCTCTGCAGCAACTTCCTTTAGTTACCACTGTACCGGCTGCAATTAACCTTCCTCCCTCAGAAAATGTGAATTGAGTTTTTCTTATTTTCTTTGAGATTCTTTTGCTGATCTTGGATCTCCCAATTGTGGACAATTATATAATATATATTGATGAGAGAAAATGTTTTCTTTTTCCTTTATATTAATTTTTGTTTTTCCTTACATTTATGTGATAAATGTGAATGTAATTAAGTAAAATGATAAAAAAAAAAGATCATCCATATAAAAATAGGAAATACAAAGGGAACGCAGGGCCTGTTGTAATAATTCTACTTAATTGCTAAAGTAAACAATGCCTGTCACTTTTCTGTGTAAACCACTGTTATTTGTACATTGTCTTCTCACCAGTTGGGTTGTTTGTTTTTTTTTTAATATGCAAACCGCTCGGATGTATCAAGAGTCCTAAATAAATTCAAAAGAGGCAAGTCTCCATATAAGAAATCTCCATATAAAAACATCATAATGAGGAGTGCAGGATGAAGAGATTAAAAGGACATAGAGCTAGAGTCTAGGGAGGTATATGAAATATACCGTATTAGAAGATATGCCAAAATCAGCAGGTAATTATAATATGTACCAACATTGTTAAATGTTACTAAAAATTGTACCCGAAATACAAAAAATAATGGATGGTGAGAAATAAATACCAAAGGTTAAAGGTGGAATAAAAATTGCTGTGCTCTGTGAGATTAGCAGGGGCATTTTCGAAAGAGAAGGGCGCCCATCTTCCGACACAAATCGAGAGATGGGCGTCCTTCTCTCAGGGTCACCAAAATCGGCATAATTGAAAGCTGATTTTGGGCGTCCTCAGCTGCAGTCCATCGCAGGGATGACCAAAGTTCACGGGGGCGTGTTGGAGGCATAGCGAAGGAAGGACTGGGGCGTGCTTAAGAGATGGGCATCCTCGGCCGATAATGGAAAAAAGAAGGGCGTCCCTGATGAGCATTTGGTCAACTTTACTTGGTCCATTTTTTTTCACGACCAAGCCCCAAAAAGGTACCCAAACTGACCAGATGACCACAGGAGGGAATCGGGGATGACCTCCCCTTACTCCCCCAGTGGTCACCAACCCCCTTCCACCCTAAAAAAAAATTTAAAAAATTTTTCCAGCCTCTATGCCAGCCTCAAATGTCATACCCAGTTCCATGACAGCAGTATGCAGGTCCCTGGAGCAGTTTTAGTGGGTGCAGTGCACTTCAGGCAGGCGGACCCAGGTCCATCCCCCCCCACCAGTTACACTTGTGGTGGTAAATGTGAGCCCTTCAAAACCCACCCGAAACCTACTGTACCCACATGTAGGTGCCCCCCTTCACCCCTTAGGGCTATGGTAGTAGTGTACAGTTGCAGGGGAGTGGATTTTGGAGGGGGGTTGGGGGGCTCAGCACAGAAGGTAAGGGAGCTATGCACCTGGGAGCAATTTGTGAAGAACACTGCAGTGCCCCATAGGGTGCCCGGTTGGTGTCCTGGCATGTGAGGGGGACCAGTGCACTACGAATGGTGGCTCCTCCCACTACCAAATGCCTTGGATTTGGACATTTTTGAAATGGGCGTCCTCGGTTTCCATTAATGCCGAAAACCGGGGACGACCATCTCTAAGGTCAACCTAAATGTTGAGATTTGGGCATCCCCGACCATATTATCGAAACGAAAGATGGACACCCATCTTGTTTCGATAATACGGGTTTCCCCGCCCCTTCACGGGGCCGTCCTGCGAGGATGCCCTCATGAAAACCTGGGCGCCCTGTTCGATTATGCACCTCCACGAAAGTCACATTATGAGGTCACATTATTAGTTATATGGCACATCAGAAGAAACAATGTAGCAGTATACACAAATTTTTGCTTGAACAGGGTCATCTGGTAAGGTTTTCCTCTTTGTGGATGATATCAAAATCTGCAATAGGGTAGATGTGTAGGGTAGGTGTGGATAACATGAGGAAGGACTTAGCAAAGCTAGAGGAATGGTCTGGAATTTGGCAGCTAAGATCTGATACTAAAAAATGCAGGGTTATGCATTTGGGCTGCAAAAACCTGAGGGAACGGTACAGTTTAAGAGGTGAAGAACTTTTGTGTACGAAAGAGGAGGGGGACTTGGATGTGATCGTATGTGACAATCTTAAGGAGGTCAAACAGGTAGAAAATGCAACTGCAAAAGTTAGAAGGATGCTTAAGTGCACAGGGAGAGAAATGACCAATAGGAAAAAGAAGGTAATGATGCCCCTTTATGAGACTGGTGAGACCTCATTTAGATTATTGTGTACCATTCTGGAGACCATATCATCAAAAAGATATAAATAGGATGGAATCAGTCCAAAGGGAGGCTACTAAAATGGTCAGTGGCCTTCATCATAAAGCATATGCGGACAGACTTAAAGATCTCAATATGTATACTTTGGAAGAAAGGTGGGAGAGGGGAGATATGATAGAGATATTTAAATACTTATGTGGCATTAATGCACAGGAAGTGAGTCTCTTTTATTGAAAGGAAGCTGTAGAAATGCAGCCCTACCAACACATCACAGTCTTTGGACAAACCTTTCACATTGACAGCGATATATGAAGCTATCAAGAATTCCAACTCCAACAAAGCTCCAAGAATGGATGGATATCCAACACAATTCTACAAGGCCATCACTCCAATCTTACTGGAATTGTTCACCAGTATTCAAGGTGATTCTAGTGCTGATCATTCCTTTGTGGAAGCTATGACTGTGGTTTTCCCAAAACTGGGCCTAGACCTCCTTGAAATGAAAAATTATAGATTAATTTCATTAATCAATGTGGAGGCCAAAGTTTATTCTAAAGTTATTGCTATGAGATTGACAACAGTATTTCCAACTATAATAAACTCAGATCAATCATTCTTCATATCGAGGAGGCATTCTTATTCTAAATATCAGACAACTGTTGCATATCCTCAATAGTGCAGGTGATATGACATCTCCACTTGTGGCTGTCTTTTTTGATGCAAAAAAGGCATCTGACCATTTTCAATGGCTATATTTGTTGAAGGCTCTTGAGTGGTTTGGATTTGATTCTGGTATAATTCAAATGATGTCTAAACTATATCAAGTACCAACAGCTCGTATATAGATCAATTCAAATCTTTCCTCGGTATTTCATCTTTCTAGAGGAACACACCAGGGATGCCCTCTATCACTGCTACTTTTTGATCTCGTGCTCGAACTTCTGGTGATTGCAATTTGTCATAGTTCCCTGATAAAGAAGATTTCTATCCATGAAGTCGAGGCAAAAATTTCATTATATGCAGGCGATATAGTTGTATATCTGGCAGCAGTGAAATAATCATTACCTCACCTAATATGCCTTATTCAAACCTTTTCTGAAGTTTACTGGATATAAGATAAATTGAGAAAAATCTATCATCATACGTCTCAATGTTTATTGTAATAAATCTCATTCAGGGGAATGATGAATGACAGGAATTAAATATCTTGGTATCAAATTTTATACAGATTTAGATACTATTCTTCAGGAAAAAAGAGAATGATTGATAAAGTATACTAAGGAGGTTGCACATCGTTGGTCTCCTCTTAACCCTACTTGGTGGGGATGCATAGAAACAATAATGATGGTGGTCTCTTACATCAATTACACCTTAATAATATTTCCTTGCTTGGCCAGAGTTTCTACAAACAACTGGAATCTGTACTGAGCAGATTTTTATGGAATCAGAAAGTACCCAGAATAGCTCTCAAAATATAGAAATATTTATTAAGCAGAGGTGGAGTTAACTTCCCTGATTTTCAGACCTACCATATTGCTTTCATCTGCCATCAGGGTTTATTGTGGTTCTGAGACTCCAGTGCTGAAGTTACACCCTGCTGGATTCATAGAGGAGAAATTATTTTCGTCCCTCCAGTCTTCTTTTTGAGATGCCCCTTACCACTCAATACAAATGTCATCCAATTTTGAATTCTACACTTGACACATTATCATAATGCTCTTGGATATCATCTCAATATCAGTCTCTTTGGCATAACCTTAAAATACTTCCTGTTTATTGGCCTAAGTAGGCAGCTCTGTGGATTCTATGACTGGATAAAGATTCCTAATAAAAAGGTAGATAAGCAATGAAAATACTAAAAAATGATGAAAAGAGAGGAAAAAGCCTCAAGAAGTTCCCAGCTATTGGTCACGGTCTGGTTTCTGGTTTTGCTGGGAGAAAGAGACAATGCAGCTAAGTGTTTTAAGCTGATGTTTTGCTATTCAATTAAAATCATATGTTTCTTTGAGAAGTTTTTTGCCAATGATGAAGTCCTGCTTTACCAGCCAATAGCTGGGAGCTTCTCGAGGAATCTTTATTTGTTCATGTGTGTTGATAGATATTGAAGGTTCTCGTCCCAAACATAGTTTTTATAGTTTCATTCTATGACTGGAACATGTTTGGTCAGATGTGGATTTAGTCTTTTAAGGATATTCAAACACGATACCAATTATCGGATTCACTTTATTATCAATGGATGCAATTAAAGAATTCTCTGAAAATGGCACAGATTAATCAAGAGGATCTTAAAGAACCCCTATCTCTTTTTTCAATTCATCCATACACTTCAAACTATGGGTCATACTGCATTTATTATGTATGAGGCTCTTGTGGCCAACCAATTTTATGAACTCCACAAAATCGGTGTGGGAAAAAGATATTCCTCATGCTCTCCATCCAAAACAGAGGGGTGACTTTTGTGAGGAAGCTTTAAAAGTAACTCTCAGTCTCCCTAGTCCAATCATCAAGCTGTCTGGACTCCAATCTAAAATTGGTCACTTAGAATCTGATAAGTGCTGGCACTGTTGTTTACAGTCTGGGACTCTGAGTCATATGTTTGAATGTGCAATATTGGTCGGCAATCTGTGTAGCAGATTTAAGTGCCAATGCTATTAAAATATCCATTAAATTGTATTAGCATCTTGGAAATCCATTCTGGATATCCAATACAATTATTAGTGGAACTTAGTTTGTTAAACCCGAAAACTTGAAATTGCCAGCGCTACTAAACATAACAGATTTTTGACAATGCATAAACTCTGATGATCCTTAGACATGTATATAACTTCTTTAGTATAATATATGCTTACTTTAGATTATTTGTATTTTATGGATTACTCCCTTATTTTATTGTTTGAAATTTGTTGAGGGTCTGTCTGTATTTTGCATATGATTAAAGTGTGGTATTATGCTTGCTTGCAGTGCCTGTGTAGAGATCTTGCTGTAGTTGTGCTTGTTTTGTGGTTTGTTTGTTTGTTTGTTTTACTAGGTGGTGTATTGCAGGGGCATAACCAAAAGTGCATTTTGGGGGGAGAGGGCCCAAAAGTGGACTGAGGAAGCCAGGCATTATCTCCCTCCCTTCCCTCCCCCACTGCTGAGCTGATTGTACTTGGTTTGAGTGACTGGAGGGAGTACCAGAGGAGAATAGAGGGTGGGGGTTGGGTGGTTCATGGGAGGGGGGGAGGTGTTCAGGGAAGGGGGGGTCATTCTATAAAACCAAAAAATCTTGAAGGACTATTGGGTGTTGTTATAACCTTGATACAATTTGACAAACTGTGTTACTTTAGTTTTCTTGTTTGGTACGCTTGCCTTGTTGAACTATATGTGTCTTAGTACTGCGTTGTACTGTGAAGACTATATTTTGTATTGTATCATTAACGTTTAATAAAGACCTGTAACAGAGTGGACATCCCGGAGGGAGTGGAAAACATGATAAAGGACCTACGGAAGCTAGAAGAATGGTCTAAGGTTTGGCAATTAAAATTCAATGCGAAGAAATGCAAAGGGATGCACTTAGGGAGTAGAAATCCATGGGAGACGTATGTGTTAGGCAGGGAGAGTCTGATAGGTACGGATGGGGAGAGGGATCTTGGGGTGATAGTATCTGAGGATTTGAAGGCGACAAAACAGTGTGACAAGGCGGTGGCCCTAGCTAGAAGGTTGTTATTCTGTTTAGAGAGAGGTGTGACCAGCAGAAGAAAGGGGGTGTTGATGCCCCTGTATAAGTCGTCGGTGAGGCCCCACCTGGAGTATTGTGTTCAATTCTGGAGGCCGTATCTTGTTAAGGATGTAAAAAGAATTGAAGGGGTGCAAAGAAAAGCTACGAGGATGGTATGGGATTTGCGTTACAAGATGTATGAGGAGAGACTTGCGGACCTGAACATGTACACTCTGGAGGAAAGGAGAAACAGGGGTGATATGATAGACGTTCAAATATTTGAAAGGTATTAATCTGCAAACGAACCTTTTCCGGAGATGCGAAGGCAGTAGAACGAGAGGACATGAAATGAGATTGAAGGGGGGCAGACTCAAGAAAAATGTCAGGAAGTATTTTTTCACCGAGAGAGTGGTGGATGCTTGGAATGCCCTCCCGCGGGAGGTGGTGGAAATGAAAACGGTAACGGAATTCAAACATGCGTGGGATAAACATAAAGGAATTCTGCACAGAAGGAATGGATCCTAAGGAGCTTAGACGAGATTGGGTGGCAAAGCCGGTGGCGGGAGACGGAGATGGTGCTGGGCAGACTTATACGGTCTGTGCTGGAACCAGTGGTGGGAGGCGGGGCTGGTGGTTGGGAGGCAGGGATAGTGCTGGGCAGACTTATACGGTCTGTGCCCGGAAAAGGACAGGTACAAATCAAGGTAAGGTATACACAAAAAGTAGCACATGTAAGTTTATCTTGTTGGGCAGACTGGATGGACCGCGCAGGTCTTTTTCTGCCGTCATCTACTATGTTACTTCTATTAAAAAAAAGAAATGGCAGCGGGGGGGGGGGGGGGGGGGGGGGGTCGGCGGCATCGGGGGGGCTAAAATGTGCCCCCTCACCTTGGGCTCTGGACCCCCTCCCGCCGAAGTCTGGCTACGCCCCTGGGACATAGCGCCAACCACACTATGGGAGGGGTTAAAGGTGGTCCTCCGAGGGCACATTATAGTGCTGCAGGCCCATCTTCATAAAACCCGGTCCACCCAGGAGCATGCCCTTAGATAACAAATAACAACTTTGGAAAAACTGCATAAGGCTGATCCCTCTGACTCCAAGAGAGCTGACACACTGCATCAACTTAGGGTACAGCTCAATGAAGTCCAGACAGCTGAGCTCTCCGCCCAATTGCAACAAGTGCAACAGGAATATTTTGAATTTGGTGATAGGGTTGGTTGATTACTGGCCTCCAAGCTCAAAAAACAGGCCCAACATAATCATACCTTTAATATCATAAATGCCTCTGGGTCACAGGGCACCTCGCCAGAACAATTACAGGAGGCATTCTATGACTTCTATGTAAAGCTATATACACTGGAACTAGTGCTCATCCAGGCAGCTATTGAGAACTACCTCAGTGAGATTAACCGCCACCAGCTATCGCAGGGAGAGACAGAACAACTATCTAAAATTATAACTCTGGAGGAAATTGAATGGTCCATAACCAACCTCCCCCACAATAAGACCCCTGGCCCTGATGGATTTCCCAACAAGTTTTACAAACTTTTTGCTAAGTATCTGGCATCTGTCTTTTTGAGAGTATTTGTCTCTTTTGATACAGCACAGGGACCACCCTACTTCTGGAGGCCAGCGGCTGTCATGTTGCTGCCAAAACCGGGGAAGGATCCCCAATTATGTAGCTCTTATAAGACCTCTCTATTAAATACTGATTATAAAATATTCACAAAAATATTGACTAGGAGACTCCAGCTAGTCCTGCCTCGTTCAATACACGAGGACCAGGCGGGATTTATTGTGGGATGTCAAATTCATGATAACATTAGATTTTTGATGCATTTGCTCCAACAGGCACGGGATGATCAGATACCAGCATTACTATCATCGATTGATGCTGAAAATGCGTTTGATAGGATGAGTTGGCCGTTCATGTTTGCAGTGTTGACACACATGGGGATAGGGGGTGCTACTTATCTTGGCTCCATTTACTTTATAAAAAAATCCACTGGCAACACTGAAAATTAATGGAACATACACCCAGCCCTTAGAGATCCATAGGGGCACCCGACAGGGATGTGCAGTCCCCTCACTGCTCTTTGTTATCTCTAAAGAGCCCCATGCATGCCTGATTAGGGGGGAATCCTGTGATCGGAGGGTTTATCAGAGGGCATAGGTAACACAAAATTATGCTCTTTATGGATGATGTTCTCCTGACCCTTTCCTCCGCAGAAACATCTCTAAAACAGGTTATGGAAATTATCACCCAGTATGGGGGGATGTCAGGGTTTAAGGTCAATATCAATAAGTCAAAAATACTTAACCTTACAGTCCCCCAAGCAAGAGATAGTTCAGCTGATGAGGGCTCGCCCATTTGCCTGGGCATCTAGGTCCACATTACCCCTCTATGGAAGGGGTATTCATTGTTAATTTCCCCATGAAGCTGTCCAAACTTTTTGCAGAATTGGATAGATGGGAAGGGCTAAATGTATCAAGGCTGGGATGTATTCATGCGATAAAAATGATGTTACTGGCCAAGCTACTATATTTATTTTTGGCTCTCCCACTTTCAATACCTCGCAGTTTCTTTGTGAAACTTAACCGTAAACTTTTTGCCTATATTTGGCGGAAACATCCACCAAGAGTGCAGCGATCCATGATGTTCCTGACAATTTCTAAGGGGGGGATGGGGGTCCCCAATTTTCCCCTATACTATCAAGCAGCACAACTTAAAATATTAGTAGACTGGACCTCCTTCACCTAAAAAAAAAAAAAAGGCTCCACTGGGAAAGAGTATGGCTGGGTACCCGTTTTGTTGGGGATGTCTTGTGGCTACTGGGGAGTGATCTGTTAGCTCTTATTCGGGGAGTGCCGGTGGGAATTGGTCACCTGCTGTCCATCTGGTACTCCATACAAAGAAAGAAATTTTTCCAGACCACAAGTATTATTTACAGACAGCCCTCCAATGGGCCCCAGGATTCTCCTCAGGCTCCAGTGATCCAGTTTACAAAATATGGGCATCCGTTGGGTTATGTGGAGGGGCATTTTCGAAAGAAACGTCTAAATCAGAAAGGCGTCCAAATTCCGAACAGGAAAGAAGGTCATTTTTGAAAAAGATTGACGTTTATTTTTTTGCGTTCGAAAATACTATGGACGTCCTGTGATTTGGATGTTTTGTAATTTGGACATTTTGTTTTTTGGCCATTTTTGAAAACAAAACAAAACAGCCAAGTGTAAAATGTTCAAAATCAAGCCATTTAGTATACTGGTCCCCCTAATATCCCAGGACAGCAATAGGGCACCCTAGGGGGCACTGCAGTGGACTTCATAAAATGTTCCCAGGTACACATCTCACCATTGCTCCCTTACTTTGCTGAGTCACCCAAAACTCACTACCCCCGACTGTACACCACTACCATAGCCCTTACGGGTGAATGGGGCACCTATATGTAGGTATAGTGTATTTCTGGTGAGTTTTGGAGGGCTTGCAGTTTCCTCCACAATTGTAACAGGTAAGGAGAAGTAGGAGGCTGGGTCTACCTGTCTGCAGTGCACTGCACCCACTACTAGACTACTCCAGGGACCCGAGTATAACATCTGAGGGTGGCACAGAGGCTGGCAAGTAATGTTTTTCATCACATTTTTGGGGGGTGGGAGAGGGTTAGTGACCACTGGGGTAGTAAGGGGAGGTCATCCCTGATTCCCTTCAGTGGTCATCTGGTCATTTGGGGCAACATTTTGTGCCTTATTCGTTATAAAAACAGGTCTATCTCAAAACGACTACGTTTTAGTCCTGGACGTTTTTGCTTTGTTCCATTATGGCTGAAAGACATCCAAGTCTTAGGAACGCCCAAGTCTTGAACATGCCTCTGGCATGCCCCCTTGACCTTGAGATTTGGACATCCTTCTGACGGACTTCAGAGAAAGACGTTCAAAAAGAGGTTTCGATAATACTGATTTGGACATTTCTGTGAGATAAACGTCCAAATGCTAATGTCACTTTTTGGACGTCTATCTCTTTGGAAAATGAGCCCAATAGTCTGGGACAGTTCTGGGATAATGGGATGATAGTTCATTTTGAGGATCTGCAAGAGGAATTTGGGTTGGAAAGCAAGGATCTCTTTCATTATAGGCTGGTGCAAGACTTCATCCGCAGAAGGGCTATGGAGGAACTGGGTCTAACTGAAACGGCATTGGAACAAGCCCTTCAGGCTCTATTGTCACGTGGAGGGGCATAATCAAAAGGGGCGCCCAAGTTTTCCTGAGGACGTCCTCGCGGGACGTCCCAGCGAAGGAGCAGCAAAACCCTTATTATCGAAACAAGATGGGCATCCATCTTTCGTTTCGATAATACGGTCGGGGATGCCCAAATCGCGAAATTTAGGTCGACCTTAGAGATAGTCATCCACGATTTTCGGCGATAATGAAAACCGAGGACGCCCATCAGAAACAACCAAATCCAAGCCATTTGGTTGTGGGAAGAGCCAGCATTCATAGTGCACTTGTCCCCCTGACATGCCAGGACACCAACCGGGCACCCTAGGGGGCACTGCAGTGGACTTCAGAAAAAGCTCCCAGGTACATAGCTCCCTTACCTTGTGTGCTGAGCCCCCAACCCCCCCCCCAAAAAAAAACCCACTACCCACCACTGTACACCACTACCATAGCCCTTACAGGTGAAGGGGGGCACCTAGATGAGGGTACAGTGGGTTTCTGGTGGGTTTTGAAGGGCTCACATTTACCACCACAAGTATAACAGGTAGGAGGGGATGGGCCTGGATCCGCCTGCCTGAAGTGCACTGCACCCACTAAAACTGCTTTAGGGACCTGCATACTGCTGTCATGGACCTGAGTATGACATTTGAGGCTGGCGTAGAGGCTGGCAAAAAATATTTTAAAAAATTTATTTGAGGGTGGGAGGGGGTTAGTGACCACTGGGGGAGTAAGGGGAGGTCATCCCTAATTCCCTCCGGTGGTCATCTAGTCATTTAGGGCACATTTTTGTGGCTTGGTCGTAAGAAAAAAGGACCAGGTAAAGTCGTCCAAGTGTTCGTCAGGGACGCCCTTCTTTTTTCCATTATCGGTCGAGGACGTCCATGTGTTAGGCATGCCCCAGTCCCGCCTTCACTACGCCCCCAACACGCCCCTGTGAACTTTGGTCGTTCCCATGACAGAAAGCAGTTGAGGACGCCCAAAATCAGCTTTTGATTATGCCGATTTGGGCGACCCTGTGAGAAGGACGCCCATCTTGCGATTTGTGTCGAAAGATGGGCGCCTTTCTCTTTCGAAAATAAGCCTGTTAATAACCCCCAACTCTATTACACTAGTCGATGGGAGGCTGCATTACAAATGACCTTTCCCCCAGAGAACTGGATGAAGGGCTACCAACACTTGCTGAAACCATCACTGGCTCAATCTCTTGTTGAAAATGGTTTTAAAATATTGTACCGGTGGTACTATACTCCTAAGTGCTTACAACAAATCTACCCCCAGGCCTCTGCTGACTATTGGCACAACTGTGGAGCTAGAGGCACCTTTCTGCACATCTGGTGGACATGCCCAGTGGCTCAATCCTACTGGGCGCAAGTGATTCAGCTGGTTCAGCAACTTCTACAACAACAGTACTCATGCAAAGCAGAATACTGCCTATTACACTTTAAGCCTCCAAAAAACAGTATCTCTCATAAACTGACAACTCAGTTTTTTTTTACTGCTGCAAAACTGACTTTGACTCGCACCTGGAAACAACAGACATTACCTTCTATGGAACCTATTCTTCACAAAGTAGATTTTTGTTTCAAATGTCTAAACCATGAGATGAGGTCACCCAGTGTTATTTAATAAGTTATAGCAACCATTGGGCTCATTTTCGAAAGAGAAAGACGCCCATCTTTCGACATAAATCAGAAGATGGGCGTCCTTCCCACAGGGTCGTCCAAATCGGTATAATTGAAAGCCGATTTTGGACATCCCCAACTGCTTTCCGTCACAGGGACGGCCAAAGTTCAAGGGGGCATATCGGAGGCATAGCAAAGGCGGGACTTGGGCATGACTAACACTAGGACATCCTTGACCCATAATCAAAAGAAACAAGGACGACCCTGACAAACACTTGGACGACTTTACCTGGTCGTGTTTTTTTTACAACCAAGGCACAAAAATGTGCCTGAAATGACCAGATGTTCACCGGAGAGAATCGGGGATGACCTCTCCTTACCCCCCCCCCCCCAGTGGTCACTAACCCCCTCCCACCCTCAAAAAACATCTTTAAAAATATGTCGTGCCAGCCTCTATGCCAGCCTCAGATGTCATACTCCGGTCCATCACAGCAGTATGCAGGTCCCTGGAGCAGTTTTAGTGGGTGCAGTGCACTTCAGGCAGGCAGACCCAGGCCCATCCCTCCTCCACCTGTTACATTTGTAGAGGAAACAGCGAGCCCTTCAAAACCCACTGTACCCACATCTAGGTGCCCCCATTCAGCTGTAAGGGCTATGGTAGTGGTGTACAGTTGTGGGGAGTGGAGTTGGGGGGGCTCAGCACACAAGGTAAGGGAGCTATGTTATAAAGTCCACTGCAGTGCCCCCTAAGGTGCCTGTTTGGTGTCCTGGCATGTCAGGGGGACCAGTGCACTACAAATGCTGGCTCCTGCCATGACCAAATGGCTTGCATTTGGTCGTTTCTGAGATGGACGTCCTTGGTTTCGATTATCGCCGAAAATCAGAAACAACCAAGTCTAGGGATGACCATCTCTAAGGACGACCAAATTTCAGGATTTGGGTGCCCCTGACCGTATTATCAAAACGAAACATAAATATCCATCTTGTTTCGAAAATGCGGGTTTCCTCACCCTTGGATGGGGACATTTTGCGAGGACGTCCTCATCAAAACTTGGACATCCCTTTCGAAAATGCCCCTCCATATGAACAGTACAAATTTCAGTCATCAGCACCACCTTGACTCCGGTGGCGAAAAAACCTTGCAACTTCCAATCTCATGAGACTGAAAAATGAACAAGCTCTCTGAGGGTGAAAAGGGAGGAGGAAGGTGTGTGTATGTGAGATAGGTAGGCTGAGGACAGGTGGCATGTGAGAGAGAGACAGAGACAGACAGGCTGAGGGCAGGTGGGATTTGGGAGGAGAAAGAGAGGGGCAGTTGAGCTGAGGATAGGTGGGATGTGAGAGAGAGAGGAAAACTGGGACGAACTGGGTCTAACTGAAACACCATTGAAACAAGCCCTTCAGGCTCTATTGTCACGTGGAGGGGTATAATCGAGAGAGGAAGACTGGTAGTGGGCAAGTTGGAGAGGGGAGAGGTGAGAAAGGAGGAGACAGACTGGCTGCAGACCTCTATAGAGGCGTAGGCATCATCTACTAACATTGTTTTTAACCCCCTTTAATTCAGTTGCCTAAGAGACCTATATGCATCTACTGAAGTTTACACCATTTAATTTTCTTTGCCACTTTATTCTGTGGCATTTGATATATATCTTAATAAAAGCTATTATCTGCAACTGATTTTGTGGACCTTTATTTCTGCATGTTGCCAGACAAAGACTCTGGCCCTGTCCCACTCACTTTAGCCTCCCCAAATAGCTGAGCCACCAACCGCCAATGAGAAGAGAATTTCTCAAATGGGCATAATACTATTGTTTGCCAAATACAATAGTAGAATGAATGAAGGTCAGTAAGAATATGAAATGTATGATGTCAGTCTCCCATGGGATTTTAGCTAAAGGTGCTCTGCAGAGCAGGCACAGGAACATAAGTAGCAAATTATGGAAATCTCTCACTTGTTCTTCTGCCACCCCATTCTCTCCTCATGTTCTCTCCCCGCCCCCCCCCCCCAAACACACACTCAACTCCCATGCTATCTGTCCCCCATTCCAAGTTCTCTCTCTTTCCCATCTGACCCCCTCCAAGTAATACCTGTGATCCTTCCTCACTCAACCCTCACGTTCTTCCCCCAACTCATGTCTATGATCTCCCCATAAGTTCATCAGCTTCCTCCCATTGCAAGCCCTTTTCATACCTCATGAATTTCTCCCTCACTCACTCACCCATGCTTTCATTCTCTCCACTCTTTCACACATTCCCATGCTGAGTCTCTCTTGTGTCCTACTCCTCCCCTCATGAAAAAATCTTCCCTACTCACCCCCGTGCTATTTTTCCCTTCTAGTTCCTGCAGATTACAGCAGATGATGCTGTCAGCAGCTAGAGAGAGGCTTCAGATTGAGCTCTGTGGCTCTTCAGCCGGCAGGGCTTAGGGATCCCCACTGGTGCTTAAGGCTGCAGAATCCATCAGCCAACAGGGCCCTGGCATCCTCAATGACACTTTACCTCATGCTGCAGCTCTGTGGCAGTGATGATTGAAATTTGGAGTACTGTACAGGCAATTTAGGGCAAGGACTCTGTGTGTCCAATGATAACAACACCTTGGGTTCTAAAAATTTTAATCTTGTGGTTGATTTTCATATGGAGTTATCTGCTCTCCAGCTCACTTGGTCCAACCTGGGATTTTCAGCAGCACTTAACCAAATAATACCACTGAAAATCCAGGCAGAGCACCACAGCAATGTCTGATTATTTCCGGAGTGGTCCGGCATGGAGTCAGCATGGCGCTGGGAGTTATTTGGGCACCACTTAGAGAGCTACCTGGCTAACTTAAGACATTCTTTCTAACGCTGCTTCGCATAGATTGTTTTTTGTTACTGAACAAAACAAGAGCAAAGCCCAAGTCAGATACACTATTAAGATAAGCTTAACTTACAATATTTGTTCTATCTGAAAACTGTGTGGAGCGAAATTACTTTAACCTGATATTATCTGCAATATTTACAGCTCTATTGAAGCGTGGATGAGAGGGGAGTCAATAAAAAAAGGTGAATTCAAGTATAGTATTAACACAATGAAGCTTCATCTTATTTATTGACTCCTCCTCACAGCTTAATAACTTTCCTTTTTAATTAACAAGTCATTCAAGTTGATCGCGGAAATGATTAGTTTTCAGCCTTTCCTCTTCTGTTCTTGCTGCCCACCTATACAAGCCTGCTAACTGTATGGGGCAGTTAAGTATTAGATTAGTGACAGGTTGAGGGAGCAGGGTGTGATGTGACCAGTTGTTACTGATAAATATTTGGGGGGATGGGGTGGGGGAGGGGAAAGAGAATACAAATACACACTAGAAAAACTGTCCCCCCAAAAAAGGCACTCTCTCATATAGAGGGAAAAGTAGCAACTATGGTATTAAAAGAACATTTAAAACTGCACTGGGAAAAGGTCTTATGGGTACTTCTAGTCAAACATAATATACATGTACTTTTGTACCTGCTTTTTTGAGTGAGTATGTTTTCTTCAGAAACTAATTCATGCAGATTTGATGATGCACATATTGTCTGATCCCATCTAAAACATGCCCATGGAACACCTTCCCTAAGGGGTCCTTTTGCTGAGCTGTGGTAAAAGAGGGCCTGCGCTAGCGTCAGCACATGTTTTTGATGTGCGATAAGGCCCCCCCTTTTACTGCAGCGGGTAAAAGGCTGTCTTATTTTCCCAAAAAGAAATGGCCATGCGGTAAGTGAACCACTTGCTTAAAACCCACTGAGGTAGCAGTAAGGGATCCCACGCTAACCCGGCAGTAACCGAGCAGCGCAGCACTGGCACTACAAAAATAGAAAATATTTATTAATGGGGAGAATTTTTGATATTATGGTGACAAGGTAACATAGTAGACGGCGGCAGTTAAAGACCAGTATGGTCCATCCAGTCTTCCCAACAAGATAAACTCATTACATATGGTATGAACTGATACATCATATGTACACCTGATCTTGATTTATCCCTGTCTTTTTTAGGGCATAGACCATAGAAGTTTGCCCGGCACTGGCCTTGTTCTAAAATTTCTGAAGTTGTTGTCATAGCCCCTGAAAAGCTCCACTCCAGCCCATCCAAGTGTATTCAGCCTCGATCAGGGTACAGACCGTAGAAGTCTGCTCAGCAGTGGCTTTCCTACCTAATTTCCCCTAAGCTTCTTTGGTTCTGATCCTTCTAAATAGGATCCCTTTGTGTTTGTCCCACACATTTTTGAATTCCAATACAGTTTTCATCTTTACCATCTCCCGTGGGAGGGCATTCCAGGTGTCTACCACGCTCTCAGTGAAAAAAATACTTCCTGACATTATTCCTCAGTCAGCCCCCTTTCAACTTCATGCCCTCTAGTTCTACCATCTTCCTGTCTCTGGAAAAGGTTTGTTTGCGGATTAATACCTTTCAAATATTTGAACGTCTGTATCATATCACCCCTGTTTGTCCTTTTCCTCCAGGGTATACATATTTAGGTCAGCAAGTCTCTCCATGTATGTCTTGCTATGTAAGCTAGCCTCTGAACCACTTCAAGTCTTAACATCCTTAGTAAGATAAGGCCTCCAAAACTGAACACAGTACTCCAAGTGGGGCCTTACCAACAACTTGTACAGGGGTATCATCTGACATTCAGTGATCATTGGATGGTGTGGTTCAATATTAAGACATGTGTGGAGGGGATTCATGCAAAAGTGAAGTTTATTTTAACTTCAAAAAACCCAGCTTTGTGAAGATGGGGAATACCTCAAGGAGTTGTTATCTGGATAGAAGCATCTGGGGAAGCAGAGAACAGTGGGCAAAACTACAAGAAGCTATTTCAGGGGCAACAAATCTTTGTATTAGGACAGTAAATAAAAGTAAGAAGAAAAGAAGGCTGCTTTGTAGCTGAAAAGGCAAGGAAAAGAGGTTAGTCTTCATCATAAACTACAAGAGATCGCAAAAAGAAAAGACAAGCAACAATATCTGGAAAAGCTAAGAGAAGCTGATAAAGTAATCAGGAAAGCAAAGATGCAAATGGAAGAAAAAATAGCCAATACAGTAAAATGGGAAGATAAGACATTTTTTTAGATATGTTAGTGATGGGAAGAACTGTAAAAGTGGCATTGTGAGACTCAAAGATGAAGGGGAGGAATATGTAGAAGCTGATAAGGATAGGGTGGAACTACTTAGCAAATATTTCTATTTGGTGCTTACAAATGAAGTGTCAGGAGTAGGACCACACAAAACAAGCACATATAGGGTTAGAAGAGTAGTAGGGCTAGAATGATTTTCAGAAGACTGTGTGAGGAGATAGCTAAACTAAGGGTGGACAAAATGATGGAGCTGGATGGGATACATCTGAAAGTACTGCAGGAACTTAGGGAAATTCTGATGACTCCACTGTCTGACCTTTTCAATGCTTCTCTGGAGTCGTGAATTGTCTGACGGACTGGAGAACAGTGGATATGATTCCTCTCCACAAAGGCAGAAGTAAGGAGGAGGTAGGGAGCTACAGGCTCTATTGAATAAATCAATAGAAATACTTCTAAACAGAGAATAGTGAATTTTCTGGAATCTAATGGATTGGAAAATCTAAGGCAGCGTGATTTCACTAGATATAGATCTTGTTAGATGAATATGTTTAATTTCTTTGACCGAGTGACCAGATAGTTGGATCAAGGGGGACTGCTAGATTTGGTGTACTTAGATATTAATAAAGCCTTTGGCTGAGGAAAGTAATGTTACCAGTGGTGTGCCACAAGGATTAAATCATGGTCCACTTCTTAACTATGTATGTAAGTGGTATTGTAGAAGGGTCCTCTGGAAAGGTTTGTCTTTTTGTGGCTGACTTTTTCCAAATGAACCCAGGCTGAGGAACTGTCTTTATCAGTTTGGGTGAAATCTGAGACTTTACACCAACTGGTATTTCTTGCCCCTGACACAGCCATCTGACGAAAAAAGGCCATGTCAGGCAGGCAATGCTGTTTGACACCTGGGAGTTTTAAAGAGTTAATAAAGACTGCTTTCCAAAAGGTCTGCTTCTCTCTTGGTACCAAAATCTGCAGTCAGGTGGATACCACAGATAGTGTGGATAATATAAAGAGGAATCTGGTCTAGAATTTGGAAGCTAAAATTTAATGCTAAAAAATGTAGGGTCATGCATTTTGGCTGCAAAAACCCGAGGGAGTGGTACAGTGTAGGGGGTGAAGCACTTTTGTGCATGAGACTTGGGGATTGATTTCATCTGATGATCGTAAGCAGGACCAACAGGTAGAAAAAGGAGATGGCTAAAGCCAGAAGAATGCTTGGGTGCATAGGGAGATGAATGGCCAGCAGGAAAAAGGAGGTAGCAGTGCCTCTATATCTGGTGAGGCCTCGTTTAGAATACTGTGGGCAGTTCTGGAGACCACACCTTCAAAAAGATATAAACAGGATGGAGTCAGTCTAGAGGGTGACTACTAAAATGGTCAGTGATTTTCAATATAAAGAATATGGAGACAGACTCAAATATCTTAATATGCATACTTTGGGAGAAAGGCAGGAGAGGTGAGAAAAGATAGACATTTAAATACCTCCATGGCATAAATGCACAGGACGTAAGTCTATTTCAATAGAAATGAAGCTCTAGAATGAGAGGGCATAGGATGAAGGTGGAAGGGGAGAGACTCAGGGGTAAATATGACCTTATGGGGTGGTAGATGTGTAGAATGGCCTCCCAGTGAAGATGGTGGAGTTGAAGACATTAAATTCAAGACAGCATAGGACAGGCACGTAGGATCTCTAGGAAAGAGAAAGACACATTAGACAGTATGTTTGGGCAGACTTGATGGGCCATATGGTCTTTATCTGCTGTCGGTTTTCACTGTTTCTATGTAAGAGTTGAAGCTGCTTAGAAGGTTCCAGGATCCCAACTAACAAATCTTGTTTATGTACAGGGGTTGTCTACAGTCTGGGCTTACTCTAGACCTTGGAGTGAAGCAAAACCCCTGGTTACTCTAACTAGTAGGAGATATAAAACAAAATGCTGGAAAGTAATTTTTGAGTCCACACACTAAAATTAAACTATCAAATTTGCTGCTAGAGAACGTGGGCAAGTCTAATAATATAACTGAGTTTAAAAATGATTTGGCTATGTTTCTAGAGGATGTGATCATTAACTATTATTCAGCCTGGTAACCTTAGAAGGCTCCAAGTTGTTCTTCTGAGAGAGAGAAATTAGGATTTCCTATTTAGAATATGATACAAGTGATTCAAACTGGCTATAGTCAAAGACAAGATGTGAACCCATTTTGGCACTTCTGAGGCTCTTATGCAATTTTTTCTCTCCCCAAGCCCCTCCCCCACTATACCAGTGGAGGAGTAGCCCAGTGGTTATTGCAGAGGACTTTGATCCTGGGGAACTGGGTTCAATTCCCACTGCAGTTTCATGTGACTCTGGGCAAGTCACTTAACCCTCCATTGCCCCAGGTACAAATAAGTACCTGTATATACTATGTAAACCACTTTGAATGTAGCTGCAAAAACCACAGAAAGGTGGTTTATCAAGTCCCATTCCCCACCACCTCCACAAGCATTCAATTCTTGCTTACCTCCCTCAACATTTAGCCCCTTTTCACCACACCTCCTTTAAGTTTCTCCCTCCCTTCCCCTCTGCAATCCCTTAAATTAGGAGTCCCAGTACCAGAGAGAGATAAGGGCCTGGTACTGTGTCTGCTCAAGCCCCCACTCCTTTATTTCTAGGCAAAAGACAATATGTGTTTGGGGGGCAGAGTTAAAATTAGAGGGGGAATAGTTTGAATTAGGAAGTTATTTACTGACCGAGATTCCGGACAGTGGCCAATAGTTGAAGCACAAGCCCTCTGTGCCCAAGCTTATGTCCCAAGTCTCATTCAGAAGAGAATAGCCCTCTGCTTTATTCTCCTGGCCCTTCCCTTCCTGGCAGCTCATCCCCTTTTGTCATGTTCCAGGGGTTGATGCAGGGAGAAAAGACTAGCAAGTGCCAGCAGATAAACCCCCCTCTAGAGAAGTATTGAGAAGCAAGGCAATATGGGACTTAGGGTTTCAGGTAGAGAATGAGGCCAAACATCATACACATCATAAAATGAAAAATAAAAGCTGGGCTGTCAGAAAACACTTCAAGCACAACAGGTGGTATATTACACCTCAAACATTATGCATCTCTTTGTAGCACATACCACATCTCTGACCATGAGTTCTCTGAGATACTTATTCACAGAGGGTGTGAAGCTATGAATAGTGGTGTGTGTACGTCTTTGAACTGGTCTATGTATTATAAGCGGCATGGGTTGGAAGAGGAGGGAGGCGGGATAAGGCAAGCCATGTCTAATTCAGAGCAAGACTTGGCATGCAGGTAATGCAATCAATAGCCTTCCTGTTGGTGAATTTAAATATTTAATTGAAACTATGACAAACTGTGAGAAGAAACATTAAAAAAAAGGAACACTTCAAGGTAAACTTTTGGATCTATTTTCTGGAAAGGTTATTGCAGTAATTGCAGCAATAACTTTAAATATAATTCAGTTTGCAGTGGTACTGAGCAATCTGTCCACAATGTAATACCAAAGAAAATGGATTGTACGGCTGGATATTGCCAGAAAATAATCTTTTCTTTACCTTCTAAAGATAGACTCAGCAATAGCTGTCCCACATAAATGCAGTGTCATTCAGTAACAGACTATGACACAGAAGATGAGGATTGTGAGGCTCATCTAATCTGCCCAAATTGCTTCCTGCTATACTTACCATAGACTGTAGCTTTTCTGAGGTTTTGCTCTGCGTCATAATTTTGTTGTGGTTGCTCAGTAAAGCAAATCAATATAGTTGGAAAAGTAATGATGGCATTAGTCACTAATGATTAGTGAATAAGGTGCTTTCAATTACCTTTGGTAGGATACTATAATTTCAGTGAAAGAATTCTCTGTGAAAGTCCCTAGTTATCAAACCTAAAGGTCAAGGTGACAACAAAAATGGCTTCCATGTGCTCGGTAAAATTTTTCTTTTTTTGCCATCTTTAACCATTTTCCTCATCAATCTCTATATATAAAAGGCACCACCAACGTTCTGAAGCCTCCGGCCGGAAGTGTGAAGCGCCAGAGATATCCGGTTTCCCAAAACAGCACAGCACAAAATCCCTCTCTCTGTAACACTGAAGGACTCAGAGGGGGGAGGGGAGAGAGACGTCCTCACTCTCTCTGTAACACAAACACAGTACAGCAGGAAACTTAACACTGAAGGACTGGACTCGGAGGGGGGAGGGAGAGAGGGCAGAGGGCAGGGACACACACACTCCCACATGCACACTCTGAAGAAAACCTTGCTAGCCACCGTTTCATTTGCATCAGAAACGGGGCTTTTTTACTAGTGTGTCAATAATATGCATATATATGTACCATCAATTGCATATGTATGCAGGTCTGCCCTCCAGTCTCTCACCCCCACACACACAGGACATCTGCTTTCCAGTCTTGCACAAACATGCAGAAACATGCTAGTATTCCCTCTGGTTTTCTACACATAGAAATATAGACCATGATAGCAGATAAAGACTACAGTGCTAGTAGTCTATTTTCTACTACAATACCACAGACCACTTAATTACTGTTTCTAAGGCTTGCCTGTGGTCGTCCTTTCCTTTTTTTAATTCTGTTATCACTTTTGCTACCACCAGGTCTCTGAGATGCCTATTATATCTACCTCCAGGGCTGCCGAGGTGGGGGCAGGGGGGCAAAATTCCCCAGGCCCAGGCCTCCAAGAGGGGTTCGGCGCCGGGGTCTCTCTCTCTCTCTCTTCTGCTTCTGACAGGACCCGGGTGATCGCGTCCCGACAGGAGCAGGAGAGAGAAAACTCCCTCAGGCCGCACATGATCAGTTTTGAGACCGAGCATGTGTGACCTAAAGAAAGCAGCCGCAGGGGCAGGCAATGCTTAGCAGAGGAAGGAGCCACGCTGCCTGCAGCTGCCGGGGTCAGCCAAGGTACTTTGGGCGGGCGGGCGCAATGACGATTCTGTGTGGGGGCGGCCCTGCCCCGGGACCAGGTCACTCTCTCAGCAGCCCTATCTCTTCACTTACTGCTATATACAGTGGGGGAAATAAGTATTTGATCCCTTGCTGATTTTGTAAGTTTGCCCACTGACAAAGACATGAGCAGCCCATAATTGAAGGGTAGGTTATTGGTAACAGTGAGAGATAGCACATCACAAATTAAATCCGGAAAATCACATTGTGGAAAGTATATGAATTTATTTGCATTCTGCAGAGGGAAATAAGTATTTAATCCCTCTGGCAAACAAGACCTAATACTTGGTGGCAAAACCCTTGTTGGCAAGCACAGCGGTCAGACGTCTTCTGTAGTTGATGATGAGGTTTGCACACATGTCAGGAGGAATTTTGGTCCACTCCTCTTTGCAGATCATCTCTAAATCATTAAGAGTTCTGGGCTGTCGCTTGGCAACTCGCATCTTCAGCTCCCTCCATAAGTTTTCAATGGGATTAAGGTCTGGTGACTGGCTAGGCCACTCCATGACCCTAATGTGCTTCTTCCTGAGCCACTCCTTTGTTGCCTTGGCTGTATGTTTTGGGTCATTGTCGTGCTGGAAGACCCAGCCACGACCCATTTTTAAGGCCCTGGCGGAGGGAAGGAGGTTGTCACTCAGAATTTTACGGTACATGGCCCCATCCATTCTCCCATTGATGCGGTGAAGTAGTCCTGTGCCCTTAGCAGAGAAACACCCCCAAAACATAACATTTCCACCTCCATGCTTGACAGTGGGGACGGTGTTCTTTGGGTCATAGGCAGCATTTCTCTTCCTCCAAACACGGCGAGTTGAGTTCATGCCAAAGAGCTCAATTTTTGTCTCATCTGACCACAGCACCTTCTCCCAATCACTCTCGGCATCATCCAGGTGTTCACTGGCAAACTTCAGACGGGCCGTCACATGTGCCTTCCGGAGCAGGGGGACCTTGCGGGCACTGCAGGATTGCAATCCGTTATGTCGTAATGTGTTACCAATGGTTTTCGTGGTGACAGTGGTCCCAGCTGCCTTGAGATCATTGACAAGTTCCCCCCTTGTAGTTGTAGGCTGATTTCTAACCTTCCTCATGATCAAGGATACCCCACGAGGTGAGATTTTGCGTGGAGCCCCAGATCTTTGTCGATTGACAGTCATTTTGTACTTCTTCCATTTTCTTACTATGGCACCAACAGTTGTCTCCTTCTCGCCCAGCATCTTACTGATGGTTTTGTAGCCCATTCCAGCCTTGTGCAGGTGTATGATCTTGTCCCTGACATCCTTAGACAGCTCCTTGCTCTTGGCCATTTTGTAGAGGTTAGAGTCTGACTGATTCACTGAGTCTGTGGACAGGTGTCTTTCATACAGGTGACCATTGCCGACAGCTGTCTGTCATGCAGGTAACGAGTTGATTTGGAGCATCTACCTGGTCTGTAGGGGCCAGATCTCTTACTGGTTGGTGGGGGATCAAATACTTATTTCCCTCTGCAGAATGCAAATAAATTCATATACTTTCCACAATGTGATTTTCCGGATTTAATTTGTGATGTGCTATCTCTCACTGTTTCCAATAACCTACCCTTCAATTATGGGCTGCTCATGTCTTTTGTCAGTGGGCAAACTTACAAAATCAGCAAGGGATCAAATACTTATTTCCCCCACTGTACTTCAGCTCTCCAATCTTATTTTTTAGGTTTCTAGCATTTATATATAGACAGTTCAAATTGTTTTTTTTCTTTGCATCTACAAGCTGCTTTGAAGTTGACGAGGATTTGCATCCTTTACCCACTAAACACTCCTGGCTTTCTTTCACCATTATTGAAAGCTCTCTATTGGGATTCCCTAAAGATCCTGTTTCAATAGTATCTTTAAAGGATACTCCACACCAAACTATGCGCTCCTGGGTGACTGTCGGCTTTCCCCTCTATTTTAGTTTAAAAGCTGCTCTATCTCCTTTTTAAAAGTTAGCATCAGCTGCCTGATTCTATCCCAGTTAAGGTGAAGCCCATCCTTTCATAACAGGCTACCTTTCCCAGAATGCTGTCCATTCCTAACAAATCTGAATCCCTCATCCCTGCACCATTGTCTCAACAACACATTGAGACTTCGGAGCCCTGCCTGCCTCATAAGAACTTAAAAGTAACCATACTGAGTCAGACCAATGGTCCATCTAGCTTAGTATCCAATTTTCCTAACAGTGGCCAAGCCAGGTCACAAGTACCTGGCAGAAACCCAAATCGTGGCAACACTCCATACTACAAATCCCAGGACAAGCAATTGCTTCCCATATCTGCCACAATAGCAGTCTATGGACCAGTGGCATAGCCAGACAGCCAATTCTGGGTGGGCCTGAGCACAATGTGGGTTGGCACAAAATTTCTCTCTCCCCCCCCCCTCCCAGCCAAGCATCTGCTCCCTCTTTCTACCCTCCTCACCCTCATAGCCTATTTCCCTATACCTTTTACCTCCCACCACCAGCATCTTCCTGTCCCATCTCTCTCCCCTCCCCCCCCCCCCCCCCCCCCCCATTGTCCAGCATTTTCCCTTTCTCTTCCCTACCATCCATTGTCTATCTTCTCTCCCTGGATCCATCTTCCCTCTTTCTCCCCTCCCCCGCTTGTGCCTCTCTACTTTCCTCTCCTCTTCTCCACCTTCTTCATGTCCAACTTTTCTCCCTCTCCCTGCCTTGAGCCCCTGGTTTAACATCTCTCTCTCCCCCCCCCCCCCCCCCACCATCTCTCTATCCTTCCTTTCCCTCACCTCAATGCCATGTTCAACATTTCCCCTCTCATCTCTCCCTCCCTTCCACTTTCATGTCCAACACGTTTTTTTCTCTCATGCCCTTTCCCTCCCTCTCCCCATCCCACCCATATCCAACCATTCTCCCTCTCTTTTCCCTTGCAGCATCTCTCCGTCCCTCCCCCTACCTGTGTCACTCCCTCATCCCAACAGTGCTCCTGTCTCTCCCTGACCCCCCCCCCCCCCACCAGCACACACAGACACACACACACACACACAAAACAAACCTACCACCCGCCAGCATGCTGCAGGTTTTTTTTCCCTCCCTTTCCCCAGCCACCACTCACTGACATGCTGGCTGCAGGCCTTCTTTCCCTCGGGCCCTCCCTCCCCTTCGGGCAGCGCCGCAGTCTACCTGTACAGGAAAGCTGCACGGCACCGGGTTGTCCTGCCGCTACGCTGCTGCCCTCCGCTTCGTTGTCATCATCTTTCTGGCACAGAGTTCTTCTGCTGCTTATCTGCAGCGGATCCACACGCTGCCAGGGCTGTATGCTGCTGCGACTGCTTCCTCTGCGCTGGCCCCGCCTTCTTGAAGAGGCGGAAGGCGGGGCCAGCGCAGAGGAAGCAGTTGCAGCAGCATACAGCCCTGGCAGCGCGCGGATCCGCTGCAGATAAGCAGCAAAAGAACTCTGTGCCAGAAAGATGATGACAACGGAGCGGAGGGCAGCAGCGTAGCGGCAGGACGACCCGGTGCCGTGCAGCTTTCCTGTACAGGTAGACTGCGGCGCTGCCCGAAGGGGAGAGAGGGCCCGAGGGAAAGAAGGTCTGCAGTGTGCACCGTTGCTGGGTGGGCCCCGGCCCACCCAGGCCCACCCGTGGCTACGCCCCTGCTATGGACTTTTCCTCCAGGAATTTTGTCCAAACCTTTTTCAAACCCAGATACACTAACCACTGTTACCACATCCTCTGGCAAAGAGTTCCAGAGCTGAACTATTCATTGAGTGAAAAAATATTTCCTCTTGGGTCCTGCGCATGGAACAGGTAGCATTTCTTAAAATGCTATCCTGGAGGATCTGGAGAACCTCCCTCCTACATTTTTCTATGTCATTGGTATCCACATGTACCAAGACTGCCGGCTCCTCCCCAACACTATCTAAATTCCTATCCTAAATTCTAGAATCCAAGGGAATGGTACAGTATAGGGGGTGAAGTGCTTCAGTGTACGAAGGAAGAGCGGGACTTGGGGATTTTGTGTCTGATGACCTTAAAGCTTCCAAACAGGTAGAAGAAGCGATGGTCAAAGCAAGAAGGATGCTTGGGTGTATAAAGAGAGGCATGACCAGCAGGAAAAAGGAGGTGATAGTGCCGTTGTATGTCTCTAGTGAGGCCCCATTTGGAGTACTGCGTGCAGTTCTGGAGACCGCACCTATGGAAAGATATAAACAGGATGGAGTCGGTCCAGAGGGTGGCTACAAAATTAGTAAGTGGTCTTGAATGCAAAAATTATAGGGACAGGCTTATGAACCTCAACATGTATATGCTGGAAGAGAGGAGACATGATAGAGACGTTTAAATATCTCAAGAGCATTTATGTACAGGAAGAGAACCTTTTTCAACTGAAGAAGAGCTCTGGAATGAGGGGGCATATGACGAAGATAAGAGGGAGAGGGTGGTGGATGCTTGGAATGCCCTCCTGCGGGAGGTGGTGGAGATGAAAACAGTAACAAAATTCAAACATGCGTGGGATAAACATAAAGGAATCCTGTGCAGAAGGAAGGGATCCTCAGGAGCTTAGCCTAGAATGGGTGGCAGAGCTGGTGGTTGGGAGGCGGGGCTAATGCTGGGCAGACTTATACAGTCTGTGCTAGGGCTGGTGGTTGGGAGGCGGGACTAGTGCTGGGCAGACTTATATGGTCTGTGCCGGGGCTGGTGGTTGGGCGGCGGGGATAATGCTGGGCAGACTTGTACGGTCTGTGCCAGAGCCAGTGGTGGGAGGCAGGGATAGTGCTGGGCAGACTTATACGGTCTGTGCCAGAGCTGGCGGTGGGAGGCAGGGATAGTGCTGGGCAGACTTATATGGTCTGTGCCGGGGCTGGTGGTTGGGCTGCGGGGATAATGCTGGGCAGACTTGTACGGTCTGTGCCAGAGCCAGTGGTGGGAGGCAGGGATAGTGCTGGGCAGACTTATACGGTCTGTGCCAGAGCTGGTGGTGGGAGGCGGGGTTGGTGTTTGGGAGGCGGGGATAGAGCTGGCCAGACTTGTACAGTCTGTGCACTGAAGAGGACAGTACAAATAAAAAAGTAGCACATATGAATTTATCTTCTTGGGCAGACTGGATGGACCGTGCAGGTCTTTTTCTGCCGTCATCTACTATGTTTACTATGTTTAATAGGTTTAGGATTAATCTGAGGAAGTACTATTTCACAGAAAGGGTGATGGCGGCATGGAATAGCCTCCCAGTGGAGGTTGTGGAGTCGAGAACTATTCCAGAACTTAAAAAGGCATGGGATAAGCATGTGGGATCGCTTAGGAAAAGGAAGAGTTAGGTGTTACAGAGGATGGGTCATATGGCCTTTATCTGCCGTCATGTTTCTATGTTTCTAGGTAACACATGAGGTCCACCACCTTCACACCAGGTAGGAAAGGGACCAGGCAATCCTCATGTCCACCAGGCACCCAGCTATCTACATGCCTAATGACCACATCACTAACTACAACAGCTGTCCTAACCCTTCCCTCCTGGGCAGAAGCTCCTGGAGTCACATTCTCAGTGAGAAAGGATATCGCATCCCGTGGTGGGCAGGTCCTGGCTGCAGGATTACGTCGTACTTCACCAGGGTGATGCTCTCCTTTTAGGAGACCACCCTCCTCCAGGGCAGCACAGGGACTGCCAGACTGGAGTTGGGACTTCTCTACAACATACCTGTAGGCCTCAATCTATATACCTCTCTGTCTCCCTCAGCGCCTTCAAGTCTGCTACTGTAGCCTCAAGAGAACTGACTTGTTCTCTGAGAGCTAGGTGCACTTTGCATTGAGTACACACATATAACCTCTCGCCAGCTAGGAGATAATCATACATTTATTTATTGCATTTGTATCCCACATTTCCCCACCTATTTGCAGGCTCAATGTGACTTACGTGTGACACTCAATGCAAAAGGTAACAGCCCCAGTACAGATCCTTTGGGCACTTCATTATTCACCCTTCTCCATTTATTTTCTCTCTTTTAACCAGTTCCTGATTCACAACAGAACACTGCTTCCTATCCCACGGCTTTTTTTATTTTCTCAGAAGTCTCTCATAAGGGACTTTGTCAAAAGCTTTATGAAAATTTCTATCCAGTCCCTCCTCTGACTCCAACCTACCCCTGATATTTATTTATTTATTAGGATTTATTTACCGCCTTTTTGAAAGAATTCACTCAAGGCAGTGTACAGTAAATCAAACATAAGCAACAGACAATTGCAGCAGTAAAAATATTCAAATAACAATACAAAGTATGGCATAGTATACTACTTACAATGTCAACACAATATGTAATAGAACACTTTATAGACAGTGTAGAGTATAAGCAAAGATGGAACATATAGGTAGGTACGAGAGTAAGAGGAGTTAGAAAATAAGGGGATTAATTTAAAGAAAGTTACACATGAAGTTAGAGATGATTAAATGTTTTCTCAGCTAGGGTAGGAGTGGATAAACATGTCATGCAGTGTCACGTTCTCAAAACTGGAAACTAGGTTGTGAGCCCTTGGGCCACTGCCGAGGAGCGGCAGTGGCAGGCAATACCACCCCACGCTAGAAACAGGGAAAATCTCAGGCAAGCAGTTAGGCTTCACCTGCACTTGGTCACTTTTCACCAAGAAACCAGGCAAGGAAAGCAAGTAAAACCTAAACTAAACTAAACACAGACTAACTAGAAACAGGCAAGAATCTCAGGCAAACAACCGGACTAGCAGAAGTGCAACAAGCACCAACATACCAGGGCCTTAGATGCAATGCAAAGGCAAAGCAGCAAGGTTTCAGAATGGCTAATAAGCCCAGCAGCACCTGGAGCTCAGCTGCAACCATCACCAGGAAACTATGGGTGCTGTGTAGGTTCAATTCAAGCAAGCAAGTCTGGCAGCCCAGAAGATCCGGACTGGACTGGGCTGAAATCTGGAATGGGTGACGGTCCACAGCAGCCACCGGTTCTGGCCACCAGAGGGCGAGGTGAGCACAGACGTGACATGCAGCCTGTGTCACTCCTTGTATGTGAGAGACTAAGAAGTTAGTTACTTCTTCCATAAAAGGCCTGGTTGAAGAGCCAAGCTTTCACCTGCTTCCTGAAGTAGAGATAGTCTTCTTTTAAGCGGAGCCTTTCAGGGAGAGCATTCCAGAGTGTGGGGACTACTCCAGAGAAGGCTCGCTTGCAGGTGTCACTTGGAGGGGCATTTTTGATATGACTTCTAAGTCCGACTTTGGACGTTTTGCAAAAAACGTCCAAAATCTGAATAGGGAAGGTGGTCATTTTCAAAAAAGAAAAACGTCTATCTTTTGTTTTCGAAAATACAAGGTTTTGCGATTTGGACGTTTTGTTGTTTGGTGCATTTTCCAAAAAAAAAAAAAAAGGTCCAGGTGCAAAACACACAAAATGAAGCCATTGGGATGTAGGAGGAGCCAGCATTTTTAGTAGACTGGTCCCCCTGACATCCCAGGAAAGCAATAGGACACCCTAGGGGGCACGGCAGTGGACTTCATAAAATACTCCCAGGTACACATCTCACCTTTGCTCCCTTACCTTGTCTGCTGAGCCCCCTAAAACCCACTACCCCCAAATGTACACCACTATCATAGCCCTTATGGGTGAAGGGGGCACCTATATGTGGGTACAGTGGGTTTCTGATGAGTTATGGAGGGTTTACTGTTTCATCCACAAGTGTAACAGGTAGGGGGAGGTAGGAGCCTGGGTCCACCTGTCTGCAGTGCCCTGCACCCACCACTACTACTGCAGAGACCTGCATGCTATTCTAATGGACCTGAGTATAACATCTGAGGCTGGCATAGAGACTGGCAAGTAATGTTTTTCATCACATTTTTGGGGGGTGGGAGGGGGTTATTGACCATTGAGGGAATAAGGGGAGGTCATCCCTGATTCCCTTCTGTAGTCATCTGGGTATTTAGGGCACCTTTTTGTGCCTTATTCGTTATAAAAACAGGTCTAGTTCAAAACGTCTAAGTTTTAGTCCTTGATAATTTTGTTTTGTTCCATTATGGCTGAAAAATGTCTAAATCTTAGGAATGCCCAAGTCCCGGCCTGAACACGCCCGACACGCCTCCTTGAGATTTGGATGCACTTCTGACGGACTTCATAGAAAAACGTCTAAAAATAGGTTTCGAAAATACTGATTTGGATGTTTTTGTGAGAAAAACGTCCAAATGCTGCTTTATGCCACTTTTTAGACTTTTTCAGTGATATCATTTGGAGAGGATGTGGTTAGGGCTACCCCTCCAGAATCTAGAACAAAAGTGTCTTCTTCAGCCAACCAGGAAATTTTAGTTTCGTTTATTGAGGGGGCCCTTCTGCTAAAGGGCATTAAGACCTAATGCTCACTTAGTGTTGGAAAAACAGGCTACCACAAAATGCACTAAAGCATTTTGCAGTATTTTGCCAGTTTCCATGTGCTAATCAAACATTATCTATGCTTGGAAAATATTTTTGGGAGGTGGCATGGCAAAGGCATGTCGTGGGCATGGAAGCGTTACCCAGCTAAGTGCACAATAATAGGAGGTGGTAAGTACTCCCATGTTAATTTTTTTTAGGTCTCATGCACTAGTTGAAAAATTAACGCAGGACCTTTAAAAAAAAAAAAAAAAACAAACACCCTAGGTTTCTATGGAACTTTGGAAGGCTAAGTGCTTTGAAAATATGCCTCTTTGTAGACTGCCACATTAAATTTGTGCTTTGCACAAGGGAAAGTCCCATATTTAAAAAGGGCTAAGGCTCCTACGTGATTTGTTAATCACTTACAATTTCACAGGAAAATTTTGAAGTGGACAATAAATATAGATGCATAATACAAGCATGTTTACATAAAAAATCATAACTCCTCCAATCCCACTCACTATTACATCTACAGATAAACTACAACAGCTAATTACAAAATGATGATGGTGTTGTGCAATTGGCTTGGGTTCCTTTCATCACAGATACTGAAACCACTACTTTTGTAACATTTCCAGATCATGCTGACCTGACAAAGAACAGGGTTGGAGAATTAGACTTGGATCCCATGTGCAGGCATGCAGAGCTTGCTGCTAGGTCACTGGGATGGCCAATAATATTCTTAATGATAACTTGTGCCCATAATAAAGAGATTCTTGTACTTCATTTGGAAAAGATCAACATGTCTAAGTGCAAACAATATTGCAGAGAGAAAAAAAAAGGAGGTAAGATTCCTAAGGAAACAAGAGTCAACTGTTGGTATTTTAAGAAATCTAAATAATTTTACTGTAGAAAAACTATAACAAGCACACAGACAAAACAACTCAGTAAAATGCTGACTCATTAGGGTGCAGGAGATGATGATACACAAGCCCTACTAGAACAGATGACTCGCCATTCTTCAGAGTAACTTGTCTAGTATAGCCAGACTCTAATCTGAATGACTGAGTGTATTTGCATTATGCCTGGGGATTTTTCAGCTCAGCCATAACATGCTTATTGCTTTTTCCTTCCATTGCTGACTGGGTGAGACAAGTGTTGACAAGAGTTCATTTGAAAGCTGTTGTGGGGAAAGCAGTGAAAAAACTTCCAGCAGCGATTAATGATACATGTAGTACTGTCTCTCTTCAGTGATACCTCACAACTTGATCATTAGGTGGGATGTGCTAATGTGAGAAAACTTGTATAAAGCAGGCACAATAAGATAGCCGATCTCATTCACTGGAAGCTTTGTAAACATTATAACATTGCTGTGCCAGAAAAATACGTGGATCATGGCCTGGACAAAATTATGAGGAATGAGGAACTCACCTGGGACATTTGCGTTCCCACAGATAAAAAGCTCACTGCAGAAAAACCAGACATTGTGGTAAATGAGAAAAGCATAAGAACAGCATTTCTAGTAGAAGTGGCAATGCCAAATGACCAAAACATATTCGTTTAGTAAATATCTATTAGATAAATTTCTTCCTTTTTTCTTTTTTACTGTATTGTAGCATTTTGTAATCTGCTTTGAAGCTTGGTTGGGAGTTGGTAGAATATAAATATCGTATCATAACACAAAGCTCTGCACAAAGAACCTATATAGCAAACATATCAAACCTCAGCAGCCCTAATTCTCAGGAACTAAACTGCATTAATGATAGCTATGAAAATAATTCACTGTAAAAATTACACTTGGCCCTTGATTACCAATACACCTGCTACTAGGAAATTAGAACTGACCTGTAGATAGAAACTAAACATTAGCATAACATCACACACACACAGAACACAGCCAAACCAGTGGCATAGTTATGAGGGGAGGGACCTTGGGGGCCTAGGCCCCCCCACTTTGGGTTCAGGCCTCGTCCAAAATTGGGACACTGAATGTGTGACTGGCGGGGATGCTCAAGCCTCACCAGCCAAAGAGATTTGCCATTGGAGCCCCCTCCCATGCTGTCTCAGGAAGCTGGCGGGTGCTCTAGCCACTGATGCCCGCAAATGGTCAGTTCATGCAGGACGTCAGACTCACAGAAACAGAACGAAGCCTTGCGCCGGAAGAAGAGGACCTCGCTGGCTGATCTGCAAGGCTTCGTTTTGTTTCTGTGAGTCTGACGTCCTGCATGTTGTAAATGCAGGACGTCAGACTCACAGAAACAGAACGAAGCCTTGCGCCAGAAGAAGAGAACCTCGGCTGGCGAAGAGTTGGGGTCCCCCGCCAGCAAAAGTAGGCGGCGGAGGGTTGGCGGCGGGAGAGGGGGGTCAAGAGGGTCATTGACAGGGGGGTCCAGGGACAAATCTACGGGGGCCCAGGCCCCCATGGCCCCACGTAGCTATGCCACTGATGCAAACCTCTAGAAGGAAAAATGTACACTGTACTCCATGTCTGCAAGATACACATTATTGTTGGATGGTTTCAACCCCTGCCCATTTCTGCTAACTGCAGCTCTATTTCACTTTAAAACTCCTTCGATACATAACATTGGCACTTGCACAGCATCCGTTCTTGGCTCACATATAAATAAAAACTTATGACAATTTCATTAAATGAATACCAATAACTTGGCCGCAGCTTTATTAATTTAACATAAAAAATTTATAACAACCATATATAAAATTATTTATTTATAAATTTTGATATGACCTTCACTTCAGTTCATTCACCTTTACAAAGCTAGTCAGTGCCGACCTAGCTGCACATAGTTATTCCATCAAATGTATCAGTCCTCAATATCCCATTTTATAAAGTGAGACCTGCGATGACATCAAAGCCTCACTTCCGCTTATGAAGGTTTCACATACAAGCAGATTACACCAGAATAATCCACATATCAAGTCTATTCATTGTCCTTAAATGAAGATTGCTTGAAATTCAAATTTAAATTCTTATATTTTTACCACCAAAGTGGTGATAGCCTAGAGCTTATCACTGGTCCCCCAACACCCAACTGCAGCCAATTACAAGTTAATATTAGCTTCTAATAAATCCTGTATCAAATTAAAAAATATATCTACAACAAATTTTGAAATCTCCTCATTCACCCATTTACAAAGACATTCATTTGCTTTCACTCGCTTGGCATCTCTCCATACCAAAGGCGGAATAATCTGAGACCACACCAAGCAAGTGCCAGGAAACTGAATGGCCAAGCACATAAAAACCTTTTTCATAGATTTAATTAAATCCACACCCTTAACATAACACAAATCATTCCCCACCCCACCCTAAACGAATCTATAAAATACCAGGGTAAGAATAACATTGAGCTTCAAATAAAGTGGGAAGCAACTGGTCCCATCGCATTCCACACTGTCCCAACCAGCGGATAGTGATTCCATAATGTACCAGACCAAGATTCTTTCCCCAACATGTTTCTTCTGAATGCTTTGCAGCCCAAAATATAAAATTCATTCAAGTATTTATATACCGCTTAGACCTAAGCGGTTTACACTGTCATTTAACAGATACTGGGACTGTCCATAGTGGGCTCACAATCTAAGTAGTACATTGTTATACCTGGGGCAACAGAGGGTTAAGTGACTTGCCCAGGGTCACACAGAGCTGCAGAGGGAACTGAACCTGGTTCCTCAGGATCTCAACCCACTGCTGACCATCAGGCAGCAGCGGGAATCAAACCCAGTTCCCCAGGTCTGCAACCTGCTACACTAACCATTAGGCCACTCCTCCACATAACCAAATGCAGATATGCACCAGATTGATGTACCTAGCAGAAACCAACAAAAATAAAATACTATTAGTTAACATTCACATATCTAACATATCCAAAATATCTATTAGACCTATCTCCCAACACATGAAATCAATTGTGGTGTCCCTTCTCTACAAGCTGCACAAGAGGTAGCCCCAATTCTAAAAGAATGCATCCTAAACAATGAGGGATCTAAACCAACAAATGCGAAAGCAGCTTTCAAAATCACTGCAAATTGAAAATATGTTAAGGGAGTACTGTCACTATGAATTAACCCATATAATTCCCCTTTGGGGTTATTTTCATATACTGCCCTGCCAACTGGACCGGGCAAGAAACCAGTTGAGGAAGCCTATATAAATGCAATCAGGTCTCCCACCCCATTTGATCAGTTTTGGAGCATCTAATGCATAAATATAACTTATCCTGTTTTATAACCACATATTTTACTAATAGACTAACTTCTCCTTTTGCTGTTTTTGATGGAGCAACTAACGCACTCATCCTCATAGCACCAAAAAATGCCAAAGAAAATACCAACTGAAAAAGTTGTGTTTCAAAAGTAGAAAAACAAAAAGCACCCAGAAGTTTTACCAAAATTTCATGTAAAATAGGATGACGAGCTCTTTTTACATCTGAAACAGCTGCGATAATGTATTCGGTCATTAACTTACACACTATGAATGAACTAGTAGGATCACTAAAACCCAAAAGCTTGAAGTAAAATGTCAATCCCACTAAAGTACATAAGTACATAACTGTTGCCGTACTAGGACAGACCAAAGGTTCATCAAGCCCAACATCCTGTTTCCAACAGTGGCCAACCCAGGTCACAAGTACCTGGCAAGATCCCAGTACAATACATTTTATACTGCTTATCCTAGAAATACTCCAGACTTGTAATGGCTCAGTTCTACTACCACTGGGTAAACACACCTTTCTCAAAACAGTAGAATAGATACGCATAAGTGGTCAATGCGGCACTATTCTAAGTAGGGAAGTCTCATAAGTCGTGGGGGTGTAATAAAAGTCTCTTGCCTACCCCTCTTGCGCGACAGTTGTAATCATAGACTTACCCTACCGCCCTCCTCTTTTTATATTTTTTCTTAATCTTTAGTATTTTTACTGTATTTTTCAGATTTTTCAGATAACTCCAGAGGTCTGACTGTTCTTAATGCTACAAACTTATCGGGAGCTTTTCATTAACAACCTGACTGTCTGACACGGCTATAATTCTATATATGAAAAAGCTTCACTTAGCTTGATCTTAGCAGTGCGGAACTCTCCCCGACAGGTGCCTGTTTCGCACAACTCGGCTTTCTCAAGGGGTTGTTGTTGCACAGATCCTAGAAACAAACAAAAGCAGAGCGTCAGTGTTAATGTTCTTAGAAGCTGCTTAAGCGTGTGAGAACGTCCATGTTTCCGACTGATACATCCTCCTGTACATCTCTCTGACCCTTGCTTTCGGAGATCTGTTAGGGAAAAACAAAGAGGGGGTGGGGAAGATAGGCTCTTTTCAAACAATGGAGAAGACGTATGATTGTAAATAAAAAGTAATGTTTATTACAACAACTCAACTCTTATTTATTTACGTACAACATGCAGGACGTCAGACTACAATGAAGCCTTGCGCAGGATTGGGAAGAAGAGGACCTCGGCTCAGCTGGCGGGAGTTGGGGTCCCCGACAGCAAAGTTAGGCGATGGCGGGTTGGCGGCAGGAGGGGGGGTTGAGAGGGTCATCGGCAGGGGGGTCCAGGGGCAAATCTATGAGGGCCCAGGTCCCCATGGCCCCATACTGGCTATGCCACTGGTGCAAAGACTAGAGGACATTCAGGGCTAAGATTACTAAGCGGCACTATGGGCGCATTAGCATTTTTAATGCACATAAATGGTGTACACACGTTAAACGCTAACACACCCCATAGAAATGTATAGGTGCGTTAAAAATGCTAACGCACCTTTGTAAACATACCCCTGAATGAGGTTACATAGAAATACTTTTAAAACTAATAGGAGGAAATATTTTTTCACTCAACGAATAGTTAAGCTCTAGAACTTGTTGCCAGAGGATGTGGTAACAGTGGCTAGTGTACCTGGGTTTAAAATAAGGTTTGGATAAGTTCCTGGAGGAAACGTCCATAGTCTACTATTGAGATAGACAAGGGGAAGCCACTGCTTGCCCTGGGATCGATAACATGGAATGTTGATACTATTTGAGTTTTTGCCAGGTACTTGAGAACTGGATTGGCCACTGCTGGAAACAGGGTACTGTGCTAGGTGGACCATTCATCTTTTCCAGTATGGCTGTTCTTATGTTCTCTTTCAAAATGACAAGGAGAGGGAATCCAAAATCACAAAGGCAAATAGAAAACAAGAAAACTTCCCACGCACTGCTAAGCGTATTTTGTTTAGCACAGTGTGAGAAGTTTTATTGTTGGACTCTTATTTGTTCCTGTGTTGCCATTTTTGGCATCTTCGTTGATGAGTTTGTAGCACATTTGTCTTTTTCAGAAGTAAAGGTGCTCAGAGAAAAATGGATTTATTTATTTATTTATTTATTTATTGTATTTGTACCCCCACATTATTCCACCTCTTTGCAGGCTCAATGTGGCTTACAGAGTATGGAAGTGAGAGCGTCAATACATGATATAAGAAAACAGTTGATCGATCATAAGCTGAGGTGAAAGAGGAATTTAGGTAGAAGGTGTTAGGATGATTGATATCCTTGGCAATAAATACCAACATTAGGGAAAGAGAAATGGGACTTGATATACTATCTTTCTCTGGTTTTTGCAACTACATTCAAAGTGGTTTACACAGTATGTACAGGTACTTATTTTGTACCAGGGGCAATGGAGAGTTAAGTCACTTGCCCAGAGTCACAAGGAGCTACAGTGGGAATTGAACCTCGTTTCCAGTGAGCTTTGTCGCATTTGCCGCGCCAGAATCACTAGCATGGCTTTGTAAAAGGAGTCCTTCTTGTTATTAAATTTCATTTATCTTTTTCTGTCATTTCATTTCATTTCTTTCTAAATTTATTTCATTTCGTTTCTGTCATATATTTTGTCTCCATTTAATGTCAACAGAGGAAGAAATGCATCCTATTTTTAACCCTAATTTTGGCAGGGGGGAAGAGAAAGGAGGGTTCACACCAGATTTATAAAGCATGCAGGCGGCTATAAGCTGCAGAGAACAGTATCCCATGATATGAAGACTTCAGCAAAGCAGCACAGATTGTCCTATGAATACCCTAAGGCACTGAAAGAGGGCAAAGTGACTGAATAATGGCATGAGCACAACATGGCACCATGTGAGGGGCAAAGCAGCAGAAACAGTGACTTGAACACATCAAGGCATCTTGAGAGGGCAAAGTTGCACCGACACTAACATGAACATCCCAAGCCACCAAAACAAGGGCAAAATAGCACCAGATGTCTCCTAAATACCCCAAGACAATGTGAGAGAGGCAAAGACGCATAACTATGCCATGAACACTTCAAGGGTGTGCACCCAGGCTGGATTGTTTTGTTTAATTTTGTTCCAAAACAAAACAAAAATCCCAATAAAATCCAGAAAAGGTAGAGAATGTTATCATAACAGATTACAATTTTTAAAAAGCTGAATAAAACAAAAAATTCAGGGAAAAATCCAGTCAAAATGACATGAAATGAAACTTTGATGTTTTCTGCTATTAAGATGCTTTATGCGGGTCCCGGCTGAATATTGGCCAGGACCGTATAAGAGGAGACTACATTTATTTATTTATTTATTACATTTGTACCCCGCTCTTTCCCACATACAGCAGGGTCCAGTGCGGCTTACATAGTAAAAGAAAGCAGCTAGATTTTCAGAAGGCATTTGATAAGGTCCCTCATGAAAGACTACAGAGGAAATTAGAGAGACATGGGATCGGAGATAGTGTCTTACTGTGGATTAAAAACTGGTTGAAAGATAGGAAACAGAGTAGGATTAAAAGGTCAATATGTACAATGGAGAAGGGTAGTTAGCGGGGTCCCTCAGGGAATCGGTGCTGGAACCTCTGCTTTTTAACATATTCATAAATGACCTAGAGATGGGGGTAACTAGTGAGGTAATCAAATTTGCCGATGACCCAAAGTTATTCAAAGTAGTCAAATCGCGGGAAGATTGTGAAAAACTACAAGAGGACCGTACGAGACGGCATCTAAATGGCAGATGACGTTTAATGTGAACAAGTGCAAAGTGATGCTTGTGGGAAAGAGGAACCCAAACTATAACTACGTCATGCAAGGTGCAGCGTTGGGAGTCACGGACCGAGAAAGGGATCTAGGTGTCATCACTGATGATACATTGAAAACTTCTGCTCAATGTGCTGCTGCAGCTAGGAAAGCAAATAGAATGTTGGGTATCATTAAGAAAGGGATTGAAAACAAAAATGAGGCTATTATTCTGCCTTTGTATCGCTCCATGGTGCGACCGCACCTCGAGTATTGTGTTCAATTCTGGTCGCCGCACCTCAAAAAAGACAGTGGAATTGGAAAAGGTGCAGAGATTTCCCCCCTCCAGCCCCCTGACAAGAGTCCAATGTCCCCTCCTGCTTCCCTCTCTCCCCTGCAAGTCCCAGCAAGCTCCTCCTGGGCCTACCTTAACAGGCCTTTTGGTCATTGGGGTGGGAGAGAACCTAGAGCCCGACTGACATCGAATCTGCGACCATAATTGTCTGCTCAGTTTCGGCAGAAACTGAAACTATAAACAACCCCCCATTCCCTCCCCCACACCTGACTACTAAAGTTCCCCCCTGAGCTGGACACCCCACCTCCTCTGGAAGTAGCCCCCTCTTTCTCTGTTCCCCTCCCCCCTAGGCCCTCTGGGCTTAACTTAGGAAGGTCTAGTGGAGTTTTCAGGATCAAGAATAGAGAGGTGTGGTAGCCACGTTAGACCACTTTTAAAGGTAATCAATAGAAATAAAACAAAATAAAACAAGGAAAAGAAAATAAGATGATACCTTTTTTATTAGTCATAACAATACATTTCTTGATTAGCTGTCAAAAGTTGCCCTTCTTCGTCAGATCTACTGCTAATTCCAGACTCTGTTCGTCTAGCTCCGTCTTTGGCCGTTTTCAAATCCAGGCTAAAAGCCCACCTCTTTAACGCTGCTTTTGACTCCTAACCACTACTCACTTGCCCTGTACCTTTTTATCCCCACCTCTTTAATTCCCTTACCTCTTAGTTGTTCTGTCTGTTCTGCCTGTCCTATTTAGATTGTGAGCTCTTTGAGCAGGGACTGTCTTTTCATGTATGGTGTATAGTGCTGTGTATGCCTTGTAGCACACTATAGAAGTGATAAGTAGTAGTAGTAGTAGTAAATGTTGGTAGATGACAGTATATATAAGTGAAACATCAAAGCATTTCAGTGGCAGTCTAACAGGATGGGGTGGATAGGTGAGAGACAGGAAGATATGCATGGAGACAGGAGGGTGACAAACAAAGCAGTACATTTCTATGATTTATAATGAGCTAGAAAACCCAGATCTTTGTTAAGTCCTGTCTGGTGGGCGTCAAAATATTTAATCATTCTGACTTCAAAGGTCTTATGCTCCTGTATTGTTTTAAAGTTACCTTTCAGGATTCTTAGTATGAAATCACTGGTACAGTGTTCTGGTTTTGTAAAGTGCCGCCCCACAGGTATGACATCCTGGCGGGCACTGGCATTCTTCATATGATGTCTATGTAAATTAAATCTTGTCTTTAGCATCTGGCTTGTTTCTCCAATATAGCACCTACAGGACCAGGAACAAACCCCACTCATTCCTGCCCCGTGCCACTGCTCCATTTGTAGTGGCTGCCGAAACTGCCACAGGAGGTCCTGGCAGCCATTTTGTGATTAGAACCTACATGGACAGGAGCGAGTCTCTTGCCCATGCTGGTTCCAGTCTCAAAATGGCTGCTGGGACCTCCCACGGAAGTCTCATGAGGTTGCCATGGAAGTCTCGGCAGCCACTGCAAATGGAACAGCGGCACGGAGCAGGAATGACTGGGATTCGCCCCTTCCCCTGAAGACTCCACTAGACCACCAAGCCTTTCTAAGGGTAGGATGGGGAGGGAAGTGATCGGGGGAGGGGGGAGAACTGAACTTTGGGTTTCAGCCAAAAATGCTCAAGCATTTTCAGCCAAAACCAAAACCCCTATTTTGGTCTGGTTTTGGTGCTCAATCTGAAACCAAAACTTGGTCAGCCTCTAAGAGACACCCACTCGCTCTGGCCTCTCATGGCTCATGACAGAGGTTGCACTGGCCATTTTCAATTGGGAGCTAGGACTTGAAGAAGGACGGAGGAAGGATCAAACTGTTGTTGGTAGGGCTGAAAGGGGGTTCGGATATTTTCGGGGGGACAGGGCGAGGAATCAGCTTTAGACTGCTACTTAGTAGTTATGTGGGTGCCAGCTGATATTCTGTACCAACATTCACATAGCTAACTGGGCAAAGTTAGGAGAGCTATTTCTGTGGTCCAACATGCCCAGTTAGCTATGTGGGCACTGGCACTGAATATTGCTGGCACCTGCAGAACTCCCGGCTTCTCCCCAACTCTGTCCCTATAACACCCTTCTCATGCCTGGAAAGATGGTTGGTTGGTGCTAATATTCATCAGAACTGCCCAGTTAAGTGCCATTAAATATCAGCGGTCAGCCCGCTAAGCACAATATAAGCTAATAATGGGCATTAAATTTCTCTATACATGCTGAAATGTGCTGCCAGGTTCTGCTGTTTCTTCTCTGCCCTTTAAGCAACTAAGGATGTTTGTGCATAGCAGGGAGCTGTTACAAATGGACCATTTAATCTTAATACTTTACAAGATGTATTTTGTGGTGATTTTGAAGGCACATGGAGGTATATGTTGCACTAAGGTATGATGCGATACTGCGATACTACACATGCATCCTTGATCTTAATAAAGTCTTTTTTTTTAAGTATCGCATCATACCTTATGCTATAAGCTTATCTTGTTGTTCAGACTTGATGGACTATACAAGTCTTTACCTGCCATCATCTACTATGTTACGTGGCGGGGCATTTTTGATATGACGTCTAAATCCAATTTTGAATGTTTTGCAGAAAATGTACAAAAATCCAGTAGTGAACCAGAAAAATGTCCAACTTTTTGTTTTGAAAATGGCCATTTGCTAGATGTTTTTGTGCTCAGTGCATCTACTCTTTTTGGACTATTAAAAAAAAAAATAAGTCCAAGGGAAAATGCACAAAATCAAGCCATTGGGATGTAAGCTGGGCCAGCATTCTTAATAGACTGGCCACACAGACATCCTAGCAGAGCAGTAAGGCACCCAGGGGACACTGTAGTGGCTTCCACATAAAAGGTCCCAGATACACATCTCACCATTACTCCCTTATATCGTAAGGTGATCCCTCCAAAACCAACCAATAACCTACTGTACCCAACTATACATCACTATAATAGTCCTTATGCCTGCAGGTGTCACCTTTATGTAGGTACAGTATGTTTTTGATGGGTTTTGGATAGCTCACACTTTCCACTACAAGCGTACTAGTTAGAGTGGGTTATGGGCCTCGGTCATCTTAAGTTCTCTACAGTACACTGCACTGACCACTGGCCTACTCCAGGGGCCTGCTTGCTGCTCTAATAGGACTGGACATAACATCTGAAGCTGTCATAGAGGCTGGTATGTACCGTTTCTTTCACATCTTTGGGGGTGGGGGTGGGAGGGGGTCTGTGACCACTGGGGGAGTAAGAAGGATCATGCCTTAATCTCTCCAGTGGTCATTTAGGGCACCTTTTTTGTGACTTAGTCATATTTGAAACAGGCCTAGACCAAACCATCTAACTTTTAACCCCAGACATTTTTGCTTTGTTCCATTACGGCAGAAAAACACCAAAGCTTTGGGAACACCCAGATCCTGCCCCCAAATATGCCCCCTTCTGATTTGGAAACACTACATATGAACTGCATAGAAACCCATCTTAAAAATGGATTTTGAAAATAACGATTTGGAAGTATTGGCAAAAAAAAATCCATCTGCCGCTTTATGACATTCTTTGGATGTTTTTCTGTTTAGAACACGAGCCCTATGTTATATGTTTATAAAATGGGCCAAAGGAAAGAATGTGCAGGCATTTACACATGTTCTGAGGCAAATAACTTAAGTGTGCATGTCTGTGTACATATTTTATAACACCTAACTTCCACCACTCTCTAATAAGAATTAAAACTAATTACATTTTCAGGACCATCAACTCTGGGAGAGCATTTAAACAGACATATATCATCATAGATCTATTAATCATTGCATATGCATAAAATTTCAGCCTCCAAATTTAAGTAAGAACATAAGAGTTGCCATACTAGGACAGACCGAAGGTCCATCAAAGCCCAGCATCCTGTTTCTAACAGTGGCAAACCCAGGTTACAAGTACCTGGTAAAATCCCAAAACAGTACAATACATTTTATGCTGCTTATCCTAGAAATAAGCAGTAGATTTTCCCCAAATCCATCTTAATAATGGCTTATAGACCTTTCTTTTAGGAAGTTATTCAAACCTTTTTTAAAACCCGCTAAGCTAGCTACTTTTACCACTTTCTCTGGCAACGAATTCCAGAGTTTAATTACACGTTGAGTGAAGAAATATTTTCTCTAATTTGTTTTAAATTTACTACTTTGTAGCTTCATCCCCCTCCAGTCATAGTATTTTTGGAAAGAGTAAACAAGTGATTCATGTCTATCCGTACCACTCCACTGTGAAATCACTGGTACAGTGTCCTGGTTCTGTGAAGTGCTGTCCCACCGGGGGGTGGGGGCCCTACTGGCTGTATTGTTCCTGTGATGTCTATGTAAATTGAATCTTGTCTTAAGCATCTGGCCTGTTTCTCCAATATAGCATCCTTCGTTACATTTTTTACACTGAATGATATATACCACATTGGAAGATGAGCAAGTGAAAGATCCCTTTTATGTTGAATATCTTTCCTTTGTGGATAACTGTGGGGTCCTGTGAAATATTTTGGCATAGTTTGCAACTGGATAAATTACAGGGACGTGTGCCCTTCTGTTCCTTTTCAGTCTGTGATGGAAGTTTACTTCTGATTAGCTTGTGTTTTAAGTTGGGTGGCTGTCGGAAGGCCAGTACTGGTGGGGATGGGAATATCTCTTTCAGTAATTCATCCTCCTGGAGTATAGGTTGTAGATCTCTTATGATTTTCCTCAGTTTTTCCAGCTCTGGATTGTATGTCACTACAAGGGGGATTCTGTCTGTGGATTTTTTTTCTCCTTGTACTGTAGCAGATTCTCCCTGGGTGTTTTGAGGGAGGAGGCAATATTCTTGGAGATTATTTTGGGGTTGTAGCCTTTCTGTTTGAAGGATGCATTATCATCAAACCCGCAGACAAAGGAGGCACAGTGGTAATTATGGACATACAAAAATACATTGAAGAGGGGCACAGACAGCTCTCAGACAATAAATACTACAGGAAACTAACTGAGGACCCCACACAGGATTACACAAAACAGCTGAAAGACTTTATCAAAACATTTCCTACACAAGCGCAACCTCACCTGAAGAAACTCATACCAAACCAGCCTGCTGTGGGCACATTCTACATGCTACCCAACCGGGAAACCCTGGCAGACCAATCATATCAGGCATTGGCACACTCACAGAAGAAATATCTGGATTCATAGAGGGAATTCTGAAACCTCTCGTACACAAAACTAACAGCTTCATACAAGACACCACAGACTTTCTGAATAAATTGAAAAATATCAAGCAACTACCACCTAACACCCTTCTGGTCACGATGGATGTAGAATCACTATGCAGCAACATTCCACATGCGGATGGTATAGCTGCATGTAGAAGACTCCTAAAAAAATCAACACTGGACCATCAATACTCACCAGAAACTATTACAAAATTAATCAAATTCATTTTAACTCACAACTACTTCCGCTTTAACAATGATATCTATCTGCAAATAATGGGCACTGCGATGGGCACCAGGACAGCACCCCAATATGCCAACCTTTTTATGGCTGAACTGGAAGAGACATTTCTGAATACACACCAGACCAAACCTCTAAAATACTACCGGTACATCGATGACATTTTTATGATTTGGACGGAGGGTGAAGAAACTCTGAAACAATTTTATTCTGCCTTCAATACATACCATCCTACAATCAGATTCAAAATTGACTACTCCCCAGAAAAAGTCAATATTTTGGACACCACGGTCTCAATCAGTGATGGCTGTATACAAATATCTATATACAAAAAACCCACAGACAGATGCAGCTACCTCCACAACTCCAGCTTCCATCCTTCACATACAAAAAGATCCATCATTTACAGCCAAGCCACAAGCTACCACCGTATCTGCTTGGACCCAGGGGACAGAGACAGACACCTTAAAAGCCTGACTGCATCCTTCAAACAGAAAGGCTACAACCCCAAAATAATCTCCAAGAATATTGCCTCCTCCCTCAAAACACCCAGGGAGAATCTGCTACAGTACAAGGAGAAAGAAATCCACAGACAGAATCCCCCTTGTAGTGACATACAATCCAGAGCTGGAAAAACTGAGAAAAATCATAAGAGATCTACAACCTATACTCCAGGAGGATGAATTACTGAAAGAGATATTCCCATCCCCACCAGTACTGGCATTCCAACAGCCACCCAACTTAAAACACAAGCTAAACAGAAGTAAACTTCCATCACAGACTGAAAAGGAACAGAAGGGCACACGTCCCTGTAATTTATCCAGTTGCAAACTATGCCAAAATATTTCACAGGACCCCACAGTTATCCACAAAGGAAAGATATTCAACATAAAGGGATCTTTCACTTGCTCATCTTCCAATGTGGTATATATCATTCAGTGTAAAAAATGTAACGAAGGATGCTATATTGGAGAAACAGGCCAGATGCTTAAGACAAGATTCAATTTACATAGACATCACATGAACAATGCAGCCAGTAGGGCCCCCACCCCGGTGGGACAGCACTTCACAGAACCAGGACACTGTACCAGTGACTTCACAGTGAGAATACTGAAAGGTAACTTTAAAACCATACAAGAACGTAAGACCTTTGAAGTCAGAATGATTGAATATTTTAACACCCAACAGAAAGGACTTAACAAGGATCTGGGGTTCCTAGCCCATTATAAACCATAAAGCTGTATGTCTCTGTTGATCACCCCATCCCTCACCTATCCACACCCATCCTGTTAGAATATCAATGATATGCTTTGATGTCCCCATGCATACCTCCTACCCACCCCCATCCTCCCATCCTGTCAGACTGTCATAGTAATGCTTGAATGTTTTCACTTATATACACTGTCAGCTAGCACATTTGCTTATTTCCGATCTGACGAAGAAGGGCAACCGTTGAAAGCTAATCAAGAAATGTATTGTTATGTCCAATAAAAAAGGTATCATCTTATTTTCTTTTCCATGTTTTATTTTGTTTGATTTCTATTGATAACCTTAAGAGTGGACTAACACGGCTACCACACTCCTCTACTTTGTACCTTTGCTAATTCCACTATATCTTTTTTGAGATGCCGTGACCAGAGTTGCACACAGTATTCGAGGTGCAGTCGCACCATGGAGCGATGCAAAGGCATTATAATATCCTCATTTTTGTTTTCATTCCTTTCCTAATAATACCTAACATTCTTATTTGCTTTCTTAGCCGCCACCGCACACTGAACAGAGGGTTTCAACGTATCATCAGCGATGACTCCTAGATCCCCTTTCCTGGTCAGTGACTCTTAATGTGGAACTTTGCATCACGTAGCTATAGGTTCCTCTTTCCCATATACATCACTTTGTATTTGCTCATATTAAACGCCATCTGCCATTTGGATACCCAGTGTCCCAGTCTTGTAAGGTCCTTTTGTAATTTTTCACAATCCTCTTGCGATTTAGCACCTTTGAACAACTTTGTGTAGTCAGCAAATTTAATTACCTCACTAGTTACTCCCATCTCTAATAGGAGTAGCTAGTGAGGTAGGAGAAAGTAGAATCAAAACTTATCTGCATAGTCTGTCCAACATGATATCGTGTTTTGATGTATATCTGTGTCAGGGAAGTCTCCTCATAATTACAAAATTATGGTCTTGCTTTCCGGGCAGGCATAAACGCCAGTGGATTCATTTTAGATATGATTTATGCAGCTCTCTTGGAGAATTCTATATGCCTTTTGAAGTAAACCCAAAATAGAAACCCAGTTATTCTCCCAGCATAGACCTCTTGTGAAATTAGCCACCTCAAGAGCAATTTCCAAATTGGTTAAATGGGCTGTCTGAAAATTATACACCCTTGCTGTCAGTAAAAATATGTGTTCATGATTCTTTTAGTTAAGGTGGCTGTCAGGGACCTATTGCTTCTTTTGCAGTTGCTCTCTGCCCCTCCGCCCTTAAAAAAAAGCTGATGCAATAGGCAAACACCTAGTCTGCCTTATTCAGCAAGCCCCAAAAGTATGGTACTTTTTCTGGACAGTTAGGATACTTCCAAGAGGCACTTTAATGCTAAAACTAATGCTCACCAAGCCTCTCAGTGATAGCACCACTGGATATTTTCCCCACATATAAAAATCCTTAGAATTGAAATAAGTTATCCATTTATGAAATCATGCCTTATTATGAGGTTTTACCACCAGCCTGCAGGGGTCTCAGCTTCTGGGAGAGTATTTTTGGGGTGAATTTCTGAACGCCTAGCAGTCAGTGTTATGCTAGTTACTCTTGAAAAGTAATTAAGTACAGTTACTAGTTACTTCTCAGCTTAAAGAAATTAGTTACAGTACTTAAATTACTCATGTAGGGAAATAATGTTTATTTATTTATTTTGTTACATTTCTATCCCACATTTTACCACCTATTTGCAGGCTCAATGTGGCTTACATAGTACCAGAGAGACTTTGAAGTCTCGGGTGAACAAATACAAGGTAATGTTGTGATAGGATAGAGTTCATGTAGCACCGTCACATTAGGGAGTCGTACAATGGAAGAGTTGAGTAATGTCCATTGCGTACTTGAATTTTGTTGTGTAGCAGAGTTCAGGCATTTAAGTTGGGTCGGTAGGGTATGCCTTTTGGAGCAGGTTAGTCTTTAGTGATATCCGGAAGTTTAGTTAGTTGTACATCGTTTTCAAGGCTTTTGGTAATGCATTCCATAATTGCATGCTTATGTAGGAGAAACTGGATACGTAGGTTGATTTGTATTTAAGACCTTTGCAGCTTGGGTAGTGAAGATTTAGAAATGTTTGTGTTGATTCGGATATGTTTCTGGTTGGTAAGTCGATCAGGTCTGTCATGTATCCCGGGGCTTATGCTAGTTACTCTTCAAAAGTAATTACCACACTGCTCATCAATTACCACTGCTACACATTTAGGCCCTGATGATCAAAGGCAAACGCAGGTGCTAGAGGCCATTAGCGCTGGACTAGCACCTGCGTATGCTGGCATACGATGATCAGAGCCAGCGAGTGCGTGTAACAATGAGCTTGTCAGCTATGAATATAACGAGCATGCAAATGCATGCTAAATGGGTCGTTACTTATTCCTCCTTTTTGTTTGAGGTGGGGGTCAGGTTGGGTCGGGCTGGAGGGCCTGGGGGTCCACTGGACCTCCAGGAATAAGAGCCGACTCTGTGGGTGTTGTGGGTGCTTGAGCACCCCCAATATTGAGAAAATTCCTTGTATGTTTCCAGGGAGGAGTTATTTACATTGGGCTTAGCACCCCCAATAATTTTGAAAAGTTGGCTCCTATGCCTCCAGGTCCCTTGGCAGGATGAGGGGCCTGGAGGTCCAGGTTTGACAGGCCCAGGAGAAAATCCCAGACCGGTCAAACCTCTTCTGCTGAAGGATTATGCCAGAGCACATGCCCAGGCACAATCCTCCCGCAGAAGTACCCCGATGATCAATGCTAATAGTGTGCATAAATCTGCATGCAATTAGCATTGCTCATAGGGGCGTTATTTCCCCACACTGTTCCAGCAGTAATTTTACTGCGCTGTTTGGAACAGTACGGAGAAATTGATCATTAGCCTGTTAATCCCTTGATATCATTCTCTTCAGAAGTGTAAAGTAGTACAGCCTTTTTTTTGTTTCAAGCAAACGTTCTAAAATATAAAATGTTGAATTCCATCTTTTCACCACAACAGCTAACAGCTGATATGCTGAGGCAGACCCAATTCAAGCTGAATGGAATGTTGATGAGATTTGGCACTGGAAGAATGTTTAAAGTGTCCAACCAGTTTTCTGGATATATGAATTAATGACATGACATGACAGAAGGCTGTGATAATAAGGAATCATGAATACATAATTGGAGTGTATGAGCAAAACAACTGAGTCCACAGACCTCAGCGTCTCTCAGAGCTATAGTTATGTTGGCACCATTGTCTCATAAGACAACATGGACTCGGCTTTTCTCAATGTTCCACTTCACAAAGAAGCTAGACAAGCTTAAGTGTGACTACCATAACAAAACTCACAATGCAAGACAACAAACTGTTGCTGAAAATCATCACTAATTCAGTGAGCTGTAAGACTTACAAATGATTCAGTTGTGTTTTCCAATGTCCAACAATCAGTCATGAAGGACATTTTGTTTGCCTTATCAGTACCTGCTTGAACATTACTTTTGATCCATTCATACAATGACGGGATTACCTTTTCTAAAACATACTTCTGGGATGGCAATTTATATTTAGGTTCTTAAGCCGAGAAGCAGTGAATCAATTTTTTACTCGTTCCAAAAGTACAAAGACTATGGGACACTCAATCAAGTTACATGGAAATACTTTTAAAACAAATAAAAGGCAATATTTTTTCACTCAGGGAATAGTTAAGCTCTGGAGCTCTTTGATGGAGGATGTAGGTAACAGTCGTTAGCATATCTGGGTTTTAAAAAGATTTGGACAAGTTCCTTGAGGAAAAGTCCATAGTCTGCTAATGAGACAGATATGGGGAAGCTACTGCTTGCCCTGCGATTGGTAACATGGAATGTTGCCACTATTTGGGTTTCTGCCAGGTACTTGTGACCTGGCTTGGCCACTGTTGGAAATAGGATACTGGGCTAGATGAACTATTGTTTTGACCCAGTATGGCTGTTCTTATGTAAGTCAAAGTCCTCAACAATAGAGAAAAGCTGGATATCTACAGCTATCATTTCACCAATAGCTTCATGAATCTCTGGGGCCTCTGGGTTATCATCCACTGTTTTTTTATTTAAAATCAAATTTCTTACACTTTGTTGGTTTTCATTTTTCCTGACTGGCCTTTGGATGTGCGAGTATCTCACTTTGCCAAGATACATTTAAATTCCTCAGGATATTTGTGCTTTAAATGGCTGTTTAAAGCACAGGTCGTGAAACTTTTAGACCGACAGCACGCAAAATCATTGCTCTGCACATGCTACAGAACATAAAGTATTTCCATACCGGACTACTTTTACCAACCGCAATATAAATTAGCTTAGTCAGTGCCACTAGATCTCTGGTCAACAAAAGAACAGGAAATACAAATTCCCCATCTTCAATAACTAGAATATTACAAAGTTCATAACTGACCTTCTGATTGATGGCCTCCACCCTATCAGAGCATTTGGAAGTTACTCTATGTCTAAGCTTTTGCTGCCTGGAGAGAGAGAGAAGGAGAATTTGGATTTAGCTCATGCCTTTTCAACAGTAGCTCAAGGTACTTTAACTTCTGTTGAAATGGGAAAGCTGTAGTATTTTGAAAACAATAGCAAGTCAGAATGAAGACATTAATGCACCTCACAAAGCCCCTCCCTCCCAAACAGATGCAGTATTCATTGTCTATCTTTTCTCTATGAACTCAAGAGTTTAAAGCTGCTTCAGCCCCAATGCGATTTTAGTTGGCAGGGGGCTTTATCCAGCTGCACTTCCCTAAGTCCCAGCTCTCAACTTCTGTGCCCAATCAGACAGTGGGACTGCTATTGACATCACTATGGGGGCTGGCTCTCACCTCCTGTGAGCAAAGGAGAGGGAAGCCAAAGCACAAAAAACATGGATGTGTACAAAAAAGCATGAAGAACCTTCAGAATTGCAAAGCGTCGTGATTTTATTTGAAAGACCTGACACACACAGGTTGTGTTTCAGAACACACCTGTATCAGGGGGTCTGATTCTAAACAGGAAGCATCAGACAGCGGCATTGCTGCTGCCATCATTGCAGGGGCCAGTTCTGCTGCCAGGGGCGTAGCTATGGGTGGGCTTGGGCCCACCCAATTTTGCCTCAGGCTCACCCAGAAGCACACCTCCATTTCTTTCTCACCCTCTCCCACCCCTGCCGCAGCGCTTGCACTTTACTATCGGCGCTGCCTAGCATCAACTCACAGACGCAGCGTCCTGCTCCAGGGCCTTCTCTCTGCCATGTCCCTATGTAAACAGGAAGTTGCATCAGTGCGGCAGAGAGAAGGCTCCAGAGCAGGACACCGCATCTACAAAGTGCAAGTGCTGCGGCAGGGGTGGGAGAGAGGATCGCTGCAAAAGGACAGTATCCATCTAGCTGCTCGAGGGCCCGCGGCAATGATATAATCCTTAGAAAGCAGCACGGGACTTCCCAGTCACATTACGCTGATGGCTCTGCGGCGCCCGACACATACTTCCTGTTTCTCAGAGGGCGGGAGTCCCACCCTCACACCTCACAGAAACAGGAAATCTGTGTCTTAGGGGTGAGACACTACAGAGTCATCGGCATGACATGGCTGAGAGGTCCCGCACCGCCTTGTAAAGACTGCATCATTGCTGGGTTTAGTGGTAACCATGGGTAAGGAGCTGTTGGCGGTTGAAGGGGAGAGAGCTGCTGTAGGGGACAGGAAGACTTGAGAGTGTCAGAGAACAAGAAAGGGAAAATTGGGCATGATAGGACACCGAGGAGGACTGAAAAATAGAAGATATGCTGGATTGGTGGTGAGGAAAAAGGACACAGAGGAGGACAGAAAATAGAGGAGATGCTGAATTTGGGGTCGGGGATATATAGGGAAGGAATGCTGCTCACAAGAGAAGGAATGGGGGGCGGACACAGGGAGGAACAGGACATAGAGAGGGCATGCTGGTTATGAAAGAAGAATGGTGGAAGATTTTGGATACCCAGAATGAATGATCACAAGGGTTGCTGGATAAGTGAAGGAATGAGGAAGGAACGGCAGAGGGGGGAAGAATGGATGCAGGGAAGGACTGGACACAGAGAGGGGTTGATGGACATGAGTAAAAGAATAGGAGAAGATTCTGAACACAAGGAAGGACAGGATGCAGGACATGTTGGACATGAGGTAAGGAACAGGGGGAGATTATGGCCACAGGGAAGGATAAGAGCAGGGTCACAAAGGGGAGGTGGTGGACATGGGGGAGGATAAGAGCGAGGATAAAGGCATGGACACAGAAGGGAGATGGATGGTGGGCATGGAGAGAGAAGAAAGGTCAAATGGACAGAGGATACTGGAAAATAAAGTTAAGAGAAGAGAAGACAGAGGAATGCAGAAACCAGAGACTGGGACAACATGATTAGAAAAATAACATGACCAGACAACAAAGGTAGAAAAAAATGTTATTTTCTATTTAGTGACTGGAATATGTCATGCATGAGAACTGAGCATGCCTATGGTGCCGAAGCCAGTGTCACTAGCATGGAGCACTGCCTTTGGCTGCATTGCTTTTCTAAACAGGGGTCTGTGGGCTAGAGATCTTCACCAGCTAAAGTATTTAATTTTTTTAAGTTCATGGTTGGGGGAGGGGGGGGGAAGGGAAGAGGAAATGCATGCCCACCCAACCTGCCCACTGGCCCACCCAAAAACTGCCTTCTGGCTTTACCACTGCTGCTGCCTGCAATGCTTCCAGTCCCTGAAGGTGGGCTTCCTCCAACTGCCGGACTTTTTTCAACAGAAACTGGGCTATGCTTGTGCAGATGAGTGGGGAGCAACTAAAAAGGAATTTTATGAAGTGTGGCAGGAGGGAGGGTGTGCCTTATAGAACCCTGGATTATTTGTATTTGAATTTAAATCACTATTTGACCAAATACAACTTTGTATTTGTTATCCACCGACTGGGCAAACGCCTCTGACGGTATTTCTCGCCACACTGTCCTCACTTGGGTTCCAGGGCTCTGTCCTCTCCTGGTTCTCCTCTTATCTCTCCCACCGTACCTTCAGAGTACATTCTCAGCGTTCTTCCTCCACCCCCATCCCACTCTCTGTTGGAGTTCCTCAGGGATCTGTCCTTGGACCCCTTCTTTTCTCAATCTACACCTCCTCCCTGGGTTCCCTAATCTCCTCTCATGGGTTCCAATATCATCTTTATGCTGATGACACCCAGCTTTATCTCTCTACACCAGACATCACTGCAGAAACCCAGGCTAAAATATCGGCCTGCTTAGCCGACATTGCGACCTGGATGTCCAACCGCCACTTGAAACTGAACATGGCCAAGACCAAGCTTATTGTCTTCCTTCCCAAACCCACTTCTCCTCTCCCTCCACTCTCTATCTCTGTTGATAACACCCTCATCCTCCCCGTCTCATCTGCCCGCAACCTCGGGGTCATCTTCAACTCCTCCCTCTCCTTCTCTGCGCATATCCAGCAGATAGCCAAGACCTGTCGCTTCTTCCTCTATAACATCAGCAAAATTCACCCTTTCCTCTCTGAGCACACCACCCGAACTCTCATCCACTCTCTCATTACCTCTCGCCTTGACTACTGCAACCTACTCCTCACTGGCCTTCCCACTTTGCCATCTATCCCCCCTTCAGTCCGTTCAAAACTCTGCTGCACGTCTTATCTTCCGCCTGAACTGGTACACTCATATCACCCCCCTCCTCAAATCACTTCACTGGCTTCCGATCAGGTACTGCATACAGTTTAAGCTTCTTCTTTTAACCTACAAATGCACTCGATCTACAGCCCCTCCCTACCTCTCTACCCTCATCTCCCCTTCCCTTACATTCCTACCCGTAACCTCCGTTCTCAAGACAAATCCCTCCTTTCAGTACCTTTCTCCACCACCGCCAACTCCAGGCTCCGCCCTTTCTGCCTCACCTCACCCCATGGCTGGAATAAACTCCCTGAGCCCATACGCCAGGCCCCCTCCCTGCCCATCTTCAAAGCCTTGCTCAAAGCCCACCTCTTCAATGTCGCCTTCGGCACCTAACCACCGTGCCTCTACGCAGGAAATCTAGACTGCCCCTATTTGACATTTCTCCCATTAGATTGTAAGCTCCTTGGAACAGGGTCTGTCTTTTTATTAATCTGTACAGTGCTGCGTAACCCTTGCAGCACTCTAGAAATGTTAAGTAGTAGTAGTAGTAGTAGTACTATGTAAGCCACATTGAGCCTGCAAATAGGTGGGAAAATGTGGGGTACAAATGCAACAAATAAATAAATATGAATGATGTGTTTAGGGCCAAATCTGTTTGAACATGAATATTCAGTACAGCTCTAATAGTCACAGTGACACCAGTCTATATAAAAGACTAAGAGTATTCTTAGGGATGGAACCCTTCCTCTTGGTGAGAAAGAATTTGAACACTGGATAATTTTAGCTTTACAGATGTTCCAATAATGGCAGTTCCAGGACTGTGAAAAGAAAAACTGGTGATTTAAAGTCTGACTCTTGCCCTTGATATGGTAATATCACTGAATGCACTAATTATTGGTTTAAATTGGATGCATCTGTGGAATGAATACAGAAGTATGTTTTTTGAACTCCGCACCTCTGATGCCCAATGTTTGTTTGTGAACATGCTAAATTGTTGAAATATTTTAATAAATATTGGGACAAAAAAAAATCATAATTGTCATTCAAAACATTCTGTTGGATAATGCAAAAATTACTTTAACCCCCCCCCCCCCCATAGAAATTCCTCTCTATCAGCCTAACTCCTGCTTTGTTCTTGTCAGTAAGTGCCCTGCGCTTGTGTTTCTTCTGCTTTCTGGTTCTGTCCCTTGAGTTCTGGGTTTGGGCAGCAAAGACCTGGTGGCCACCAACACTGGAGGGCTCAACCGAAGGGAGAGGTGTTCGCTAGAGTCAGAGGACCCTGTCCTATGTTTTCTGGATCTGGGGGCCATACAGACAAAACCTATTCATGTACCTAGTCCTCTCACCACTCCTGGGTCTCTTCTACTGATGAGAACTGTCATACTTGTGGCTAGAACTTTCTTTTAAATAGCAACACCTTTTAAAGAAGAATTAATTGAGCAACTAAAAGATTATATCTGAACCTTAAAAATGGTGATATTCACTTCTAGTCCTCATGGGCCACAAATAGTAACATACGTGGAGGGGCATAATCGAACGCGGACGCCTATCTCCATGGGCAACTATCTCTGAGGACGGGTATGCGAAGGGGCGGGACAGACCGTATTTTCAAAAAAGATGGGAGTCCATCTTTTTTTTTTGATAATACGGTTTGTGCTGGGCAAATGCATCGGATTTGTGCGGATTTGAGCTGGGCGGTTTTGTTTTTCAGCAATAATGGAAACCGAAGCCGCCCAGCTCAAAAACAAACACATCCAAGGCATTTGGTCATGGGAGGGGCCAGGATTCATAGTGCACTGGTCTCCCTCACATGCCAAGACACCAACTGGGCACCCTAGGGGGCACTTGTAAAAAGTAAAAAAAACAGTAAAATACCTCCCAAGTCCATAGTTCCCTTCCCTTGGGTGCTGAGCCCCCCAAATCCCCCCCAAACCCACTCCCCACAACTCTACACCATTACCATAGCACTTATGGGTGAAGGGGGGCACCTACATGTGGGTACAGTGAGTTGGGGGGGGGGTTGGAGGGCTCCCATTTACCACCACAAGTGTAACAGGTAGGGGGGGTGGGCCTGGGTCCACCTGCCTGAAGTGCACTGCACCCACTAACAACTGCTCCAGGGACCTGCATACTGTATGACATTTGAGGCTGGCATACAGGCTGGAATAAAAGTTTTTAAAGTTAGTTTTTTTTGGTGGGAGGGGGTTAGTGACCACTGGGGGAGTCGGGGGAGGTCATCCCCGATTCCCTTGGGTGGTCATCTGGGCAGTTGGGGCACTTTTTGGGGACTTGTTCGTGAAAAAAAGGGTCCAAAAAAAGCAGCCCAAATTCTCGCTACTGCTGCCCTTCTTTTTTCCATTATCGGCCGAAGGCACCCATCTCTCCTCAGCCGATAAACACGCCTCAGTTCCGCCTTCACCATGCCGCCATCAACTTTGTTCGTTCCCGCGACAGACTGCAGTTGGAGGCGCCCAAAATCAGCTTTTGATTATACCGATTTGGGCGCCCATCTCCCGATTTGGGTCGGAATATGGGCGCCCTTCTCTTTCGAAAATGAACTGGATAGTAACATAGTAAATGGCGGCAGATAAAGACCTGCACAGTCCATCCAGTCTGCCCAACAAGATAAACTCATTTTACATGATATGTGATACTTTATATGTATACCCAAGTTTGATTTCTCCTTGCCTTTCTCAGGGCACAGACCGTAGAAGTCTGCTCAGCACTGTTCTTGTACTAAGTGCTGAAGCTAACGTTGAAGCCCCTTAAAATTGACACTTCAGCCCATCCTTATCTATTCAGTCATGATCAGGGCGTAGACTGTAGGAGTCTGCCCATCTCCCGTTTTGTTTCCCAGTTACCGGTGTTGCCACCCAATCTCCAATCTCCGTGGAACCATTCCTTCTAAACAGGATTCCTTTGTGTTTATCCCACGCATGTTTGAATTCCATTACCGTTTTCATCTCCACCATCTCCCGTGGGAGGGCATTCCACATATCCACCACCCTCTCCGTGAAAAAATACTGGGATGGGTTTTCAGGCTATGCCCAATGAATATGCATGATATTCCATTTCATTCATATTCACTGAGGTATCTTGAAAACTGAATCTGTGTGCAGCTCTTGAGGACTGCCAGTGAATACCATGGCTCTAAGATATGCAGAGTTCAACATTCCAAACATGTCTGGTTTCTTTGCATATTATTCTCCTTCTATTTTCTCTCTCTGGAGAAATATAGACATGTGTGTGTACGTTAAAAAAGTCAAGGAAAGGATGCTTCATAGCAGCTTATCAAGTGCAAAGGAAAATCAACTATTCTCCCATTAAAAAGACATAGCCAAATGACCCTAACACATCCTGTAAATAGACTGGTGAAATTAAATCTTTGTCATCATTCTCCCATCCTTTTTATTGGCATCTATGAGACATTTTTCCTTTTTCTTTTGTTATTGGGGGAAGTACAAATCTCTATTACCGATTATGAAGACAGATGATTAATGGCAGTTCTAAGAAGTTCTTACCTTGGGAATGTTTTTGCAAGCAGATTACCTTAATGGATGCCACAGCAGAATCCAATCACCTAAAGAACAAACTGAACATGAATTATAAATCAGTGCCTGCTGCTTCTAGTCAAGGAGCATTACCAATACAAATTATACAGCACATTAAGTTCTTGAATTTCTGCAAACTACACTTAGTGCAGCAATGATTATCAACAAAAGAAGACTGCTCTTTTGGGTTGGTTTTATTTTTTTCATTGTGCTATTGTTGTCCATCTGTTACAATCTTATATCCTGATGTATGTACAGTAGTCTGCTAGTTTTGTTTCTGTTTTTTACATTTGTTTGTATTTTCTAATTTTGATTTCTTATTTATGTTGTGTACCTCAGATGCCTTTTATATTTCCTCATATGCCTAAGCAGGGCTTTTTTTGAGGGGGTACTTTGGGGTACTGAGTACCGGCACCTTTTCCATTGTCTGCTAAAATTAACCCATGGTCCCCAAGTTTTAATGAAAGTGCTCATGCTCTGCACACCAATTCTGTCGTGTCATAGATTCTGTGACAGGTTGCAGGGGGCCTGGCTATTGTGGGGTGGATCTCTCAGTGATCACCCCATCTCTGAAAGGTGGCCTGGCATTTGAGTACCAGCACCTTTTTCGCTAGAGAAAACACACTGTGCCTAAGACTACTCTTTCTGCCACTCTTGTGCTGAGAGGTAGTGTTGCAGCAGTGAAACTCAGCTTTCCTCCCAAGGACCGAGTGCATCACCTCAGCCCCGACAGACAGCAGACTCAATTGTGAGCTTTATTTTTTTGTTGAAAGTTGTGTTACTTTGAAACATAAACCAATTAGAGAATGAGTGGTCAGGGTAGAAGCTTGTCCCCATATCTGATATTTGAAAGCATTCTGATCTGAGACTGATGAAACCCTGTACATCTAGGCCCAAGAAGATTAACAAACTTCAAACACTGTGTGCATCTAAGGCACAAACTAGGGCCACCTGACTAGTCTAAGGGAGTAATTTTATAAAACATTTTCCTGTGTTAAACATGCAGATAATGGCTCTTATAAAATTGTCTCGGGTACACATATGTAAAAAGTATGTACCCTGACTAGATCACATGCATTTTATATGGACAGCAAATGTAGGCATTATGAAGGGCTTAGTTAGGGCAGAGTTGCAGTGTACGTATCAGGGTCATATCCAGAAGTCCATTTTTGGGGGTTCCCAAAGGTGGACTGAGGGGGCCTGGTATTCTCTCCCCCTTCCCCGCTGCCGCCATTGACACAACAATAAAAAATTATCTCTGCTTGAAGGGATGCCAAGCCACGCCATACAAAAACATCTCTTGCACAATCCCAACCTGTGCTGAACGAACAGCAAGCACTTCATTCAGCAGGCATGCTTTGGCTGCTAATGCCGGCTCTCTTGCACCTCATGCAAATATATCTCATGAATATTCATTGTGGATATGCAGAAAACCTAACTGGCTGGGGTGCCTCCAGGACCAGGTTTGGGAACCACTGCCCTAGTGGTTACAGCACTGGACTAACAAGGTAAGCTTGGGTCAAATCCATCTGCTGCTCCTTGTGGTCTTGTGCAAGTCACCTAACCCTCCATTGTCTCAGATGCAAACATGGATGTAAGCCCTTCAGGGACAGGCAAATACCTAGTGTATCTTCAGCTACTACTGAAAAGGTTTGAGCTACATCTAAGTGGTAGCTTGTGTCTTCCCTCCACAGACCTCCTATACCATCTATCTCCCTCCATTCTCCTCCCTACCTTATAATTCCTTTCTGTATGTAAAGCTAGATGCCACAGAAATTGCATATGAACTCAGTGAAAAGGACATAAAGACAAGTTAAAACTTGGTTGCTTCAGTCTGAGTGGCTAATGTATTTATAATTTTACACCTGATATTCAGCTGGTGGTGGTGAGTGTTTTTTTTTTTTTTAATACTAACCATGGCTGTCTAAATTAGCTCCAGAGATTCAATTCTGGGCCACATCCAAGCACTAGCATTGAATATCCAAGGTCGTACAAGCATGTGTTGGCTCTTATGAGTCCTGGCCGATATTTCCCCCTTCCCCAACAAAAATGTTTACCCCAACCTCCAGGGCCAGCTTACCATCCTTGGTGGTCCAGTGGGTAAGGGAGGCAGGAGCAAATCCTAGTCGCTCCTGCCCTGTGTGGCTCCAGCAGGAATACAGTGACAGCAACCTCTAGAGGTAGTCTTGAAGTACTACTGCTAAGGCTAAGCAAATAGAAGGATCATATAGGCTAGGGGGGCTACTTCTAGTGGGAGGAGTTCGATTGCTTTAGGGGGATTCTTCTCTGCTTGGGGGGGGGGGAACAGACCACAATGAGGACTACAGGCCAGAATCTTGAAGCTGTGCAGATGCTGGCCGATATTCAGTGCCGTCATCTGTATAGCTAAGCGGTCAAAGTTAAGACAGTCTTTTCTGCCCCAGGGGCATAGCCAGATTACCGTGGGAGGGGGGTCCAAAGCCCGAAGGGAGGGGGCACATTTTAGCCCTCCCCCGGCCCCCCCCCCCCCCCACTGCCATTGCCGCCCCCCATATCTTTTCCGATCCCCCTCCCGCCGCGAACCCTCCTCCGCCGCCGCCTACCTTCACTTTTGCTGGCGGGGGACCCCACTCCCCACCAGCCAACGTCCTCTCCGTCCTGCTCCTGCTCTTGTTGCACATGCATTGCTGAGTTCTGTTCTCTGAGTCTGACGTCACATGTACAACGTGCAGGACATCAGCAATGCATGTGCAACAAGAGCAGGAGCAGGACGGAGAGGACGTCGGCTGGCGGGGAGTGGGGTCCCCCGCCAGCAAAAGTGAAGGTAGGCGGGGGCGGGTTTGCCGGGAGGGGGGTCCAGGCTGGAATCTACGGGGGCCCAGGCCCCACGTAGCTATGCCACTGTTCTGTCCACTTAGCTATATGGACACCAGCACGAAATATCACTGATACAAATATAACTGTGAACTACTCCCTCAATCTGACCCCATAACACTTCTCTCCTGGATGGATTTATGATTGCTAGTTAGCACCAATAATCTCTAACACAATCCTGTTAAGTGCCGCTGAATACTGGCAACCAGCCCTCTGAGCGAGATTTAAGTGGCAAGGAGCCTCTCCCGTTTGCTTAAATCGCTTTGAATGATGACCTGTTAGTGTATTTTTATTTTATGGTTTTGTTTTACATTTTGATTGTTTAATGCATTATCGTACCATGATCTGATTGCTTGTATTGAGCTTATAATAAATTTTAATAAATAGGAATAGAAATAATCCACTCAGTATTCAAAAGACTAGTGAATGGCGGTTTATGTGGAAAAAACAACAGCACAAAAATTGACCAGACTTTCTTCTAGGGATATGTGGCAAAGATATCTGAAGGAAATTCTTGCTATATGTGAAGATAAATTATCTCCTTTTCCTCAAGTTTATCATCTTCCTGGTAAACCTTCAGATGGCCAACAAAACATATCCAATTTGTAGTCTAGGCATCCCAGCCAGTCAGGTCTTCAGAATACCTACAATGAATATTCATGAAAGAGATTTGCATGCAATGGATGTAGTTCATCCAAATCTCTCTCATGAATATTCATTGTGGGTATTCTAAAAATCTGACTGGCTGGGGTACTTCCAGGACCAGGTTTGGGAATCACTGTCTTAGGGGATTCACAAAGAAAAGTGAGAAAGTGTGAAGTGAATCGAACAAGTACCTGAACAATTTACATACCAAAGCAGTTAGGCAACATACATCAAGTCCAGTTTTCTAGCTGTTACAGGAACTTTGAAGTAGTAGTGATTTAAAAAAATGTATGTTAAAAACCAAGAAGAACAATACAGTTAAAAAAAACAGCTGTATGATTAAAAACTGTTTAAAGTGCTTTGAAACGTAGTTGTACATAAATTAATAAAACTTTTTAACTTATATGTTGTATGACCTTTCTTCTCCAATTTCTTGTTATAGTTGTTGCTAGAATTCTTCAGTGACTCTCCGGCTGACCAGCTATCATTTACAGAGATCAATTCAAGTTTTACATCAGATAAGTTTCTATTTTTCCTATTTTTAACTCTCCAATTTCTTAAAATGTTTTCATTCTCTTTCTAGGAATTAAACAGTCAACATTACACAAAATTTTAATAAAAATCACCTAGCCACCCATGTCATGTCAAGTGGAATCTAATCCATGTTTTAAAATTTAGAAACCACTTTCTATTTCCATAATACACAGTTTCACCAAAAATTGACCTTAAAATTCAATTAAATTTCTTCAAATTTTCAACAAGGGTTAAATTATTTTTATGTTTATGGGCACAATCATCAGATCTCAAAATTCACACCCTGAGCGGTGTTGAGCACTCCGCACTTTAATGCAACAGAAATAACCATTAAAAATAAATTTTAAATATTCTAACCACCTGAGCCCACCTAAAGAGGACCTCAGGACCCCCTGACCATAAAAAAGAAAATTTTAAAAATTAGCCAAATAAAATTAAATAAAACCAAAATGTCTTACCTTGGGGTCTGCAGACTTCTTCAGGGTGCTCCCACCATCGGTCTACATCTCAACTGGCTCCACTTGGTACCGGCACCTACCCACGACTCAATGTGGCAGGCCGCTGGGGAACCTTTAAAATGTAGTCCCCAAATTTTGTGAGGCCTACTGGAGCTCCAGATTTGCACTACCGCACATGTGCAGTAGTTCCGAAAGGCCGTGCCTGAAGTCAGCCATTTTCCTGCTGGCCAGTCTGCAACTTCCCTCATTTGTGGCAGCACGGTTGGTCGCCTCTTCCTCAATTTTTGTTCCTCCAGCCTCCGGACTCCCTCTGAAGCCACTCCGGACCACGGGGCTGGTCACTGACCACCAATAAAAATAAAAAGTGAGCCCAGAATATTCCAGAACTGGCCACTGACACCTGTGGAGCTCAGATAAGCCCTGAACTGGGGCAACATCTTAGTTTTTTTTGTTTTTTTTAACTACACCCCTTTACATATCACCCACTGATGCTGAAATGCCATGCCGATATTTTCTATACTTTTAAGATAATAAATCATTTCCATTTATAAACAATGTAGAATCCCTAGTCATTTTTACTTTAACTCTGCATTCCAACATTCATTCATATCAAACAAATAACTGTGTACAGAATCATCTTAGCAAACAGTAGTATTCCTCATATTCAAAATACTTATGGGGAGAGGACAGGATTCAACTTCTTATTCATTGAACCCCACAAAATCACTCCTTCACCCCACCAGCTTAGTTTCCTCATGCGCCGAGGTATGAAGTACCCAACTTCCAAAAACATACCATGTTCCTCCATTCTTATAACATACATAACTCCCCACTCCTCTCCCAGCAACCTTAAATGTTGTGCTCAACATTTCTCAAATTCATTAAACAATACATTTTCCTTTAGTAGGGTTCAGGTTTAAGTTCAATATAAATACTAATTTTCCCGTAAATATTTAGTAGGAACTCCCCTGTTTTCCCTTAGAAACTGCCATGAAGCGGAAACCAATTCTTGATCCTCAGGGTCAGACGCTTCCTCCACAGCAATCTCAGCCAATTCAGGTTCCGGAACTAAATGATCCCAAAGATCCAATAATACTAGAGCTCTGCCCCCCAGGATACAAAATTACCCACTGGACAAGAGAAGGAAAAAGGAGGAGGAGGAATAGCAATAATCTACAAATCTCAATTCACAGTCACAACAACAGCAGAGTCTATTCTTCCCCAACTCGAAATAGCCTCAGTCAGAATCAACCACCCCAACCTAAGAGATCACCTAAACCTAATCGTATTTTACAGACCCCCAGGCAATTGGCAAGACTCACAAACACATTTTCTGGACTTTCTATCAAACACCTGTGTTACCACCCAGAACCTTCTCATAGCAGGAGACATCAATCTTCACCTTGAAGACAATAACTCAAGCAATGTATGCGAATGCAAAGACTTCTTGCAACTATGGGAACTCCACTGGCCAAACACACAACCTACCCATAACAAAGGACACATGTCGCGTCTCTCGCGCTTGCCGCGCTCTCGAGGACCTTGGCATATCTTCAGGCTTCTTCCCCGGGAGCGCGGGGTTTGTGAGTCCATAGGCCACTACCGTGGAGCGGCAGTGGCAGGCAAAATCACCTTCCAGGTAGAGAGGAAACAAGACTGGACCGGAACTCCGGACTGGAGTTCTACACCGGAACACTCGGAACTGGAACGCACCGGACGGGTGCGCACTGGAGTGGGGCCCGCTGGACTGGACACACTGGAGTGGCCCCACTGGACTGGAACATACAGGAGTGAAACCCGCTGGACTGGAACACACTGGAGCGGAACCCGCGGAACTGGAACACCCAGGACCTAGGCTTCACCTACACTTGACTGCCTTTCCCCGAGGGTTGAGCCCTAAGGTTCTGGCAGCCGGTAGGACTTACAGGAACAGCAGGAATGAAGATCCAGGAGTGCCCCCTGGCACCTAGGCGAAGGCAAGGCAAACAAGCAGGGACTGTCCGGGTTCTGGCAGTGGGCAGGAATCAACACAATGACTAGTAAACTGTACCCAGGCTAATAGGAACGCTATACCTAGGCAAACCAGTCATACACAGGAACATACACAGAGCAAACTCAGGAGACTTGGAAGGCTATACACCAGCTAACAACTAAGCTGTGCCCAAGCTAACAAGTCATGCACTGGAAACAAACGCAGAACACTAGCAAAGATTTACACAGGCTACAAGCCAGACGGTGCCTAAGCTGGCTAGTCTGCACTAGGAACAAACACAGAGAACTAGCAGAGCTATGCACAGGCTACAAGCCAGACGGTGCCTAAGCTGGCTAGTCTACACTAGGAACAATCACAGTCTTGGGATAGTGGCTAGCAAGGGCGGCTAGTCTAACATTAGGAACAAACACAGAGAACTAGCAGAGCTATGCACAGGCTACAAGCCAGACGGTGCCTAAGCTGGCTAGTCTACACTAGGAACAATCACAGTCTTGGGATAGTGACTAGCAAGGGTGGCTAGTCTAACACTAGGAACAAACACAGTCTTGGGATAGTGGCTAGCAAGGGCGGCTAGTCTAACACTAGGAACAAACACAGTCTTGGGATAGTGGCTAGCAAGGGCGGCTAGTCTAACCCTAGGAACAAACACAGTCTTGGGATAGCGGCTAGCAAGGGCGGCTAGTCTAACACTAGGAACAAACACAGAGAACTAGCAGAGCTATGCACAGGCTACAAGCCAGACGGTGCCTAAGCTAACTAGTCATGCACTGGAAACACACACAGAGAACTAGCAGAGCTATGCACAGGCTACAAGCCAGACGGTGCCTAAGCTGGCTAGTCTACAGTAGGAACAAACACAGTCTTGGGATAGTGGCTAGCAAGGGCGGCTAGTCTAACACTAGGAACAAACGCAGAGAACTAGCAGAGCTATGCACAGGCTACAAGCCAGACGGTGCCTAAGCTAACTAGTCATGCACTGGAAACAAACACAGAGAACTAGCAGAGCTATGCACAGGCTACAAGCCACACGGTGCCTAAGCTAGCTAGTCTACACAAACACAGAGCACTAGCAAAGCTATACACAGGCTACAAGCCACACGGTGCCTAAGCTAGCTAGTCTACACAAACACAGAGCACTAGCAAAGCTATACACAGGCTACAAGCCACACGGTGCCTAAGCTAGCTAGTCTAAACAAACATAGAAACTCACACAGAGCAAACACTGAAACTGTGTACAGAGCACTCTATACACCAGGACCCTTAGATGAGATGCAAAGGCCAGGACTGTAGTCTTCAAGTGATTAATAAAGCCCTTCAACACCAGAGCCACAGCTGCAGCAATTACCTTGCAACCAAACAGAGGCTTGACACACAGAGCAGTCATCCCATAGGAAGGAACAGCGGGAGCCATCTTGGATACTGGCAGAGAGGAAGAGGCGGCAGCCATCTTGGAAGAGGCATAGCCCACACAGGTGAGGTTCAGTAGGGCAATCAGCACACAGAGCCAGAGAGAACCTAAGACAGACACAGACACAGAGACAAGCAGAAGCCAGCACAGACACTGACTCCCAGAAAGAGGGTAAGTCTGAGGGTTGTCACGGCCACGGACGGGACAGTATCCCCTCCTCAAGACCCCCCTCTCGGTCTCCCGGAGGCGGTCCGGTATCCAGGGGTAACTATGGTGAAACTTCCTGATAGGTCTCAAAAGCCAGACATAAATCACTGGGCTGGAAGTCACAAAGAAGTTCAAAACTGGCAGACAAAAGTAGAACTTGTGACCAGGAAGCTCCTTCGAGTCACCACGGGGCAACCTCAGGAACATGGATGCATCAAGAGGAACACAATTCAAAAGTAACCCTCCTTTGAGGGAACCCACAATGTCCTGAACCTCTTGGCAAATCCATGAAATGACAGGAACAGGGCTGGAGTCACTACCCCAGCTGACATCAGAAGCTGGGCTGAGGCTCGAAGTGGCATTCCCATCTTGACAGGAGCTAGAAGTCTGAACAGAAATGGAACTGGAACTAGCCCCCGGGTTGGCATCCAACACGGAGCCGGGATAGGGACCCGGACTGGCCTCAACCCCTTGACTGGAACGGGAACTCAGCATACGGTCCGCCTCCTGACGGACACTGGAACTTAGGGCGACCTCAACCTCTTGGTCGGACCCGGAACTGGACACGGACTCAGCCTCCTGGCTGGAACTGGAACTCGGAACAGGCTCAGCATCTTGGTTAGAACTGGAACTTGGAAAAGATTCAGCTGCAGGGCTGGACACACCCCTCTGGCCGGACTGGGATGTCTCTCTAGCATTAGCTTCAGCGGCGTCCGCCGAGCAGGTTTCAAGAGGAGACGGCCCTGGTATCCCCAGAGCATGCTAGCAGGCTGAAATGCAGAAAATGGGTTTCTCCGGGCCCCAAGCCATTGAACACACCTTCTCTCAGCTATTGCTTCGGAGGTCTTCTCCCAGGCTGAATCAACACAAGGTCTATCACAGTCCTCTTGGAACGTCATCTCATCCTCAAGAGCAGACTCAATATCTTGGCTGACCTCTGCACTCGGTGCAGATTCAGCATCTTGACTGGAACTACAACTTGATCCAGACTCAGCATCTTGACTGGAACTACAACTTGATCCAGACTCAGCATCTTGACTGGACTTGCAACTCGATCCAGACTCAGCATCTTGACTGGACTTGCAACTTGATCCAGACTCAGCATCTTGACTGGACTTGCAACTCGATCCAGACTCAGCATCTTGACTGGACTTGCAACTCGATCCAGACTCAGCATCTTGACTGGAATTGCAACTCGGTCCAGACTCAGCATCTTGACTGGACTTGCAACTCGCGACGCCCTCTGCCTCCTGGCAGGGACGGAACTTTAACTGAGGCTTGGCAGAACACACCCTTTGGACAGGGATCGGCGGCTCGATCTGAAGTGCCCCTCGAACTGGCCTTCGGAGCTTGATTGGAGGTGCCCTCAAGACTGGAAGCGGAGGTGCCTCCTGAACCACCCTGTGGACTGGCACCGGAGACTTGGTTAGAAGCCCCCCTTGAACTGGAGTCAGTGGCTTGACTGGACGGGTCACTTGAACAAGAACCGGAGACTCGACCCGAAGCACCACTTGCACAGGAATCTGAGGCTCCATCGAAAGCTTCCCTCGGACTGGACTCGGAGACTTCAAAGGGCGTGCCATTTGAAGGAGGACTGGAGGCTTGATCCGAAGCGCCACTTGCACAGGAATCTGAGGCTCCATCGAAAGTTTCCCTCGGACTGGACTTGGAGACTTCAAAGGGCGTGCCATTTGAAGGAGGAATGGAGGCTCGACCTGGAGCGCCACTTGCATAGGAATCCGAGGCTCCATCAAACGCCTTCCTCGGACTGGCCTCGGAGACTTAAGCTTCCTCGTTACTTGGACTGGAATTGGAGGTTCAGTATGAAGCATCCCCTGGACTGGACTCAGTGGCTTAGGAGCTTGGCTGGACTTGACATCCCGAGCAGGAACTGACCTGCGAGGGGCACCCCGATTCTTCGGTACCACCCGCTGGGGAGCCCCTAGCGTGGGGCTTCCACAGCGTATTCATTCAGCCTCCGCTTCTAGAGTATCCCACAGGGCTGGCTCCGCAAGAAGTTTGTGGCGATATCTATAAACCTCCATCAAAGGATCAATATCCGAAACTGGGCTATGGCGGACCCCACACCCCTGGAGACGCTTTCTCTCAGCCGCCGCTTCAAAAGTATCTCTCAGGGTTGGATCAGACAAAAGTCCCTTCCGGTAGTCGCGGAGGGTCACAAAACGATTCATAGAAAAAATTGGGTTGATAGACTGATCTAAAAAAGAAACTGGGCAGTCCTTGAAATCCTCTCGGTATTCCCACAGCCCTAAATAGGGATCCAAAAAAGAAACTAGGCTGTCCTTGGAATAAAAAAAAAAATCAGAATTTCCCCTCGGATTGTCCGTAGGGCACGAACTTATGGGCATGAAGCCCACCTGGACTGATGATCTCGCCTAACTCATGGCCTTTGCATCCTGTCGCGTCTCTCGCGCTTGCCGCGCTCTCGAGGACCTTGGCATACCTTCAGGCTTCTTCCCCGGGAGCGCGGGGTTTGTGAGTCCATAGGCCACTACCGTGGAGCGGCAGTGGCAGGCAAAATCACCTTCCAGGTAGAGAGGAAACAAGACTGGACCGGAACTCCGGACTGGAGTTCTACACCGGAACACTCGGAACTGGAACGCACCGGACGGGTGCGCACTGGAGTGGGGCCCGCTGGACTGGACACACTGGAGTGGCCCCACTGGACTGGAACATACAGGAGTGAAACCCGCTGGACTGGAACACACTGGAGCGGAACCCGCGGAACTGGAACACCCTGGACCTAGGCTTCACCTACACTTGACTGCCTTTCCCCGAGGGTTGAGCCCTAAGGTTCTGGCAGCCGGTAGGACTTACAGGAACAGCAGGAATGAAGATCCAGGAGTGCCCCCTGGCACCTAGGCGAAGGCAAGGCAGACAAGCAGGGACTGTCCGGGTTCTGGCAGTCGGCAGGAATCAACACAATGACTAGTAAACTGTACCCAGGCTAATAGGAACGCTATACCTAGGCAAACCAGTCATACACAGGAACATACACAGAGCAAACTCAGGAGACTTGGAAGGCTATACACCAGCTAACAACTAAGCTGTGCCCAAGCTAACAAGTCATGCACTGGAAACAAACGCAGAACACTAGCAAAGCTTTACACAGGCTACAAGCCAGACGGTGCCTAAGCTGGCTAGTCTACACTAGGAACAATCACAGTCTTGGGATAGTGGCTAGCAAGGGCGGCTAGTCTAACATTAGGAACAAACACAGAGAACTAGCAGAGCTATGCACAGGCTACAAGCCAGACGGTGCCTAAGCTGGCTAGTCTACACTAGGAACAATCACAGTCTTGGGATAGTGACTAGCAAGGGCGGCTAGTCTAACACTAGGAACAAACACAGTCTTGGGATAGTGGCTAGCAAGGGCGGCTAGTCTAACACTAGGAACAAACACAGTCTTGGGATAGTGGCTAGCAAGGGCGGCTAGTCTAACCCTAGGAACAAACACAGTCTTGGGATAGCGGCTAGCAAGGGCGGCTAGTCTAACACTAGGAACAAACACAGAGAACTAGCAGAGCTATGCACAGGCTACAAGCCAGACGGTGCCTAAGCTAACTAGTCATGCACTGGAAACACACACAGAGAACTAGCAGAGCTATGCACAGGCTACAAGCCAGACGGTGCCTAAGCTGGCTAGTCTACAGTAGGAACAAACACAGTCTTGGGATAGTGGCTAGCAAGGGCGGCTAGTCTAACATTAGGAACAAACACAGTCTTGGGATAGTGGCTAGCAAGGGCGGCTAGTCTAACACTAGGAACAAACGCAGAGAACTAGCAGAGCTATGCACAGGCTACAAGCCAGACGGTGCCTAAGCTAACTAGTCATGCACTGGAAACAAACACAGAGAACTAGCAGAGCTATGCACAGGCTACAAGCCACACGGTGCCTAAGCTAGCTAGTCTACACAAACACAGAGCACTAGCAAAGCTATACACAGGCTACAAGCCACACGGTGCCTAAGCTAGCTAGTCTACACAAACACAGAGCACTAGCAAAGCTATACACAGGCTACAAGCCACACGGTGCCTAAGCTAGCTAGTCTAAACAAACATAGAAACTCACACAGAGCAAACACTGAAACTGTGTACAGAGCACTCTATACACCAGGACCCTTAGATGAGATGCAAAGGCCAGGACTGTAGTCTTCAAGTGATTAATAAAGCCCTTCAACACCAGAGCCACAGCTGCAGCAATTACCTTGCAACCAAACAGAGGCTTGACACACAGAGCAGTCATCCCATAGGAAGGAACAGCGGGAGCCATCTTGGATACTGGCAGAGAGGAAGAGGCGGCAGCCATCTTGGAAGAGGCATAGCCCACACAGGTGAGGTTCAGTAGGGCAATCAGCACACAGAGCCAGAGAGAACCTAAGACAGACACAGACACAGAGACAAGCAGAAGCCAGCACAGACACTGACTCCCAGAAAGAGGGTAAGTCTGAGGGTTGTCACGGCCACGGACGGGACAACACACACTAGACATCATCACCCACAAATTCTCACCAGAACCAATTATCACACTAACAGACACAAAATAGACAGCCAGACCATGGTCCGACCACCACAGTGCAAACCTCTCCCTCCACTGGAGAACAAAAAAGATACAACAAAAACAAAAAGAACAAACCTACACTACGAGAGGCAAAATAGACCCACTAACGTTCTGGCAACAATTCTACACTGACGAATGGACAATACCTACAGACTCATCCCTTGAGATTTGTGTTGAAAGATGGGCGTCCTTCTCTTTCGAAAATAAGCCTGTTGATCACCCAAATATAACAGAGGCCCAACTGATCATCTGTCATATTGTTTGCTTCTTATTTCTCCATTCTTGATCATGGAACATTCAGAAATCTGACAAGCTTTCTCTAATTTTAAATAATGTACAATGACCCAGTCATAAGTTGAGCTTGGTAACACTTCTTCAGGCTCAAAATATAAGTCAGGTGGTAGTTTTGGCTCCTGACCAAGCATTAGGAAGAAAGGAGTGTATCCTATAGACAGTGGTGTGCTGGTAAATGTTTAACAACATGCTCTCTCCCCAGTCCACATCTGTACCCCCCCCCCCCGGCCACTTCTGCGCCCCCCCCCCCCCAAATTGCAGAGCTGGCTATAGCCAGGGGGAGAGCCTGGGGGGGGGGGGGCAATGCATTACTGTCTCCAGGAAAAAAAATAAATGCTCCCAGGTTCCAATCTAATTCATGTTTAATGTGGGATAAAATGCCATAAATAAGTAAATAAATATAAACTTTTAATATTGAGCACCTGATTCTCATAACATTATGTCTTTTAGAAGCCCTTTACCAGAAAAAAGAAATCTCTGCAGTATACCCAAAATGACACAAACCAAATTAGCATACAGACCAGGAATTAGGAGAACAGACAGTCCTGCCAAATCTGAAAAACAATATGTTATCAAAATCTCAAAACCTACAGACAGACACTTGGCCTTGCAGTCACACATGCAGAACAGAGATAGTCTCTCTTCAAAATCTTCAAAAATTAACCTGAAATCCTAAGACGTTAGACTCTGCATGCAGCACAATACCAGAAATACAGAAACACATTGTTATACATTGCAAAATATGATAGCAGATGTAAATTCTCAAAGTGGACATATTCCAAACACTAAAATGAAAATAAAATGATTTGTTCTACCTTTGTTGTTTGATGCTGCTCCAATGCTGTAGTACAGCTTTAGAGGTGGTTTTTGCTGTTTGATCAGTGGTTGACACCGCTATGGTATAATGCCTTTGTATTGCTCCATGGTGCGACCGCACCTTGAATATTGTGTTCCATTCTGGTCGCCGCATCTCAAAAAAGATATAGTGGAATTAGAAAAGGTGCCGAGAAGGACAACGAAAATAAGTACATAAGTATTGCCATACTGGGAAAGAACAAAGGTCCATCGAGCCCAGCATCCTGTTTCCAACAGTGGCCAATCCAGGTCACAGATACCCGGCAAGATCCCAAAAATGTACAAAACATTTTATACTGCTTATCCCAGAAATAGTGGATTTCCCCCAAGTCCATTTAATAACGGTCTACGGACTTTTCCTTTAAGAAGTCGTCCAAACCTTTTTTAAACTCCGTTAAGCTAACGGCCTTTACCACATTCTCTAGCAACGAATTCCAGAGTTTAATTACACGCTGAGTGAAGAAATATTTTCTCCAATTCATTGTAAATTTACTACCTTGTAGCTTCATCGCATGCCCCCTAGTCCTAGTATTTTTGGAAAGCGTGAACAGACGCTTCACATCTACCCATTCAATTCCACTCATTATTTTATAGACCTCTATCATATCTCCCATATAAAGGGGATGGGACGACTTCCCTATGAGGAAAGGCTAAAGTGGCTAGGGCTCTTCAGCTTGGAGAAAAGGCAGCTGAAGGGAGATATTTTTTTGTTTTTCACCAATCACTAAAGCGTGTAAGGGCTGGGCAATTTGTGCAAATTGCTGAATGAATTTTCTGTAATAGCTGGCGAAACCCATAATTCACCTCACTTCTTTAACAGTCTTTGGGACAGGTCATGTGTTAAGGACCTGGATTTTATCTTCATCTGCAGCAATCCCTTCTTCCAATACTATATGCCCTACATATTTTAGCCTTTTTTGTAGCAACGTACACTTTGAGGGTTTAAGCTTCAGGCCATACTTGAAAAAATGCTGGAACACTATCTAGTCTTATTAGGTGCTCTGACAGTAAGGGAGAATATTAATATATCATCCATATATATTAGGACAATGTTCATTATGTATTCATTCATAACTAGTTCCATTACATGTGAAAATGTAACTGGGGCATTGTTTAAGCCGAAAGGCATATGGTTCCATTCATAATGGCTGAATGGTGTAGTCACTGCTGTCTTGTTCTTATCCTTTTCAGATATAGCCACCTGGAAGTATCCTGCAGTTAAATCTAGGCTGGAGAAGTACTTGGCCTTACCCAATGCATCTAAACTTTTGTCAATTCGAGGTAGAGGGAACGCAGCTGACTGTGACCTGGTTGACCTTCCGGTAGTCCACGCAACAGCGTAGACCCCCATCTTTCTTTTGTATGATTATAGCTGGTAACACCCAGGAGCTACTATGTAACTTTGTAAGTCTAAGTGTTTAGAAAATAAGCCTCCACATCTCCTTCAGATTTATTCCTCTGTTATATGCAACCCTTATGGACTTTCCTGCAAAAATCAGGAGCTGTTAGAATATTCCAGAGTTTACAGATCGCCCAAGCCACTCTTGACACTCCTGAAGTATACTTTAATGCACACGTCAGTACATCAAGTGTCAGTTTCTCTCGAATTACATAACAGCAAATAGTGCCGGTTACTAAATTTGCCCTCCTATAGGCTCTCCTAACTACTGTGCTTGGACATCCACATTGCACAAGACTATTCTATAGATCCTTTGCTTGTCTCTTAAAATCTTCTTCATCAGAATGTATACAGCGGTATCTTATCAACTGAGAAAACAGAAGACTATCCTGAAAAACTTTAGAATGACAACTCTAGTAATCGAGAAGAGTATTCTTGTCAGTTTGTTGATGATGAACTAAGGTGTTAAACTTAGCAGATCCTTTCTTAACCAGAACATCTACATAACAAATGGATCCAGGTCCAGGATCATACTGCAATATCTCAGAACTTGGCTGAGCTGATTTTTCCCCATAAAAAATATTTCACCTTCTTGTCCGTGAATTAAAAATTGTTGGGAATTTTGGGTAGTAGAATGGAAGGGGGTGGGGTATAGGGCACTGCACTAAGTTGGGAATAGTTCCTGGGCAGCAGTGATTGGTGGGCTGTTGGCAGTCAGTGCACCAATCAGAGCTGAAGCTGAATAAACTTGAGGAGAAATGTTTTAGTGGCTACAGTTAATTTTTTGAAGCTCAGGGCAGAGGTCACAACCCACCCTCCCTCCCTGTGGGTATGAGGTTGTAATGGGGGGTGTTTGTGGGCGGCACTGGAAATAAGTTGCTGGTTTTGTTGCAGCAGTGCATCCAGTGGCCATTCTCCATTAATTGGTAGCTTTGGGTTTTGGAATGTTTATACAGATTTGAAAGGTCATTGAGAGGGAGGCAAGATGGATTCATATATAGTACCATCATGAGCCTTCAGGGACATGGGCAGGGTTTTGTGAAACCGCAAACTTTGCTATGTGGAATTTTCAGTACTTATCTGTGATAACCAGTTAGTACAGTACTGTCTCACTGTGTTTATATCTGGACAATGTTTCAGTGTTGAGAATGTGAATGTTACATGATATTGAAATTGTGGGGAATGCTGGGGAATTCTTGATGTCTAAGAAGTTAATAAATCTGTATTGTTAGTTATCTTTGCCACATGCCAGTAGTCAGTTTTATTTTAGTTTCTGGATGATTAGGATGTCAAGTGGGAAAAAGAATATGAATGCCAATGTTATGTAACTACATGCATATCTTACACAGTTCATATTTTAAAGGTAGCTATACACATAGGCAGGTCTCACACCATCACACATGTTCTAGCATTTAGGCTGGCAAAGTGCTTGTGTATAACCAAATAGGTGTATATACACAGTTATCATTATTCTAGAAAGGAAAGTAGGCATCTTATGAAGCGGAAAGCAACTCAGCGGGCAGAGAGGCTCTTGCCCAGCTTGACTTGCTTTGAAAATCGGCCAGAGTTAGCTTTGCAAGGTTTAAAAAAGGCTTGGATCATTTCCTAAAAGAAAAGTCTATAAGCTTTAAGTTGAACTTTGGAAAAATCCACTGCTTATTTCTAGGATAAACAGCATAAAATCTGTTTTATTGTTCTGGGATCTTGCCAGGTCCTCGTGTTCTGGATTGGCCACTATTGGAAACAGGATACTGAGCTTGATGGACCTTTAGTCTGTCCCAGTATGGCAATGCTTATGTTATTGTAATTCCTCAATATATTGGGGATTACTAAAACTAATGAGACCCTCCTTCAAAGTTACTGGGGGGGGGGGGGAGGGAGCAGGTTGGAAAGGAAGAGTGAAAAGCCCAGCCCTAAGGAGAGATGCTGAGTGAAATGTTTGTGGGGTTAAATCATAAGCGTAGACTGGGGGGGGGGGGGTGAGGGGGGGCAATGCCCCCCAAACGATGACGAGGCGCCGCCGCGCCATTAGTTAAAAAAAAAAACACATGCAGGCACGCGCTCCTCTCTGTCCGCTTGGCTTCCCTGCCCTCTCTGTCTGCGTCCCGCCTTCCTCTGACGTCAGAGGAAGGCGGGACGCAGACAGAGAGGGCAGGGAAGCCAAGCGGACAGAGAGGAGCGTGTCCGTCTACCCCTCTCTCTTCCTCCCTCCCTCCGGCAGCAGTCTTTTTCAGCGTTCCTGGCAGCGGTAGCGATGTACATGCTGCCTTTGGCTCTGCCCCAAAGCCTTCTCTTCAAGTTCCTGTTCCCGCATAGGTGGGAACAGGAACTTGAAGAGAAGGCTTCCAGGGCAGACCGAAGGCAGCGTGTACATCGCTACCGCTGCCAGGAACGCTGAAAAAGCTGAAGACTGTTGCCTGCGCCGGAGGGAGGGAGGGGGTAAACGGAGTCACGATCTTGGACCTCGCGGGGGGGGGGGGGGAGGCAAGAGAAGGAAGATGGATGGAACTGGGAGGGGTGGGGAGCAGAGGGAAGGAGCAAGAGATGGTTGGGACTGGGAGGGGTGGGGAGCAGAGGGATGGACCAGGAGATGGATGGGATTGGGAGAGGTCAGGCACAGCAGAGGGAAGGAGCAGAAGATGGATGGGACGGAGGGATGGTGAGCAGAGGGAAGGAACAGAAGATGGATGGGACTGGGAGGGGTGGGGAGCAGAGGGAAGGAGCAAGAGATGGATGGGACTGGGAGGGGTGGGGAGCAGAGGGAAGGAGCAAGAGATGGATGGGACTGGGAGTGGTGGGGAGCAGAGGGAAGGAGCAAGAGATAGATGGGACTGGGAGTGGTGGGGAGCAGAGGGAAGGAGCAGGAGATGGATGGGACTGGGAGGGTGGGGAGCAGAGGGAAGGAGCAGGAGATGGATGGGACTGGGAGGGTGGGGAGCAGAGGGAAGCCTACTGGAAAGAAGACCCTGCATAAAACAGAAGACACTGGGACCAAAGCGAATAGAAAAACTAAATGATCAGACAACAAAGATAGATAAAAGTATTTTATTCATAATTAATTGAAATGTGTCAGCTTTTTGAAATGTGCATCTGTGATATTTTGCCTGTAAATTTCAATTCCTTCCTCCATATTAGCATATCATTTGCATATGTATATATGCAAATGATATGCTAATATGCTCCGCCCATTCTTTGCCCCCCCAAATGAAACAGTCAAACTACGCCTATGGGTTAAATGGATAGAAGAGATCGAATAGGGGTGGAGTTAAGAGTTAACAAAAACTGTTGAAAGCCTGTTCAGTTCCAGAGGCAGCAGCTCGTGGAAGTGCACCTCGGGAGGAGAGGATAGGCAGGGAGGTCTGGTCCTAAGTGGGTCCGGCGGTTGGATAAAGCTGAGCAGAACAGCTTGCTGTAAGCAGAATTCTGTCCAAACAGATGGGTATTGGACTGGCAGAGCTGTAAATATGTCAATACCTTAGGATTTATAAATAGAAAATTAAATAAGAGTTGGCACTCTTACACCAAAAGTCTTGGACTGGCACTTAAAACTTCTTTCAGAAAATTAACCAGTTTGGATACAAATTGAACTGTCTTGATATTGAGTGAACTGTTTGGTATCAGAAAGTAAATGAGGTTTGGATATCTGCCTGTTGCAGCATTCCAGTAAAGTTTGCACTTGCTTCATAAAACCTGGAGTGTAGAATTTCTTTGGAGTGAGAGTAAAGTTTATTTTCTCCTAAACTGATAAATAGGGTAAAAGTGTGGCTTAAAACCCTACGGCCTACCGGGATCAAGCCTGGCCCCAGCTTGCGCCCAGCTCTGAAAAACTAAAACTTTTGCTGTGAAGAGATTGCAGATGCCCGGAACTTTGTGGTGAGACCAGGGTTCCATTATGTAAAACAAGAGAACTGAATCAGCTTAGACACATATTAGAGTGGATTTTCCTAACTGCTTGAAATACCATTAAAATACTTAGCATTATCAACAAACACAAATAAGCAAGAAAACAACCAAAATTATATGAATAGATAGGCCTTTTTGGTCTACATCTGCTGTCATTTATTATCTTACAGAGTACCACACTGAAAACCAGGGAAACCTTATTGAAATCTCACTGCTGCTGCTCCTTGTAATCTTGGGCAAGTCACTTATCCCTCCGTTACCGCAGGTACAGTCTTAAATTGGAGCTCTCCAGGGACAGAGAAATGCCCAGTTTGTCTGAATGTAAGTCACCTTGAGCTACTACTGAAAAAGCTGTGATTAAATTTAAATAATGATGAAGGATAAAGTGTTATCAGTGATAACTTTTCCCCATTAAGCCCCATTCAGTGCCGCAAACCCCTTCCCCCACCCGGCAACACATTTCATTTTGTAAAGATAATGCTGGAACTGAAAAATAAAAATGCAGGAGTTACCTCCTCCCTCCACGCACACAAATACTTAATCCTCCAAACCAGCTAAATTAAAAAGAAAGGAAATGAAAAGAAAAAAGTGAAGAATTAATGTTGCAGATGCATGGCAATCAATCAGTAACAAGCACTATATTTCCAGGGCCTAATTATCGTCCTCCTCACTGGTGTTATCATCCAAGTATGAGCTCATCTCCACTGAAATAATTCAAGCTGTGAACCTTGGGAATTTCAGGGCTTCCATGAACAGAAAGGTAGTTAGCTTTGAAGAACACTAATTTTTTCAACATTTTTGAGCATCTTCGTCTTGTGATTGTCTATGTTAACAGCAGTGCTGAACATCCTTTCTATGCAGACTTTGATTGATGGTACACTTAACACAACTACTGTGTAAAATTAGTTCCAAGTGGTACATTTTTCAGACTACAACAGAAAAAAAAAAGTTCTGGATGTCCATTTTCCTTTTGTCCTTTTAAATTTACTTTTTGTTTGTTCAGCCAGCAAAGTACATCACCAAGATAAACCTGACACAAGAATAGAATTATCTCTGGAAAATGATAAATCATAAAAATATAAAAATAGGATAGAAATGGAACTTGTACAGAGTAAGGAATTTCCTGAATGTTTCTGGGGGTGCTTTAAAGTGTGGTTGATCAGTTGGTGTATTGAACCATGACAAAAATGCTGAAAAGCAAGGTGGACTAAATCCTTAGTGCTGTTTGCTGAAGACCTGAAATAATTGCAGCGTCTCCAGAGTTGTGATTCCAAAACTGGTTTGATGTTCATTTACAGGAAACAAATTATTTACAGCTACTACGCAGGTGCATTTGAGTATATACAGCTCTCATCAGTCTGTGCTGATCAATATAAGAATATAAGTATTGCCACACTGGGACAGACCAAAGGTCCATCAAGCCTAGCATTCTGTTTCCAACAGTGGCCAATCCAGGTCACAAATACCTGATAAGATCCCAAAAAAGCTCAGTACATTTTATGCTGCTTATCCCAGAAACACTGTCGAATGTATACGGCACTTCTCTACTATCACTATCAAGATATTTCCCAATCTCCTTATGCCCTTACCTTTTCCTGTCCATCCTATGTCCTCTATCTTTTCCTCTTTATCCTCCCTTTCCTTACCCTTCCCAATCTATTTTCCTTTTTGCTTATCCTACCTTGTTTTCCCTACTAGCTCAACTCACTTTCCTCAAAACCCCTCTTTCACCACATTTACTTCAACTTACAATATTCTCCTTAAAGACTTTGTGATTGTAATTAATTGTATTTTCTATGTAAGCCGCATTGAGCCTGCAATGTGTGGGAAAGCGCGGGGTACAAATGTAATAAATTAATAAAATAATTGCAAAATCATACAAAGTAGAGCTCTCACTCGGAGTAATACCCAACCTTTTGTATAATGATTGTTCTCTTTACTGATCAAGGAGGAGTCTCATATATTCAACACGGCAAATCACATTCACCCATCTGGTAAGCTTATGCACGTGTGTGTATTTTAATTATAGACGCACCCTCCTCTTTCCCTTAACTTGCATTTGCTATCAATTTTACTTCAATCCCTTGATTTACTATCCACTATACTTTAGTAATACTGGCGGTTTGAACAGCACTTATCTGTGTCTGTATCTGCCGGTGTGCGTTCATTCCCCGACAGGTGCCTGTTTCGCTATTCAAGCTTTGTCAAGGGGGAGTCATAGCACTGGATCTGCAATGATATAAAAAGTATAAATAATCCTAAATATTTATTTATTTATTTATTTATTTGCATTTGTATCCCACATTTTCCCACCTATTTGCGGGCTCAGTGTGGCTTACAATACATTGTAAATGATGGAAGTGCAATTGGTTGCAGTACAATTATGGGTTACATTGTGAAGAGTTATATAAGACAGAGTAAATTCAGGATATTATTAGGGGATAGAACAGTGGAATATAACAGTGGTGAGTTGAGAGGGGGACAAAACAGTATCGAGGGAACAGGGAGGTCTGACAATTTTATCTGTGGGTAGGGTTTAAGAGTGGTGAGAGCGCGGGAGAAGAGATTTCAGAGAGTGTATTGGTGCGTGTCTATGAGATTGTATGGGCTTCATACACCACCTGTGACAAATACTCCTAATTAAATATACCCCCTGGCTCACCGTTTCACTTTCTTGCTGCCTTCTTGTCGCCTTATGTCTAAAAGTCCTATATGGCGGCGGCGTCTTCTATATACCCGCTGTACCGGAAAGAGCTGATCTCATCACGCATTTCTTGTTCTCCGCTTATAATCAAATGAAACACCCTCAGTGTAAGTATGTGTTTAACCCGTCAGGTTCTAGAGTGTTCAGATGGTAAATCCAGGAAGTCTTTCTTTGTAGCAACTTTCTATTATAATCGCCTCCCCTTGGCGCCGGGCTTATTTGATCAATCACCAAACACCTTAAAACATCAATAGAATGACCTGTTTGTACACAATGTTGGACTAACGATGCCCCTATATTGAGCGCTGATATTCTTGATTGATGTTCAGTCATTCTCACATGCAATGATCTTGTCGATTTTCCTATATATACTTTATTGCATGGACAGCGAATATCCTATATAATAAAAAGCACCTCCAACATTCTGAAGCTGACTCCGTGGCACTGTGGCAGTGTAGGGTTCGTAAGTCTGTAGTTCAGCGTGTCATTGGCTCTCACTGTCAACGAAGAACCAATCAGACAGAACGGAACTTGGAGGAGGGAAGTGGAGTGGACTGAATCTCTAACAAACAATCATATACAGGGAGGTACGAACATCAGTGGAGGCAAGTGCACAGAACGGAAGGGAAGACAAACATTTAATCACTTTGTCACTCACTCATTCACACACACACACACACACACACACACTCAATCACTCTGTGTATCTCTCTCTTACACTGTCTGTAAAACACGGTTAGGCATATTTTCAAAGCACTTTGGGAGGCTAAGTTCCATAGGTTTCTATGGAACTTTGGGAGGCTAAGTGCTTTGAAAATGAGCCTGACTGTCACTCTCAGTCTCTCACTTGGGCAACTGTATGTTGCATTCTCACGAGTAAGGAGCTCTTCTGATGTGATTGTTAAACTGATTGAAGGGCCTGAACAAGGAAAACTTTTACCACATTGTAACACAGTTTACACAAAAAATATTGTATATAAAGAAATCTTACACATGTAAACAATTATATTCAGAATACAACCATGGAAACAATAATGGCAGGAACTCATTACATTGCTAGCGCCCGTTTCATTGCATTAAGAAACGGGCCTTTTTTACTAGTAGTATATAATCCCTAGAGTACGACACATGGTATGGTGTTTTAACCTATGTAGTTGACCTTTGTGTGTAAAACTGTCTGTCTCAAGCATTAACTCATTTCTTCCAATGGGTTTTTCCGCATTTAAAATGTCCAAGCACTGGTTTAGAAATACCTTTAACTTCTTCTGGCAACTGTGTTGGGCTTAATATTTCCTTCAAATTCTTTGATCGTGAGAACGCTGTTCTTAGTTGATGTTCTGCAAACAGTGGGTGTAATTTCATCACATCCCAATGTTGTCTGATAATTCTCGCTGCTACTTCTCCTCCCGGGGCAAATCTCATCACGAATGTCATCATTGGATCCACATCAACCCGTTTATTCTGTGCTTGTAATAAAAACTCTCTGTCATTATACTTCGCTCTGCAATATGCTCTCCTCAGCACTTTTTGCGGATAACTTCTCTGCACCAATTTCGCTCCAAATTGTTATGCATGCATCTTAAAGTCCTCTGGTGATGTGCAAATCCTTTTAAAGCGAAGAAACTGTGAAAAAGGAAGACTTTCTCGCAGCGCTCTCGGATGGCAACTTCCAAACTCCAAAAACATATTTTTATCAGTTGGTTTCATAAATACTTTGGTAGTAAAACTTCCAGTGTACCAATTGTACTTCAACATCCAAGAAATGTATTTTGGTGTGCGATCATGATAAAGTGAATTGTATCTGGGAATGGCATTAAGCCAGACATGAAAATCTGTTAATTCATCGATACTGCCCAGCCATAACAGGAAAATGTCATCTATAAAACGACGCCAAATCACAATCCGGGACTTAAACGGACAGTGGCATAACCAATGATCTTCAAATGCCACCATGTATCTATTTGCTAATGTAGGAGCAAATGTCACTCCCATGGCTACCCCAGAACGTTGCAAGAATAGTTTATCTTTGAATTGAAAATGTTTTTTACACAATGCCAGTCTAGTTAATTCCAATAAAAATTGGGATGGAACCTCGTGTGGTCTCAGACGGATATCCAATTCATTTTCAACCTCTTTTAATAATTCTTCTTGAGTGATCATTGTATATAAAGATTTAATGTCTAATGTAGCCATTATAATAATGGCTACATTATTATAATGGCTATAATAATCCGGACACCCGCTCTGAATATCTGGCTACAAAAAGCACAAGATGGCTGGTATTTAATGGAATGCTAATATCTGTGGGCTAATTATAACCCCCAGTTTGTTTCTCCAAAAGCCAGTTCTTGAGTCAAAACATTTATTTCAAGTCTACAAAAATATAGGAAGCTGCCATTTTTACCACAGCGATTTCTGCTACACCAAACAGCCCTGTGGAGAAATCAATACTGTTACAATAAAGCATGCTGTATTGATCTTTTCAACTGATTATATTTTGGCCTCCTAGAACAGAATGAATCTAACAATCTTTCAAACTGCATGAGCCTCAAAGCCAGAAGGGTGGCTACCTGTGTGGATATTTTTCAGAGTTTAGCCCATGTCAGCTCTCCAACAATCCCCCTTTCCAGAGAAGAGCCTGTGGTAGAATCCAGCCAATGGGAAGGCTCTAGTAGTCACAGGAAGGGAGGGGCTGTGGTGGAAGCTGAGTTCTGCACGAGGAGTGTATTTGGAGAGAATTAGTAAGTGTTCTTGGGGAAAGGGTGTGGAGATATTGTTACAAAGGAGGGGAAAGTGTGACTGGTGGAGGTGGAGTAGCCTAATGGTTAGTGCAATGGGCTTCAATCCTGGTAACCTGGGGTCATTCCCACTGCAGCTGTTTGTGACCCTGGGCAAGTCACTTAACCCTCCATTACCCCAGGTACAAAAAAAAATTAGATTGTGAACACCCTATGAACAGAGAAAGTATCTGTATGTAATGTGTACATGATTAGTAGTAGTAGTAAGGGTCTGCTGAGGAAAACAGGCAGAAAAGGCCAGAATTTTACACGATGACGGGCAGACCTGGTGGGAGGTGGGGGCATTGCCTGAATGAGCACATGAGCAGCAGGACAGCATTAGAAGAGACAGCTAGAAAGTGCATGTCTTGTACTTGTGGATGTTTCTGTGTATCTGGTCTCATAGAAATTGATTTATTTATTTGGCTTTATTTACCGCCTTTCTTGAAGGAATTCACTCAAGGTGATGTATAGTAAGAATAGATCAAACATGAGCAATAGGCAATTACAGCAGTAAAAATATTCAAATAACAATACAAAGTACGGCATCGTCTATTACTTACAATATCAACACAATACATAATAAAATAGAACATATTAATTGATAGTGAAGGGTAAAGCAAAGATGTAACATATGGATAGGTAAGAAAGTAGGAAGAGTTAGAAAGTAAGGTGACTGATTTAAAAGAAAGTTGCACATGAGGTCAGAGAAATGGTTAAATATTATCTCAGCTAGGGTAAGAGTGGAAAAACATGCCCTGCAGCCCAAGTCACTCCTTGTGTGTGTGAGTGAGACTAACTAGTTACTTAGCACATAAGCACCGCTATACTGGGACAAGACCAAAGGTCCATCAAGCCCAGCATCCTGTCTCCGACAGCGGCGGCTTAAAGAACCCAGCAACCCCCCCCCCCCCCCCAAATAATAATAATAATAATTTTTAAAATAATGTTCAATGGACTTTTCCTCCAGGAATCAGTCCAAACCCCCCTTAAACTCCATAAGGCCAGCTGCTGCAACCACATTCTCCGGAAACGAGTTCCAAAGTCCAACTACACGCTGAGTAAAGAAAAACTTTCTCCTATTTGTTTTAAATCTACCATATTCTAGCTTCATCTTGTGTTCCCTGGTTCTATTATTGTTTGAAAGTGTAAACAAATGCTTCACATCTGTCCGCTCTACTCCGCTCATTATCTTGTAGACTTCTATCATATCACCCCTCAGCCGCCTTTTCTCCAAGCTGAAGAGCCCTAACCTTCTTAGCCTTTCCTCATAGAGAAGTCGTTCCATCCCTTTTATCATTTTCATTGCCTTTCTCTGCACCTTCTCCAATTCCTTTATATCTTTTTTTGAGATGCGGCGACCAGAATTGGACACAATATTTGAGGTGCAGTCGCACCATAGAGCGATACAATGGCATTATAACATCCTAGTGTTTGTTTTCCATCCTTTTCCTAATAATACTCAACATTCTGTGCGCTTTCTTAGCCACCGCAGCACACTAAGCAGACATTTTCAACGTCTTATCAATGATGACTCCCAGATCCCTTTCTAGGTCTGTGACTCCTAACGCGGAACCTTGCATGACATACTGTAGCTGTAATTCGGGTTCCTCTTACCCACATGCATCACTTTGCACTTGTCAACATTGAACTTCATCTGCCACTTGGATGCCCATTAAAGGCCTGCTTCCCTTTGAAAATCTGGGTTGGAATGGTGAAGTTCATTGGTACAAAAATACCTGTCCACATACTAAATGAAGAGAAGTTTTCAGCCCAGGGAATTTACCCTGTTAACTATTAAATTATTCGGGCAAGTTCCTTTGAACACTCCTAATACTGCCTCCACTCTGCCTATATTCCTCTTCAGAAACATTAAAAAAAAACACAAAAATATTTTATTTTGCTTTTTACATTTTTGAACCTTTTTTCACATGTAGAACTTTGTACATTTATATCTTGGACCCGTCCTTAAAACTCACTCTTTTGGGCAGTCCATCCTTGGAATCTCTGGTTTGTATCAGAGGCAATAGAGAGTGAATATGACTTGCCCAGCTTCCCTGGTTCTGAGCCCAATGCTGCAGAGCTGCCAAGTTACCCAGCTCCAGTCCAGGAGGGAGTCTTTTTGTCCAGTCCTGTTTTTGAACTTATATCCCAAGTCAGTGTTCTTTTTGTAGTCACTGATATCATCAATTGAAATCAGCACTTCTGGTCCCATAATGTACCAGAATAGAGTTGAAGAAATCCAGGACTGGCTCAGAATGTCCTTCCTAGGACTGGGTAACATGGCAGCTCTCCTTCTCTACTGATTAAGCCTCTCCATTCAAAGCATGTACTTGCATAGTCCCTGTGCTCACTAACAAACCATTACTGTTATCATACTCACAGCTAGGCTCTGCACTTTCCCCTGCTACTTCTGGAGAGGTGAAATGATGGTGGTGGTGGGGGGGGGGGGGGGGGTCACTGATGGTGGGGGGCACAAATATATGTTTGCCTAAGGCCCAATATAGTGTTAAACTGGCCCTGTTCATTCTAGGAACAATTTACTACTTCATTTAATATACAATATAAGCACATTTTTACTGCTTCCTTTAATTATCAGGTAGTCAAATTATTGAACTCTTTACCTACTACTACTACTATAAATCACTTCTATAGCGCTACCAGTTGTACGCAGCGCTTTACAATTGAACATGAAGAAGACAGTCCCTGCTCAAAAGAGCTTACAATCTAAATCAGGACAAGCAGACAGGACAAAAAAGGAGAAGGGAAGGACAGACAGAAGGACACATAAGGATAAGATAAAAGTTACAAATCAGGAGTCAAAGCAGCATCAACAGGTAGGCCTTTAGCCCGGATTTGAAGGCAGCCAGGGATGGAGCTAGATGTAATGGCTCAGGAAGCCTATTCCAGGCATAAGGTGCGGCTAGATAGAAGGAGCAGAGTCTGGAGTTAGCGATGGAGGAGAAGGGTGTAATTAGGAGAGATTTGCCTAGTGAATGGAGTTCTAGGGAAGGAGTGTAGGGAGAGATGAGGGTGGAGAGGTAGTGAGGGGCTGCAGAGTGAATGCACTTATAGGTCAACAAGAGGAGCTTGAATTGTATACGGAAACGGATAGGGAGCCAGTGAAGTGATTTCAGGAGAGGGCTGATATGGGGTTAGCGACTTTGGCGAAATATTAGTTGTGTGGCAGAGTTTTGAACAGATTGAAGAGGAGAGAGATGGCTGAGTGGAAGACCACTAAAAGAGACTGGAATCTTCTTATCTTACATTTTGCAAATTCCTGAAAGCCTATTTGGGAAGTTTTTAAGGATATGAGCCATTAGATTCTTTTCTTAATGTTTCTCATTTTATCATTGTAATTTCTGGAAATGTATGTTTTTCTATTACACTTATCTTATTGTAATCTGCACCAAACCTTCTGGTAAGAATAAGAGTCCCTTATATTGTATTAATTAATTGAGCATTAATTGTAAATGACTATAGAATTAGAAGACTTTCAAAGTTTTCAATTGGACTAGAACATCAAAGCACACATCATTTAGTTTTGATATTCAAGTAATAAATCTCTCTTTTAAACAGTATGGGACTCTATGAACTAGTGTGAAATTTAAAGCTCCATACTTGTTTTTTTTTTTTTTTTTTGGGGGGGGGGGGGGGGGGGTAGCAAACAAGTGGGGCCGATACTTTAAAAACACATTCTCAGCCATGTTCACTTAGGATTGAAATAAGTCTTTCATTTAAGAACAATCTTTTAATTTTTTTTTTTTGTAGAGGGAAGGTTTAAATTGATATATCATCCATGAAATGATACGGGCCTTAAAGGAGAGCTGACTTGTTTGTTCTCTGGATAGATGTCGAATAATGTGACAGTTCCTAATGGAAAAACAATTCTGAAACAGACATCTCTGCCTCAAATTTATACTGATGTGGTAGAAATGTCAGAAAGCAGTAGATCATTAGATAAACCTACTTGATTGTGTCCTCACCAACATAATTATATGATTTACAGCAGCTGAATCTAGCACATAATAGTTTATAATTCTCCTGCATTAACAATAGGAAAGGGACACTACAATAAATTCAAAGGCAGTCAGGACATTTACCACAGACAGAACCCAGAGTGCCAAATGATCTATTGGTAGGAAATTGTAGGGCTGCTTGTGAACCAAGGCAAGAGGGTGATTAATATTGACCCGGAGGCTCCTCAGATCTATAGCAAAGTCTCTCAAAATGAAGGCCTCAGCTATCTTTCTTGACCAGGAGGGGGGGGGGGGGGGGGGGAGGAAACTTGCACTGAGTGACAAGTTTATTAAAAGTGATAAAGGGGTTACAAACGATGGGAGATGAGTGCCTGATACAGTTCGGATATGCTGCTTCCACTTGAAAATACAAAAGTTTCCAGTTCTGTGCTAATGCAGAGCAGTGGAACATTTTTCTTCTTTAGACATTTTGTTTTCCTCTTTGTGAACTTAGACATTTATTTTAAGTGGAGCTAAAAATATTTTGGTCCAAGTAGTAATGTATTTAAAGAATTTGCTCTTGCTTCAAACAGTGTTTCAGATGAACCAATTTTAAATACTCTTAAACTAGTTCCTCCCCCCCCCCCTCCCCACACACACATTTTTTTTTATTTTTTACTCATTTCCCTTTTTAAAGTTAAGAAAGTGCACAGGGAAAATGTGATTTGCTTTCTATTCCTTTGCACCTTATCTTCCTAACTTTCAGACTTATTTTTGGTTATTTCATATGTGTTAAATGTTTTTTTTTTTACATGTGCTAGAACTTTCTAATGCATTCTAATCAACTGATAATTCATTCGTTTATAATGTAAATTGTACAGCGCTGCGTAACTCTAGTAGCGCTTTAGAAATGTTAAGTAGTAGTAGTAACCCACGCTGAATCAATTTTGGTACATGTAAGGTAATTTTATAAAAGTGCACATATATAGATGCCCAGAGGATGTCTGATTGTAGTTCCTTTGAAGAGGCTTGTGATCCCCACCATCCTGGCATCTTTCTTTCTTTCTCCCTCTACTCTCTCCCCCCCCCCCCCCCAATCCTGGTATCTCTTCCTCTAACCTCCTCCCAACATTCTCTCCCTTTTCTTCCCCTGCGGACTGGCCAGCATCTTTCACTTTCCTGGCTCCCATGGCCCACCAAACATGTTTGAGGCTACCGCCCATACCGCCAGTCTTCTGTTGCTGTTGCCTCCATAAACAAGTAGTATCATCAAAGGAGGCAGGAGCAGCAGAAGAAAGGCCCTGCGTTGGCCAGAAGCAGCATCTGTTCAGCGCTACTGGCAGCAGCCTCAAGCAAGTTTGGCAGACCATGGGAGCCAGAAAAGTCAGAGATGCCAGGCCAGGCTGTGGGAGTAGGGGCAGGAAAGGAAGAGTGTTCTGTCCTTCATTTGCATGGAGACAAATGATATGTATAAAGACTACAAATCTCTGTAATCCTGTAGTTTCCTGCAATAGGCAGTGGCGTAGCTAGGTGGGGCGCAGGGGGAGCGATTGCTCCCCAAAACAGATTTTTAGAAGAGATGGCGCCTAAGCGCCAAATACCTGCAGTGCCAATAGCTTTCTCTGCCTCCTCCCCCCTCCCGCGCGAGTCTTGCACCTACTCCGAGTCCTGTCTCTTCCACCCGCTCTCTCTCATCCGCGTGGTCCCTCATTTTTAAAGCCCTGAGGCGTTCTCCCTCTGACACCGGCGATTCACATAGCCAGCCTTCTGCCAGCGCCAGAGCCTCTCCCTCAGATGTGTCCCATCTCTGCAGAAGACAGGAAGTTGCATTAGAGGAGACGGGACACACCTGAGGAGAGGCTCCGATGCTGGCAGAAGGCTGGCTATGTGAATCACTGGAGTCGGAGGAAGAACGCCTCAGGGCTTTAAAAATGAGCAACCACGTGGATGGGAGAGAGTGGGCGGAAGAGACAGGAGTAGGAGCAAGACTCAAGCAGGAGGGCAGTGAAAGTCATCATGGATGAAAATGTAAGACTCGGGGGGGGGGGGGGGGGTTGGGGGGGGGGGGGTTGGAGAAGGGAGAAAGCTGCCCAAGAAGGTTTACTAGACAGGAGTGGAACTCAACCTATCTAGTCTGTTGTAAGCAAGGAAGCCAGTTTAGTTAATCTGTTTCTACTCCCCCGCACAGTTGTCATTGCCGTTCACTCGAAACAAAGCAAGCAAACTTATGAGCTACTGCATCCAACTTGTAATTTTTTTATTGTTGGTGCATCTGTAGCAAGTTTAAAGCAGTTTCAGTTGGATTGGCAGTGCCTTCAAAGCTAGAAGAGAAAAGAAATAACAATCGAATATCACTAAAACAGCTTCAAAAATTATTATAGCCGGTAGAAAATGCAATTATAAACTCTATAGGTTGAGCTAATTTTTCTTCACTGATAGGGACACTGGGGCACTACTAGAAAGGGGGATAAGGAGATAGGGACACAAAGAGGCACCACTGGAAAGGGGGATAGGGAATGTGGGGAGAATGGTGAAAAAGAAGTGAGATGGGGAGAAAGAGGTAATGCTGGAAAAAGGAAGATGGGGACACAGGGCAATGTTAGAAAAAGGGAGAGATGGAGACACCAGGAGGGCAGATATTAGAAAAGGGGGAGATGAGGAGACCAGGTAGGCTTGTGCTGAAAAAGGGGGGAGATGGGGGACACAGAAAGGGCAGATGCTGAACTTGGGGGTAGGATAGGGACAAGGGACACAGAAGGGAGATAACTAGACAGGACAAATAGTGGTGCAGAGGAAAGAAGGATGGTGCACTTGGAAACAGAAGAAATGTCAGATGGGCAACAGACCCTGTAAAGGCAGAAGAAATGGAGAAAAACAGAAAAGAGACAGTGGGACCAAAGCAAATGAGAAAATAAATTGTTCAAACAGTAGAAAAAGGTATTTTATTTTGAATTTAGGAATATGACAGTATTTAAAAATGCACATCTCCGATGTCTTCAAATTAGCAACCCTGCAGGGGTCTGAGTGCATTTTCTTAAGTAATTTTGAATGTACTGCAGCACAGATTTTGATGGGTAGAATCAGGGACTGTAAATCCCACATGAATTTGGGATGTGAGTTCACACTAGGACTGGTTGAAAAATCTCCCTCCTGGAGCTCGATCACTTGGCAGCTCTATGCACAGCTACTTCATAGTGGGGACATAAAACGAAAGATCTCTCACCCCCGTAATCTAACTTCACTCATACCTTTATCCACAGATATATGTATACCACACATAATGCCCTTCTAGCTTCCTGCTGTCTCCTTCCAATGTTTCAAAGCTTTGATCCATTGTTATATTCTGCAACAATACTTTGATTGTCTCGCATAACTCGTCACAATGTAATCCATAACCAAGTTGTAACAAATTGTACTTCCATCATTCATATCATATTGTAAGCCACACTGAGCCCGCAAAAAGGTGGGAAAATGTGGGATACAAATGCAATAAATAAATGTAGAGAAGGAAATGAAGAAGACAAGAGGTGAGAGAAGAAATGGAAAGGCCAACCTGGAAAAGAATTTGTATGGCTTACTTGTGGAACATGGAAAAAAAAGACTGGGACCAGCCAAATTCCCAGAAAACAAAGGTAGAAGAAAATTATTTCTATTTAATACTTTGTAAGGACTGAGATGTACCTGCTTTGTAAAAGGTACATTTTTTCTATTTTTATTTGGAAAGTACAGGAGAAAATGCATTTGTTTCTTTTTTTACCAGTATCGCACTGTTTATAGAGTCTGGCTTCCTTAGGCAGAGAGGAGGGGGGGGGGGGGGGGTCTCTATTTCAGTTTTTGTTGTTTTTTTTTGTTGTTGCTCTCTATTCTGTATTAGATTGGTAGCATGGAATGCTGTCACAATTTGGGTTTCTGCCAGGTGCTTGTGACCTGGGTTGGCCACTGTTGGAAACAGGATACTGGGCTAGATGGACCATTGGTCTGACCCAGTATGGCTACTCTTATGTTATATAGATGAGGGTCTGTCCATGTTCTGCATGTGTGACTGAGGTGAAGGATTCTGTTAGCATGTAGTCTGTGTAGGAATGTGTAACAGTGCTGCTTATTCCAGTTTCCCAACAGTAGGTATATTGGTGCCCCAGAACCCAGTGTAAAATATATAGCACTGTCTTTTCATAGGTGGGTTAGGACTGTTATAGGGTGGTAAGTTTTGTGTTCTAGGGCAGTGTTTCCCAAGTTGGTCCTGGAGTACCCCCTTGCCAGTCAGGTTTTCAGGATATCCACATTAAATACAGTATGCATGAAATTGATTTGCATATACTGCCTCCATTACATGCAAATCTTTTTCATGCAGATTCATTGTGGATAGCCTGAAAACCTGAATGGCAAAGTGTCTAGCCCTATTTGAAAGTAGGTTCAGCCACTCTGGGGCAAGGGCCGCCTTTGGCCCTTGTCACCTAAAATAAAAATACTGAAGACTAGTGGTCTCCACATCCTGTAGAGTCACCACACAAACAAAAGCCTGTCTGATTTAAACAAGGTGTCTAAGCAGTGGAAGGAATGTGTGTGCTATTCCTGAGGTGATGGTCACAATTTGAATATTTTTACTTTGTAGTTAAGAAGACAGGTTGCCTGCTCTGGCCAGTCCATGGACCTCTTCTGCGTCCTGCCTCCTGATGTAACTGTTTCCTTGTAGGCAGGACGCAACAGAGACAGCCTGTATTAATCAGTGCCCGCCACAGCCCTTGAACAACAACACAGACACTGCTGTCTAGCTGACACCAACCGGCGCCTATTTTATAAAAGTTTTCTCCCCCTGAGATCAAAGCCTGGCTACGCCTCTGGTAATAGGCTCTTTCTGAACACATGCCCAGTTCCCTATGTCTTATGGGACTATTTCTCCAGAAGTTGGATATCTCAGTATGAAAATCCAAGGGAGAAATTTCTGCTCTAGTAAGTCTGATGATCAAACTAAGATAATGATTGACAAAAGGAAGGAGTTTTCTGAGCAAATCTGATTAAGACTGAGGTTAAAGTTTTGCAAGACTCTTCTTCAGCTTTAATGAAAGATAAGAATTTGATTCACAGGAAGATTGAGCAGATTGAAAACTTTAAAAGAAGGTTGATATTGTGTTTGTTGAATTTTCCTAGAGTGCCTGGGTTTTAACCAATGGACTGCTTCAAGAAATATTTGCTTGAGGTTTTGAAATTTTCCCCAGAATGTATACCTTCACTGAATAAAATATATTGTATACCTTCCCTTGTGGGTTCCGTCACCATTTGTCTGAGCAAGGCACTTTGATAGGCACCACAATCTCCCTACTTCTTTATTCCGCAGATGGGACGTTCCAATCCACATCAGACAAATTGAAATCTCCCAACAGTAGCACCTCCCCTTTCATACCAATCTTTTGAATATCTTCTATCAGATCCTTATCTAACTTCTCCGTTTGTGCAGGAGGACTGTAGATAACTCCCGTGTGGATACAGGTTCCGCCTTCTCTTTCGAGGACAATCCATAATGCTTCTTCTTTTCCCCAGGTTCCCTGCATTTCAGCTGCTCTGATATTCTCTCTCACATACAGAGCCACTCCTCCACCTCTTCGGCCCTCTCTATCCTTTCTAAAAAGATTATAGTCTGGTACAGTCACATCCCATTCATGAGAATTGTTGAACCACGTCTCCGTAATAGCAGCAATATCCAAGTTTTCTTCAAACATCAGGGCTTGCAAGTCTTGAACCTTTTTACTTAGACTATGAGCATTTGTGCACATAGCTTTCCATGTGCTTAGTGAGTTTGGGTGTTTTTTTTATATTTACATGACCTTTCCCTCTGCAATCATGTTTATTCTGGGGGTGACTTTTCGAAATCCCTTGTTTCCTTTTGTCACCCCCACCCTCTAGTTTAAATATCTAGAAACATACTGTCTGAATTAATCCCCAAGGATCCTTTTTCCCATCACAGAAAGATGTAGCCCATCATTACAGTACAGCCTGTTATTTTTCCACGTATTATCCCATTCTCCTATGTATCTAAAACCTTCTTCTTTACACCAAGACTCAAGCCACTTATTGAATTCCTCTGTTTTGCGTAGTCTTTCCTCTTCCCTCCTCAATGTAGGAATTACTTCAGAAAAAGCCACAGTCTGAACCAAAGATTTCAGTCCCTCCCCAAGCTTCTAGAACGCTGTGCTGTAAACTTGCTATTGTTGGCCAGGTCATTTGTCCCCAGGTGAATTACAACATCAGCGTTTGAAGCCTCGCTCTCTTCTCGGATCACTTTCAGTATTTGGTCTGTACATCTTGTAGCTGAAGATCCTTGAAAACATTTCACTACATTGGAACCCCTGAACTGTGTTCCTAAGTTAATGCCTCTGATAATAGAGAGCAGATGCTCTCAGAGGACAGCAGGACACAGATTACCACAGATGGGTGACGTCAGCAATGGAGCCCCTGGATGCTGCCTAACATTCAGAAGATTCTTGCAGCTTTTGGCAGACTCAACCGTACAACTCATACAGTACCCACAGGTGGAGAAAACAGCATAGAGAATGCAAATCCTAGGGGAGGTGGGAGGGATGTAGTAATCTTTGTCCTGCTATCATTGGAGAACACCTGCTACAGATGAATACCTTGCTTTCTCTCAAGACAAGAAGGACAGATAGATTACCACAGATGAGAATCTCTAGCTACCACACTCACTGACACAAATGGTCAATAGGGACTTGCAACAGGCAAGGCTAACCAACAATTAATCTAAAATATAAGCTGTTGTGTAGGTGTAGCCTGGAACAGAACAGTATGGGCCTAGGAGGGTGGAATTCGATTCTAGAAGACAAATTACATAGTAACATAGTAGATGACGGCAGAAAAAGACCTGCACGGTCCATCCAGTCATTCTTCAGAAAAGTCTGACCAAATTGGCTGTCACATCATAAATCCAGAAGGCACTAGTGAATGTGTGGACTGAAGACCATGTTGCAGCTTAGTATTATTTCCTTAATGGAGGCTGATCTCATATGGGCTACTAATACAGTTATGGCTCACTGTAAACTTTAACATGGTTCACCAGAGTCAGCCCAACCTGGGTATAAGTGAAGAAGATACAGTCTACCAATGGCTGCCCCCAACCTGTTTGGGTCAAAAGAAAAGAAAGCTGCACGGACTGTCTCTGGGTTTTAGTCTACTCCAGAAGGCTAAGGATTGTTTGTAGTCCAAGGTGTACAATGCACATTCACCAACATGGGCAAGAGGTTTCAGGAAAAAATGATAGGACAATTGACCGATTAAGATGGAACTTAGGTTGAAAGGTGGATCAATTACTAGGGCTTGACACTCACTGACCCTACATCCTGAAGTGACTGCCACCAGAAATAAGCCAAGTACTTCAGATGGCAAAATTCAAGTGGCTGAAAAGGAGTTTCATCAGCTGGGTGAGAAAGATGTTGAGGTCCCAAGACAGTAGAAAGTTTGATTGGGGGAGGGGGGTGTCATAAGCAAACTTCACATAAAGCAAACTAGAGGCTGTACAGAGATGGTATGTGTCAATTGCCCTGAGGTGAATCCTTACAGAGCTCTTTTTAAACCAGACTCAGAAAGGTGTAGAAGATACTCAAGCAGTTTTTGTGAAGTCTTTCCTGGTAGCCAGCAGGCCTCCGTAAACACCCTCAGGCAGCTGAGGGATGCAAATACTACACTCTCAAGATCAAAGCCATAAGGGGTCAGAGATTGAAGGATGAGAGGAATTAGAGACCCCTCGTTCTAGGTGATGAGGTTCAGAAAAACACTCCAATCTCCATGGTTTTTCAGAGGATAACTCCAGAAGAGGAGGAAATCATTTCTCTCAGCCAGTAAGCTGCAATGAGGATCATGGTTCCCTGGTCCTGCTTGATTTTCAGCAGAGTCTTCCCAACCAGAAGGATGGAGAGAATACATGTAGAGAACCCCCTTTCCCAAATCCAGGAGAAAAGCATCTGACACCAGTCTGCTGTGTGATGTGAGTCTGGAGCAGAACTAAGGAACTTTGTTAAGATCAGTGGCAAAAAATTCCACTTGAGTGCCCCACTCTCTGAAGACCTTCCGGGAAAAACCCATGTTGAGAGGCTACTTATGTGGTTGCATCACCCTGCTCAGTTTGTCCACCAGGCTGTCAGGTATGTGGCCCCGAGTACCATCCCTTGGCTGAAAGCCCACTGCCACATCCCAACAACTTCCTGACATAAGAGGTAGGATTCTATACCTCCCTGCTTGTTGACATAGTTCATACAAACTTGATTGTTTGGATTAGAATAATTTGGTCCAACAGCCAATCTTTGAAAGCCTTTAGTGTTCCAAATTGCCTGCAGTTCCAGGAAATTAAATGTGGAGCAGGGTCTCCCGAGTGAACCAGTGACCTTGGGTGTGAAGCCCATCTACATGAGAACCCCAGCCCAGGTTGGATGCATCTGTGGTCAGGATCTTGTGTGGAGGAAGAATTTGGAATGAAGTCCTATAACCAGATTGCTTCAAATTGTTCACCATAGAAGTGGACTCAGTTAACTTCAGTGTGATAGAGACGACATCCGCTAGATTCCCCATGGATTGACATCACTGGGAACCCTGCAAGTGGAGGAGTGCCATGGGTGTGGCATGTACTGTGGAGGCCATGTGGCCCAACAACATCAACATCTGTTGAGCTTCGACCTGCTGGCTGACCTAAACCTCTCAAGCAATGCAAACAAGAGCATCTGCTATGGCCTAAGAAAGTTAGACATGGTGGAAGAAGTGACATCACCACACAAAATAGCAGTCTAGTTGCTGAGGTCCTGAGCCTCCCGCACAGTTATTTGCAATATCCATCGCCATTGACATTTGTTATTAGCGAAAAAAGTGTCAGCAGATATATAGTACATCTGTGACTATGAGTAAATCTACATCCATGCAGAAAAAAGATCTGGAACACTCGGTAAGATGATCAGGGAGCAGGGCGGTGAGCCGCCATGTGTCACCAGCACATTTATCTCAGTCTGATTCAGACTCGGCTTTATCCTTGGCAGAAACGAGACTACCGCCCTCAAAGAAGGGAATTTCTAGTGAACTACGCAAAGTTTTGACCAGAGTTCAGGGAGAAATTAAAACATCCAAAGAGGAAATCCTGGATAGTATGGTGGCGCTAAGCTCTGACCTCCCTGAGCTGGGGGGAAGGGTAGAGGATGTAGAACTGAAGCTAGAAGAGCAAGCAGAAACATTCCTTGCTCCTACTTCCAACATACAGGACTTGGAAAAGAAGGGTGTGGAGATGGCATACAAAATGGATGATCTGGAAAATAGAGGCCGCTGGACCAACCTTTGGTTTAGGGGGGGGTCCCAGAGGGGGGCCCGACTGAGGACGTACAGGTGATTGTTTGCTCCTTATGTGCAACTCTGTTGGGATCGGAAGCGGGAGCAGCCCCTGTGGAACTAGAAAGAGCACATCATTCATTGGGCTAGCGTATGGACAACAAGCCGCGGGACATAGTAATATAGTAGATGACGGCAGAGAAAGACCTGTATGGTCTATCCAGTCTGCCCAACAAAATAAACTCATATGTGCTACTTTATTGTGTATACCTGACCTTGATTTGTATCTGCCATTTTCAGGGCACAGACCATAGAAGTCTGCCCAGCACTAGCCCCGCCTCCCAACCACTAGCCCTGCCTCCCACCACCGGCTCTGCCACCCAATTGCCGCTAAGCTTCTGAGGATCCATTCCTTCTGAACAGGATTCCTTTATGTTTATCCCACGCATTTTTTAATTCTGTTACCGTTTTCATCTCCACTATCTCCCACAGGAGGGCATTCCAAGTATCCACCACTCTCTCCGTGAAAAAATACTTCCTGACATTTTTCTTGAGTCTGCCCCCCCCCCCCCCTTCAATCTCATTTCACATCCTCTAGTTCTACCACCTTCCCATCTCTGGAAAAGGTTTATTTGTGGATTAATACCTTTCAAATATTTGAACGTCTGTATCATATCACCCCTGTTTCTCCTTTCCTCCACGATATACATGTTCAGGTCAGCAAGTCTCTCCTCATACATCTTATAATGCAAATCCCATACCATTTTTGTAGCATTTCTTTGCACCGCTTCAATTCTTTTTACATCTTTAGCAAGATACGGCCTCCAAAACTGAACACAATACTTCATGTGGGGCCTCACCAACGACTTATACAGGGGCATCAACACCTCCTTTCTTCTGCTGGTCACACCTCTCTCTATACAGCTTAGCAACCTTCTGGCTACGGTCACCGCCTTGTCACACTGTTTCGTCGCCTTCAGATCCTTAGATACTATCACCCCAAGATCCCTCTCCCCGTTTGTACATATCAGACTCTCACCGCCTAACACATACGTCTCCCATGGATTTCTACTCCCTAAGTGCATCACTTTGAATTTCTTCACATTGAATTTTAATTGCCAAACGTTAGACCATTCTTCTAGCTTCTGCAGATCCTTTTTCGTGTTTTCCACTCCCTCCTGGGTGTCCGCTCTGCTACAAATTTAAGTATCATCCGCAAAAAGGCAAACTTTACCTTCTAACCCTTTGGCAACGTCACTCACAAATATATTGAACAGAATCGGCCCCAGCACCGATTCCTGGGGCCCTCCACTACTCACCTTTCCCTCATCCGAGCGAATTCCATTAACCACCACCCTCTGGCGTCTGTCCGCCAACCAGTTCTTAATCCAGTTCATCACATTGGGTCCTATCTTCAGCCTGTCAAGTTTATTCAAGAGCCTCCTGTGGGGAACCGTGTCAAAAGCTTTGCTGAAATCAAAGTAGATTTCGTCAATAGCACGTCCATGATTCAATTCTCCGGTCACCCAGTCAAAGAATTCAATGAGATTCGTTTGGCACGATTTACCTTTGGTAAAACCATGTTGTCTCGGATCTTGCAACGTATTGGCTTCCAGGAAATTCACTATCCTTTCCATTACTTTTCCAATAACCAAAGTGAGGCTTACCAGCCTGTAGTTTCCAGCTTCTTCCCTATCACCACTTTTGTGAAGAGGGACCACATCCGCTGTTCTCCAATCCCACGGAACCTCTCTCTTATTAAACAAATCTTTAAGAGGACCCGCCAGAACCTCTCTGAGCTCCCTCAATATCCTGGGGTGGATCCCGTCCGGTCCCATGGCTTTGTCCACCTTTAGATTTTCAAGTTGTTCATACACACTCTCTTCTGTGAACAGTGCTCTATCCACTCCATTCTCATATGCACTTTTGCCAGTCAATCGTGGTCCTTCTCCAGGATTTTCTTCTGTGAAAACAGAACAAAAGTATCTATTTAGCAAATTTGCTTTTTCTTCATCATTATCTACATAGCGGTTCACAGCATCTTTCAGTCTCACAATTCCCTTTTTAGTCTTCCTCCTTTCACTAATATACCTGAAGAAATTTTTGTCACTCCTCCTTACATTTCTAGCCATTTGTTCTGCTTGCGCTTTCACCAGACATTATCTCCCTCTTAGCTTCTTTCAGTTTCATCCAGTATTCCTCTCCGTGTTCCTCTTCTTGAGTTTTTCTGTATTTCATGAACACCAACTCTTTAGCCTTTATTTCCTCAGCCACTTGCTTGGAGAACCATATCGGTTTCCTTTTTCTCTTGCTTTTATTTACTCTCCTTTCATAAAGGTTTGTGGCCATATTTATAGCTTCTTTCGGCCTGGACCACTGTCCTTCCACTTCTCGTACGTCCTCCCAGCCCATCAGCTCCTTCCTCAGGTATTCCCCCATTTTACTAAAGTCAGCATGCTTGAAATCCAGGACTTTGAGTTTTGAGTGGCCGCCCTCCACTTCAGCTGTTATAGCAAACCAAACTGTTTGATGGTCACTGCTGCCCAGGTGGGCACCCACTCGGACATTTGACACACTATTCCCATTTGTGAGTATCAGATCCAACGTCGCTCCCTCCATCATGAGTTCCGTCACCATTTGTCTGAGCAGAGCACTTTGAAAAGCATCCACGATCTCTCTACTTCTTTCTGATTCTGCAGACAGAACCTTCCAATCTACATCCGGCAGACTGAAATCTCCCAGCAACAGCACCTCTCTCTTCTTTCCCAAGTTTTGAATATCTGTGATCAGATCTTTATCTAGTTCCTCCAATTGTGTCGGAGGTCTGTAGACAACACCCACGTGGACAGAGGTTCTATCATCTATTTTTAAGGTGATCCATATCGCTTCTTCCTTTCCCCAGGTCCCTGTCATTTCAGTCGCTGAAATATCATTTCTCACATACAGAGCTACTCCTCCACCTTTATGATCATCTCTATCCTTCCTAAAAAGATTATAGCCTGGTATGTTTGCATTCCATTCATGGAAACCATTGAGCCATGTCTCCGTAATTGCAACAACGTCTAAGTCTGCCTCCAACATCAGGGCTTGAAGGTCATGAACTTTATTGTTTAGACTGCGAGCATTTGTGGTCATCGCTTTCCATCTACATTTCAGTGGAATTTTTATCTTCTGTTTAGTTTTTTTGTTTAGTCTCACTTCCTGCTGTGTTGGTAAGAAGTGATTTGCTAAGATTGTTGTTTTCATGGCTTTCTTTTCTACTGACGCATCTTCTCTTTAGCTTTAGCTGGAGGTGACCACTTGAAGTGAATTGCCTCCATATGCCACCCCCGCCTTCTAGTTTAAATGGCTAGAAATATATTGTCTGAATTTCTCCCCAAGGATTTTTTTCCTGCCACAGTGAGATGCAGCCCATCGTTACAGTATAGTCTTTTGTTTTTCCATGTATTGCCCCATCCTCCTATGTACCTAAATCCTTCTTGGTGACACCAGGCTTTGAGCCAGCTATTGAAATTCTCAGTACTTTGCAATCTTTTCTCTCCCTTTCCAAAGGTAGGTAGTACTTCAGAGAAAGCTATTGTTTGTATCAAAGGCATAGGCGCCCCGTATAAGAGGCTTGGGGAGGCTTAGTTGTGACCTTCCCCACCTGCCTCCCGCCCCCCCCCCCCCTCCAAAATTTAAAACTCCTACCTGCTTGGGGTTAAGGCGGCGTCGGCAGCGACAGCACCAGTGAAAAGCGTGCTGGCTTGGTGCGCCTTCAGCTTCCTTTCTGTCTCTCAAGCTCTGGTCCCGCCCTTGCGGAAACAGGAAATGAGGGCGGGACCAGAGCTTGAGAGACAGAAGGGAAGCTGAAGGCACGCCGAGCCAGCACACTTTTCACTGGTGCTGTCACTGCTGACACCGCCTTAACCCCAAGCAGGTAGGAGTTTTAAATTTCGGAGGGGGAGGGGGGCGGGAACTGGACGGTGCGTGGTGCCGTGATTGCTTGTTTTTTTTTTTGTAGCACGAAGGATGAAGGCGCGTGTGCCAACAGAGAGGGGGGGCGGGCGACCTGGTGCTCGGTGGGAGGGAGGGAAGAAGGCCTGATGCTGGCTGGCTGGGTGGGAGGGAGGGAGGGAGGGAGGAAGGCCTGATGGTGGGTGGGAGGGAGGGAGGCCTGGTGCTGGGTGGGTGGGAGGGGTGCTTGATGCTGGGTGGGAGGGAGGGAGGGATGCCTGGTGCTTGATGGTGGGTGGGAGGGAGGGAGGGATGCTTGGTGCTGGGTGGGATGTCTGGTGCTGGGTGGGAGGGAGGGGTGTGTGGTGCTGGGTGGGATGCCTGATGCTGGGTGGGAGGGAGGGATGCCTGGTGCTGGGTGGGATGCCTGGTGCTTGATGCTGGGTGGGAGGGAGGGGTGCCTGGTGCTGGGTGGGATGCCTGATGCTGGGTGGGTGGGTGGGTAGGAGGGAGGGAGGCCTGATGCCTGGTGGGATGCCTGATGCCGGGTGGGGTGCCTGGTGCTGGGTGGGAGGGAGGGAGGGAGGGATGCTTGGTGCGATGCCTGGTGCTTGATGCTGGGTGGGAGGGAGGGATGCTTGGTGCTGGGTGGGATGCCTGGTGCTGGATGGAGAAAATAGGCAAAAGCTGGATCCACATTATACCTCCTCCAGTCAATTCCACAGAGGAGGACCCAGCTTTTACTTATGGATGGAGGGCAAGAAATGAAGAAGAAAGGAGGAAAGTAAATAAATTAATGGAAAAGAAGCCCTGGAAACGGAGTTAAGAGGACAGATAGCAGCAGAATCGGATACTGGGCCAACATGATCAGAAAAACAAAGTCACCAGACAACAAAGGTAAGAAAGATCATTTTATTTTCATTATAGTGTTTGGAATATGTCCACTTTGAGAATTAGGTGCTCAACATTAAAAGTTTATATTTATTTACTTATTTATGGCATTTTATCCCATATTAAACATGAATTAGGGTGTTTTGTGGCTCTACACATATCATGATATTATGATCCCTTGTTTCATATGGTACAGTAAGGTTCTGAGTGTGTTTTTGCACAAAGTTGTGCATAGTGTTTTGCAGTTGAGCGATTGTGGTTAGTATATACTTTGAGCAACCACTTTATTCTTTGACATATGATACATATCTAATATCTAAATTTAATAAAAGGTATTGTGACTTATTTTAATTTATTTTTTCTGTGTGTTATCAGACAATTATGGATTTAAGCTCCGCCCCCCAACCCCGCCCCCTTTAGCCTCGCCAAACAGTTGGGCCACCGACCGCCTACGACCCCTCTCCAAGCTCCTGAAAAGCACTCTGCATGGCAAGTGGGGTATTACTGGACAAGTCATTTGTTCCCAGGTGGATAACAACATCAGTGTTTGACTCCTTAGTTTCTTCTCTGATTATAGAGATTATTTGCTTGGTACTCCTGGTAGCTGAAGAGCCTGGAAGGCATTTCACTTTGCATGGTCCCTTGAACTGTGTTTCAAAGTTAATGCCTCTGATAATGGAATCCCCTAGTAGCAACAGTTTCCTGGTATGAGTTTCAACATTAGTGATTTGGGGGTGTCTTTTCTCTTTGGGTACCTTCATATCTTTTTGTTCCACCTTCATTGCTTTTTCTTCCGCCTGAGTTCTATTTTCAGGAACATCACAGTGCTGTAATGGAGCAGAAGAATTCTGTAGGGACAACACTTGTAAGGGCAGATGCTTCTGTGCCACATAAAGTCTGCCTGAGCCTACCATGAACCATCTATTCTTAGGTGGTTTTATCCTTTGAGGCAGTGGTGAGAAGTTGGTATGATTCTGTGCAGTAGGATTCTGTGCAGTCCTAGAAGCTGCTTTAAGTGCATCCAATTCCTGCTATACTTTACTGAGCTCCTGTTTTAAACTAGCAAGCTGAAGACAGATAGGACAAGCCTTAAGTCTCCAGATGATTGGCCTTGAAATTAAAGCACCACAATTATTACAGAGAATAAAAGTCATCTTGATTGGTTGAAATGGGTATGAACAGGTGTACTATGATGGGGTTAACAGTCTGCAAGATTGCCTGTGTGTGACTGAGGAGTAATGTTAATGAGTTTTGGCTTGTCTATATATGACTGGAAAACCCCAAGGTAGGTGGAACTATAAGTCCCAGTGAGTCGGCCAAGTGCTGTATCAAAAAATGTTCTCTAGGTATGACCAGAAACGATACAGTCTGATCAAAGAATTTTCAGTTGATTTAACTTTCAAATTCCACTAGAATATAACTTTCCTTTAGTAAATAAATCTAAATATTCCCAATAATTATAGCAGATTCATCAATGTAAAATGCAAATTTATAACCAGTTGGGAGACTAAGTTTGTGGTTTTGCCTAGGACTGGCAGAACCTTTCCACAAAGTTAGAATGCTACAGGACCAGAAGCAGTTAGAAAAACCTATCCTCTATCAGAGCTAGGCAGGAAAGGAAAGAGGGTGTTATTTTGTTGTTTTTGTCTTTTTGGGAGGGGGGACAGGGTTAGAAGACAGAGAAGTGCACCACAATACAGATTTACAGGACAAATTAATTAAGCAATAAGAATTAAATTAAAGAGAATATCAGGTAGCTAAACCTATAGCCAAAAAGTTGAGAAGTTAGAATAAAATAATCAGAAATCACTTAGCAGTATTTTGGTTCCGGTCCAGCATATGGAATGCTACAAAGTGTGCTTTTGCAAATTTGTGGATAAGGAGCTTGTGCTTACCCGAGCGCGAAATATGCCTGATTTAGAGTACAGTGGATCTAAGATTGCAGTATATCAGGATCTTTCTCAATACACATTGCAGCAGAGGAGACTGATGAAACCAGCACTGGACATATTAAATAAGGAGCGGGTCTCATATCGATGGGGGTTCCCGTTTTCGCTGCATTTTGCGCTGAAGGGTGCAAAGCATCGAGTATACTCACTGGCAAGTGCTTGGGAATTATTACATGCGGCAGGCATGGTTGCATCAGCTGCCCCACCAAACATAATGGCTCCTGCAATGCAAGCCAGGCTTCAAAGATGGCAGTGGGTGCCCACGTCCTCTAAGAAGACCTTGCAAAAAGCTAGCGTCCCTGTTGTGGAGACATGATTTGGACAGCAAACTTACTTACTGTTGAGTAACTTCTGAGTCACCTAAAGGAATGAGAGGTTATGTAATTGTTTCTTTGAAATGGATATATACTACTGTTAAATTCAGTGCGGGAACAGTGTGCATGGGATGAGTCAATGGTAAGGAAAGGAGCAGAGAGGGTGGAATTGAGGGGGGGACGGTAAGGGGAAGGTGATTATGTGTGTTTAGAATGTAAATGTGTGTGGATGAGGACTGAATTGGGTGGTGGGAAGATGAATATGGGGGAGGAAGGAAGCTGTTTGATGTTAGGGAAGGAGAAGCGTAAGGGGAGGGGGTGCGTGTAAGTGGCCGGGTTGTCTGGGGTGAGGTGGTTTTATTTCCTTGGAATCCCATTCAGGGGGACTGTGCCCTCCGTCTGGTGAGTGTAGTGGGATAGAAGGGGGGAGGGGAGGGTAAGTAAAGGTTTGTTGAGAGGTGATGGGGTTATAGAAATGTATATAACTAAGAGCAGGAAGGTTCCATGTATGACAATGATCAGGTGTTTAGAGTTTCCCATTAACATGTGCATACCAAGAAACACTAGTAGTCGATGAGTGCTGAATTAAAGGTAATATCATATAATGTCAAAGGCCTTAATATGCCACAGAAACGACAAAAGCACTTTAAGGAATTCTAGCAGCTTAAACCGCATATTGTTTTCCTGTAGGAGATGCACCTTCGCCGGGTGCATGAGAGGCTTCTCACTCATCCTAGCTACCCACTTGCCTGTTTTGCCTCGTCTGAGTCCTCTAGGAGAGGAGAAGTGGCGATATTAATTCACTCCTCAGTGCCTGCCAGGGTTAATAAACTTGAGAGACCCGGGAGGGAGGTTCCTATATATACATATAGTTATCGATGAATCAGATATCACACTGGCGACAACATATGCTCCAAATGAGAAACAAGAGACTTTCTATGCCCGTGTGTGGAATACCCTCTCTGAATTTACTCAAGGTTCCTTGATAATGGGTGGGGATTTTAAATCAGTAATGGGCACAGTCCGGGACCGCACTAGGGCACCCCCCCCCCCCCCCTACACTGGAGATGCCAAATTTTCATCTGCCCTGGGCTCACTTGTGTGTTCCCTGGGACTCCTAGATATATGGCGACTAACACACCAGAGAGCCCGAGACTACACCTATTACTCTTATACCCATGATTCTTACTTGCGTATTGATCACATTTTCCTGGACACTAGGTTGATTGAGAGGGGTCCCGAGGCGGGTACTGGCAGTATAACTATATCAGACGACGCGCCGATATGGGCTTCTTTGCCATCTATCAGGCCAGAGGTCCAGGATAAAAGATGGACTATGAACGTAAGCACCCTGCAGGATATGGAAGTGGTGGAGGGTTACAGAAGCAATATTTGTAAAAATAATATTGACTCGGGTTCCTCTCTTAGTCTGGGATGCCATGAAAGCGGTATCTAGAGGATACTTCCTACAAGTAGCTAGTAAATAGGCTTGTCGCCAGAGGGCGCAGCTGGCGAAGTGTTTAGATAGAATTCAGTGTCTAGAAGCAAGTCATAAGGCAAAAGGGTCACCTCAAATAATGCAGGAGTTACGCAAATTGCGGCTTCAGTTGGATGCCATCTACTCAGAACAACTGAGCATGTTGCAAGCTAGACAGAAGGTCTGTACTTTTGAATTTACCAATAAAGCAGGGCGTATTCTCAACATAAGGTTACAATGTGATTGTAACATATGAACCTATCTGACTATAACATCACTTTGTATTTGTTCTCTACCGGAGTTGGTGATCACTTTCACGGTACCATGTAAGCCACATTGAGCCTGCAAATAGGTGGGAAAATGTGGGGTACAAACAGTGGTGTGCTGGAGCCGGCTCGCACCGGCTCGCAAGAGCCGCTTGTTAAATTTTAACAGCTCTTGAGAGCCGGTTGTTGTACGGGGCGAGCCGGCTCCATTGCACGAGGTAAGCATGGCAGGAGGGCGCCATGCTTACCTCCCCTCCCGCTCCCATCCATGTGTAGCGATGTCCTTCGCCCCCCCCCCATCCTCCCCTGCCGCTCCCATCCGTCAGTTTCAATTACCTGCCTCAAAGCGCCGCCTTATTTAAAGCCCTGCTGCCCGTCTCCAGCTGCCTTCCCTGCTTGCTTCTCAGGCGTTCGGTTTGCGCCCTTAGCCCCGCCTTCTGACATCATTCTGACGTCAGAATGATGTCAGAAGGCGGGACTAAGGGCGCGAACCGAACGCCTGAGAAGCAAGCAGGGAAGGCAGCTGGAGACGGGGCAGCAGGCAGGCCTTAAATAATGCGGCGCTTCGAGGCAGGTAATTGAAACTGACAGATGGGAGTGGCAGGGGAGGATGGGGGGGGCGAAGGACATCGCTACACATGGATGGGAGCGGGAGGGAGGAGAATTGCTGGGGAGGGTGGCGGCGATTGGCAAAGGACAGCGCTAGACCTGGATGGGAGCGGGAGGGCAGGGGAGGGAGAAGAACTGCTGGGCATGGATGGGCAGAGGGGGGCATGGGAGAGAATTGCTGGGCATGGATGGGCAGGGGAGAGAACTGCTGGGCATGGATGGGCAGAGCGGGGCAGGGGAGAGAATTGCTGGGCATGGATGGGGCAGGGGAGAGAACTACTGGGCATGGACGGGCAGAGGGGGGCAGGAGAGAGAATTGCTGGGCATGGATGGGCAGAGCGGGGCAGGGGAGAGAACTGCTGGGCATGGATGGGCAGAGGGAGGCAGGGGAGAGAATTGCTGGGCATGGATGGGGGCAGGGGAGAGAACTACTGGGCATGGATGGGCAGAGTGGGGCAGGGGAGAGAATTGCTGGGCATGGATGGGCAGAGGGAGGCAGGGGAGAGAATTGCTGGGCATAGATGGGCAGGGGAGAGAACTACTGGGCATGGACGGGCAGAGGGGGGCAGGAGAGAGAATTGCTGGGCATGGATGGGCAGAGCGGGGCAGGGGAGAGAACTGCTGGGCATGGATGGGCAGAGGGAGGCAGGGGAGAGAATTGCTGGGCATAGATGGGCAGGGGAGAGAACTACTGGGCATGGACGGGCAGAGGGGGGCAGGAGAGAGAATTGCTGGGCATGGATGGGCAGAGCGGGGCAGGGGAGAGAACTGCTGGGCATGGATGGGCAGAGGGAGGCAGGGGAGAGAATTGCTGGGCATGGATGGGGGCAGGGGAGAGAACTACTGGGCATGGATGGGCAGAGTGGGGCAGGGGAGAGAATTGCTGGGCATGGATGGGCAGAGGGAGGCAGGGGAGAGAACTGCTGAGCATGGATGGGGGCAGGGGAGAGAACTGCTGGGCATGGATGGGCCGAGGGGGGCAGGGGAGAGAATTGCTGGGCATAGATGGGCAGGGGAGAGAACTGCTGGGCATGGATGGGCAGAGGGGGGCAGGGGAGAGAATTGCTAGGCATGGATGGGCAGAGGAGAGAATTGCTGGGCATGGATGGGCAGAGGGGGCAGGGGAGAGAAGAGAATTGCTGGGTATGGATGGATAGAGAGGGGCAGGGGAGAGAGGAGAGTTTCAGGACATGGATGGTGGGGAGAGCAAGAGAAATTCTGGACATGGATGGAGGGAAGGGAAGGGAGACAGAAAAAATGCTGGACATGGAGGGAAGATAGAGGAAGGAGATTAGATGAGGGAAAAGGAAGTGAGGAGAGAAACTGCACATGGATGGAGAAAATAGGCAGAAGCTGGATCCACTGTACAGTCAAGTATGCGGAGGACCAGAAATGAAGAAGAAAGGAGGAAAGAAAATAAATAAATGGAAAGGAAGCCCTGGAAACGGAGTCAAGGGAACAGATAGAGAGCAGCAGAATCAGATACTGGACCAGCATGATCAGAGAAACAAAGTCACCAGACAACAAAGGTAGAAAAAAAATAATTTTATTTTCATTATAGTGTTTGGAATATGTCCATTTTGAGAATCAGGTGCTGAACGTTAAAAGTTTATGTTTATTTACTTATTTATGGCATTTTATCCCATATTAAACATGAATTAGATTGGAACCTGGGATCATTTAGTTTTTTTTTCCTGGAGAGAGTAATGTGTTGGCCGCCCCCCCCCCCCCCCCCCGGGTATAGCCAGCTCTGCAATTTTTTTGGGGTGGGGCGCAGAGGTGGGTGGCGGGTGCACTGGTGGACGGGGCGCCGAGGTGGAGGGGGGGGGGTGCCGAGGTGGACCGGGGAGAGAGCCTGTTGCTAAAAATTTACCAGCACACCACTGGGTACAAATGAAATAAATAAACAAAAAGTAGACCGCACAATTGTGCGAGTTTGAGATGGTAAGGGGGGTCTGCTCAATACAAACACTCAGATACGTAAGCGGTTCAAGCAATTTTATCAAACATTATATTCACAGGAGACTTGCCCCACGCCAGAGGCTATTAATGAGTACCTGGCATCTAGTAACCTACCAAGGCTTACTCCAGCGCAGGTAACTGAATTGGATAAACTGATATCACCAATAGAGATTCAAAAAGCTATTAAGGGGTTGCCCTCACATAAGTCGCCTGGTTTAGACGGTCTCCTTAATGAGTTTTATAAGAGATTTGTTTTGGAGCTTGCGCCGATACTTACAGACTTAATCAGGTTAGGAGAGCTCTTACCCCCTTTCAATGATGGAGGCTTGGATTGCAGTAATACCGAAACCAGATAAAGATCACACTGAATGTGCTTCATATTGCCCTATATCTATCCTGAATGCTGATGCTAAGATCCTAGCTAAAGTTTTAGCAAACCGTTTAGCAGCTACCCTGCCAACTCTCATACACCCAGATCAGGTGGGTTTTGTACCACAGAGGCAAGCCATGGATAATATTAGACGAGTGGTGGACAATGTACCTGTCAAGGAGAGATTGGGTGCCGATGTGCCTCCTTGGGCTGGATGTGGAGAAGGCCTTTGACAGGGTGCACTGGCCTTTTCTGTATTGGGTTTTGGAGGAGTTTGGGATAGGGCCCTTGTTTTGTGTTTGGATTCAAGCTTTTTATAGCTCTCCTAAGGCCTGTGTGCGTATTAATGGAGGAAATTCTGAATTGTTTACACTGCAGAGGCACTCGCCAGGGGTGCCCTCTGTCCCCACTGCTTTTTGCAATGGTTATGAAGCCTTTTGTGGCAAAAATCCATGCAAACCCAGATATATCAGGAGTCTGTATGGGGGGGGGGGGGGGGGGGAGAGCATAAAATAGCTCTTTGCTGATGACGTGCTGTTAACTGTGACGCGTCCGGTGACCTCATTCCCAAATCTCTTGCGAACTATAGACTACTCAGTGGTATCAGGATTTAAAATCAATATGACTAAGTCAGAAGCTCTTAATGTCTCTGTCACCAAGGTTGGTGAGTTCTTTGAAGGACTCATTTTCTTTTCGTTGGGCAGCGAAAGGAATCCGCTATTTGGGAAATCTTTTTGACCCTGCGCTTCTCAGACTTGTTCTCCGCTAATTACCCAGGTGCAGTGGCGTAGCAAGGGCGGGGCGGTGGGGGCAGTCCACCTCGGGTGCCAGCGGGTGGGGGGTGCTCCATCTTCTGCCACCACCCTGCTTTTTTTTTTAATCCATGCAGGCAGCGCTTCCCATCTGCCCTGCGTGCTGTGAAGGCAGAAAATCGTCTTGCTGGCATCGGACCTTCCCTCGCTGTGTCACGCCCCCTTCTGAGGTAACTTCCTATTTCCTCAAGGGCGGGACACAGCGAGGGAAGGCCCGACGCCAGCGAGACAATTTTCTGCCTTTACAGCATGCAGGGCAGACGGGAAGCGCTGCCTGCATCGCTGGCTGCATGGATTAAAAAAAAAAAAGCAGGGTGGTGGCAGAAAGACGAGAGCTGTCGGCTCTCGACAGAGGGGGGGCTCAGATGGGAGAGGGGGAGCTCACAGGGGAGAAGGGGAGTGGAGTGGGGTGGGGAAGCTCAGAGGGGAGAAGGGGATTGGGGTGGGGGAGCTCAGAGGGATTCTCAGAAGGGAGAAGGGGATTGGGGTGCTCAGATGGGAGAAGGGGATTGGGGAGCTCAGAGGGGAGAAGGGGATTGGGGAGGGTGGGGGAGCTCAGAGGAGTGCTCAGATGGGAGAAGGGGTCTGAAGCTGGAACTGGGGTCTGACAAGGGGGCAGGATGGAAAATGGGTCCATGCCTGGGGCAGGTGGGAGAATGGGTCTGGGGCTGAAAAGGGGGGATGCAAGTCTGTGGTGGATGAAGGGGGCTGAAACTGGGGGCTGAAAAGGAGGGTAGTTGGGATAAGGGGGCTAGTACTGGAACTGGGGGCTGAAAAGGGACAGGGGCTGAAACTGTGGGGACTGGGGGCTTTAAAGGGGACAGGGAGAACTGGCTGGGGCTGAAGCTTGGGACTGGTGAGAGAAAAGGGAGCACTGGCTGGGGGTTGAAAAGAGGGGGCAGAGAGAGAGAGGGGACAGACCCTGGACGGAAGGGGGGAGCGTGAGGGAGGGCAGACCCTGGATGGATGGGAGAGGGAGGGCAGACGGATTTAAGGGGCAAAGGGCAGATGTTGATGGAAGGGGGATAGAGAGATGGCAGACTCGGGCAGATGGTGGATGGAAGGGGTAGAAATAGAGGGCAGATGTGGATGGAAGGGAGAGAGAGGGCAGACAGTGGATGGAAGGGACTTTAGAGAGGGCAGACACTGGATGGCAGAGAGAGAGAGAGAGAGAGAGTGAAGACAGATGGTGGATGGAAGGAAGACAGTGAAAAGAAGATGAGGAAAGCAGAAACCAGAGACAACAAACTGTAAATAAAATATAGATTTTTATTTTTTTGCTTTAGGATATAGTATTGTAGCTGTGTTAATAAATGTTTATAAATAGAACATGTAAATAAGGTAATCTTTTTATTGGACTAATTTTAATACATTTTGACAACTTTCAGAGAACAAAACCCCCTTCCTCAGCTCAGGCTAGGATACTGTAACAGCACTATACTGTATTGACCTGAGGAAGGAGATTTTGGCCTCTGGAAGCTAAATGTATTAGCCCAATAAAATGGTATTTTATTTTCTATATTTGTTTTATTTCTATTTGTTAATTTGTAAAGTGGTGATTGGTATGTGTTAGTTTTTTCAAATTTACATCTGTTGTCTTTATATTTTGCACAGTACTAGGGGACATTTTCTGTTTCTGTGGTGTTGCATTGTATGCAGAGTCTGGCATCAGGGGTTCAGTTTAATTTTTGTCTAAATAGAAAGTTTATGATTACTTATTCTATAGTGGATTAGGGGGTATCTGTGTTTGTGAAAAAGACATGGCTTTCGGTTGGCATTGAATGTGCAGGATCGACGATAAGTACTAATCTGTCTGTTTTCGTTTTACAATAGGTGAATTGATGTTCTAGTGCTCACTGTAGTGTTTAAGATGCTTTCCTTTTCCTTGTGTGACTCGTACAAATTACTGCTTATGGTATGGTAGAATTGCTCTATAGGTCCTGAGTGTTTTGTATTCTCGGTATGCCTAGTACTGGATTTTGGGGGGGGGGGGGGGGGGGTTCAAAAATGACCGACCCTGGGTGTCAACTACCCTAGCTACGCCACTGCCCATGTGTGGTTAGAGCCCTAGCCTTGTAAAGATGGGAAGACTTGACCTTGTCTTGGGTTGGTAGAATAGCCACGATTAAAATGAACATATTACCCCGTCTGCTGTATCTGCTCCAGGTACTTCCTTGGAAGATACCCAGGAGATTTCTCTCTAATTTGCAAGATCACATCATGCGTTTTATATGGGCAGGTAAGCGTCCACGTCTGCCTCTGTCATTTCTATATCAAGACAAGAAAAAGGGCGGGATGGGAGTCCCTAACATCTATTGGCATTACAGGGCAGCACAGACGTGTGCAGCAATAGAGTGGTATCGTGCATTGCCACACAAGTTGTGGGAACATTTGGAACAATTTTCATTGGGTGTTAGGCTGCTAGGTGCACTTGTGTGGCTCCCCCGAAAGCATAGGGTCTTGGGGTCAGGGATGTGCCCATCGATTTATACTACACCTGCTACTACTGGGACACCCTTTTCACACGCCCGGAGAGTAATCTGTCTCACCTGTCGTCTCTAGCCTATAAACCCCTTTTCCCCCCAGAGAATGCGCAGGGTGTGTTCACTAGATGGTACATGGAGGGTCTAAAAACGTGGGGTCAAATGTTTGAGAAAGAGACTCTGCAAACATTTTCCGGAGGAGTACCCATATGTTAAACAAGACAGGTATGCTTATCTCTAGATGTCACATTTCCTTAGTGGGAAATCCATTCATTTGGTAGTAACACAGGAGAACTCATTTCTGGAGGACTTGTGTGAGGACTCAGACCACGAGAGGCTTGATAACCTGTCTTTATAAGCACATCTGCATACGATCTCCAGTATATACTCTTCATAGAAGGAATTGGAAACGTGAGCTGGACCTGGAGTTAAGAGAGGATGAGTGGGAGGCTTTGGAAAGGACCTCGGCAAGGGTGTCTCATGTGCCCCTTAGAGAAAATGCTGTTAAAGTAATAACACCTGCTTGACTTTGGCGCATTTATCCAGCAGTCGGGTGAGTGTTGGAGGGGATGTGGACAAATTGGCACAATGGGTCATATATGATGGACTTGTGTAAAGATACGAGCTTTTTGGAAAGCAGTCCATTCAGATTACAGACATGGTTGGGGTTATCCCTTCCTTGGGCACCAGCCTATTTTTTATTTCCCAAGAAGATTCCAGGCTTAACACCTCCTAAAGCTGTTTTGGTTCGGTATGCAATGAGTGTGGCTCGAATGATAGTGGCTGCGCACTAGAAGCAGGAATCAGTGCCTCCACTAACGAAGTGGCTTAACAAAATGTGGTATATTTGTGAAATGGAGCAGCTGCTAGCAGAGCATCAGCACCAGAAACAAATAGGAAACTACGTGGGAACCTTTCATTTCTCATTGCTCAGTTTGATTGTCATAAGGTTTGGGTTTATAAATTTGTTAACTTACCTGCTTGGATGACAGAGCAGGGTTAGGGGAGGGGTTATCTATTCATTATAAAAGTTTTCTGGGTTACAAATTAAAAAAATCTCGAAGTTTGGTTGAGCAATATTGTGCTGGTTCGGAACGAGGGGAAGGCACTCTTTTCCTTGTACCTTTTCATGTAGCCTCATAATGGATATATAAAGATTAGATACTGATATAGATGACATGTTGTATGTTTTACCCACTTGTTACAACCAGGGGCGTAGCTACGGGTGGGCCTGGCTGGGCCCAGGCCCACCCAATTTCAGCCCAGGCCCGCCCAGCGCCAGCCCCCATCGCCGGCCACTGCTGCTTTTCCTGTTGAGCAGCAGGGCCGGCGCTACAAAAAGAAGAAGCGCTAACGGCGCTAAGGATGAAAAATGTTAAAAAAAAAAAAAAGCGCGGCACTGCAGTGACGTAGGAGACGGGAGGAGCCTGCGAGCCAGCAGCCAATGCCTCAAGGCTGCCTAGACAGTGCCTGCCGGTGCCGCGCTTTTTTTTTTTTAAACATTTTTCGCCGTTAGCGCTTCTTCTTTTTGTAGCGCCGGCCCTGCTGCTCAACAGGAAAAGCAGCAGTGGCCGGCGATGGGAGCTGGGGCTGGCTGGCGCTGGCATGCAGGGTGGGCCTCGTCGAAGAAAAGAGGGAAAACATGGAAGAATGGGGAGAAAAAGAGGGAAAACAGATGGAAGGATGGCAGAGAATGAGGGAAAACATGGAAGGATGGCAGAGAAAGAGGGAAAAAATGGAAGGATGGGGAGAAAGAGGGAAAATAGATGGAAGGATGGGGAGAAAAGATAGAAAACAGATGGAAGGATGGCAGAGAAAGAGGGAAAACAGATGGAAGGATGGGGAGAGACTGGATGGAAGGATGGGGAGAGAAAGGGGAGAGACTGGAAGGATGCAGAGAGAAAGGGGAGAGACTGGAAGGATGTGGAGAAAGAAGGGACACTGAACAGAAAAGGGTAGAGTGATACAGAGACACTGGTTAGAAAGCGGGAGAGAGAGACATTAGATGGAAGGATCAGGAGAGAGGGTAGATGGATGGAAGGATGGGGAGAGAAAGAGGGAAGACGCTGGATGGAAGGGTAGGGAGAAAGAGGTGACACTGGACGGAAGGATGCAGAAAGAAAGAGGGGAGACTACTGGAAGGATGGGGCGAGAGAGGGGAGACTGGAAGGATGGGGAGAGAAAGAAGAGAGCTGCTGGATGGAAAAGGAGAGTAGTGAAAGACTGGAGAATAAGAGGAAGGGGCATGGGGAGAACAAGGGAGAGAAAAAGATGAAAAGCCATAAGTACAGTGGGGGAAATAAGTATTTGATCCCTTGCTGATTTTGTAAGTTTGCCCACTGACAAAGACATGAGCAGCCCATAATTGAAGGGTAGGTTATTGGTAACAGTGAGAGATAGCACATCACAAATTAAATCCGGAAAATCACATTGTGGAAAGTATATGAATTTATTTGCATTCTGCAGAGGGAAATAAGTATTTGATCCCCCACCAACCAGTAAGAGATCTGGCCCCTACAGACCAGGTAGATGCTCCAAATCAACTCGTTACCTGCATGACAGACAGCTGTCGGCAATGGTCACCTGTATGAAAGACACCTGTCCACAGACTCAGTGAATCAGTCAGACTCTAACCTCTACAAAATGGCCAAGAGCAAGGAGCTGTCTAAGGATGTCAGGGACAAGATCATACACCTGCACAAGGCTGGAATGGGCTACAAAACCATCAGTAAGACGCTGGGCGAGAAGGAGACAACTGTTGGTGCCATAGTAAGAAAATGGAAGAAGTACAAAATGACTGTCAATCGACAAAGATCTGGGGCTCCACGCAAAATCTCACCTCGTGGGGTATCCTTGATCATGAGGAAGGTTAGAAATCAGCCTACAACTACAAGGGGGGAACTTGTCAATGATCTCAAGGCAGCTGGGACCACTGTCACCACGAAAACCATTGGTAACACATTACGACATAACGGATTGCAATCCTGCAGTGCCCGCAAGGTCCCCCTGCTCCGGAAGGCACATGTGACGGCCCGTCTGAAGTTTGCCAGTGAACACCTGGATGATGCCGAGAGTGATTGGGAGAAGGTGCTGTGGTCAGATGAGACAAAAATTGAGCTCTTTGGCATGAACTCAACTCGCCGTGTTTGGAGGAAGAGAAATGCTGCCTATGACCCAAAGAACACCGTCCCCACTGTCAAGCATGGAGGTGGAAATGTTATGTTTTGGGGGTGTTTCTCTGCTAAGGGCACAGGACTACTTCACCGCATCAATGGGAGAATGGATGGGGCCATGTACCGTACAATTCTGAGTGACAACCTCCTTCCCTCCGCCAGGGCCTTAAAAATGGGTCGTGGCTGGGTCTTCCAGCACGACAATGACCCAAAACATACAGCCAAGGCAACAAAGGAGTGGCTCAGGAAGAAGCACATTAGGGTCATGGAGTGGCCTAGCCAGTCACCAGACCTTAATCCCATTGAAAACTTATGGAGGGAGCTGAAGATGCGAGTTGCCAAGCGACAGCCCAGAACTCTTAATGATTTAGAGATGATCTGCAAAGAGGAGTGGACCAAAATTCCTCCTGACATGTGTGCAAACCTCATCATCAACTACAGAAGACGTCTGACCGCTGTGCTTGCCAACAAGGGTTTTGCCACCAAGTATTAGGTCTTGTTTGCCAGAGGGATCAAATACTTATTTCCCTCTGCAGAATGCAAATAAATTCATATACTTTCCACAATGTGATTTTCCGGATTTAATTTGTGATGTGCTATCTCTCACTGTTACCAATAACCTACCCTTCAATTATGGGCTGCTCATGTCTTTGTCAGTGGGCAAACTTACAAAATCAGCAAGGGATCAAATACTTATTTCCCCCACTGTAGATAAAGGAAATTAAAGAATGGATAGTAAGAATGAATTAAATCAGGACAGAGAGAGAGAGAGAGAGGCAGAAAAATATTGAAGAAAGCAAAGAAAAAGGAGAGAAAAATGAGAAATGGCCAGGAAACCGTGGCAGAAGAGTTAAGTGAAAACGAAGGAAAGCAGAATCTAGAGACTGGGAGCGACACAATGAGAAAAAGTAAATGGCCATACAAGAAAGGTAAAGAAAATAATTTTATTTTTAATTTAGGATAAAGTAATATGGTACCTGTGTTAATGAAGTTTCAGAGACCAATACTTCCTTCCTTAGGTCAGGCGAGGATACCGTAACAGCATTATACTGACCTGAGGCAGGAGGTTCTGGCCTCTGAAAGCTCACTGAAAAGGGTGTTAGGCTATTAAATAAATTTTCTGAAATCTGATGCACTGAAAAGCAGCACTTTACCCTGTGTGACAAATGCATCTGATTAGCGTGACTAAATTTTGCTGGGGGAGGGGGGTAGAGAGAAAATTTTGTGCCCACCCACTTTGGGTTCAGGCCCATCCAAAATTGGCAGTCTGGCTACGCCACTGGTTGTTCAGGGATCTCAGATCAAGGATAGTATAAAATCTCCCCATCTTTTTAGGCACAAGGAAATACTTGGAATAGAATCTCTTCCCTTCTTCCTCCAGTGGAACATGTTTAACCACATGGTCCTTTAGAAGGGAAGACAGTCCCTCTCCAAGCACTACCTGATCCTGAGAGCTGAACCTTGGATGCTATCAGTGGGAAATTTGGAGGCGGTTAATGCCAATGAAGGATGCAACCCTCCAGGACTATGAAGAACTCAATGGTCTGAGGTTATAAGAAGCCACCTGGCTTGGAAAAATTTCAGCCTCCCTCCAACTAGTATGCCATCCAGGATGGGCACTTATGGCAACTACGCTCTGCTGGAGTCAGTCAAAAGCTTGTTCTCTGCTTAGACTGGGGAGCTGGCAAGGGCTTCTGGGTCTGCTGCTGCCGAGAGTGGGAGCTTGGGGCATGGGACTGTTGGAGAGCGCAAATTGAAAAACATAAGATAATAAGCGTTGCTATACTGGGACAGACTGAAGATCCATCAAGCCCAGTATCCTGTTTCCAATAAAGGCCAATCCAGGTCACAAGTACATAGCAATATCTCAGAACAGTAAAACAGATTTTATACTGCTTATCCTAGAAATAAGCAGTGGATTTTCCCATGTCAATCTTAATAATGGCTTATGGACTTTTCTTTTAGGAAATTATCCAAACCTTTTTAAAATCCTGCTAACTGCTTTTACTACATTCTCTGGCAATGAATTCCAGAGTTTACATGTTGAGTGAAGAAATATTTTATCCGGTTTTAAATTTACTACTTAGTAGCTTCATTGCATGCTCCCCTAGACCTAGTATTTTTGGAAAAAGTAAACAAGCAATTCACATCTATCCGTTCCACTCCATTCAGTATTTTATAGGCCTCTATCTCGCCTCAGCCGTCTCGCTTCTCTAAGCTGAAGAGCCCTAGCTGCTTTAGCCTTTCCTCATAGGGCAGTCATCCCATCTCCTTTATAATTTGTCACCCTCTGTACCTTTTTTAATTCCGCTGTATCTTTTTTTGAGACGCAGTGACCAGAATTACATACAGTATTCGATGTGCAGTCGCACCAGAGTGTGATACAATGCCTTTCCTAAGAATTCCTATTTGCTTTCTTAGATGCCACTGCACACTGAACAGAGGGTTTCAACATATCAACGATGACACCTAGATCCTTTTCCTTGGTGGTGACTCCTAATGTGGAACCCTGCATCATGTAGCTAAAGTTTGGGTTCCTCTTTCCCACATGCATCACTTTGCATTTGCTTACCATTAAACGTCATCTGCCATGTGGATGCCCCGTCTTCCAAGAAGAGCTTCTACCCCTTTGAGAGTAGTAAGATCCCTTCTGACTAGCACCTGAAATCCCCGAGGGGAGGTGAAGAGGTGGACAACATCATTAGAAAAAATTGGGATATTGTACAAGCCTATCCCCTGTTCGCTAAGAGTAGTTTATGTATAGCTTACTCCAGAAACGAACACCATTGTGATGAAAGGCCATTTTAAGTATGGTGAATGCAGTACATGCATCACCACCAGAGAGGGTGATGAATTCAATCAATCCAGTAGATCTCAAAAGTTATGCGATTAAATCTTATACCAATTGCCGTTCCGACCATGTGGTCTACGTGTTACAGTGTCGCTGCCACAAGTTTTACATAGGAAAAACCACTTGGCAATTACATACTCGGATGATGGAACACAAATCTTGCCTGAAACGTAAACAGCTCGGTTCCCCTTTAACAGCACACTGCAGTGTTACCAAACATGAATTTTCACAATTTTGCTGTTTTGTGATTGACCAGGTCAGGTCCAACATCAGATGAGGAGATAAGGCAAAAAGCCTCCTGCAATTAGAGCAGCGCTGGATTGTTAGGTTAAAATCCTTGAAGCCTAAGGGTCTGAACACAGTAATTCAATGGATTACGTTCTTTTAAAATCATCATCAGCTAGGGAATGTCCCTTTAAATATTTCAACCAATGACTCTCGGTTTGCATTAATGAGCATCAATAAATTCAGGCGCCATTTTTTAAAACAGATTGTTGTGGAAAGGAGTTACGCTGCGTCAGAAGTAAGTCTTTCCAATGTTGTTGTTTCAGCATAGGTAAATGGTGATAGACCATACTGGGCTGGAAAGTGTCTTGAATGCACAATCAGTAATGGATATATTACTAAAGACTAGAGTATGGCTAACTATTGTGGTTTTATTCATTATAGATATCAGCATAAGCACGAGGTCTGTTTCCTTGATAAAGCCGAAACGGCGAAACGGGACCCCGTCAGACAACCAAGATAAGTGCGTTATGCTCAATCACAAAAGTTATACATTAAGCATCATTTGCATAAAACACAAATTTAAATCTTAAACATTAGAAGTACTGGAGGTTTTTTTTTTTTAACCAATTAAGAGTCTACCCTGTGAGTCATATAAATGAAAACATTTTTTGACCGGGGGGGGGGGGGGAGATACAGAGGCTTTTTCCTCCATTATTCACACATAATCACCATGTTGACTTCAAACCACTTTCTAAGTATCAAGAAATTCTTCTATCAAATATTGTGGTTAAGTCCTTTCTTAAGTTAAAGGGATCGTAAGTTAAGTAATCCCATAACCCCACGCTCCCGCAGGATCTGCACTAGTTCTAGTGAGAGACAAGGTCTTTTCCCTTTCCATAGGTATTGCCATAATTGACTCTGCAAGGACCTTTCATCTTTATGATTCAGATACAGAGGGAGAAGTTCAAAAACATACAGCCATCTTGGAATCTGTATCATGTTAAACAAATAAATACAAATAAAAGGGACAAAAAATAGGCTGTCCAGACACTTAATCTCCGCTCCATATCAGTAAGTAAGGGTTGTATATTATATCTATAAAGGTCTGACAGGTTTGCAGGGATGCTAACACCCAAGCATCACAGGGCATCTTTCTCTCAAACCAACAGGAAGTGGCCAATCCACGATGTCTTTACTATCGGCAACAGAGGCATGGCCTTAGATTTATTATCCAAGTTCAATACAAATCCTGAAATTTTCCCCAAATCATTCAATAATGTTAACTTGCTCAAACTTTGTTGGGGGTCTGTTAAGAGAAGCAGCAAGTCAACTGCAAAGGTCAAGGCTTTTATTTCTACACCATTAACTTTCACCCCTGAAATAGTCGGGTCTGTTTTGATCAGGTGCAATAGTGGTTCCAAACTAAAGACAAATAATAAAGGGGAAAGGGGGAAACCCTGAGTCCCCCGATAAAGCTGAAAGGGCAAAATTCGAATTCCATTGACTATAACCTGTGCCTGAGGTGTAGCATAAAGTGCCTTAACCGCTTCTAGATACCAGCCTCGTTTGCCTACTCTTTCAAGGACAGGAAACATATGAACCCAATCCACCCTATCAAAGGCTTTTGCTGAATCAAGGCTGACAGCTATAGCTGGCAGTACCCAAGAACGGCAAAGGGACATAGCTATCGGTAATTTCCGAACGTTGAGAATGGATTGGCGATCCCTCAAAAACCCCACTTACTCCTCTGCTACTAATGTAGGCAAGTAGTTGACTAAGCAACTCGCCAACATCTTGGCCAAGAGCTTTACATCAATATTTAGGAGAGAGATGGGTCTACAAGATTCCACCTCTTCCCGCGGCTTATTAGGCTTTAGAATAAGTGTGATTAGGGCTAAGTTATCATATAATGGAAATGACCCATTCTGTACTACTTCTTGATAATATTCCAAAAGAGGTCCTATAAGCTTAAGTTGTAGAATTGTATAAAAATTGCTCATATATCCATTGACTCCTGGAGCAGTTTGAGCGCAAAGGGATTTGATCAGTTCTTTGGCCTGTAAGGGTGCATTTAAAGCCATTGCCGTCTGGGACACTACAGGCATATCTGCTCACTCTATGAAGGATTTTGAGTCTTCTGAAAAAGATCAACCCTTTGTCACATACATCTTGCAAAAGTGGGCTAAAAGTATGTCTGCAATCCTGTGGTCTATTAGTGATGGCCCTGGTGATATCTCTCATAGAAGGTATTGCTCGAGAGCCCCCTCCCCCAATTGTTTCACCAAACATGCCATATAACGTCCCATTTTATTCCCAAATTTATATTTACTATAAAGACGACCTCTCATAGTACGTTCATGAATAAGGGAATTGAGGGCAATCTGGGTTGAGAGGAAGATTTCTTTGTTGGTCTGGGGGGGGGGGGGGGGGGAGTCCTCAAATAGGTCGCTCTATAATATTGCAGTTTCTTTTCCAAATTCACTATACTGGCTGCCAGTGTTTCATTTCTTTTGCTAAAAAACGCTATTGTATCATCACGCAAAACCGCCTTTGCGGTATACCATTAAAGTGTGGGTTGGTCCTTATGTTGCCCATTTGTTGCAAGATAGAAATCCCATCTCATCCAAATATCTCTGAAAATCCAAATTCCTGGCCAAATAGGCAGGAAATCATCAGCTTTTACCCTGGGAAACAGGTGCCTCCAGGTCCACCCACACCATGGAGTGATCCGATATAATCTCAGGGCCTATGACTGCCTCCCTCACGGAGGCAAATAATTCCTGGCTCATAAAGATATAATCTAAACGTGAAAAGGAGCCATGCGCCCTGGAACAATGAGTATAATCTTGCTCCATGGGGTGAAGTAGCCTCTATACATCAACCAGAGCCAAAGAAGTACTGAACAAAGTGTCCCCTTCTCTACACCCCCTGTTCCCCTGTGAAACAGTCAAGTTTGGCATCTATAACTGCATTCATATCTTCTAACACCGTCATATCTTCATTAGCATAAGGGAGAAGACGCTGCAGCAATGAGGGGTAAAAGGAGGCTATAAAAGGTGTGGGGCCATAAATTACTAACAGGTAAAATGTTCGACTATGTACCCACAATTTCAAAAATACCTCTTCTTGATCTTGAAGATTACATTTGCTTTATAAGGAAGGGTACATCTCAATAATATTGCTACCTCCCACCCCACGCCCTCCAGAGGAACTATAGTACACATCGCCCACCCAGTGACGCTTGAACTTTTCATGTTCAATATCATTAAGTCGGGTCTCTTTTTATAATTCAAAGTTGTTAGTATTTTTGCCCTCTTTATTGGAGATGAATTCCTCTAACATTCCAAGTAGCTACTTTAAGCGCAGGGATAGTCAGGGTGGTTGCCCCAATTGAACAATACAATGAAAACCATGTGTTCTACAAAGACCCCAGGACACCCAGCTCTCATCCCAGAGTTCACTCAGCTCTTTCCAGAGTCATACGGTGGGTGATTTTCATTGGAGTGATAGAAAAGATAAAAAAAAGAGCTTAGAATTTGCCTCCATGGGTCTTTCAGAGGGTGTCGCCCGAGTCTTGCTTGCTTCCAGGAAAGATTCTACAAAGAGGTGTTACTCTTTTAAATGGAGGCGTTTGCCGTCTGGTGTGACAGCGAGGCCCTAGATCCTCTTTCTTGCGACACAATGTAACCAAAGACCATAATGGACATATCCTAACTCTTCCTCTCCCTCTCAAAGCTCTCCCCAATTGTCTTTACCATACACGTACTTCATTCTACTATATCACCACCTTGATATTGTTCACACCTTGTTAATGCTGTTTACGTAAGCCACATTGAGCATGCAAAGAGGTGGGAAAATGTGGGATACAAATGCAACAAATAAAATTAATAAAATAAAAAAAGAAAGGTGAAAGGTAACATTTCTCAGAGACTGAATTTTGCAGAGCAATGGATTTTTGCTTTAAACACAGTTGCTCCACTTGGGTTAAATTTAGAAATTAAGTGGATATTAGTTTAATTCTGGTCCAGGAGTATTAAGATTCAGCTTAAAAGGAGAGCTGTTAGACACTGCGGCCATCTTTAAGCCAGAGAGTGGAGGCTTTAGGATGTCCAACGTCTTAGGTATATAATATAATGCAATTTTATAATGATAGGATAGAGGGGAGAGAAGATAGATGACCAGAGGTTAAACTGTGATTTCTCTGGTTGCAAAGGAGCACCTTGACACACCTCATGGGAGCGAAACAGTATGTTGGATGTTAATTCCTTTGGGTTAAAACCTTTTCTTGTTCATCAAAGATGAGTATTTTTCAACATATTAAATAATTGAGAAGTATAACATTTATAAGAGAGGTTGAGAGAATATAAGAAAAGAATCTTCTTTAAAACTTATTGCTCAATGCCAAGGTGAGGGTTCAAGACTTACCATAAAAGAGGAACAAGTGGCGAGCTACACAGCTGAAGTCTAAGGTTAAGGCTTACAAAAGGAAAACGTCTGGTTTTGCGATGGGGCTCTATCAGTATTACCCATCTGTCCTGCTTGTTTTTGGAAAATAAACTGCATCTATCTTTCAATGAAATGGGCTGGGACATTATTTACCAATAAGAGTATTTGGCCTCTCTGCTTTGCAGAAGGGCAGAGTTAATAGTCTAGCTTTTGCAGCACACACACTAGTATCCACCATTCTTCAAAGTCTGAGGTCAGCATACCCGAGTTGGTGGGTGCATTGGATCTTATATTCCTATGGGGTAAACCTTTCCTAACATATACAGGTTTTCGGAGAAACTTTTTCTTCACCCAACGCATAATTAAACTCTGGAATTTGTTGCCGGAGAACGAGGTGAAGGCGGTTAGCTTGGCAGAGTTTAAAAAGGGGTTAGACGGTTTCCTAAAGGCCAAGTCCATAAACCACTACTAAATGGACTTGGGAAAAATCCACAATTCCAGGAACATGTATAGAATGTTTATACATTTGGGAAGCTTGCCAGGTGCCCTTGGCCTGGATTGGCCACTGTCGTGGACAGAATGCTGGGCTCAATGGACCCTTGGTCTTTTCCCAGTGTGGCATTACTTATGTAGAAATCAAATATGCTATAAAAGTGATACATCACTGGCTTGTACTCTTTGCTTATTAGGCTACTAGGATGATGTTGTCTTTACCAGCGACAAAAGCTTACAAATTTGTATACAAAGGCCACTAGACACACTTTTGAAAAGAGCTTTACAATGGCACTAGGAAAAGCTATGTGCAATTTTATATTTCGATTAACTTACAGGCTTAATAGAAAGATGAGTATGAAAGTCTACAATAGTGGATGGCTACAAACCCTATCCAGTGCTTGTAGACAATCCTCTGCACTGTATATCAACATATAATGCTGTAATGTCTGCTGAGTTAAGAAGTTAAATAAATGTTGCCACTGCTACTTGGCATCATGGCTATCTACCAATCGAACCACCACTTTACTTCATACTTATTTTATAGCAGTTTATTTTTATTTTAGTAAAGTGCAAAATTCAACACACTGTCTGGAACCATCAACATGAAGAAAAAAATGCAGTTGAGGTGCATGAAAAAAATAGCAGTCTTTTACTGTGTTTGAAATACATAGACCAAAAAGTTAAAATTAGATAAAGACTGAGAATTGTAAGCAAGTGATTACAAACCTGAAGATAATTTCAGCATGTAATTTACACATCCAAATGCCCAACAAAAATACTGCTTGAAACAAGAGTCATTTTATAGAATACTTCTGGAATCTTTCTTTTAAACAAAATGCCAAAATTTCTTACCACAGAAATGTCTTTATTCCAGGAGAAAAACAATTTTTATATCTTAAAAGCTCTGAGAAAGCAAATGGCTATCATTTTCAGCCTATTTTCCTAACTGAACTGAATTACCAAGTTGAAACGGATATACAGTACAATTTGTGTATTTGTCAACCCTTATCATACTTTGGTAGATGAGCTATACTGTCAGGAAATCCACAAATATAGAGAGAATAGTAAGGTACTTTTTTCAGACAGAAAATTCACAGCCCGCTGTGTTTTTCTTAGCAGACATTGTTTAAACAAGGTATACAGTTATAAGATGTAGACTGCATGCTGTAGACACACTAGCCTCATAAAACAGAAACTAAAGTTCTTAAAAAAAAAAAAACTCAAATTTTAACTGCTCAAGAAATATGGATACATGCTGACAAAAAGGAAACCTTCACAATTACAGGAAGAAATGGGAGAGGCACATAAAATAAATTTCTTTCCACCGCCTGTGTGTGCTTGATTAACTTTTCCTTTTTCATAAGCAACAATTAAAATGCAAACTTCCAGAATTTAATTGCTCAGCAAACAGGGTACATGACAAATTCCATCATAAAATACACTGTCAGATGTTACAATCTAATATACTAATTTAGGTTTCAGCTTTTAGGCATTTTATTATTTTTGAACAACTTTGCAAGCCAAATCTTTTCCAAATAGGATGATTCTACCATTTCAAGAGCTCTCACTTGAAGGATCAGAGTTAAGATTACGAACACATATCTTAAGGTATCTGACAAGGAGACAGTAATATGCAATATGTATTTTGTTCACTGGCAGTATTTCATTGTAAGCTGCGATTCCACTTGCATTCACAGTTTATACATCCAAAATACATTAAATATGTATTTCATCGGGGATAACACTTCAGGCACTGCAAATGAATCACATCCACAATGTTAAACTAGTTTTCCAGTTGTTTCTTAATCTAATTTTTATTGTACATTCAGTGATGAATAATCATGATGGCTCTTGGTTTAGTGGCAAACATAATTGTAATTAAGTCGGTACTGAAACAAGACAACACAGTTAGTTACCTGCAGGAGATGTTCTCTGAGGACAGCAGGATAGAAATCCTCACAGATGGGTGACGTCATCCAGTGGAGCCCAGTCAGGCACTTCTCTCCAGCACTGAAGGCAGAGCTTTTGAGTGTGCCCGACCATGGATGTGTGCCCATTTCCTCCTGCCACTGTCGGGCAGGACCATATTAGTTCACTCAAGCTTCAATAGAATATAACTCCTTGGGGAGGTATGAGGGTTTGCAAAGATTTTGAACTTCTTGTCCTTGAAGAAAACACCTATTACAGGATAACATTTTTCTAAAAGGACAAGATAAAATATCAGATGGAATACCCTAGCTACACAGTACATTCAACAGAAAAGCGAAGATACTTACCTGTAGCAGGTATTCTCCGAGGACAGCAAGCTGATTGTTCTCAATGATGGGTCGGCGTCCACGGAGGCCCAGGAACGGAGGATTTTTCCAGCAAAAATCAAAAAAGCTTTAAGACAGCTTCCAGAGCGCAAAGGACTCGCACCGCGCATGTGCGGCCCATCTTCCTGACCGACTGCGTCCGTTCCCGCCTAAGTTATATCAAAAAGCATATAAACAAACAAAAACAACTCCAAAGGGGAGGTGGGCGGGTTTTGTGAGAACAATCAGCCTGCTGTCCTCGGAGAATACCTGCTACAGGTAAGTATCTTCCCTTTCTCCGAGGACAAGCAGGCTGCATGTTCTCACTGATGGGGTGTCCCTAGCCCCCAGGCTCACTCAGAACAACAAAGAAGATAAATTGGGCCTCACAACGGCGAGGACAAAGATTGACCTACGAAGAAACATCTGAGAGTGCAGCCTGGAACAGAGTAAAAATGGGTCTAGGGGGGTGGGGTTGGATTCTAAAAACCGAACAGATTCTGCAGCACCGACTGCCGAAACAGACTGTCGCATCGGCTATCCTGCTGGAGGCAGTGGTGAGATGTGAATGTGTGGACTGATGACCACGTTGCAGCCTTGCAAATCTCTTCAATAGTGGCTGACTTAAAGTGGGCCACCGACGCTGCCATGGCTCTAACACTATGAGCCGTGACATGACCCTCAAGAGTCAGCCCAGCTTGGGCATAAGTGAAGGAAATGCAATCTGCTAGCTAATTGGAAATGGTGCGCTTCCTGACAGCAACTCCCCTTCTGCTGGGATCGAAAGAAACAAACATTTGGGCGGACTGTCTGAAGGGGCTTGTCCACTCCACATAGAAGGCCAATGCTCTCTTGCAGTCCAATGTGTGCAACTGACGTTCAGCAGGGCGGGTATGAGGACGGGGAAAGAATGTTGGCAAGAGAATTGACTGGTTCAGATAGAAATCAGATACCACCTTCGGCAAGAACTTAGTATAGGGAGCATGGGCTATTAAGGCTTGCAGCTCACTGACTCTACGAGCTGAAGTAACAGCCACCAAGAAAATGATCACCCAGGTCAAATACTTCACATGGCAGGAATCCAGTGGCTCAAAAGAAGGCTTCATCAGCTGGGTGAGAACGAAGTTGAGATCCCATGACACAGGTGGAGGTTTGACAGGGGACTTTGACAAAAGCAAACCTCTCATGAAGCGAACTAAAGGCTGTCCAGAGATAGGCTGACCTTCCACACATTGATGGTAAGCACTAATCGCACTAAGATGAACTCTTACGGAGTTGGTCTTGAGACCAGACTCAGACAAGTGCAGAAGGTATTCAAGCAGGGTCTGTGTAGGACAAGAAAAAGGATCTAGGGCCTTGCTGTCACACCAGACGGCAAACCTCCTCCATTTAAAAGAGTAACACCTCTTTGTGGAATCTTTCCTGGAAGCAAGACTCGGGAGACACCCTCAGAAAGACCCAAGGAGGCGAAATGTACGCCCTCAACATCCAGGCCGTGAGGGCCAGAGACTGGAGGGTTGGGATGCAGAAGCGCCCCCTCGTTCTGAGGGTTGGAAAACACTCCAATCTCCACGGTTTTTCGAGGGAACCAGATCTGACGCGGCCAAAAGGGAGCAATCAGAATCATGGTACTGCAATCTTGCTTGAGTTTCAGCAAAGTCTTCCCCACCAGAGGTATGAGAGGATATGCATACAGAAGCCCCTTCCCCCAATGCAGGAGAAAGGCATCTGACGCTAGTCTGTAGTAGGCCTGAAGCCTGGAACAGAACTGAGGGACCTTGTGATTGATCTGAGTGGCAAAAAGATCCACCAAGGGGGTGCCCCACTCCCGGAAGATCTTGCATACAACGCCCATGTTGAGCGACCACTTGTGAGGTTGCATGATCCTGCTCAACCTGTTGGCCACACTGTTGTTTATGCCTGCCAGATACTTGGCTTGGAGAAACATGCTATGACGGTGAGCTGAAAGCCACATCTGGACGGCTTCCCGACACAGGGGGCGAGATCCGGTGCCCCCCTGCTTGTTGATGTAATACATGGCAACCTGATTGTCTGTCTGAATTTGAATAATTTGACTGGACAGCCGATCTCTGAAAGCCTTTAGAGCGTTCCAGACCGCTCGCAACTCCAGGAGATTGATCTGAAGACCTGATTCCCGGAGGGACCAAGCTCCTTAAGTGTGGAGTCCATCTACATGCGCTCCCCACCCCAGGAGGGATGCATCCATGGTCAGCACTTTGAGAGGCTGAGGAATTTGAAAGGGACGTCCCAAGGTCAAATTGGATCGAACTGTCCACCACTGAAAGGAATTGTGAACATCGGTGGACAGCTGGATCACATCCTCTAGATTCCCTGCAGCTTGATACCACTGGGAAGCTAGGGTCCATTGAGCTGATCTCATGTGAAAACGGGCCATGGGTGTCACATGAACTGTGGAGGCCATATAGCCTAGAAGTCTCAACATCTGCCGAGCTGTGATCTGCTGAGACGCTCTGGCCATGGAGACAAGAGACAGAAGATTGTCTGCCCTCACCTCGGGGAGATAGGCATGAGCCGTCTGGGAGTCTAGCAGAGCTCCTATAAATTCTAGCTTTTGAACTGGAAGAAGGTGGGACTTCGGGTAATTTATCACAAACCAGAGTAGCTCCAGCAGTTGAATAGTCATCTGCATGGACTGTAGAGTTCCTGCCTCCGAGGTGTTCTTCACCAGCCAATCGTCGAGATAAGGGAACACATGCACTCCCAGTCTGCGTAGCGACGCTGCAACTACTGCCAGGCATTTTGTAAAGACCCTGGGCGCAGACGCCAGACCAAAGGGCAGCACACAATACTGAAAATGCTGTGTTCCCAGACGGAATCGAAGATACTTCCTGTGAGCGGGAAGTATCGGGATGTGTGTATGAGCATCCTTTAAGTCCAGAGAGCATAGCCAATCGTTTTCCTGAATCATGGGAAGAAGGGTGCCCAGGGAAAGCATCCTGAACTTTTCTTGGATCAGGAATTTGTTCAGGGCCCTTATGTCTAGGATGGGACGCATCCCCCCTGTTTTCTTTTCCACAAGAAAGTACCCGGGTGGAACGGGCTCGACCGCATTGGCGCTGAGAAGGGCGGAGAGTTCCTCTGCAAATACCTGCCTGTGCTGGAAGCTGAAGGAATGAGCTCCCGGTGGGCAATTTGGAGGTCTGGAGATCAAATTGAAGGAGTACCCTAACTGAACTATTTGAAGAACCCACCGGTCGGAGGTTATGAGAGGCCACCTTTGGTGAAAAATTTTAACCTCCCCCCAACCGGTAGATCGTCCGGCACAGGTACTTTTATGGCAGCTATGCTCAGCTGGAGCCACTTATAAAAAGCCCGTCCCTTGCTTTTGCTGGGGAGCTGCAGGGGCCTGTCTGGATGCACGCTGTTGACACGAACGAGCGCACTGGGGCTGTCGGGAAGGTGGATTGTACCTATGCTTATTGTAAGTATAGGGAGCAGTCCTCCTTCCCCGAAAAAACTACCTGTTGAGGTAGATGCTGAAGGCGCCTGGCGGGAGAGGTTGTCGAGGGCGGTTTCCCGCTGGTGGAGCTGCTCTACCACCTGCTTGACTTTCTCGCCAAAATTATTATTCCCCCGGCAAGGAACATCCGCAAGCAGCTGCTGGGTTCGACTATCCAGGTCAGAGGCACGCAGTCATGAGAGTCTGCGCATCACTATACCTTGAGCAGCGGATCTGGATGCTACATCAAGTGTGTCGTAAGCACCCCTGGACAGGAATTTACGACATGCCTTCAGCTGCCTGACCACCTCCTGAAAAGGCCTGGCGTGCTCTGGAGGGAGCTTGTCCACCAAGTCCGCCAGTTGCTTAACATTGTTCCGCATGTGGATGCTCGTGTAGAGCTGGTATGATTGGATCTTGGACACGAGCATAGAGGACTGATAGGCATTCCTCCCAAAAGAGTCCAAAGTCCTAGACTCTCGCCCCGGGGGCGCCGAGGCAAAATCCCTAGTACTCCTGGCTCTCTTGAGAGCAGAATCCACAACCATAGAGTAGTGAGGCAACTGGGACCTCATCAACTCAGGTTCTCCGTGAATCCAATATTGGGACTCAGCTTTTTTGGGAATGGTGGGATTACTGAGTGGTTTCGTCCAGTTCCTAAGCAATGTCTCTAAGGACATTATGCAAAGGGGCAGTGGACGACTCCTTAGGTGGTGAAGGATAGTCAAGGACCTCGAGCATCTCAGTCCTGGGCTCATCCTCAGTTACCACCGGGAAGGGAATGCCCACAGACAGTTCCTGGACAAATGACGAGAAGGAGAGACTGTCCGGTGGAGAACGCTTCCTCTCAGGTGAAGGAGTAGGATCAGAAGGAAGACCACAAGACTCCTCGGAAAAGAAATACCTGGGATCTTCCCCTTCATCCCATGAGGCATCCTCCTCGGTATCGGACAAGAGTTCTCTAACTGCAGTCCGAAACCAGGCCCGTCTAGACGCCGAGGAACGCCGTCCTCTATGGCGATGCCGAGAAGTCGACTCCCATGCCGGCAGCGGGGAGTCGACCTGGGTAGCAGCCGAGGCTGATGCCGCAAGCGGTACCGGCATCGGGGAGCGCACCACAGGCACAGAGCCAGCTGCCACTTCCACTGACAGTACCGAGGGTACAAGCACCCCCGGTACCGAGACAGACTGATGCAGCAGCCCTTCCAGGAGACCTGGAAGAAGGGCTCGGATGCGCTCGTCTAGAGCCGCTGTCAAGGAAGGCTGTGGGACTAGTGCAGCAGTCGGCGTCAGAATCTGTGAAGGCCTGGGAGGCGGTACCGGGCTGTCCAAAGATCTGTGCACAGATACCTCTTGTATGGAGAGTGAACGCTCCTCCCAGCATTGACGCTTCTCGGGTGCCGAATCCTTCGACGCTCCGGAGCTCCCAGTACCGTGTCTCGAAGGAGACCGATGACGATGCTTCTTCGCCTTCGCTCGAAGCACCTCACCGGCGCTCCTCGGTACCGGCGAGGATGTGGAATCCACACGCCTCCTCGAGGTCACAGCAGGAGCCCTCGAGACAGGTGGAGACTGCAAATAGGTGGGAAAATGTGGGATACAAATGCAATAAATAAAAATGGCTCACTACTCCCAGCTAACAGTGAAGTCTAGACAGCCATTACCTGTGCTCCCGATGTCGATGCCATCCCCCGGTGCCGATATCGACGACACCGACCTCGGTACCGATGTCGAGGAATCGGAGCTCCGAAAAGACGGTCCCGAAGAGCTCTTCTCGACGCCTGTGTCCGCTTTTTCAAGTTCAGACACAACTTACAGGCGTCTGGGCGATGATCAGGCCCAAGGCACTGGATGAACCATGCTTGCGGGTCAGTGCCCGAGATCGACTGCTGGCACCGAGCACACTTCTTGAAGCCGCTGGGTGGCTTCGATGACATGAGCGGAAAAACCTCGGCGGCAAAATCAAAAGGCTCGATTGTGCCAACAGAGGGGCACAAAAATGAGAACCGCTTATGCGCGGCCTAAGAAGGCTGTGACAAAATTGAAAGAAAACTTAAGGGAAAAAAGAATAAGGATTTTTTTTTTTAACTGGAAAAAAAGAAAAAGAAAGAGGCAACGTAAAAGAAAAGGAAGTGCAAACAAGAGCGCGAAAAACGCCAAAGTCTTTCTCTGGGCCTGAGGGAGAGAGACAGACACGCAGCCACTCTTCTCTGCGGAAAAAGAAAAACTGAGGCGGGAACGGATGCACGCGGGCGTGAAGATGGCCGCGCATGCGCGGTGCAAGTCCCTCGCACTCCGGAAGCTGTCTTAAAACTTTTTTGATTTTTGTTGGAAAAATCCTCCGTTTCTGGGCCGCCGTGGACACCGACCCATCAGTGAGAACAAGCAGCCTGCTTGTCCTCGGAGAAATCTAGGTATCCTTGTAGACAATATGTTGAAATCTTCTGCCCAGTGTGCGGTGGCAGATAAAAAAAGCAAACAGGATGCTAGGAATTATTAGGAAAGGGATGGTAAATAAGAAAAAAAAAAAAATACTATAATGCCTCTGTATCACCCCATGGTGCATGCTCATCTTTTGTACTGTGTTTATTTATTTTCTGCATTTATATCCCACATTTTCCCACCTCTTTGCAGGCTCAATGTGGCTTACAAATACCGTAGTGGTGATCGTCATTTGCGGAATAAGAAATACAGAAGAATGTTTCAATCAGCATTCAGTTCTGATTGCCGTATTTCAAAAAAAGACAATGAAATTATAAAAGGTTCAAAGAAGAGTGACCAAAATGATAAAGGGGATGGAACTCCTCTCATATGAGGAAAGGCTAAAGAGGTTAAGGCTCTTCAGCTTGGAAAACAGACAGCTAAGGGGGGATCTGATCGAGGTCTACAAAATCCTATGTAGAACGAGTGGAAGTGAATCGATTTATTACTTTTTCAAAAAGTACAAAGACTAGGGGACACTCAATGAAGTTACATGGGAATACTTTTTAAACAAATAGGAGGAAATATTTTTTCAATTGATGAATAATTAAGCTCTGGAACTCTTTTGCTGGAGGATGTAACAATACCGGTTAGTGTATCTGGGGTTAAAAAAAAAAAAAAAAAAAAAAAAAAAAAAAGATTTGGACAAATTCCTGGAAGAAAAGTCCATACTCTGCTGCTGAGACAGTCATGGGGAAGACACTGCTTGCCCCGGGACTGGTAGCATGGAATGTTGCTATATTTGGGTTTCTGCCAGGTATTTGTGACTTGGACTGGCCACTGTTGGAAACAGGATACCAGACTAGATGAATCATTGGAATGACCCAGTATGGCTATTTTTGTGTTATGTAATATTTTGAATAGGTGTATTGGTATTTTAGGGCCCAGTGTAATATTTGAACTGTCACACATATATATGTAGGGTTCTTGCTGTTGGAATCACAGGATTAATGCTACTGTTATATAACATGCCTGCTACAGGTATATTGTGATAAGACAAAAAATGAAAAAAAAATCCTATTTCACAGTGTGCCTGATAGTGGAGAGATTTATGATGATATTGTTCAGATGGCATGAGAATCAAAATATCTCTGGTATGCTGACTTCCATGGAGAAATGTCTTAGTTCACATCTACATCTGTTAGGTAGAGACTGCATTTTTGTGGATGCAAAGAATGTTGAAATTTAACTCATAGGAACCCCCCCCCAGTCTTTGACTAGCAATGAGGAGCTGCCGTGCCGGGCCCAATTCCTGGTACTTTGGAGGGGGTGCAGGAGAGCACATGGGCAGAGCATGGGATGATAGAACACAAGGGGCACCATTTTGTCCTTCACCTCAGGCAGCAGATTGCCTTCAACTGTCCCTTCGCGTCGCCATACCTGTCTGTTGCCACTGCTTGGGGCATCAGGTGGACCTCCAGTCCATTGCATGTCAGGTTATATAGGCCTTACATGCACTTTTGTTTCCTAATCTGCCCAGCCCTAGACAAAATTGGTTGCCACTGCAGCTCAAAGGCTTGCCTCCATGGCTCGTGAAGGTGTTATGCCATGACCTGACTCAAGAATTCACAGTGTGGCTTGGGCTGATACCCCATCCTGATATGGTCTTAATGGGGGCTTTTCTTTGCACTGACTGCAGCAAAGATCTCTGCAGCCCTTCTTCATTTCCTCTACTGTGGTGGTGGTGGGGGGAAGGGCAGAGGATATGCTGGGCTGTGGGAGGGAGTTAGAGGTGGGGTTAGAGGTGCCCATCCATGTCAATTCTGGGCCCACCCACAATGCCAGATCTGGCTATGCCACTGTATTTGAAATCCCCATAAGTGGTCTCTGTTTCTGCTTCCCCACTAACCCAATGATAACTGCTGCTACCAATCAACTGGAAATGTTGCACGTCTGCTGTCCATAATTTCTATTCACTACAGAGTATGAATTGCATATTCACTGGGTTTTGTGCTACTTCACAGGATCTGGCAGTGGAAGGATTTTGTGTTGCCGTTACTAAGGTGACGACAAAATCTGAATACACATTTTGTATGACAAGCCCTAAAGGGGAAACATCCTTGTTCTAGTCTCTGGACAGACTCTAGAATGGGTAAAAGTTTCTTGATGTTGACCATGTCAATCTGCCTACTATTCAAACTCATAATGGAAAATTGTATACCAACTTGTGAGTTGCACATTTCTCAATGATAAAGTAAAGATTAAAACTTCTTTGAGAAAAAATAAAATTTATTAACATTAATTTTAACTGTTTACAAAACAAAAATAAATTCTGTATATGAATATTTTATATTTGCCTTGCATCATTTTAAACAATGAAATATTTAGGATTTTTTTTTGTCCAACTGTGAATTTTAGTGTTCAGTGTGTCACACACATGAACATTGTCAGGTGTGTCACAACAGAAAAGAGGTTGAAAGTCACTATTGTGCTAGACTAAGCAATCTTATACACAAATATTATGAAGTTCCACTTTGTTGCAGACTTAAACCCTCAGCATTCTTTGGGCTCTCTCAGTCAGAGCACTATATAGAATAAACCAAGAAAACTTTACAGTTTCTCATTAGTGTGTTCTATAATTCAATATCAAATGCCATATGATGCATTTCTGTAGGAGATTTCACATTTTCAAGATACATGCATATTTTTTTAATGGTCTCTTGTGCTCAGATTCAAATAAATTACAGCCCAATTTACACAGAGCATGCAACAAGTAGAAACAATGGTCTGAATTGACAATGGACCCTTTACATTTGAGTTAGAATATGCAGTCCCAGATAACAGATGTTACATAGTAAACAGTTTATCATGTTTCAAACTGTCATACCTTTCATGCCATGGATCCCTAATACCGCCCATACCTACTATGGACACACTAGGGAAAGTATTTTGAACTGGATGATCAGTACACAAGTTCAGAAAATTTCATATATCTCATACAAGACATTTTACACAATAGTATGTCAGTTTGTACATTTGTGCTACATACAATGAAGATACATACATGTAGCAGGTATTCTCCGAAGACAGCAGGCTGAATATTCTCATGATGGGTCGTCGTCCGCGACGGCCCAGGAGACCGGAAGAAAACTTCAAAGCAAATAGAAGAATCCAGAATGCTCCATCGCGCGGGCCGAACACAGTGAGCATGCACAAACGGCTTCCCACCTGCGATGCGAGCGTGCCCTCTCAGTTCAATAAAAAGCAAACATAGAATAGAACAACTGCAAAAGGGAGGAGGGAGGGTTGTAAGAATATTCAGCCTGCTCTCCTTGGAGAATTCCTGCTACAGGTATGTATCTTCGTTTTCTCCAAGGACAAGCAGGCTGAATATTCTCATGATGGGGTATCCCTAGCCCCCAGGCTCACTCAAAACAAAGAACATTGGTCAATTGGGCCTCGCAACGGCGAGGACGTAACAGAGATTGACCTAAAAAGAAATACAACTAAGTGAGAGTGCAGCCTGGAACAGAACAAAAATGGGCCTAGGAGGGTGGAATTGGATTCTAAACACCGAACAGCACCGACTATCCAAACCGACTGTCACGTCAAGTATCCTGCTGAAGGCAGTAGTGAGATGTGAATGTGTGGACTGATGACCACGTTGCAGCCTTGCAAATCTCTTCAATAGAGCCACTGACGCAGCCATGGCTCTGACATTATGAAGCGAAGGCAAAAAAGGAGGTAAAAAATCCTCACGACACCGTGAAGATGAAACAAAAAAGTGAGGAGAATGGATGAGGATACCAACTGTTTTATATTTATTCACTTAAAAAATTCACTTAAAAAATTACATGTGCATAAACAGCGACCCGACACGGCCGTGTTTCGGCACAATGGCCTGCTTCAGGGGTCTTTATAACCTTGAATGATGTAGTTTAGAATGTTTGTTCCAAGGGAAATAACAGGAAACAAATCTCTCTGGTCTCCTCTCTTCAAAAATAATATATATGAGATATATATATTTTTTTAAAAACGAGCATCTAAATACTCCTCTCCTAAGAGTTATCGGCAAATTTTTGAAGAGAGGAGACCAGAGAGATTTGTTTCCTGTTATTTCCCTTGGAACAAACATTCTAAACTACATCATTCAAGGTTATAAAGACCCCTGAAGCAGGCCATTGTGCCGAAACACGGCCGTGTCGGGTCGCTGTTTATGCACATGTAATTTTTTAAGTGAATTTTTAAGTGAATAAATATAAAACAGTTGGTATCCTCATCCATTCTCCTCACTTTTTCTGACATTATGAGCCATGACACGGCTTGGGCATAAGTAAAGGATATGCAATCCGCTAGCCAATTGGAGATGGTGCGTTTTCATATGGCGACTCCCCTCCTGTTGGGATCAAAAGAAGCAAACAATTGGTCGGACTGTCTGTAGGGCTTTGCCCGCTCCACGTAAAAGGCCAATGCTCTCTTGCAGTCCAAGGTGTGCAACTTGTCCTCACCAGGGTGGGTATGTGGACGGGGAAAAAATGTTGGCAAGACAACTGACTGGTTCAGATGGAACGCAGACACCACCCTCGGCAAGAACTTAGGGTGAGTGCGGAGGACTACTCTGTTATGATGAAACTTGATATAAGGTGCATGCCACTACCAGGGCTTGGAGGTCACTGACTCTACGAGCTGAAGTAACCGACACCAAGAAAATGACCTTCCAGGTCAAGTACTTCTGATGGCAGGAATTCAGTGGCTCAAAATGAGCTTTCATCAGCTGGGTGAGAACGACGTTGAGATCCCATGACACTGGCGTAGGTTTAAGACTCTGATAAGTGTAGAAGGTATTCAAGCAGGGTCTGTGTAGGACAAGAAAAAGGATCTAGGGCCTTGCTGTCACACCAGACGGCAAACCTCCTCCATTTGAAAGAAAAACACTTTTTCGTGGAATCTTTCCTGGAAGCAAGACTCGGGAAACACCCTTTGAAAGACCTAAGGAGTCAACCTCTAAGCTCTCAACATCCAGGCTGTGAGAGCCAGAGACTGGAGGATGGGATGCAGAAGCGACCCCTCGTTCTGTGTGATGAGGGTCGGAAAACACTCCAATCTCCACGGTTCTTCGGAGGACAACTCCAGAAGAAGAGGGAACCAGATCTGATGAGGCCAAAATGGTGCAATCAGAATCATGGTTGCACAGTCTTGCTTGAATTTCAGCAAAGTCTTCCCTACTAGAGGTATGGGAGGATACGCATACAGAAGGCCTGTCCCCCAATGAAGGAGAAAAGCATCTGACGCTAGTCTGTCGTGGGCCTGAAGTCTGGAACAGAACTGAGGGACCTTGTGATTGATTTGAATGGCAAACAGATCCACCGAGGGGGTGCCCATATTTAGTGACCAGTCGCAAAGTTGCATGATCCTGTTCAACCTGTCGGCCAGACTGTTTTTGACACCTGCCAGATACGTGGCTTGGAGAAGCATTACATGACGGTGCGCCCAAAGCCACATCGTGACGGCTTCCTGACAAAGAGGACGAGATCCGGTGCCCCCCCCCCCCTTGTTGGTGTAATACATCGCAACCTGAATGTCTGTCTGAATTGAAATGATTTGATTGGACAGCCAAACTCTGAAAGCCTTGAGAGCATTCCAGATCGCTCGTAATTCCAGGAGGTTGATCTGAAGATCTTTTTCCTGAAAAGACTGAACTCCCTGAGTGTGAAGTCCATCTACATGAGCTCATCACCCTAGGAGGGATACATCCATCGTCAGCACTTTCTGCGGCTGAGGAATTTGGAATGGACATCCCAAGGTCAGATTGGATCGAATGGTCCACCACTGAAGGGATCTTCAAAACGCGGTGGAGAGATGGATTACATCCTCTAGACACCCTGTGGCCTGGCACCACTGGGAAGCTAGGGTCCATTGAGCTGATCTCATATGTAGGCGTGCCATGGGAGTCACATGAACCGTGGAGGCCATGAGCCCTAAAAGTCTTAACATCTGCCGAGATGTGATCTTTTGAGACGCTCGAGCCAAGGACACTAGGATCAGGAGATTTTCTGCCCTTGCCTGGGGAAGGTATGCTCGAAACGTGCGTGTGTCCAACAGAGCACCAATGAACTCCAATTTCTGAACCGGGACAAGATGGGACTTGGGATAATTGATTACAAACCCCAGTAGCTCCAGCAGTCGAATAGTCATCCGCATGGACTGTAGAGCCCCTGCTTTTGAGGTGCTCTTCACCAGCCAATCGTCAAGATAAGGGAACACATGCACTCCCAGTCTGCATAGTGATGCTGCGACAACTGCCAGACTCTTTGTGAAGACTCTGGGCGCAGATACGAGGCCAAAGGGCAGTACACAGTACTGAAAGTGCAGAGTTCTCAACCGAAACCGAAGATACTTCCTGTGAGCATCGAGATGTGAGTATAGGCATCCTTTAAGTCCAGAGAGCATAGCCAATCGTTTTCCTGAATCATGGGAAGAAGGGTGCCCAGGGAAAACATCCTGAACTTTTCTCGGACAAGGAACTTGTTGAGGGCCCTTAGGTCTAGGATGGGACGCATCCCCCCTGTTTCCTTTTGCACAAGACCGCTTTGGCCTTTAGAAGGGCGGAGAGTTCCTCTGCAAGTACCTGCTTGTGCTGGGAGCTGAAGGACTGAGCTCCCAGAGGGGAATTTGGAGGCTTGGATACCAGATTGAGAGTGTATCCTAGCCGGACTATTTGAAAAACCCACCTGTCGGAGGTTATAAGAGGCCACCTTTGGTGAAAAAATATCAACCTTCCCCCGACAGGCAAGCCATCCGGCACAGACATTTTTTCCGAGGCTATGCTGTACTGGAGCCAGTCAAAAGCTCATCCCTTGCTTTTGCTGGGGAGCCCTAGGGACCTTAGGTGCATGGCATTGATGGGAACGCGCATGCTGGGACTGAGCCTGAACTGGCTGCCGAGAAGCAGGAGTGTATCTACTCCTGTTATAGGAATAGGGAGCACTCCTCTTTCCTCCAAAAAACCTCCTAGAAGAGGAGGCGGTAGCAGAAGACGTCCGGCGGGAGAAAGAATCCATGGCATCATGGTGCTTTTTGATCTGATCGACCATGTCCTCTTCTTTTTCTCCAAAAAGATAATCCCCCCCCCCCCCCCCCCCGGCAAGGAACATCCGCCATTCGCTGCTGGGTCTTCTGATCCAGGTCAGAGACACGCAGCCATGAGAGTCTGCGCATCTCTATATCTTAAACAGCTACTTGGGATGCCACATCAAAAGTGTCGTATGATCCCCTGGCCAGGAATTTGCGACACGCCTTCTGCAGCCTGACCATGTGGTGAAAAGGTTCAGCAAGCTCCGGAGGAAGTGCTTCAACTAAACTGGACAGTTGCCTCACCGAGTTCCGCAAGTGGATGCTCGCATAGAGCTGGTAAGTTTGGATATTGGCGGCGAGCATAGCGGCCTGATACGTTCTCCTTCCAAAAGAATCCAAGGTCCTAGACTCTCTGCCTGGGGGCGCCGAGGCATAGTCTCTAGTACTCTTGGCTCTTCTGAGAGCAGAGTCCACCACCATGGAATCGTGATGAAGTTGGCCTTCACCATTACAGGCTCTCCATAGACTCTGTACTGGGACTCAGATTTTTTGGGGACCACTGGGTTAGAAAGAGGGCACGACCAATTTCGCACTTCCCTCAGTGTATTATGCAAGGAGGCCGTAGCAACCTCAGCAGGCGGAGAAGGATAATCCAAGACCTCGAGCATCTTGGCCCTGGACTCATCCACAACCTCCATAGGGAATGGAATGTCCTTAGACATTTCCCAAACAAAAGATGAAAAAGAGACTCTCAGGTGGAGACATTCTACTCTCAATTGGCTGAGTAGGATCAGAGGGAACCCCACAAGACTCTTCCTCCGAAAAATATCTGGGGTCTTCCTCCTCTTCCCACGAGCGCTCCTCATCGGTATCGGACAAAAGCTCTCTAAGAGGAGCCCGAACCCGAGCCTGTCTCGACGTTGAGGACTGACAACCCCGTGGGGGGTGTCGAGACGTTGACTCCTGTTTGGACTCTGGCGAAGCTTCCTCCACCAACATCGAGGGGGAATCGACCCGGATGGCAGCCGACACCGAGGACGGGGACCTCCTCACAGGTGATGGCCCAGATGCTGCCTCTGCAGTTGGTACAGAAGGCACAAGCACCCCCAACACCGAGGCAGACTGGCGAAGCAGCCCTTCCAGAAGCTCTGGAAGGACCCTGATGCGCTCGTCGAGAGCTTCCATCAGAAAAGGCTGGGGGGGCCGGTGCAGGAGTCGGTTGCAGAATCTGAGGGGGCTCGAGCCGGTACCAGGCTGCCAGATGACCGATGCATCGGCACCTCCTGAATGGAGGGTGAGCGGTCCTCTCGGCGCAGACGCTTCTCGGATGCTGACTCCCTCAGCTCCCCGGAGCTCTCGGTACTGTGCATGGAAGGAGATCAATGACGGTGCTTCCTAGCCTTCGCTCGACGCCCGTCATCGAGACTCCTCGGTACCGAAGAGGAGGATGTGGAATCCTCACGCCTCCTTGGGGCTGGGTCTGACGAAGGTCGGTCCCAGGGGGCTTGCATAGCAGTAGGCCTCGAGATAGGTGGAGACCCACTCGATGCCTTGCTGCTCCCAGCGCGTGAAGGTCTTTCGGCAGCCATTACCTGGACTCTCGGTGTCGTGGCCGACGTCGAAGGACCAGACTGATCTGGAAAAAATTTCTCACGCTGAGCCTCCAGCTCACTGCGTTCAGCCTGCGCGACGGCACGTTCTGGATTCTCCTTTTTGCTTTGAAGTTTTCTTCCGGTCTCCTGGGCCGTCGCGGATGACGACCTATCGTGAGAATATTCAGCCTGCTTGTCCTCGGAGAATGTAAATCTCACTTGGGGAAATGGAAAATTCATAAATGTTAGAATACTATTAGCTAGTTACCTTATGCAGGACTGAAACACTCAATGACTTCCTGTGAAACTGAAGAGAGAGGAATGACGGCAAAAGCACTGAAACACTTCTGGAATCCGTTCATACACCCAAGCCTTTTCATAAGAATGACACTGTTGGAAACATGCATCACCCTAATACAAAAGCAGAATCAACTGTCTCCCATGTTCTACGTATGAATCTGGCAAGTGAACACAGTAACCCTTAGGAAGACTTCTTGTACCAAAAGGATAAAAATATATGTATATATTAAACCATTTTTATTTACATGCCTTGTTCATAAATAATGCAAGAAAAAAATTTCTATTGCAAGATTACGTCTTAAGTATTCTAATCATATCTGGTAAAGAAAATTACTCTTGCACTGTTCTGCCTAGGAAATGAAGCAGAAACAGATAACTAAATGGGAAAAATCAGCAAAGTTGCAGTGACTGGCATGCCATGCTCTTCTGAGGTGATCTTTTGGATACAAGGACACAAAAATGTGTATATTTCAGTTGAAAAGGGATAGCACATCACTGGTAAAAATGTACAGTAGCTTCGTCAAATACGTATATGAAATAGTAACCATTATAAAACCAAAAGACGACCCTTGCTGCTTCCAGTTGCACTAAGTTTTCATTTTGTTTAAACTCATGAGCAAATCTTTGGATTTGAAAAGATTTCTAGTTCACAGAAACAAAAAAAGGAAGAGATTGATTTGTCATCCAAAGTGCAGTTACCCTCCTCCCCAATGACAAGTTTGTCTGAAGACATGGTAGTGCAATAGTACCATACAAACATAACTGTGTATAATTAGAAACTAATAGTTCAAGGTAGCAATTATTCATTTTCAAATGTCAGTGTTTCAAGTCCCCCACTTTACTCTGGAAACAGCTGTGGTAATGTCACTGCATCGACATCTGTCCATCATCTATCCACAGGAAGGAATACGATTACTTTACTTTCTATAGGGTTCGTACAGCAACTGGGTACAGAAGGGACAAGTGTTCTGCTCCCTTTATTGGCAGTTTTTTGGTTGTGTAATAGTGGATGACCTCTGGGACACTGTCAAATGGAGGGCTATTTTGACCCAAGATATATTTCTCTTTGGCTTTTGTTAGTTTCATATGCATGAAACCTTGGCTGCTCCTGTAAAGAAAATTGAGACAATAGATTACTGTATATAATATGCATTATAAATCTGATTTCCCATTACTTAAATCACTTATTTTTTATTGGTAAATTTACGATAAAATGAAATTACTTGCAAAGCAATTATTCGAGAATTTAGACTGTAATGCCATCTAGAAAATGTATCAGGTAGTTCAAGCCATCCCTCCTGAGTACCATACTGAAAAAAAATACATTGATCATTTTTACTGAATCCTAATAGACTGACAAAGTATATTCTGATATATCAAATGCTTCTTGATCACGCCTAAAATGACCAAATTTACAAAATTCAATTTATTCATATTGAGCACAATACCATATGGGGCTGATATATCAAGGATTTAACATCCACATTTATAGACTGTAGGATACTAGAGCAGTGGTTCTCAACCTTTCTTCCTTTGCAACACACTGTTCACAGCTGATCTGAAATTTGAAACACCCCCCTCCCCATATATTATTTCATTGCTGCTAACAATAATACAAGGGAAACACAAAAGCAACAGTGATGACTATGAGGAGGAGAGGGGAGTGGTGGACTGGAGGTCTGCAACAATTCCATTTGGGGCTGGTGGCAGAAGGACTAATTATAGAGATTTCAAGCTACTGGCTTAGGTTATCAACTCTCCCCAATCTACTGAGCACACAGTTAAGGAAAGCACAAATCTGGTGTCAAATGTTTGGTGACACACCAATGTGTCCCAACACACTGGTTGAGAACCACTGGTCTAGAACAAACACCAGATGAATTCAAAACTAAGTTTCCTTTCCCCATCCCCCACCTCTAAGAACCTCCTCCTGCCAGCCACAACTTTAGCAACAGAGACTGCTGCAGTGGATTGGACTTTGGTAGGTTTTGGTCTATTTCAGCAGGTAAACGCATCAAGGTGATTGCTCATCCACCACCAGTGCTGGTTAACATTTAAAAGAACAAAATGTTACAATTTTTCCAGCTTCAAATACCACCTTTCACACCGCATAAGGAGATTAAGAACCAAACAAGCCAAAAAAAAAAAAAATGTTGAAAAAAAACGAAAGAAAAGATAAGCCTCAGTGAGACAAGTCCCCACAAACTTATGAAAGTGTTTCAATGCTCTCTAAAAGCTAGGGTAAAGAATGTTATCAGTAGATTTAACAAGAAGGAGCCGCGCGGGAAGCATGGCGCTTAAACTTTGCCATCTTCTGCCGCCCAACTCAAAGGCGGCCATACCAGAGGCCGTCCGACGTCGGAAGGGCGGACATCGGGGGATGGGCGCCTAAGGCGGGAAAGGCCACCGATGCCCCAGCGGAGGAAAAACCGGCTAAATCAGCAAAGTCCAAAAGGGCACCCAAAAAGGGCTTCTCTGCCTCCGATCCCCGTGCCTCCCCACTAGCCGTGCGATCGCAGTCCGGGGAGCGCTTTTTCGTGCCCTTACCATCCAACGCCATGATCCACGAGGGAAACGTTCAGGGAACCCCCTGCCCGCTAGGAAAAGGTAAAATTACCTGCTTCTTGCTCTGAGCTGCAACGAATTGTGTCCCAGTGAGCAGCTGCAAGTAAAATCTTTTCTGCTTCAAGATTGTGTTTTTTTTTTTTTTTAATGGAGCCAGCAGGAGAGGGGAGAAAAGGAGGGACCTGGCACCACCAGGTTTGCACTTGGTCACGAAGAGCCCTCAACCCCAGGTACTCAACAAAACCTAAGTAAATAGGCATGGAGACCAAGCCAGAGCTGCTGCATGTGACCACACACCTGCTAGATAGAGAGAATACTGAGGATTTCCTGGTAGCACATGATCACATATAGAGAGGCAAAAGATTGCTCTCTATCTTCACCTGCTGGTAGATGGACACAACCCACCAGTCTATGGATTGATCTGCTTGATGATACGGAAACATCTTTCTCCCAAACAAGTCCAGAGTTCTAGCTTCTCTGCCTGGGGGAGCCAAGGCATAGTCCCTAGTACTCCTGGCTCTCTTCAGAGCGGAGTCCACCACCATGGAATCATGAGGTAAATGGAACCTCACAAACCCAGGTTCACTGTGGATCCTATTGGGTTGAGTATCAATTTTCTTGGGGACCACAGGTACAGAGGGGATGCCTAGTTCCACACAAGGACTGCCTTGAATACCTCGTGGAGAGGAGCCGTCACTGCCTCCTTAGGAGGGGAGATGTAGTCCAAGACCTCGAGCATCTTGGCCCTGGGCTCATCTTCCACTTCGACGGGGAATGAAATCAGTCATTTCCCGTACAAAAGATATAAAAGAGACGCTCTCAGTTGGTGACAGTCTACCCTCAAGAGGAGAGGAGGGCTCAGAAGGAATCCCATAGGAGGAAAAGTACCTGGGATCCTCTTCTGATTCCCATGAGCGCTCCTCTTCGGTGTCGGTTAGTACCTCCCTAAGGGATGTCTGAGACCAGGCCCACCTCGATGCCAGGGACCCATGTCCGAGAGCGGTGTTAAGAAACCAGCTCCCGTCTTGACTCTGGCAAAGCTTCCTCCATCGACATCAAGGGGTGCTGGCCTTGGTGGTGGTTGACATCAGAGCCGCAAGCAGTGCTGGGGCCAGGGGCCGCACCGTGGGCTGAAAGCCATGCAGTGCCGCAGCAGGAGGTATGGTAAGCGCAAGCACCCCCAATACCAATGCACATCGCTGCACAAGGCTATCCAGAAGCTCAGGGAGCAAGGCCAGGATGCGTCCATTGAGGGCCGCAATCGGGAAAGACTGTGGCGTCTGTAAAGGCACAGGCTGCAGAATCGCTGGGGCCAGTGTGGGAGCAGGATCTTGGCTGCTTGGAGACACATGCATCAGAACCTCCTGGATAGAGGGGGAGCAGTCCTCCCAGAGTAGACAGTTCTTGGTGCCGAATCCCTCGGCGCCATGAAGCTCCCGACACCATATATCAAGAGATTGGTGACGGTGATCCTTGGCCTTCGCCCAATGCACGTCACCCATGCTCCTCAGTGCCGACATCTAATCCTCCCCAATACAGAGGACGACATTGAATCCTCCCGTTGCCTCGGGGTCGGGTCCAACAATGGACAGTCCCGGGGGCCTCAATAGCAGAAGACCTCGAGACAGATGGAGACCCACTTGATACCTCATTGCTCCCAGTGTCAAGGGATCATGAAGCAGCCATTCCTACCATGACTCCCGATGCTAGGTATCGATGCAGACGTTAAAGAACTGGTCCCGGCTCCAACGATCTTCACGCATTGAGTCTATTGGGAAACCTGGGTCCTCTTCTTCATATGAAGACAGAGAACATAGTTGGTAGGGCTATTGTCGGGCCCAAATCACTGAAGACACCAAGAATGGGTGTCCTTCCCCAAGATGGTCCAGTTGCACCAAGTACTACACTTGAAACCACTGGGAGTCTTCGTGGACAAAGAGGGAAAAACTGCACTGCCTAAATCAAAAGACGCGATGGTGCCTGAAAAAAAAAAAAAAAAAAGGGGGGGGGGGGGGGGGAGACACAAAAAAAGAAAAATCCGACCGAAAAATAAAGGAAACAGATGCGGGGCAAAATCTAAAAGTCTTTCTTTTCTAAGGCAAAACAAAGTGGGTAGAAAAAAAAATAAAAACACTGAAAGGCACTCAAGAGAAAAAAATGCTCTGACCGGGTTTGTGAGGAGCCACAACAAAAACAGCTGCTCCTAATGCAGAAAAAGCGAAGGCAGGCACATCTGCGAGGCAGGCGGGAAGGCACTCACGGCTCATGCTCTTAAAAGCTCTAGTTTTTTCTATGGCAGATTTGTCAGGCTGGGCGGTGCGGGACGGCGTCTACCCATGTGAGAATAAGCAAGCCTGCTTGTCCTCTGAGAAATCCTCTTCCTTGTCTCTTGTTGATTTGTCTTTAGGCTCTGGTGGCGTCCCTTCCCTAAAGGGACCTCCCCACATATTCATTCTGTGTCCCCTACTCCTCAGGGGGATCCCAAGGGAGATTGCTCCCTCCTCCATTCCCTGCTCGGGTGAAGAGTCAGGGACCCCAGAGGGGAACTGCTCCCTCCTCCATTCCCTGCTCGGGTGAAGAGTCAGGGACCCCAGAGAGGAACAGCTCAATCCTTGCTAACCCCTCCCCCCAGCCAAGGCCCCCAGGACCTGCACTGTAACCAGACATTAGCCAGTCAGGCCTTAGGACCCCTATGGGCTCCAGTGAGGGATTTCTATAGGCAATGGACAGTGGAAGACATCTCCCACCATCAGGCCCCCTCCCAATGCAGCCAGCATGGTTTCATCACATTCCCCTTCAATTTGGTGGGATGGCGACAAAAAGGCTGTCGCCCTTGCCAGAGGCGGGAACAATGGTTTCTGCACAAGCACTAGTGAAATACTGATGTGTTCCAGTCTGCATCAACTGTTATACTGGTCATGTCACTGAAAAAGTTCAGAATTTCTACCTCCATCTGATGGTAGGAGGACACAACCTGATTGTCTGGACTGGACTAGTTAGATGATAAAGAATGAATCATTTTTGTGTTGGGGGTGGGGTTTAACTTCTTGGAACCCCAGTTCGATCTGGCCTATTTTGCATCTCGATGTATGTTCAATGGCTTTTCCAACATGCCAAGATTCATCCCATTCTCTTCAAGTTTTAGAAGAATTAATTTGCTCCTCAACAGACATTCTTGACACCATTTCTATAATTCTGAGTTCTGTTGGGTTGCAAGGAACAAAAACAGTGAAGGGATAATTTCTGCACCAGCTAACATCAAAATGCTTGTTTTTCTTTATGTACTATTATGTCTACTAATAATCAACTTATTTCGATAGCATTACTAGACTAGTTGGGATTTGGTCAAGTTAATTATGTCTCATGTGGTTGGTGTATGTTTTCACTATTTATGCTAGAGAATGAGTAATTACAGCAGTATTCAATTATGCATAGCTTTTGGAAATTAAATTATGCAGTCTTGTCAATTGTTTTCCTTTCAAGAGTATGCAAAATAATTGCTTCCCACAACTGTAGCATATATATGACCACATTAGGCTCTTACAAAGATGTAAATACTTGGGAAAAGTGCTGAGAAAATATCAGTTGTATTCTATATTGTCACAGAGCACAAAAATCTAAAATGAACAGAATTGATTTTAGAACTTAAGTCAGGCAGTCAACACTGGCCAATACTAAACTGCCTACTACATTATGCTCCTGCATCCAACGTAGATTTTTTTTTTAACTATATATAGTTACTTTTGGATGAATTTTGTGAAAAGGCAGTAAGTAGATGTTAGTAATAGATCTTAAAAAATAAAAATTAATATTTGGTGAATCAACTGATAAAAGAGAAACTTAGGTTATTTCTATAATTTTAATCATAAAGAACTCTTGCAAAATTTTAAATTTTAGTTAACAGCAGAAGTAAACTTAAAATTTGATTTGGGAGAATTTCTTTTTCAAATATAAGTGTGTTAGAGAAATTATTGCTGTTAGAAATAATTCCTTGACGTGCCATAGATAGAACACTAAGGGGGTCTTTTACAAAGGCAAATTTGCAGCTCAAATTAGCAGCTTTAGTGCACGCTAAGTGTTAGAGACACCCATAAAAATATATAAGCGCCTCTAATGTTTAGCACGTGCTTATTTTTAGTGCACACTAAAAATGCTAGCACGCCTTTGTATAAGGACCCCTAAATCAAAGTCATCACAAGAAATACAGGGCCCTTTTATTAAATCTTAGCATGCGCAAACAGAATGAGACATGCTAAATACTGGGTGTCTTATTTTATATCTAAGGGCCATTTAGCACATGCTAAGCTTTAGTAAAAGGGCCCCACACTGAGAACAGGAAGAAGGTATATCTTGTATCAACAATACTTGATTGTCACTAAATTAAAAAAAAAAGTTATATTTTCATTCTGTTATTTCAAAATTCACTTACTTTAATGATAGTGAATAATCATGCTTGCATGTCTGACTGTTTCTTACAAGGTAGCTACATTCTTTACACAATCTTAGAAGATTCTCTGCATCTGTTCGGCTGATTGCCCCATGATACCATCTGCAAAATAAGACTACTATTAATCAATTATTCAGATGTTCCCTAAAACATTTCACCCAAACAGCACAGTATACTTACATATATATTTTAAATTAATCTATTTTGGGACCAAAACGATAAACAGGATGGAATTCCTCTCGTAAGGCTAAAGAGGTCTGGGCTCTTTAGCTTGGAAAAGAGACAGATGAGGGGAGATATGATTAACGTCTACAAAATCCTGAGTGGTGTAAAACGAGTAGAAATGAATCTATTTTTTAACTCATCGCAAAAGTACAAAGACCACGGGACACTCGAGGAACTTTTAAAACAAATAGTAGGAAATATTTTTTTCACTCAACGAATAGTTAAGCTCTGGAACTCTTTGCCGGAGGATGTTGCAACAGCGGTTAGCGTATCTGGGTTTAAAAAAGGTCTGGACAAGTTCCTGGAGGAAAAGTCCATAGTCTGCTATTGAGACAGACATGGGGAAGCCACTGCTTGTCCTGGGATTGGTAGCGTGGAATGCCACAATTTGGGTTTCTGCCGGGTACTTGTGACCTGGCTTGGCCACTGATACTGGGCTAGATGGATCACTGGTCTGACCCACTATAGCTATTCTTATGTAACTAAGGACCTGCTTACTAAGGTGTGCTAGTATTTAGAGCATACTAATCATTAGTGCGTGCTAAAAACACTAGCATGCTCTTAGCGCTGCTTAGTAAACAGGGCCCAAATATCTATAAATTGATATACACAAAAAAGTACAGCAATATAAAATTTCACTTTGTCCATGTTACACAAATATTTTTCCAGAATGAAATGTGTGAATCTTACTTAAAATGGTTATCTGAGGATGTTTTTTTTTTAAATTACAAGGCTGATGTATTAAAAAGGTTCTTTCCTCTACGTTTCATATAACTATTATGCAAATAAAATGCTGAAACTCGGAACATACACTTAAAAGGAACACTGACTGTGCAATCATATAAGCTCAGTAAACTGTGCTATACACAGCACTAGGATAGCAGAGAAAATTTAACAAGGCAGTTTTCTGTTTTCCATACATTGTACTTTTTCCTGTTTAAAAGTTATTAACTAGGTGAGATAGAACATACTGAGTGCATATGTGAGGTGAATAACTACAGACGTGTACAACAGTACAAGTCTTCTGTAAAAGCTAGGAAAAACAGAACTATTGCTAGGCTTTTTCTTGTGCCAACTTACATTTGCTTTTCCAGGGAAACAGTTGGGTCTACTCTTTCCCCCAAAATCCCACAAAATTCTGGACTCCCATGTTTGATTGGTTTAAATCCACCGCCTGGGGCTCGCAGCTGTCGACGCCTGTTACACAGTGGTGAAGGAGATTGCTTTCTATCATTGCCATTAAATTGGGCTGTAAAAAGTAAAAGATTTAAAGTAAGCCTTTAAATATATTTTAGAAACCACACACAAAGGATGTGCAATTTTAAAAAATGACAAAGAAAGTGTGCATTATACATTGAAATTCATGTGCCTTTAGTTTTTCTTTCCAACCCAATAAAATTAGGAAAAATTATACAAAAGCAGTCGAGAATGTGTGTTTGTTTGGCGGTAGGGCAAAAGAACTCTGAAAATTTAACAGAATGGGATGAAGCCTGGCATGTGGAAAAACTGGTAAAAAGTAGGAAAAGGGGCCAAATCAGCAGTGAAATAAGCCACCTCACTCTCAACCCCCTTAATGGCCTAATGCATTTTTATGTACAAAGGCAGCCTAGCTTCTGTGGCATGGAAACAAATTGCTTCTGTTTTCTACTTTTTCAAACCCTCGAACCCCAAAACTATCCTCCCACACAAACAGTCCCACCACAGGAACTTCTGCCCCTGTAACTGCCCATTAACTTGCAAACTGTATCTATGCTAGAAACTACTCCCCCTCAACTGCCCCACCATGCAAAACTGCCCTAGCCCCCAAATACGTGCCCTCGCATATGTACACAAACACACAGATTACCAATAATTTAGCTGTGCTGTACTGCATTTTAAATTATTCATATATATATTTTCCTTGTTCTTTTTACTGTGAAACTTTCTGATCAAACTGTACTGCTTTCTTAATAGTTGTTACATCTATTGCCAACTAATAACATTGGCAAACAAGCACTCCTAAGGTCAACATTTTAGAAGAACCCTGTCAGATGTGCTTGGGACTCGAGAGGTTAGGACTGGCAACCGCTCAGCTTTTTTCAGGATTCTGATTTTTACATTTATGTCTGGGTATTTTTCCCCAAGTTTAAAAAAATTCTGGCAATATTCAGCCGGCAGCAATCAGCAGTCCTGCCTCCCCCAATGTCAGCTGCCATGGGTTTTTTTATACCTGGATATTCGGCAACAGGCTGTAGCCTGATACCAGGGCTGAATATCCAAGTATAAAGCTGCTGGCGATATTCAAACAAGTATTCAAGTAACTACCCAAAGTTAGGACACCTTTTTTTTGCTATCCTGACTTTATCTGGCTAGTTAGTTAATGGACTGAAAACCACTGCTAACTGGATAATTCTTGGTTCCACCTCAGCTCCACTTGGAAGTGCCAAAGTGGTCTGACCATATATTCAGTGGCATTATCTGACAGCAGTACTTACTGGGGTAAGAGTTGTTCCTACCTGGATAAGTTCCACTGAATATCATTCCTCCATCTGCAGATCTCAAATCCTCTCTCCTGTATATATGAGCCTGCCCTCCCTGATTCTAGGGTAACTAGCAGTGGGTAGAGCAGCTCTAGTCACAAAGAGGAAGTTCTGTGCTGTAAAAATTGTAAACAAAACCAAAGCCAACCTCCCAAATCGGGAAAAGCAGTTCTAACAGCTATAGCATACATACACTGATTCGTAGTAACAGGAACTATGAGACTGCACCAAATAGAGCCCCCCCCCCCCCTCACAGAGAACCAGCAGAGATCCAAATACCCATTCACATATAAATTACACATTCAAGCATGCACTACACACAAAAAGAGCATACACGCAAATACATAAAGACAGACAACACATGGAGAAGTATTGGAAAGAATTCCACTAGCCATTTTGCATACTTTCTCCATTTGTTATTTTTGGACTGGGAGCTGAGCAGAACAGGCGAGTAGACTGAAATCTAGACTGAAAGCCCACCTCTTTAACATTGCTTTTGACTCGTAACCACTCGCCTCCACCTACCCTCCTCCTTCCTGTACACATTAATTGATTTGATTACTTTTTGTCTATTAGATTGTAAGCTCTTTGAGCAGGGACTGTTTCTTCTATGTTTGTGCAGCGCTGCGTACGCCTTGTAGCACTATAGAAATGCTAAATAGTAGTAGTAGTACCATGAAGTCCCTCTATAATTATCCCTTTGCAACTACCCCTACCACCTTACAACAGGGCTGCTCAATTCTGGTGCTCAAGGTCTAAAGGCAGGCCACGTTTTCAGGATATTCACAATGAATATGCATGAAAGATTTGCATACTCATTTATATTCATTGTGGTTATCCTGAAAATCTGTCCCATCTATGGACCTCAAGGATTGAAATTGCCCTAATTCCCGACACTACTCCCCAACTGCCCCAACCACCTCAATGACTTGCCCCCACAAAAACAACCTCTCAACTTTCCCACCAACAAAACTACTCTCCAATTACCTCCATGCTCCAAAGCTACCCTTCCCCAATTGCCCCTGCTCCCTAAAATCCCCGTTCATAAGAACCCCTGCTCCTCAAAACTACTCTATTACAATTATGTCACAACCCCCAGAACTGCCCCTTAGAAACACAGAAAAATGTAAGAAGATAAACACCATATGGCTTACCCAGTCTGCCCATCCATGACAGCCCCACAAACCTGCCCCCTTTAATTACCCCAAGCAACTGTCCATCACCATACAAATTAATTCACCTGCATCTTCTCCAACATTTCTAAACTGCATCCACCCCTCCCCTTACATCTCTTCTCACAAAAACTACCTCCTTGCCCCCACCAACCCATACAACACACACCATTCAAAATGACAGATGCTGGAAATGCTGCATTCAGATGTATGCTTCATTTTCTTTGTCATTTCTATGTGGAACTTACTAAATGAACAGTACTAATTTCTTATTGGTTGCTATGTATACTGCCAATTGATATCTGTTGTCATGTGCAGGACCAAATTACTGCACTGGCAAACTACAAAATCGGAAGAGGCCTTGTCAGATGTGCTCAGGACTTGGAAGATTAGAAATGACAACTGTCTGGCTTTTTTCATAAGTACATAAGTAATGCCACACTGGGAAAAGACCAAGGGTCCATCGAGCCCAGCTTCCCAAACATACAAACATTCTATACATGTTATTCCTGGAATTGTGGATTTTTCCCCAAGTCCATTTAGTAGTGGTTTATGGACTTGTCCTTTGGAAACAGTCTAACCCCTTTTTAAACTCTGCCAAGCTAACCGCCTTCACCACGTTCTCTGGCAACGAATTCCAGAGTTTAATTATGCGTTTGGTGAAGAAAAATTTTCTCCGATTTGTTTTAAATTTACTACATCTGTTCCTCAGACCCCATCCCCACCAACCTACTTAGCACCATCGCGCCTACTATCACCCCCACCATGTGTCATATATGCTCAACCTCTCTCTCTCCACTGCAACCGTCCCGGACACCTTCAAGCATGCTGTGGTCACACCACTCCTCAAAAAACCATCTCTTGACCCAACCTGTCCCTCCAACTACCGCCCCATTTACCTCCTACCCTTCCTCTCCAAGATACTTGAACGCGCCGTTCACAGCCGCTGCATTGATTTTCTCTCCTCTCATGCCATCCTCGATCCGCTTCAATCCGGCTTTCGCCCCCTACACTCAACAGAAACGGCACTATCTAAAGTCTGCAATGACCTGTTCCTCGCCAAATCCAAAGGTCACTACTCCATCCTCATCCTCCTCGACCTAACCGCCGCTTTTCACACTGTCAATCACAACCTACTTCTTGACACACTGTCCTCCTTTGGGTTCCAGGGCTCTGTCCTCTCCTGGTTCTCCTCTTATCTCTCCCATCGTACCTTCAGAGTACACTCTCATGGTTCGTCCTCCTCCCCTATCCCGCTCTCTGTTGGAATTCCTCATTATTGTTTTCCCACCCAAACCCACTTCTCTTCTCCCTTCACTCTCTATCTCAGTTGATAACACCCTCATCATCCCCGTCTCATCTGCCCGCAACCTCAGTGTCATCTTCGACTCCTCCCTCTCCTTATCTGCGCATATCCAGCATATAGCCAAGACCTGTCGCTTCTTCCTCTACAACATTAGCAAAATTCGCCCCTTCCTCTCTGAGCACACCACCCGAACTCTCATCCATTCTCTCATTACCTCTCACCTTGACTACTGCAACCTACTCCTCACCAGCCTCCCACTTAGCCACCTATCCCCCCTTCAGTCCATCCAGAACTCTGCCGCACGTCTTATCTTCTGCCTTGACCGATATACTCATATCACCCCTCTCCTCAAGTCACTTCACTGGCTTCCGATCAGATACCGCATACAGTTCAAGCTTCTCCTACTAACCTACAAATGCACTCGATCTGCAACCCCTCCTTACCTCTCTACCCTCATCTCCCCTTACGTCCCTGCCCGTAACCTCCGCTCTCAAGACAAATCCCTCCTTTCAGTACCCTTCTCCACCAACGCCAACTCTAGGCTCCGCCCTGTTAGTCATAGGAGTCAGCTCTGTTGCTGCTGAGCACCCCCAGTATAGAGAAATCACCTTCATTGTGTCCAGGGGAAGGGGCATGTTGTTGTATTTTTAGCACCCTCAGTTCTGAAATGTTGGCATATGTTCATACCCATCTGAAGCTGAACAGTTCTTTGGGCCACTTTAAAGATGTGCCTAACTGAACAGAGAAGTATTTGTGTTTGGCCTCTGTAATTGCTTCTTTATAGGCTTTAGCTTAAACCCTACATGTTGCCTATCTTCCTCAGTTTTGATTTTCTCCATAATCTCACAAGTGTTATCACACAGTAGGAGATCTGAGTGAAAAACCAGGAGCTACAGAAATCCCTACCTACAAGTTTTAACACCTTAATTCTGGCAACGGCATCTAATATTTCATAAAAATTATTCAATTGCAGAACTAAATTATCCAATGAGAACACACTCAAAACAGATTTTTGTGTGTGTTCTCCTTGGATAATTTAGACAAACAACATTCATTTTTTTTTCAGTCTTGATAGGTGATTGCTCTAAATCTCCACATCTTCAATTTAATCAAATAATGATTCTTCCAGGAAACAGCAACAACCTTACTCAATTTCGTTCTAAGCTTTTTTTTCTCTGGAAAAAAAATTATCAAAAACACTAAATTGACTCTGTTGAGTGGCAATTTGGACATTTGAGTAAGCAATGGCCTGAAAAAAAAATTTTCCTCATCTTCCCCCTAAGAAGTACCTTGAGAAAAATTAAAATCTCCTATAAAAAATAACCCCCCCCCCCCCCAAATTGGAGACTTGCATGTAAGATAAATTCCAGTACAGACTGGAACTAAGTAGCTGGAAAGGAGCTGACCTATAAACAGGCATAAGTAAAACGCCTTAACAACTTGATATTAGCAGCAAGTCAATGATATGTCAGGTGTTTGGGGGGGGGGGGGGGGGGGGGGGGGAGATAGGCAATCACTTCAGAGACCCTGACCAAGTCCAAATCCTATACAGCATTAAAAAAGAGCAGGAAGTGGTCTGGGAAAAGGTTGTACTATCGGTAACTCCTGGGTCAGACCAATGCTCAGGTCACAAGTATCCAGTGTTGTTCAAAGTACTAGGTCAAAGTACTTAAGTCGGGCCTCGAAAAATTTTCTTAGGACCTAGGAGCCAGCTGAAAAATCTAGTAGCCAGATTTGGACCAACTGTAATGTACGTACTTATGCATACTTATGGATCATCCAAGGTGATAATACAACTAATTACAGCATCAGTTTAAACACAGAAAAACGAAAAATGGTATGAAACAATAGTAAGCATAATGCAAAAAAAAACATTTTCTCCCCCTTCTGATTTCCCCTATTATTGGCATATATATCACACTGAGTGGCAAATTTAAACTAGTGAGGTAATTACATTTTCCAATGATACAAAGTTATTCAAAGTTGTTAAATCCCAAGAGGATTGTGAATTGGAAGACTTACGAGACTGGGAATCCAAATGGCAGATGTTTAATGTGAGCAAGTGCAAAGTGATGCATGTGGGAAAGAGGAACCCGAATAATATCTACATGATGCAAGGTTCCACGTTAGAAGTCACCAACCAGGAAAAGGATCTAGGAGTCATCATTGACAATACGCTGAAACCCTCTGCTAAGTGTGCTGCGGCAGCAAAGAAAGCAAATAGAATGTTAGGTATTATTTTTATTTGTTGCATTTGTATCCCACATTTTCCCACCTATTTGCAGGCTCAATGTGGCTTACATAGTACCGTCAAGGCATTTGCCCAGTCGGTTGATAGCAAATATAAGGTTGTATAGTGATCGAATGAGGTATATGTGGAGGGTCGGAAGGGATGAAGATTGTGTGTTGTCCAGTACAATCATTAGACATGCTGTGTTTCTGGGTGAAGAGGTTTACGTAGGGTCACTGGGGTAGGCCTTTTTGAAGAGGTTGGTTTTTACTGATTTCCTGAAGTTCAGGTGGTCATGGATTGTTTTCACAGCTTTTGGGAAGCCATGCCATAGTTGTGTGCTTATGTAGAAGCCGGATGCGTAAGTTGTTTTGTATTTCAGTCCTTTGCAATTTGGGTAGGGTAGGTTTAGGTATAATCTTGATGATCCGACTGTTTCTTATTGGTAGATCTATAAGGTCTATCATGTATCCTGGGACTATGCCATATATAATTTTGTGGACTAAAGTGCAGATTTTGAAGACGATCCATTCTTTGATTGGGAGCCAATGCAGCTTTTCTCAAAAGGGTTTGGCACTTTTGAAGCGTGTTTTGCTGAATATCAACCTGGCTGCTGTATTTTGGGCGGTATGGAGTTTTTTTGTGAGTTGTTCTTTGCATCCCACGTAGATTCCGTTGCAATAATCTGCATAACTTAGGCCTATTGACTGTATTAGGTTTCGAAAGGTTTCCCTTGGGAAGAAAGGTTTTAATTGTTTGAGCTTCCACATTGAATAGAACATTTTCTTTATTACAGAGTTTACTTGGCTCTCAAGAGTAAGGTTGCGGTCAAGTGTGACGCTGAATATTTTCAAGATGTCTGAGGTAGGGAGGGTATGTCCTGGGGTATTTATGGTTGTGGGTTTGTACTTGTTATGTTGAGAGGAAAGGATGAGGCAGTGTGTTTTTTCACTGTTCAGTTTCAGTTGGAATGAGTTTGCCCAGGAGTCCATGATGTTCAGGCCATCGTTGATTATATTGGTTATTTCTGTCAAGTCATGTCTGAAGGGGATGTAGATTGTAACATCATCTGCGTAAATGAAGGGGTATTATTAGGAGAGGAATGGAAAATAAAAACGAGGATTTTATGCATGTTGTGACTGCAACTTGAATACTGTGTGCAATTCTGGTCACCGCATCTCAAAAAAGATATAGTGGAATAAGAAAAGGTACAGAGAAGGGCGACAAATGATAAAGGGGATGGAATGACTTTCCTATGAGGAAAGGCTGGAAATGGCTTGGGTTCTTCAGCTTGGAGAAAAGACAGCTGAGGGGAAATATGATAGAGGTATATAAAATACTGAGTGGAGTGGAACGGGTACACGTGAATCGCTTGTTTACTCTTTCCAAAATACTAGGACTAGGGGGCATGCAATGAAGCTACAAAGTAGTAAATTTAAAACAAATCGGAGAAAATATTTCTTCACTCAAAGTGTAACTAAACTCTGGAATTCATTGTCAGAGAATGTGGTAAAAGCGGTTAGCTTAGCGGGGTTTAAAAAAGGTTTGGATAGTTTCCTAAAAGAAAAAAAAAAGCAGATTGTGGAGTTCCACAAGGATCCCCATTATCACCAATTCTCTTCAACCTAATGATGACCCCCACTAGCCAATCCTTATCCAACCAAGGCCTTAACCCCTTCATCTATGCAGATGTCACAATATACATTCCTTACAAATCTAAGCTGTCAGAAATCACTAACAAAATCAAGATCAGCTTTAACATCATGGACTCTTGGGCAAATGCATTTCAACTAAAACTCAACAAAGAAAAAACACACTGTCTTATCCTCTCATCCCAACACAACGCGGACAACCCCACAATTATCAACACCCCAGATTACACCCTCCCTACCTCAGACAGCCTGAAAATCCTCGGCATTACATTGGACCGCAACCTAACACTAGAGAGCCAAGTGACATCCACAACAAAGAAAATGTTCCACTCAATGTGGAAACTCAAACACGTGAAACCATTCTTCCCAAGGGAAACATTTTGCAACCTGATACAATCAAAGGTACTAAGCCATTTAGACTACTGCAATGGAATTTATGCAGAATGCAAAGAACATTAAAGAAACTTCAGACCGCTCAAAACACGGCAGCTAGACTTATCTTTGGAAAAATGCGATTTGAAAGCGCAAAACCCCTATGTGAAAAACTACACTGGCTCCAAATCAAAGAATGCATTGCTTTCAAAATCCGCACCCTGGTTCACAAAATTATCTACGGTGAAGCCCTGGGATACATGACAGACCTGATCGACCTACCAACTAGAAACACATCTGAATCAACACGAACATACCTAAATCTACACTACCCAAGCTGCAAAGGACTCAAATACAAATCAACTTACGCATCCAGTTTCTCCTACATAAGTACACAACTGTGGAACACATTACCAAAAGCCTTGAAAACTACGTACGACCACCTAAACTTCCAGAAAAAACTAAAAACTAACCTGTTCAAAAAGGCATACCCTACCAATCCAATACAAATGCCTGATCTCTGCAACACAACAAAACTAAAGTACGTTATGGACATAACATAACTCTTCCGTTGTACAATTCCCTAATGTGGCTTTGCCACATGAACCTTATCTTACCACAATATCACTTTGTATTTGTTTACACCGGAGTCTGCAAACACCTCTCCGGTACTATGTAAGCCACATTGAGCCTACAAATAGGTGGGAAAATGTGGGATACAAATTAACAAATAAAAATAAAATAAATTTATCCCTGGACCTCCAACAAATATAAAACAAGGCAGCAAGAGCACTATAGAGGTATGAAGGCAAATCAAAAAATGAAAGCCTCAAGTCAGACCCTGCAGACAAAGCAATACTAGAGACATACGGACTGGAATGAAAAATATCAGAAATGTGTATTTCCCAGAACTATTCTAGGTTTTGCTGTTTTACTTGATTTACTGAGGCATCATCATTTACATCTTGCTTCTGTAAGCATCAGATCTAACTAAGTAAAAGTAGTAAAAACTGGGGACATTGTTACTTCAGTAAAAGTAAAAACTATTTCCTGTACTTCTTTACAAGTGACAAAAAGTTTACTTAAGTACAGTAACTTGGTACAATTACCCAACTAGTAGCTTTTACTTATTTACCTAATACTACTACTACTAATCATTTCTATATTTATTTATTGCATTTGTATCCCACATTTTCCCACCTATTTGCAGGTTCAGTGTTACCAATATCAGTCCTATTTTCTGTGTGTGACAGAACAGTGTGTTTTAAGCCTGTAAAATGTACTGGGGTATTTCCTGAAGTGTAGTTCTCTAATTTGGCCAACAGGTGGTGAATGTTTATGTTTTGAAGCTGCTGCAGAACCAAGGCTGTTTTCGTTGTTTAACCTTTTGGAAAGGAAGTCTGTAGTATTCTTTCAAACTTGTTGTTCTGGGCTCTGATTGGATCAGGAGCTCAATTTCATTTGGAGTGTACTGGCTTTTGCCCCAGTTTCAGCCAGGGGGAAGAGAAAGATCTCTTGTGAAGCCCTGTGATCAGTTATATTTGATAATCTGTGTGAGCAGCATATTTCCTGATCTTCTCAGGTACTTTTTAAAAAGTAAACAAATGTTTAGTGTTATAATTGATCCATATTTCAGTTATCTGCCATTGTTCTGCTGATTGCACTTTTTCTGTTTCACTGTTCAATATTTTTATGACAATAAACACTATTAGTTTGTTGCCTGTGCATATCTGGACTGATAAAGAATCCTGTTGGTTTGTGTGTTGGGTCTGTGAGTGCTTTCTGGGAACTGTGGCCTCTAGTAATCTAGAAATCATTGGGGATAATTTGAGAGCGGGAGACAGTTGGTAGGAGGAGGGTGCTAGTGTACAGCACAAGCGACAGATGCAGGCGGACCTGAGCTGTGCTGGGGATAGATCCTCTAAGTGGAAGCGGGGTAGCACCAGGCAGGTGGCTAGGCGTTTCGTGACACTTTGAGCACCACTGGCTTCTATGTAGCCTTCCTAAGTTCCTAAGAATGTACCTTCCTCTGCCAAGTTTTCTATGATTATATCAGGCTTGTATTACAAGCCACTACAAAGACAATATCTGAAGGCTCACCTGTGAAGACTGTTAAAAAAAACCCCCAAAAACCTGGTACTGTATTGTACTTGTCTCTTTGATCCTAAGAAGCAGCATGCAACTGGGAAAGAATACTCACATTATCAATGTCTGGCTTTGCAGACTGAGAACAAAGTAGATTTAGAGCCCATCTGCCAGTAGCTGGCTGGATTGATTATACAATTTGTTCTCAACAAAGTCTACATGCTGAAAACAGATGCTAACTAGCATCAATCAGCAAGTCTTACACTTCAGCAAAAGTCCTGTGGTAAGGCTGATTAAACCCATCACCACCTGCTCCAACTGAGATGCTAAATAATTCCATTTTACAAGAAGAGTATTGCCAGCACTGAGAGATCAAACCCAGGATTTGTTCATGCTCATCAAAAGCAAAAACATTCCAAATACATGGCATTATAGATACTAAGAAAAGTCAGTGTAAAAAAACAAAACTAACCAACCCTAGGATAAATTAAACAAATGTAAAATAAAAATACTTTTATACAGTAGGTCACTGAGGTGGGTTTGAGCTCTTTAAATTGCACCAATATCTGACACGGAGTCTCTTCTCTGCTGTTTGTTAATGGGGAAGACATTCCAAGCTGGATCAGGTCCAAACAAAAAGGTCCAGACATTGCTGGAGGGTTTTGGCATTCATCCCCTTCCAGGGCTGCTGCTACCACAGCCAGGGCCATAGAGGCATCAGTGGACCAAAATGTAATTGGGGCATCACTGAGCCTTGAAGGAAAAGCAGCCTCTCTTCTGATCTGGAAGAGATCAATGCTGCAAGGAGAAACTGGCACAGGAAGGTAGCCTGGTGTAGAGTCCTGGATTGGAAGGGTCTCCAGTGGTGGAGTTCTGTGCTCTGAGAACAGGAGACTACAGCAGGAACATTTGTAGGGGTGTTTTGGACAGAGGACAGTACTTCCATGATGGGGTTGCAAGTGTTAAGAAACCAAATTTTGTGACTTGAATCACTGTGGAAAGCAATCCAAGATTTGGACTCTTCATTACTATTGCCAGACAGGTTAAGAACAATTTGGGTAAAGGTTATGGGTAAGTTGACAAAAAGGCTTCATGAGCTCCTGCAAAACTTGAGAATGAGGGAAATACAATATGTTAATGCGGTCCAGATTAAGGATAGAGATTTATAACACTGAAGGAGGAGTAGAGGCAAAACCAAACGATGAACACACCAGAATTTTCCCAAGTCTTCCCTGGTAGCACTGCAAGATATGGGTGTGGATATATTGGGGATACTGGAAGCACTATCCCCTGCTTTAAAGGTGCAGTATTTGGCTGTACTTGGAGGAAGCCTTTCCCTGAGTCAACAGAAGGGATCCCAAGTTTAAAACCTAACTTAGTTTTTAGAGAACTCCCTGGAGATGATCACTAAGGACTGTTGCCTCTGTAGCCAACCCCTTGCCACTGGTGATCTACTGCCATTGCGGTACCAGCTTTAACTTAAGAGGCTGGGGAAAGGGGCTTGATCAATCCCACCATCTTCGGACCACCAGCCCACGGTTCTAAAGGTGTGAAGTGCCGAGTCCCTATCAGTAACTTTGAAGAATCTTGCCCTGGGCAGATAAAGCTAGTCCAAAAGGAAATGTCACACCATGGTCAGACCACTACAAGGCAAACACTTCCCTCCTCTGGAAAACAAAAGACAACAAAAACCAAGAAAAAAGAACCTATACTACAAGAGGCAAAATAGATCCTCTAACATTTTGGCAACAAATATATACCGACGAATGGACAGCAACTACAGACTCACCCCATTTTTTACAAGAATGGGACAACAGATGCAGAACAGTTCTAGACAAGATAGCACCGCTCCAAACCAGAACCTCACACAGAAAAAGCTCAATCCCATGGTTTAACGAAGAACTGAAAGAACTAAAAACACAGGTCAGAAGACTAGAAAGAGCATGGAGCAAAAAAAAAAGACGAACATACAAACAGTGGAAACAATTAAAAAAGAAAATACAAACACAACATCAGACAAACCAAAAGAACGTACTACAAAACTATAATAGGACTAAATTACAAGGACACACACAAACTCTTTTCACTTGTAAACAATCTAAACACCACACAGGTCACATCGAATAGCACAGACACCCCTTCGGCAACCAACCTAGCGAACTATTTCAATGAAAAAGTCATAAAGCTCTGACGCATGATACCAAGCAATACTATTGAGTACACAAGCATCCTTGAATGCTTAGACCCAAAAACGGAGGAATACCCAGCCGATCGATCATGGACCAATTTTGACTTGATTTCAGTAGAGGAACTCACACATTGGCTCAGAAAATATGCCAAATCTCAATGCAAACTCGACATTTGCCCTACCAGCCTAATAAGAGCCGCACCCATGCAATTCAAAAAAGAACTCACGAACCAAGTAAACCACAGACTCCTAAATGGTCTCTTCCCATCGGAAAAAGGAAATATCTTACTCACTCCGCTGCCAAAAGATGCTAAGAAAAGCACAATGGACCTAACCAACTACCGACCAGTTGCCTCAATCCCGCTCATAACAAAATTGATGGAAGGCATAGTGACGAAACAACTCACGGAATACCTGACCAAACACTCAATTCAACATGAGTCTCAATCAGGATTTCGATCAAATCATAGCACTGAAACTGTACTAGTGTCTGCAATGAACTCATTCAAGAAAACAATTGCAACCGGCAAGAACATACTCGTACTACAATTCGACATGTCTAGTGCTTTCGAAATGGTGGATCATGGAATATTACTACACCTATTAGAATACTTCGGAATCGGAGACCCAGTTCTCAAATGGTTCAAAGGATTCCTCACCACCAGATCCTACCAAGTAACAACAAACACTAATAGATCACCACCTTGGATACCGGAATGCGGAGTCCCTCAAGGATCCCCCCTTTCACCAACTATCTTCAACCTAATGATGATACCACTAGCCAAATTCCTAGCCAATCAAAACCTTAACCCCTACATATATGCTGATGATGTCACGATCCACATCCCGTTCAAAAGTGATCTAAACGAAATAACCAACGAGATCAACCAGAGCCTCCAAATCATGCACTCCTGGGCAGACTCATTCCAGTTAAAACTTAACGCAGAAAAAACTCAATGTCTAGCTCTCACTTACCAATATAATACAAACAACTACCCCAACATAACCACACCATACTGCACACTTCCCATTTAAGAAAATCTGAAAATTCTTGGAGTCACTATTGACCGAAACCTCACACTTGACACCCATGTGAAGAATACAACGAAAAAAATGTTCTACTCGATGTGGAAACTCAAAAGAATAAAACCTTTTTTCCCAAGAAACATCTTCTGCACCCTAGTACAGTCACTAGTGATAAGTCACCTGGAATACTGCAACGCTCTGTACGCAGGTTGTAAAGAACAGACCATTAAAAAACTCCAAACAGCCCAGAACACCGCAGCCCGACTCATTTTTGGAAAAACTAAATACGAAAGTGCGAAGCCCCTAAGAGAGAAACTGCACTGGCTCCCGCTCAAGGAACGAATTGAGTTCAAGATCTGCATGACCATACACAAAATCATTCACACCGACGACCCACTCTACATGTTAAACCTAGTGGACTTACCGCCCAGAAACGCCAAAAGATCAGCCCGCAAATTCCTCCATTTGAACTTCCCCAGCTGTAAAGGAATTAAATACTAACAGGCATATGCTACTACCTTTGCGTACAAAAGCACACAGATATGGAATGCACTACCCATGGCCCTGAAAACCATGGACAACTTAACCAGCTTTCGCAAATCTTTGAAGACATATCTCTTCAACAAAGCCTACAAAAGAAATCCTAATGAAACTAATCACTCCTAAACCACCCAAGTGCTTCAAAAACACCTCTCACACGACCTTACCTATCACTTTTCTATTTAAATCCTCATCTACCTTCAGCTTATTACCGAATGTATTTAAGATCATGTAATGACTATATCATAACACTCTATTTATTTTTTTTTATTTACGTCAATTTATATACCGTACCTTATTGCTACTGCAAGACAAAACGGTTTACAATTTATAAAATAAAAGAAGCAATACAATATGTACAGGTTGGACAAACATTAGAACTCCAGCCACATTGAGCCTGCAAAAAGGTAGGATAATGTGGGGTACAAATGCAATAAATAAATAAATAAATAAAAAATGTCCATCAATATTTTACATGCTTCTCCCAGAAATGTATGAGACTATTGCTCTCTCACAGGTGTCCCAGACAAATGTTTTGCAGCTACATGTTCTATTATCTCAAAAGTGTGATAGCAAACCACTACATCTTTTGGTGCATTCAGTCTTGGACTACCCAAAGCACAGTGTAAGTGTTACAGCTTAATTTTATGGACCCCCATATCTGGTTATTCAGATACAAATAAATGATGCTGATATTTTCTTCACCACTGCTTTATAGCTGGTGCATTTCGCTGTTTCCAGGATACCCCAGAAACAGATTGCATTGGTGACTCCTACTTTCAAAGTCTTTCAGCTTATCAAGAATTTCAGTATCATGAAATTCTCTAGTTTTACAATGCTGTCAAGGCCCACTATTTGCTCCTCTTGGCTCTCGGTATTTCCTCCACTCTCCTTCCAAGATCAACTATGTCTCCACGAAGGTTGGCACGGGCAGCAGTGAGGTCTGCCTCTCTCTCTTTAAACTAGCTGTGAATTTCTTCTTGCAAATCAATAGCTGCTGCCTCTGTGCCCAAAGGCATCGGATCAATTAGCTGAGGTAATCTGCTGGAAATCGAGGTGTTCGCCGACACCATGCTGCTTACAGCACAGCGTAATTGGTTGCTGGGAAAATGATTGTAGACCCAGCATGCTCTTATTCTCCTTAGAGGATCGCTAAAGACTTAACAGGACAGCAATGAGATGAACAGGTGCCTAAAAACACAGCACAGTGGAACAATGTTGGCATATTAAAGCTGAAGGATTAAGCCACTTCCTCTGTACAGACTTTTCTTTTTAGGGTACTGCATGTCAGTACTGTACTGTGTACATTCAAACTATTTCTGTTTTGTTTTGCATCGTTATCAGCAAAAGGTATTGACATGGCCAGAGTCTGCAGATGTCTTTCTATTCTGAACAAAAAAAGTCACTCATACAAGGACAGTTTCTTGGTCTGTGATCATATTACAGAGATGTTTGAATCAGTCACAACTCCATGCTATCACACTCATTTAATGTTATAGGTTTGTCACATTCCATAAAGATTATGCATATGAACAGAACCTAAAATTATGTTGTGAACAGAATTTGTTACTAAATGGAAGCACATTTTGAACAAATACTTGTTGATTTGATGATTTTGATTCCAGACAATTTGGTCTGTACTTGAGTTTTTATGAAGCTGGACAAGTGGTTAACCATTAAGGACCAGACTGAACTCATATTCAGAGCTGAGAGAATACCAATAGAATATTACTAAGTTCTATTGAGGACCTAAGCAAGTTAAATTTAAGAAACTTCAGAGGTATGAATTAAATATGTCAAAGGTTGTTTCTATCTTTCAATTAATCACCTGTACCTATTATTTGAGTCTCCAGTAGCACATACAACTCCACGGTCCATGTGCTTCTTTAGTGCCAGGTGGTGAAGCTAGATGTCTCCTTATTTTAAGTACATAAGTATTGCCATACTGGGACAGACCAAAGGCCCATCAAGCCCAGCATCCTGTTTCTAACAGTGGTCAAACCAGGTCACAAGTACCTGGCAAGATCCCAAAAAAGTACAATACGTTTTATGCTGCTTATTCTAGAAATAAGCAGTGGATTTTACCCAAGTCCATTTTAATAATGGTCTATGGACTTTTCCTTTAGGAAGCCATCCAAACCTTTTTAAAACCCCGCTAATTTCTTCAAAATCTTGATGGCCCTCTGACATCCTAGAGGGCTATATCACCCCAAATACAGCATATACAGTAAGTCTCATTGCCAGTCATTAACACATTTTACCTATAGTCCAAGAACTTCTTAAAGTCTCTATCTTCTCAGTTATTAGAAAAATGGATAACAAAAAATGAAAATAAAATTTTTTAAATAGACATCAAGGCGAAAATAATGAGTCCATGGCTGATAAAGCTGGTCAGATACTGCTGTAAAATAAACCTATTGGCAGATATACTGAAAAAGAAAAACTTGTAAACTTTACAACATTGAAAAAATGTTACTAAAATATAAAGGAAAGAATAAAATCTAAGATACTGCTGCATATACAAGTTAATACCAGAAAAGACACATTTGAAAGTACTTCAGGGAAGTTCAGAAATGTGACTACCACTTTAAACAACAGGAACATGAAGCAGACACACAGCTGTGGAACACATGCCCAGAAGGCTATAGCCCTGAAAAACATATTCTGCTCTGGCATCGATGGATAAAATTAGCCATCTCTGACTGATGTGAGTTAATCCAGATGAAAAGTTTTAACCACCTTGGAAAAACAGTGACTGAAATGTCCATTTTTCTTATATATGGGGAAAAACTTGCTTGGAAAATAACATTTGTAATTAAAGAAAGGATGGATGAAGGAAATTCTATTAGAAGCCAAGCAAAAAGGCCATTCTCCTGCTAAAGGTGTTACTTTCTCATTTATCTTACACATTGTAGATAAAGAAGATAATTACATCAGCAAAGGTATAGGAAGAGTAAGTATTTCCCTATGTCCTTTTATATAGTTTCTTACCCAAAAAGGGAGAGGGGGAGGGGGGGGGGGGGGGGAAGGAATCCAAAATCTTGTTTTTCTCCTGATTCATCAAGAGAGTGCATCCTATTTGAGCCAACAGGGCACACTACTGAGGACATCACCCTAAAAACAAAAATTGCAACTAAAAACTCCAAATAAAGTTTTTTTAAAAATCCTATAAAATGACATCAGAAACTAAACAAAATGAAAAATTGTGGCCTGCACTAGAGAATGACACAGGAACGGGTAATAGTGGTAAACCGCAGTAAAACCACAAGAATGGGAAAAATTTTCAAAGTTTTACAGCAGGTGCAAAAAGAGGTTATTTCCCCGCCCCACAGGAGTGGTAATAACCCCTACCCGCAGTACAACAGACACCTTTTTCCCATCCTCCCTCCCTTCCTTCGTTACAGGTCTGGTGGCGCTCGCTCCCCCCCCCCCCCCCCCCGGCAAGCTCTGGTGTCACTCTTCCACCTCTCTGCTGTGCTCCCGCTGCAGCCTTTCCATCTTCCGGGCTGTCGGCAGCGTTAGCAATGTAAGCACGCTGCCTTTGCGCAGCCCAGAAGCCTTATCACTATTGCGACTCCCTGTTTCCACATAGGCAAGTCACTCGCTGCAGATAGGAGGCTTCCCAGCACGCGAAGGCAGCATGCTTACATTGCTAACGCTGCCAGCAGTCCGGAAGTTGAAAAGGCTGCAAGAAAGCCTAGTGGAGAGGTGGAGGAATGACACTGGAGCTTGCAGGGGGGTGGAGGAAGAGTGCGACACAGGACCCAGCAGCGGGGAAGAGCGAGCAACACTGGACTTGTAGAGAGGGAGGGCGGGTGACACCGGACCTTGTGGGAACGGAGGGAGGGAGAGTGACACGGACCCTGTGGGTGGGAGGCAGGAAGATTGGGAGAGTGACATTGTACTTAGGAGGGGGAAAGCGACAAGACCTTGTGAGGGGTGGGGGGGGGGGGGGAAGCAAACCAGACTTTGGGGGGGGGGGGGGGGGTGGTATGAAGGGAAAGCAACACCAGACTTTGTGGAGGGGGAGAGGGAGGGAAAGCGACACCGGACCTTGAAGGGAAGGAGGGAGGGAGGGAGGGAGGGAGAATGTGACATGACCTTGCAAGGGGGGAAGAGAAAGGAAAGGCATGGGGTATAGGGCCTTAGAAGCAAGGGAATGAAAGAGAAAAGGATGGAGCTGGGGTCTGATAGAGTGGTAAGACCCATTGGAGGGTAAATGAGGGCTAATAGGATGGGAATGGGGGCTAAGGAAGTGGGTGAAAGATGGGGAAAGATAGGGGTTTAGGAGACTGGATATTAAGTGAGAGACAGAGGGAGCAATGGTAAAAGCTAGTAGGTAGATGAGAAAAACAGAGACTAAGGTGAGAGAAAGGGGGATAAACATGAAATGAAAGGTCACTGCCAGACAGATGTAGAGAAGGAAAGGAAGAAGCCAAGAGGAGAGAGAAGAAATACCAACGTGGAAAAGAATTTATAGAAGACTGACACGTGGAAAGTGGAAAAGAGACTGGGACCAGCCCAATTAGAAAAATAAAGTGCTCGAACAACAAAGGTAGAAAAGAAATATTTTTACTACTACTACTTATTTCTAAAGTGCTACTAGACGTACGCAGAATTGTACACTTGAACATGAAGAGACAGACCCTGCTCGACAGAGCATACAATCTAATATGGACAAACAGGACAAACAAGAGAAAAGGGAATATTAAAGTGAGGATGATAAAATAAGGGTTCTGAACAAGTGAATAAGGGTTAGGAGTTAATAGCAGCAACAAAAAGGTGGGCTTTTAGCTTAGATTTGAAGACGGCCAGAGATGGAGCTTGACGTTCCGGCTCAGGAAGTCTATTCCAGGCATACGGTGCAGCAAGATAAAAGGAAGAGAGTCTGGAGTTAGCGGTGGAGGAGAAGGGTGCAGATAAGAGGGATTTACCCAGTGAACGGAGTTCCCGGGGAGGAATGTATGGAGAGATGAGAGTGGAGAGGTACTGAGAAGCTGCAGAGTGAATGCACTTATAGGTCAATAAGAGGAGTTTGAACTGTATGCGGAAACGGATAGGAAGCCAGTGAAGTGACTTGAGAGGGCTAATATGAGCATAACAACACTGACAGAATATTAGTCGTGAAGCAGAATTTTGAACAGATTGAAGAGGAGAGATATGGCTGTGGGAGACCTGTGAGAAGCAAGTTGCAATAGTCTAAGCGAGAGGTGATAAGAGTGTGGATGAGGGTTCTGGTAGTGTGCTCAAAGGAAAGGGCGAATTTTGGTGATATTAGAGAGAAAGAAATGACAGGTTTTAGCAGTCTGCTGAATATGTACAGAGAAGGAGAGGGAGGAGTCGAAGATTACCCCAAGGTTACGAGCTGATGAGACAGGAAGGATGAGTGTGTTATCCACAGAAATAGAGAATGGGGGAAGAGGAGAGGTTGGTTTAGGGGGAAAGATAAGAAGCTCAGTCTTGGCCATGTTTAGTTTCAGATGGCGCTGAGACATCCAGGCAGCAATGTCAGACAGGCTGATACTTTGGCCTGGATTTCAGCTGAGATTTCTGGTGTGGAGAAGTAGATCTGGGAGTCATCAGCGTAAAGATGATACTGAAAACCATGGGATGAGATCAGAGTACCATGGGAAGAAGTACAGATGGAGAAAAGAAGAGGTACACCAACTGACAGTGGGATAGAAGTAGAGGAGGATCCACTAGAGTATACACTAAAGGTACGCTGGGAGACATAAGAAGAAAACCAGGAAAGAACAAAGCCCTGAAATCCAAGTGAGGACAGCGTATCAAGGAGTAGGCTGTGATCAACAGTGTCAAAAGCAGCAGATAGATCGAGAAGGATGAGGATCTGGCCAGGAACAGATCATTGGAGACTTTAGCAAGCACTGTTTCAGTTGAATGAAGGGGGCGAAAGCCAGATTGAAGTGGATAAAGAATAGCTTGAGATGAAAGAAAGTCAAGGCAACGGCGGTGAACAGCACACGTTCAAGTATCTTGGATAGGAAAGGGAGGAGGGAGATGGGGTGATAGTTGGAAGGACAGGTAGGGTCCAATGAAGGTTTTTTAAGGAGTGGTGTGTGACTATGGAATGTTTGAAGGCATCAGGAACAGTCGCAGTGAAAGATTGAGGATATGACAGATAAAAGGGATGACAGTAGGAGAGATACTGTTAAGTAGATGGGTGGGAATAGGATCAGAGGAACAGGTAGTTAGTTTCGAGGAGGAAATAAAATGTGTAGTTTCCTCTTCAGTGATTTCAGAAAAGGAAGAAAAGGAGGCAGGGGTTGGAGGGTTGAGAGAATGGACTAAGGGAAGGAGAGGTGGAGGTGACCTGGTTGAGAATTCAAGTTTAATCTTGTGAACCTTATCATGAAAGTGCTCAGAGTCTGGGGGGGAAGTGAAGGGGGAGTTGGAGGTGAAGGCACTTTGCGGAGAGAGTTCAGTGCGGCAAAGAGATGTCGAGGGTTTGAGCCAAGAGAATTTGTCAACTGGATGTAATAGTCCTGTTTGGCAAGTAAAAGAGCAGACTGGAAGGAGGTCAGCAAGAATTTGAAATGTTTGAAGTCAGCATGGGCACGGGATTTCAGCCAAAGGCGTTCAGCAGAGCGGGCACAGGAACGTAGGTAGCGGATTCTAGAGGTCAGCCAAGGGGAATGGGAGGAGCCAGAGTATCCAGAGCAGAGGAGAGAATAGTATTATAGGAAGAGACAGCCTCATTGACAGACTTGGATAACATAGTGGTAGAGAAGAAATCTGAAACACTGGAGGACAGAGTTGAAGGGTCAATAGCCTGAAGATTCCTAAATGTATTAAGACTGGACGGGACTGGGGAGTGTGAAAGTTATCAGATGATGGTCAGAGAGGGGAAGAGTGGAGGCACAGAAACTGGAGAGTGAGCAGTTTGAGAAGAGGATAAGATCAAGACAGTGGCCATTCTGGTGAGTGGGGGCACTGGAGCACAGTTGAAGATTGAAAGAGGATGTTAAAGCAAGAAACTGAGAAGCATAAGAGTCAGAGGGATCATTCGCATGAATGCTAAAATCCCCAAGAATGAGGGAAGGAGATGAAGGTTAAAGAAAGAAGGAAAGCCAAGCATCAAAGTCAGTGAGAAAGGAAGAAAGGGACTTATCAGGGGGTCGATAAATGACTGCTACTCGGAGAGGCAGAGGAGCAAATAGACGGATGGAGTGGACTTCGAAGGAAGAAAAACAGTGAGACTGAGGTGGAAGAAGAGGGTGAAAGTAGTAGCCCGACACCACCTCCGCGGCCAACCGGGCGAGGAGTATAGGAGAAAAGATAACCTCCATGGCATTTAGTGGTTAGTGCAGCGGACTTTGATCCTGGGGAACTGGGTTCGATTCCCACTTCAGCTCCTTGTGTCAGTGGGCAAGTCACTTAACCCTCCATTGCCCCAGGAACAAAATAAGTACCTGTATATATGAAAATCGCTTTGAATGTAGTTGCAAAGTACCACGGAAAGGTGGTACATCAAGTCCCATTTCCCTTTAATACTTAAGGACTGAGATGTGCCTGCTTTGTGAAATGTACGTCTTTTCTATTTTTGTAGAATGCAGGAGAAAATACACTTATGTTTCTCTTTTACCAGTGCTTACACTGCTTAAAGAGTCTGGGTTTCTTGAGGTAGATATCTATTTCAGTTTTCTGTGGTTCCCCGTTTTGTATAGTGAGAAAGGAATTAAATGTGCTTGGAGTTGTAGCATGATTAGAAAAATTAGTGTTTCATTATTGCTTGCCAGACCAGTCCAGTATTATTACATTTTAAGGGCATTTGTGTTAATTCATTTATGCAGTCCTTACAGACACATGATTTTGCTTTTTAAACCCAAAGGTAAATCTTAAGGGTGGTTAAACAGTAAGGCTTCTGTGGATAGAGACAGAGTTTGCGGGGACAGGGAAGAGTTTGCGGGGGTGGGGACAGGGAAGAGTTTGCGGGGACGGGACCAAACTTTGCCCCCGCGTCATTCTGTAGCCTGCACATCCGTACATTTTGGTGGCAGTAGGGTTTTATGGTTGATAGATTAGTATGCTCAATTTTCATAAGGTCAGTACACTTCAGTTAAAGCCTTTTTCAGAGAATATATGAGGTACTAATTCAAAAAAGGTGATTCCAGTAGAATGGGATATCAACACTATACAGGATAGATCAGACTGCAAGACAGTTATCAAAAAGAGCATCTAAATCATCTTAAAGAGCTATGTGTCTTAAAAATCTGAATGCTGCTGTACAAGCATAAAAAGGATTATAACTTCTGATACATGCATCCTATTCCAAATTAGCCATACGGTGCCTCTTTTATGAGGGGAAAAATGATGCAATATATTTAAATGTAATAATGCGATTGAAATCTTAGCAATATAATATTTCAATTCATAATCCCACTGAAATATAGTATTTGCATGTGACTTTAGACTACCAGTTGACAATAAGATCTCATATTAAGGGAGTAATTAAATCCTGTTTTCATAAACTGAACAATGGGAGTTCATTGGCTTTTTGCCTGCTACTGACTTTCAAACAGTGCTTTCATGTAACGTTCTCCTCTTCTTGATTACAGTAGCTTACTTACATGTAGTGTAGGGGTAACAACATCTATACTTTCCTGCAGCTGAAGTATGCATTTGTCAACTATGCCCCACACTATATACTGTATTATGAACCATCCTATCATGGATTCCTAAAGCACTGCACGATGGACTACTGTATGCTGTGCCAAGGACACGTTTATGAGAACACAATGAATAGGTCTTTGTTAATTTCTCTGTGTGAGCATGGGGCCTGAGACTTTCCATAAGCTATGTTTAGTCCCAAAAAGATCTTGAGTGCAACACTGTATATACATCAGCCCAGACTGGTTAGATACCAGATTCCATCCTGGCCTATATTACATCAGTCACCACTCAGCCATTGCTCAAAGTCTGTACAGGTGTACACCTACAGTGGTGGAAATAAGTATTTGATCCCTTGCTGATTTTGTAAGTTTGCCCACTGACAAAGACATGAGCAGCCCATAATTGAAGGGTAGGTTATTGGTAACAGTGAGAGATAGCACATCACAAATTAAATCCGGAAAATCACATTGTGGAAAGTATATGAATTTATTTGCATTCTGCAGAGGGAAATAAGTATTTAATCCCTCTGGCAAACAAGACCTAATACTTGGTGGCAAAACCCTTGTTGGCAAGCACAGCGGTCAGACGTCTTCTGTAGTTGATGATGAGGTTTGCACACATGTCAGGAGGAATTTTGGTCCACTCCTCTTTGCAGATCATCTCTAAATCATTAAGAGTTCTGGGCTGTCGCTTGGCAACTCGCAGCTTCAGCTCCCTCCATAAGTTTTCAATGGGATTAAGGTCTGGTGACTGGCTAGGCCACTCCATGACCCTAATGTGCTTCTTCCTGAGCCACTCCTTTGTTGCCTTGGCTGTATGTTTTGGGTCATTGTCGTGCTGGAAGACCCAGCCACGACCCATTTTTAAGGCCCTGGCGGAGGGAAGGAGGTTGTCACTCAGAATTGTACGGTACATGGCCCCATCCATTCTCCCATTGATGCGGTGAAGTAGTCCTGTGCCCTTAGCAGAGAAACACCCCCAAAACATAACATTTCCACCTCCATGCTTGACAGTGGGGACGGTGTTCTTTGGGTCATAGGCAGCATTTCTCTTCCTCCAAACACGGCGAGTTGAGTTCATGCCAAAGAGCTCAATTTTTGTCTCATCTGACCACAGCACCTTCTCCCAATCACTCTCGGCATCATCCAGGTGTTCACTGGCAAACTTCAGACGGGCCGTCACATGTGCCTTCCGGAGCAGGGGGACCTTGCGGGCACTGCAGGATTGCAATCCGTTATGTCGTAATGTGTTACCAATGGTTTTCGTGGTGACAGTGGTCCCAGCTGCCTTGAGATCATTGACAAGTTCCCCCCTTGTAGTTGTAGGCTGATTTCTAACCTTCCTCATGATCAAGGATACCCCACGAGGTGAGATTTTGCGTGGAGCCCCAGATCTTTGTCGATTGACAGTCATTTTGTACTTCTTCCATTTTCTTACTATGGCACCAACAGTTGTCTCCTTCTCGCCCAGCGTCTTACTGATGGTTTTGTAGCCCATTCCAGCCTTGTGCAGGTGTATGATCTTGTCCCTGACATCCTTAGACAGCTCCTTGCTCTTGGCCATTTTGTAGAGGTTAGAGTCTGACTGATTCACTGAGTCTGTGGACAGGTGTCTTTCATACAGGTGACCATTGCCGACAGCTGTCTGTCATGCAGGTAACGAGTTGATTTGGAGCATCTACCTGGTCTGTAGGGGCCAGATCTCTTACTGGTTGGTGGGGGATCAAATACTTATTTCCCTCTGCAGAATGCAAATAAATTCATATACTTTCCACAATGTGATTTTCCGGATTTAATTTGTGATGTGCTATCTCTCACTGTTACCAATAACCTACCCTTCAATTATGGGCTGCTCATGTCTTTGTCAGTGGGCAAACTTACAAAATCAGCAAGGGATCAAATACTTATTTCCACCACTGTATAGCTGACTGGTCCCAACAGTGCCATGTGACCAGCATGTGCATGTGCATGTGCATGTGGATGTGCATGTGACCAGCACATCCAATTAGTTTTCACTTCATAGGATGTGGTCCATATAACACTGATGCTTCAGTATCCAGGGACCTTTTTCCTACAGGGCTAACTCAGCACCTAACAAGGGGCCCAATGCTCAAAGCTTACCAGGCTTGTAACATTCATTTGACCATTTTTAGCCTGTTTTGCACGTATGTTATTGTGCACCTAATGTACAAAGGATTTTGGCACTGCTTTTACCTTTTGTGGAAGCAGCAACCGAAAATTCTATGCAAATGTATTAACCTGAGCTTCGTATTAAAATGAGCATTTTGTGTGATGCACAGACATTTCTGTGCAGTGCACAGAAGGAAGTGCCTACCTGTAATGTTCAAACATTTCTATTAGGTCCAAGGTGGTGTTGCATGTGAAAGGGCAGCTTTTCAGTGAAGCAGTCTGTTTGCATTTTTTAATAGTATCTGCACTTTTCATGTGCATGTATCATGTGTGTTTTCTGTCTGGAATAGTAGTGCAAAAAAGAAGTGTCATGGAACAATATAAAAAAATATGACACCAAAGGAAATTGACCATCCATGAACACATATGAAGTGTGTCTGACACTTGCAAAAAGTGGTTTGCATTACGGTAGGATCTCTCATAAGGGTCCCAGACTATAGCAGAGATTGCCAGGATTGGCTTGTCTGGCTTTAAAAACTTTGCTACAATAGAAACCCATTCTTAAACGTGTGTTTATCTTGTGCATTTCTTTTGCACTTGTACCTTGTGCACACATCCTGCTGCAACTGGACATGGATGGAAGTTTCTTCCTGCACTTTCTACAGGAGTATGAAGATGATGAGCTGAGGAGAGATGATGAGGAAAATGGAGGGAGGTATGGCAGACAATGATGAGGCTTCTGGATGCCCACCCTTGGCAGCATCTGTACGCTTGGAAGATATGGCGAACCAAAAAGTGGAGGTTGATTACCATTTGACCAGAACGGCTAAGTTGGAGCTATATGAGGACATCAGAGCTGATATCAATCCACCAACAGCTCAGTCTCATGCAGTACCATGGCGAGTGAAGCTCCTACAGCTCCTTGCCATGGGAACCTGCCAGCACATCTTAGGAGGTTTCCAGCGGTGTGGACCAGACATTTGACCCATGTACTGGGAGCCCTGAAAAAACATGCCCAGCAATATATCAAGTTCCTGGAGAAGGAAACCCAACTGTGGGAGTTAAAAACAGGGCTTTTTCAAAATTGCTGGTATGCCTAACTTCATGGGCACCATTGATTGCACACGTGTGCTATTAACCCACCACTGAACAGTGAAATGGCAATACCGCAACCACAAGCTTTGAACATCCAGGTTGTCTGTGACGCTAAGCTGAGGATCCTCGATGTCATATCCAAGTTCCCTGGGAGCTATCATGACTCATTCATCCTCACAAACTCTACTATTGGCTGAAAATTTACAGATGGTAAATTTGATCAAGGATGGCTACTGGGTGAGTGTTATTGTGAGGTACCACATGGGGGGATTCAGAGATCTTGGTTGGGGGGGGGGGGGGAGATGGAGACCCAAGAGGGAAGTGAGGGGGGGGGAGGGGGCAACGAGTGCACAGCTATCATATTGTAAAGTACCACTAGTAGGTTTGGAGGAGGTTTAACTTTTTTGTTTGGGGGGGGGGGGGGGGGGGGGGGGCGGAAGAAAGAGGTTGTACCACCTTTATAGAACTTGAGTAATTGATACACTACTCATGACTAATCAACAGTTGTGTTTTTATAGGGTATGGTGGATATGGATGCAAGCCGTGGTTGATGCCACCACTGCCAGCACCCCGCTTGGAAGCAGAGAAGAGCTAGGACGACGCTCACATCTCTAGAAGGTGTACCATCGAGCGTACTTTTGGGGTACGGAAGAGCCAGTTCCGCTGCTTGCATCGCTCTGAAGAATCCTTGCAATATTCCCCAGACAAAAGTGGTGGACACTGTGTTGGCCTGCTACATGCTCCATAATATAGCACTGAGGCATCAACTTGCCACTGCCATCGATCTGCCACCCGAGTTGGACATTTGCCCTCCAACTATAGATCAGATGTTGCCAGGAAGAGAGGCATGAATCTCCTCCCAGATCAGCAACAGTTCTTTTAGAAACTGATTTACTAAGGCTCGTTTCCTATTCTGTGTCTGTGAGCAAAGAAACTTCAGAAAATTGGTCGCAGAAGCCACCAATCTCCCTTCCCAAAGCATGCTTTCAGTAGTTTGACAGAACCGCCTTGATAAGTGAAGCACAGAGGCACAGATCCCCAGCAGCGCACACATGCTTCCTCTGTAAGGTATTAAAGTCAAACAAGTTCTTCATCCACAGAAGCCCCTACCCATAATACAAATTTTAAAAAAGAAATCAAGTTTAGCATTGAGTAATAACACTTCCTTTAAATACTGACAAAAGGAAAAGAAAGCAAATGCATATAAGGTAAATTCGAAGTCTGACTATTCCTGGATCTGTAATATAGGGGTAAAAACCACTGCCACAATATAACTAATGTATTACCGAGATGGACTATCCCATACCTGTGGTACAGCTTACATAGATCGCAGAATATAAAGTGCTCTGTAACCCAATACAGAAATTTTTTTGCTACAATTAAAACTTCCCTGTTCATGCCCTCTCTGAAGAAAGAACCTGTAACCCAGGGGAGTAGCTAGACTTCGGCGGGAGGGGGGGGCCAGAGCCCAAGGTGAGGGGGCACATTCCCCCCCCCCCCCGCGCCACCATTTTGACCCCCCCCATCTTTGACCCCTCCCCCGTCGCGTACCTGTGCTGGCGGGGGTCCCCAAACCCCGCCAGCCGAAGTTCTGTGTCTTCAATGAAGACTCTTCAGCCCGTCATATGTGCTACTTTATGTGTATACCTGACCTTGATTTGTATCTGCTATTTTCAGGGCACAGACCATAGAAGTCTGCCCAGAACTAGCCCCGCCTCCCACCACCGGTGCTGCCACTCACTCAATCTCCGCTAAGCTTCCAAGGATCCATTCCTTCTGAACAGAATTCCTTTATGTTTATACCACGTATTTTTGAATTCCGTTACAGTTTTCATCTCCACCACCTCCCATGGGAGGGCACTCCAAGTATCCACCACTCTCTCTGTGAAAAAATACTTCCTGACATTTTCCTTGAGTCTGCCCCCCTTCAATCTCATTTCATGTCCTCTAGTTCTACTGCCTTCCCATCTACGGAAAACGTTCATTTGCGGATTAATACTTTCAAATATTTGAACGTCTGTATCATATCACCCCTGTAACTCCTTTCTTCCAGGGTATACATGTTCAGGTCAGCAAGTCTCTCCTCATACGCCTTGTAACGCAAATCCCATACCATTTTTGTGAATTTTCTTTGCACTGCTTCAATTCTTTTTACATCCTTAGCAAGATATGGCCTCCAAAACTGAACACAATACTCCAGGTGGGGCCTCACCAACGACATGTACAGGGGCATCAACACCTCCTTTCTTCTGCTGGTCACTCCTCTCTCTATACAGCCTAGCAACCTTCTGGCTACGGCCACCGCCTTGTCACACTGTTTCGTCACCTTCAGATCCTCAGATACTATCACCCCAAGATCCCTCTCCCCGTCTGTACATATCAGACTCTCTCCGCCTAACACATACGTCTCCTGTGGATTTCTACTCCCTAAGTGCATCACTTTGCATTTCTTCGCATTGAATTTTAATTGCCAAACCTTAGACCATTCTTCTAGCTTCTGCAGATCCTTTTTCGTGTTTTCCACTCCCTCTGGGGTTATCCACTCTGTTACAAATCTTGGTATCATCCACAAAAAGGCAAACTTTACCTTCTAACCCTTCGGCAATGTCACTCACAAATATACGGAACAGAATCGGCCCCAGCACCGATCCCTGAGGCACTCCACTAGTCACCTTTCCCTCATTCGAGTGAATTCCATTAAACCACCACCCTCTGGCGTCTGTCCATCAACCAGTTCCTAATCCATTTCACCACACTGGGTCCTACCTTCAGCCTGTCAAGTTTATTCAAGAGCCTCCTGTGGGGAACTGTATCAAAAGCTTTGCTGAAATCTAAGTAGATTACGTCTATAGCACCCCCTTGATTCAATTCTCCGGTCACCCAGTCAAAGAGTTCAATGACATTCGTTTGGCACGATTTACCTTTGGTAAAACCATCTTGTCTCGTATCTTGCAACTTATTGGCTTCCAGGAAATTCACTATCCTTTCCTTCAGCATCGCTTCCATTACTTTTCCAATAACCGAAGTGAAGCTTACCGGCCTGTAGTCTCCAACTTCTTCCCTATCACCACTTTTGTGAAGTGGGACCACATCCGCTCTTCTCCAATCCCACGGAGCCTCTCCCATCTCCAAGGATTTATTAAACAAATCTTTAAGAGGACCCGCCAGGGGGTCACGTGATGCTTTAGGGCAAGGCGGACGTGGTGCCGAGTTCTCCCGGGCCCCGACTCGAAATTAAACTTCAAAAACCTGCAAATCGTGACGAAAACTTGCTGAACGACAGATACAGCGATAGCGCAACGCATGGAAAAATTTTTGAGTGCTCCAACAGCAATAATGGCGCCAAAAAGCACTAAAAAAGAAAAAGAGAAACCGAAGACGACTGGCGGAGCGGAAGAGAGCCCGCCACAATCTGAAGTCGCGGTATTCTCGGAAGAGCAGCTGCGCCAAATAGCAAGCACTGTGGGAACAGTGATCGAACCGATCCAGAAAAAATTTGATACGGTCTTTGCCCAGCTGACAACGCTGGAAGAACTTTTAACGGACACAGTGAGGAGGACTGGAGAGGTAGAACAGCGGATGGTGGCAATGGAGGAGGCACTTCCCCCTGCTATACAGCAGGTGAGGGTGCTGGAGACCAGAACTGGGTCACTGGCTGAAAAACTTGAACTGGAGAACAGATCTCGCCGGGCAAACTTAAGAATAATAGGCTTACCGGATTCTGTGGGAGCCTCAGTTTTGTCGTCGGTGTTGGAAAAATGGCTGTCGCAGGAGTTTGCATTGTCCGACCATGCGGGGCCTTTGTGTTTGGAGAGGGCCCACCGCATAGGCCGACAACAAGATGGCCGACGCAGCCCGCGAACTGTGATTCTTAAGGTTCACAATTACATCCATAAGGAAGAGATCTTAAGAGGATACAGACAAAAACGGAATGAGACAAAGTTTGATGGTCACCAAATCCTCATCTTCCAAGATTACTCTGCAGCCTTACAAGAGAAGAGGAAACTATATTCCCCGCACTGCAAGCGCTTGCATGAATTGGATATTCAGTTCATGCTGGCATACCCAGCGATTTTAAAAATCAAAGAACAAGGACAATGGAAAGTTCTAGGATCACCTGAGGAAGCAAAGAAATACGTACAACAGCAGGAACAGAGAGAAAGGGCAGCTGTGGGTAATGACTGAATGAGCTGCTGTATATATGAACATGCTTAGCTAAAACATTGTTGGTTGATAAGCAGGGTTGTTATGTTGTTAAAATTAGAACATAAGAGTCGGGGCCGGGAGGCTAGGAAACCCCTAAGACCCACAGTAAATGGGTAGTTGTCAGGAGGGATGGAGGGGTGAAGAAAAAGGGAACCTAATGAGAGGGGGGAGGGGGGAGGATGGGGAAGGAAGAAGGGAAGGGGAAGGGAGGGGGGATAGGGGCAAAGGAAAAGCACAAGATGATAATGAACCTAAGTACCATTATTACGGGTCCAAATGGCAACAATCTATGACATTAACGCTGTGGTGTGTAGTGGGGGATATACTCCCTTGGGGCAAGGCTGGGTGCCCTGGGGAGAAAGAACATAGAAATCATTTAGACTTCAGATGGTCAGGGAGTTGGCACGTCCCCTAGGAAAGTGCGGATAATCTCCTGGAATGTGGGAGGCATCACTTCCCCCATTAAGAGAACCAAAATACTGGCGGCCTTAAAACGTCATGGAGTGGGAATAGCATGCCTCCAGGAGACTAGGCTCTCCCAGGAGGAACATGAGAAATTAAAGAGACACTGGGTGGGTGAGGTGTTCTGCTCTCCAGCAACGGGGCGGAGAGGGGGGGTGGCCATCCTAATCCATAAAGCAGTACTATGTCAAGCACAAATGATGTTTAAAGACGGAGAGGGGAGAGTGGTAGGAATTAAATTGAACCTGCAGGGGAAGGAATTACATCTAGCCTCCATATATGGCCCGAACACATCCGCACATACTTTTTACCCTCAGCTGTTAGCGCGCTATCAGAAGCAGACAAAACTCCCCTTAATCCTAGCAGGTGATATGAACCAAGTGATGGATGAGGAACTAGACAGGTCAGGCGCTAGTCAGAGGCGAAAGGAGCCCGTCACTACAATGTTGGAAGCTTTCTGCCAGGAGCTGGGCCTAGTAGACACATGGAGGTTGTTGCACGGGGAGGAGAGAGATTACTCACATATTTCTAGAGCACATCGCACGCAGTCCAGAATAGATTATATATTCACATCTTCAGATCTCTTCCCCAGAGTAATCAGCGCCCAAATCGGCCCGGAAGAAATATCAGACCATTCCCTTACCTGGGTGGACTTAGAATCCATGCCATTTTTTCAGCAAAGGCCGGGATGGCGGTTTCCAGCTTATTTGTACACTTCCAAGGATTTTGCAAAATTCTTGCGGAAGAAGTGGGAGGAGTACACAGTACACAACCAGGCACATAGTGAGGACTCTATACTGTTTTGGTCGGCCGCCAAGGCAGTGTTAAGAGGCGAGATAATTGCTTATGTTAGTAAACGCAATCGGCAGATTACACAGGGTATAATAGGCCTAGAGAGGAAACTAAGGGAGGTAAAAAGAAATTATACCAAGAATCCCACGCAGACACAGCATGAGCTACTGGTGTCTACCAGGGCAGCATTAAACAGCTTAATACATGAAAGGACAGAGAGATCCCTATTGTACAGGAAATATAAACTACATAAATTCGGAGACAAGGCGGGAGAAATGATGGCTAGACTGGTGAAAGGGGCCCGGAAACCGTACTTCATCCCAGCTATACAAAAGACCACAGGTGGGGTAACAACTAACTTAGAAGAGATTGCACTCACATTCAGGAAACATTTTGCCACATTATATGAAAAGGGCTCAGAGGAGGTAGGTCTTCGGGAAGAGATACAGAGATACTTGCAAGCAAAAAGATTGGGGAAAATCCCTTTAGACCGGCTGACTCCCTTTAACAACACAGTAGAGACAAAAGAGCTGCAGAAGGCCATAGGGGCCTTAAAGCTACACTCGGCTCCGGGGCCAGACGGTCTGTCTGGAGAGTTTTACAAAATGATGAGCCCGCAGATAATAGGGCCATTAACTGAACATCTTAATGCCATAGTAGAGGCAGGTCAATTCCCAAGACATGCTAATTCGGCGACAATCAGCTTGATTCCAAAAAAAGGCAAAGACCCCTTGCAGCCTAATTCCTACAGGCCAATTTCTTTAATAAATGTAGAAGCCAAATTACTATCCCGGATTTTGGCAGACCGTCTGGCTCCCTTGATGCCTTTACTAATCCAGGAAGACCAAACGGGGTTTATCGGGGGCCGGCATTCAGTCTTAAATGTAAGGAAACTAATTATGGCCATGCTGTCTGGGGCTGCACCTGAGGTCCCCCGAATGATTGTGAGTCTAGATGCAGAGCGGGCATTTGATCAGGTGAATTGGTCTTTCATGTTAGAAATATTAAAGAACATAGGTTTGGAGGGATGGACTCTACAAGCGATAACAACTTTATACATGCAACCAAGAGCTGCAGTCAGAGTGAATGGGGTTCAAACAAGGGAGTTTGACATAGGCAGAGGCACAAGACAGGGCTGCCCCCTCTCTCCACTACTGTTTCTATTGACACTGGAACCCCTTTTGGCCGAGATCCGAACACAGCGGGATGTCAAAGGCATACAGGTATTTGGGAAAGAACACAAGGTACTTGCATACGCTGACGATGTCCTACTGCTGCTGGGTGACACCCAAGCTTCCTTAGAGAGCCTCTTAGGAGCTATCAGTGCATATGGCAAGTTGTCTGGGTATACAATTAACAAGACAAAGTCACTGGCGATACCCTTAGACGCTGCAGTTAGAGCTACATGGAGGGGTTCAATCTCACTACAATGGGAAGAGCACCAATTTAACTATCTGGGAATCACTATTCCAACTGACTTGGGGACCCTATACGATAGGAACGTACAACCCCTCATAGATACCACGAGATGCTTGCTGCAGCTTTGGAGTTCATGCCCACTTTCGCTTATGGGTCGGATAGGTCTTATAAACATGATAATAGTTCCAAAATGGCTTTACAAATTTCAGATGTTACCGATATATTTGAGGCGAAAGGAGGAGAGGATTCTAAACAGACTAGTACAGAAATTTCTCTGGAATAACAAAAAGCCTAGACTCCCCTTACATGAGATTCAGAAGCCGAGACCCCAGGGGGGGATGGGTCTGCTTAATATAAGACAATTAACAGTAGCCTGTGCTATGAGGCACATAAGGGATTGGCTATTGGAGAGCCAGGATTTTTCGGCTACTCCAACAGAGCTGGCCATGTCCCCCACCGCACACCTAGGCTGGGTACTTCACGCGCCCGGAAAGAGATTAAGTAGAGAACTAGTCGGGAACCCCTTGGTTGCCTCAGCGAGAGCAGCATGGCGATGGCTCTGCAGATGGCACCATTTCGATTGGAGGGCGACACCTTTTTTGCCATTGCTCCATAACCCGGATTTTCCGGAGGGCACATCGTCTGTGGCTTTTGGCCGCTGGCGGGCACTTGGAATAAAATATGTATATCAATTGGTGTCCGAGGAGGGTAAAGTCCGCACATTCACAGATTTGTGTCAGGAATTCAAATTACGGGAGATAGACCGCTTTCCTTACCTACAGGTGCAGCATTACATAATAGCACTGGGCTGGGCTAACTTAAGTGAAGATGTACAAGATATGTTGAGCACGGACATGACATTGGGGGCGCAAGAACCGGTGCCCCTCAAATATCATCATAGAGCTCTGCAAGATTCCACAGAAGACATAGATTTTAGAAGCAGAGCCCAGCGTTGGGCAGAAGAGTTACTGACTGAAGTTACTGGAGAGATATTGAGCAATTTTGTATCCTCTATGTGGAAAACCTCGATCTTTACTAAATACACAGAGATGCAATACAAGTTTGCTCTACGACTATACATATCGCCAGCACGAGCTTGCAGGGCTGGGTATAGTGACTCAGATGCGTGCCCTTGGTGCAAGCAAGCCCAAGCCACACTTGGCCATATGTTTTGGTCCTGCCCACACACGCTGCAACTGTGGACCCAAATTTTGGGCGAAGTCAAGAGATATTGGGGACGTACAATACAGAGACACCCAATGCTATTGTTTGGTGAATATAAATGTATTAAGCCAACACTGCCAAGATTCCTGTCCTTTCTGCGGAGAGCAATGGGAAAGAGTTGTTTTGCTGCACTGGCGGGATGTCAGGGCTCCTGCTGTACGAACCTGGAGAATACAAATGATAGAACTGCTAAAGATGGAGAGGTGCGGACTATCGGACTTGTCCTCAGGTGAAGGGCTGAGATTTCAGAGGACATGGGCGAATTTTTGGGACACACTGCAACCATTAGCGAGGAGTCGAATCTTAAACTGATTTAACAGAGTTCTTATCATAGTTATAATTGCTAATAGGATCATGTATGTTGGGGGAGGGAAGGGATGGGAGGGGGGGGGGGGACTGGAGATAGGGACGAGAGAGGGGGGGGGAGACTAGTGAGAGGGGATAAATAAAATCTAGAACATAATCCAATTTATGAATGTGATGAAGGCAATTGACATTCAGATTGTTACTTTGCAGTGTTATTTGTAAGTTACCTTTTCTGTCAATAAACAGATTTAAATATAAGAGGACCCGCCAGAACCCCTCTGAGCTCCCTCAATATCCTGCGGTGGATCCTGTCCGGTCCCATGGCATTGTCCACCTTTAGATTTTTAAGTTGTTGATACACACTCTCTTCTGTGTACTTTTGCCAGTCAATCGTGGTCCTTCTCCAGGATTTTCTTCAGTGAAAACAGAACAAAAGTATCTATTTAGCAAATTTGCTTTTTCTTCATCATTATCTACATAGCGGCTTGCAGCATCTTTCAGTCTCACAATTCCCTTTTTAGTCTTCCTCCTTTGACTAATATACCTGAAGAAATTTTTGTCACCCCTCCTTACATTTCTAGCCATTTGTTCTTCCGCTTTCGCCAGACATCTCTCTCTCTCTTGGCTTCTTTCAGTTTCATATGGTATTCCTCTCTGTGTTCCTCTTCTTGAGTTTTTCTGTATTTCATGAACGCCAACTCTTTAGCCTTTATTTTCTCAGCCACTTGCTTGGAGAACCATATCGGTTTCCTTTTTCTCTTGCTTTTATTTACTCTCCTTACATAAAGGTTTGTGGCCATATTTATAGCTTCTTTCAGCCTGGACCACTGTCCTTCCAGTTCTCGTACATCCTCCCTGCCCATCAGCTCCTTCCTCAGGTATTCCCCCATTTTACTAAAGTCAGCATGCTTGAAATCCAGGACTTTGAGTTTTGAGTGGCTGCCCTCCACTTCAGCTGTTATAGCAAACCAAACTGTTTGATGGTCACTGCGGTCCAGGTGGGCACCCACTCGGACATTTGACACACTATCCCCATTTGTGAGCACCAGATCCAGCGCTGCTCCCTCCCTCATGGGTTCCGTCATCATTTGTCTGAGCAGAGCACTTTGAAAAGCATCTACGATCTCTCTACTTCTTTCTGATTCCACAGGTGGAACCTCCCAATCTACATCTGGCAGATTGAAATCCCCCAGCAATAGCACCTCTCCTTTCCCAAGTTTTGAATATCTGTAATCAGATCTTTATCTAGTTCCTCCAATTGTGTCGGAGGTCTGTAGACAACACCTGTGTGGGCAGAGGTTCTATCATCTCTTTTTAAGGTGATCCATATCGCTTCTTCCTTTCCCCAGGTCCTTGTCATTTCAGTCGCTGAAATATCATTTCTCACATACAGAGCTACTCCTCCACCTTTACGACCATCTCTATCCTTCCTAAATAGATTATAGCCTGGTACGTTTGCAATGGGAACCATTGAGCCATGTCTCCGTGATTGCAACAACGTCTAAGTCTGCCTCTAACATCAGGGCTTGTAGGTCATGAACTTTATTGCTTAGACTGCGAGCATTTGTGGTCATCACTTTCCATCTACATTTCAGTGGAATTTTTATCTTCTGTTTAGTTTTTTGTTTAGTCTCACTTCCTGCTGTGTTGGTAAGAAGTGATTTGCTAAGATTATTGTTTTCATTGCTTTCTTTTTTACTGTCACATCTTGTCTTTAGCTTTAGCTGGGGGTGACCACTTGAAGTGAACTGCCTCCATATGCCACCCCCGCCTTCTAGTTTAAATGCCTAGAAATTTATTGTCTGAATTTCTCCCCAAGGATTTTTTTTCCTGCCACCCAGAACACAAATGCCAAATACATAATATCTGACCAAATTTGATAAACACAAATTAAACCAAAATCCCAAGAAGCCACACCAAGAAATAGAAAGATAGTTTATAGTTTATTCAAATTTACTATACCTCTCAAACTGAAATCAGAGCAATGCGGTTTACAAATTTAATGTACAGCAAGAAAGGAACTCCATAAATTATAGGACAGAAACACAAGCACTACCAAGGGATAACAATAAAGGCTTAGATACAACAGATGGTAAAGAGAAGGGCAGGAGAAATGGGTCCAATGGGTGTGTCATACGGTTCTAGAAGTCAATCAGGAGTACCAGGTTTTGAAGTCAGCCTTAAAATCTTTAAACAATGAGTTACCATGAAGAAAAATGAGTAGGTTGTCCCAGGTTGAGCCAGAAAATAAAAAGCCGTGCATCGGGTGGAATCGTAATGGGCTGCTTTTGGATTCAGCACTACAAGACGGTGGTCATTAAGGAACCGTAAGACTACTAGGACAGTAAGGTATAGTAAGACTAGAGAAGTAATCAGGGATCCCAGTCTAGAAAGCTTTAAAGGAGAGTAATGCAACTTTATAAACAAATTCTTTGTTCTACAGGCAACCAATGGTGGTTTTTAAGCAAATGAATTATGTGATCAGAACGGTGGGCACTGTAAAGTCTAGTAGCAGTATTCTAAATTGTTTGGAGCTTTTTCAAGGAATTATTGGGGACAAACCAGCGTAAACAATATTGCAATAATTAAGTCTGAATATAATGAATGCGAGTTATTAAAGCGTGGAAGTCAATATGACTGAAGAGATATCAAATACTCCACAACTGATGGAAGGCACAGAAGCATATCATTAAATTAGAAATTTGTGGAGAAAATGATAAAGCAGAATCCCAAATAATCTTAAGGTAGCAGAAGGCTGATACATCATCATAGAATCAAAAAGCTTCATTGTTAACACATGTTCTTTTAGCCAGCTGTCCACTTTGGTTAGATAAATAAGACGGATGTCATCATAAGTTGAAACTCCAGATGATTGAAAAAGGAATGTCAGGGGATTTAGAAATAAATTAAAAAAAGAGGGGAAAGAACGAACCTTAGGGATCACCACATGATAACTGATGCAGTTTTGAAACGGAGTGATTTTCCTCTCATATTTAAGTAAACCATGAAAGAACTGAACCAGTAATTCCACGGTCAGCAAGATGAGAAAGCAGCAGAGAATGGCTGATGAGGTCAAATGCAGCCGACAGGTCTAATGAAACTGCAAGACTATTTTATGTGAATCAAGGTGGGAGTGTAATTCGCTTAGAAGAGCTGTCATTTATTTATTGCATTTATACCCCACATTTTCCCACCTATTTTCAGGCTCATTGTGGCTTACATAGTACCGGTGGCATTCGCCAGGACCGGTTGAGAAGCAGGTACAATGTGATGTTGTGGTCGAGTAAGGTTCGTGTGTTTCAGGCACGATTGGGATCCAAGAGAGGAGGGGTTAGGTAATGTCCATAACGAGCTTTGGTTTTGCTGTGTTGCAGAGTTCAGGCATTTATGTTGGGTCGGTAGGGTATGTTTTTTTGAACAGGGTGGTTTTTAGTAATTTCCAGAAGTTTAGATGGTCGTAGGTTATTTTCACAGCTTTTGGGAGTGCGTTCCACATTTGTGTGCTTATGTAGGAGAAGCTGGATGCAAAATTGATTTGTATTTGAGACCTTTGCAATTTGGGTAGTGGAGGTTTAGATAGGTTCGTGATGATCCAGATGTGTCTAGTTGGTAGGTCTACGAGGTCTGTCATATATCCTGGGGCTCGTGATGATCCAAATGTGTTTCTAGTTGGTAGGTCTACGAGGTCTGTCATATATCCTGGGGCTTTGCTGTAGATAATTTTATGGACCAGGGTGCAAATTTTGAAGGCTATACGTTCTTTGATTGGGAGCCAATGCAGTTTTTCTCGGAGGGGTTTAGCGCTTTCGAACCGAATCTTTCCAAATATCAGCCTAGCTGCAGTGTTTTGAGTGGTCTGGAGTTTCTTTGTGAGTTGTTCTTTGCATCCCGCATAAATTCCATTGCAATAGTCTGCATGGCTTAATACCACTGATTGTATTAAGTTGCGGAATAATTCCCTCAGGAAGAATGGTTTCACGCGTTTAAGTTTCCACATTGAGTAGAACATTTTCTTTACTGTGGAGTTCACTTGGCTCTCAAGTGTAAGGTTCCGGTCGACTGTAACGCTGAGTATTTTCAGGCTGTCTAAGATAGGGAGGGTGTAGTCTGAGGCATTTAAAGTTGTGGGTTTGTTCTCAGTGCTAAAATGGGATCTAAAACCCAATTGTCTGGGATGCAAACAAACACCTTTTGAGAGAACAGAGTAAGCTGAGAAAAAACAACTTTTTCAAAGACTTTTGAAATGAAACAGAGATTGGATATTGGACGGTAATGACCGGGAACAGATGGGTCAAGATTTGGGGTTTTTTTCCAAATTGGGCAAACTAAAGCTAATTTCCAGGCTTCTGGAAAAGCATCACTTTCCAAACTGTGGTTAACAACAGTGCAAAATATAAGATCACAAATGCCAGGTATGGAGTTAGGTAAGCCTGCTGGAAGCTTAAGAAGGCACAGCCTGGGCTTTGGAGTCCCCTCCCAAATTTCTGCCCTGGACTCCAGCCATGACTAACACCACCAGCTCTGGCAGGATACACATTTCAAATCTCACATATTCTAATTACAAAATAGAAAATAAAATTCTTTTTTCTACCTTTTGTTTTCTGGTCATTTTTCAAAACATGTTGGTCCCATGCTCTGGTTTCTGTTTCCCTCTGACTTAACTCACTCACCAGGGTCTCCTACCCATTTGACATTTCTTCTATCTTCCATCTCTGTCTCTCTATGTTCAGCATTTCCCTTCTCTGTGTCCCCTATACTTCCCTGTCCAACATCTCCCCTGCGTCCATCTCCTCTCCTTGTCTCCAGCATTACTCTTGTGTCCTTATGCCTCCCCCAAGTCTAGTATCTGTGTTCCTATTCTCCTCCATGTCTGGCATCTTCCCTGTGTTCATATCCCCGCCCCCCCATGTCTGGCATTGCTCCTCTGTGCCAATATACCATCCGCATGCAGCATCTCCCCTTTATGCCCCTGTCCCTATGCTCCCTTCCATGCTCATCATCTCCCTTCAGCTTCTGTATACTTCCCTGTGTCCAGCATCTCCCCTCTTCCACCCCCACACCAATGTGTCACAGTATTTCCCTCTTCCTTTATTTCCTTGGCTCAGCATGTCTTCTCCCTTCCCATCCTGAAAACCTGACTGGCTGAGGTGTCTCCAGGATCAGATTTGGGAACCACTGCCTTATGCTATCAGTTTATCTTTTGGGAATACCTGATCTTATTTGTCCTTGCCATTTTCAGGATGTAGACCGTAAAAATCTGCCCAGCCATGGCTTTGCTTCCCAATTACTGGTGTTGCCATCTAATCACTGCTAAGCTTCTTTGGATCCATTCCTTCTAAACAGGATTCCTTTGTGTTAATCCCACATATTTTTTTTTAAGTCTGTTGCCTAGAATGCCCTTCCACGGGAGGTGGAGAAGATGAAAATGGTATCTTCCCCCCTTCTCTGTGGAAAATGTACTGTAATTCCTGACATTCAAGTCCCCTAGTTCTACCACCTTACTGTCTCTGGAAAAGATTGGTTTGTAGATTAATACCTTTCAAATATTTGAACATCTGAAACAATCACCCTTGTCTCTATTTTCCTCCAAGGTATACATTGTTCAGGTTATCAAGTCTCTCCTCATAAGTCTTGTTACATAAACCACATATTTTCATCACTTTTCTCTGAACCGCTTCAAGTCTTTTTATGTCCTTAGTAAGATGCAGCCTCCAAAACTGAACACAATACTCTTGTAGGAACTCAAAAACAACGTGTACAGGGGCATCAACACCTCCTTTCTTCTGCTGGTTATACACCTCTCTATGCAGCCCAGCATCCTTCTGATCGTGACCACTGCCTTCTCACATTATTTCATCATCTTCAGATCCTCAGACACCATCACTTCAAGGTCCCTCTCCTGAGCTGTACTTATCAAGCTCTCTCCTCCTATCTCATACGTGCCTTTGGATTTCTGTACCCCAAGTGCATCACTCTGCATTCCTTCACATTAAATAATAACTGCCGGACCTTTGACCATTTGTCTAGTTTTTGGAGATCTCTCTTCATAGATTCTACTCTCTCTGGGGTATTCACTCTTCTTTGTATCATCTGCAAAAAGGCAAACTTTTCCTTCTAACCCTTCAGCAATCTCTCTCACAAATATAAATAGTGAACATGAGCCTATTTCGGGCTAATGTGGGGTATAAAGGTTAAACAGAATCGGCCTCAGCACTGAAGGTACTCTACTACTCACCTTCCTTTCCTCAGAGCCAATTTCCATTTACCACCACCCTCTGGCGCCCGGTCAACCAGGGTCCAATCCAGTTCACCTCTTTGGGTCCTAAGTTCAGCCCTCTTAGTTTATTCATGAGTCTTCTGTGAGGGACTGTATCAAAGGCTTTGCTGAAATCCAAATAGATTTCATCTAGTTCATGTCCTTTATCCCGTTCTTTGGTCACCCAGTCAAAGAAGTCAATCAGATTTGTTTGGCAGGATTTTCCTTTGGTAAAGCCATGTTGCTTCAGATCCTGCAAACTAGCAAGTTAACTCTTCCTTCAGCAGTGGCTCCATTATTTTTCCTACCACCAAAGTAAGACTTACCACCCTGTACTTTCCCTCTTCTTCACTGTCCCCACTTTCGTGAAGAGGGATCACATCAGTTTGTCTCCAATTGCATGGAACCTCTCCTGTCTCTAAAGATCTATTAAATAAATCCATAAGAACTCTCATCAGGACTTCTGAGTTCCCTCAGTATCCCGGGATGTATCCCATCCAGCCACATAAATATGTCCATTTTCAGAGTTAAGCAATTTATAAACGATTTCTTCTGTGAACGGTGCAATATCCACTCCATTCCCAGATATACCCTCAGCAGCCGACCACGATGTTTTGAAGTGCCTCAATAATTCTAAATCCTGCTCTAAAAATCAGGTTTGAACTCCTGCACAATCACCAATTTCATTAACTGTAAAGTTTTGTACGCTTCTGATTATAAGCTCTTTACCTTCTCAGTCAGTGAAAATAGTTCATCACAAGCTGTTGTCTCCCTCTGTTGATAAACACTGAATAGGTCAATAAGTCTTTGTTTATCAGGAGAACACAGGTCATACATTCCACTATCAAATGGAAAAGGTGGTAGGGTTGCAGGGAAGAGAATGATTTTAATAGAAACCAAAGTAGCTCCTGTAAAAGCCTACACACAGTGACCTCTGGTACAGACAGTTGAACCCTGAAAGTTCAGTTACCTGCTAAGGCTGGTAAGGCTTTATTCCATTCCCATGGCTGGTCATATTCGTCTGCAGGCCTATCATCATCCTGTGGTAATTTGCTCTCTCGTAAGCTCTGGCTGACCAAACTTTCTGAGTCAGGGTCCACACTATTACTTGTTGGCTCATAAGGTGTATCATACAGCTGAATCTCCTGACGAGGCTTCACATGTTCTTGCCACTGAATATCTGTTTGCAACAACAACAAAAAAAAACTATGAACTTAAATTATCCACTGGACAAATTTTCCACTGATGAAAAATAGAAACATTATCATTTACTTACACCTTTCCACTTTTCCAGGCCTATGATTCTTTTATATAATCAAAGTTTTTCTCTGGGGCACTGATTCCTTATGCGTTAGTAATAAACTGCCATCCTAAGTTGTGGTATGTGGCATATGAGCTCAGTCACTCAAATTTACAGCAAACACTCGCCACAGTACTTGCATCATGCCCAGGAGAGCTTCCTTCTGGAGTTCATCAGATGTATTATAGGAAACTTATCAAGGCATGCTTCAAAATTCCTTTTAATCAAGCCTCTGGTACCCAATACAATAAGGACTATTTCTGTACCTTTCTGCCACATTTTCTTGGTCTCTAACTGCAGTTTCAGATCTTCTTCCTCACCACTCAATTTACATAATAATCACTTGGCACTAACACCTCTATAATCAATGCTGTTCTCATGTTTTAAGTGTGTGTGTGTGTGTGTGTGTGTGTATGGGGGGGGGGGGGGGGGGGTTATCAATGTGGGCTACTATTTACCACAGGCTCTCACTGCATAAAATGGGTCCCTACGTTAAAATAACCCATCTTAATTGTAGCCCATGTTGATAAATCTTACCATCCCCATAATCTTCTACCACGATGTCAAGTATTCTTCCATCAAGCTTTTTGTTAGATACACTTAGAACGTACCTTGTGATCATAACCTCCTCAAACTCTATAATTCTCATAATTTGATCCCAATGCTTTTCCAATACGGCAATGTTGTAATGCTTACGTTTTCAATGAATGAGACATGCATTCTTATTGGGCCTTTCTATATGTAAATCTTCTCAACTGAGAACTCTGCAGCCAGCTATGAGATGCATAATTGTTTCCAAATCTTCCTTACAGAAACTACATATACCAGTTTTCCCTAAGCTTGCTGTGAACTATATCATTCATAATCCATGGTCCTGGGCTGCAACTATAACTTTCCCATCCTATGTTTCAGGTCACCTCTCAGTAACCATGCATATATCTGGGTTTCATCAATGTATGTTACCTGGAGTAAGACTTTGTATTTCCCACTCTGTCTGTGCATTTACCACTTGTTGTTTGCCGACCTGGTCAGGAACAGCTTTGTGAGAGTTTTGGAAATAATGTGCACTAGAGTGATCTCTTCTTCACCTTCCCCACGGTGAATGAGCAATTTTGGGAGACCAATAAAATATATAAAATGTTGATATGGAGAGCTCGTGTTGTCTTATGCAGATGATATTTTCTTTCTATCTCCGTTGATCGGACTAAGGATTCTATTTTCTCTGGGATTAATGACTGCATAAACTGGGTAAAAGATTGGTCATCTAGGTTCAAACTTAAAGCTGACAAAACTAAGCTATTACGGTTTTTCTTAGATTTGGATAAGACCCCCCCAGATTATTTTGAGCAATGATGAGTTCTGGTTAAGTGTTGTGAAAACTTCTAGATATAGATTACTGGTTTGATAAGAAAAACTTAATTTAAATTGAAACAATTAAGAATGTTAAGATCTTATTTCTTACAAGACCATTTTAGAATTATTTGACTGAATTATCTTTATTAGATTATGGTAATTCATTATATTTGGATTTGTCTTCCCGGCAACTTTCACGAATTCAGATGATCCAAATTCAGCAGCTAAATTAATATTTTGAAAGACTTGAATGGATCATGTGACTCAATTATTAAGTACTTTACACTAGCTGCCCGCTCATTTTCAATCAGTAAGTTTGCTAAAGTCTAAGACTAGATATACGACTTGCAATTATTTGCTGTTAGCATTTCCATCTACAAAAGATATTTGGTTTAAAGCTGCTTTTTTGCAGCTGTCCATCATTGGAATAATTCTTTCCTCAAAGGTATATACTATAGCTATTTCAAAAAGCTTTGAAGACTTGTTTTCTAGATTGAGTGAGAATTTTTATATATATATATATGCTTACTGTTTAAGATATGAAACTATTGGTTGATTGTATCAGTCTTTCTATGACTGTAACTCACCTTGAACCTTAAGACAGTTGGCGAATAATAAGTCCTTGATAGTAATAGCATAAGTTGTTACTGAGCAAACCAAGCCCTTGGGTGTGAAGTCCATCCACATGAGTTCTCCATCCCAGGTTGTATGCATCTATTAACACCTTCTGATGAGGTGGAATTTGGAATGGTAGTCCTACAGTCAAATTCATCCTAATTGTCCATCAGAGAAGGGCATGTGTCAACCCTGGAGGAATCTGCATTACATCCACCTGAGACCACTGGGAAACTACGGTCCACTGGGCCTCTCTCAAATGGAGATGTGCCAAGGGAGTGACATGTACTCTGTGACCTGCTTGCTGCTTCGGACCTGTGAGGAGAGTTGTCAAGATCTCTGCTCTCACTTGTGGAACAAAAGCCCGAGCCTGCAATGTATCGAGCAGGGCTCCTGTGTATTCCAAAGGCTGAACTGGGAGAAGGTGGGACTTGGGGCAATTTATGACAAACCCTAGTAACTCCAACACCCAAATAGTTAGGCGCACTGACTCTGGTCACTCCCTCCTGCAATGTGCTCTTGACCATCCAATCGTCAAGCTAGGGAAAGGGAAACACATACTCCCAGTCTGCGCAAATACACTGCAACTACCGCTAGGCACTATGTGAATACCATGGGAGCTGATGCGAGGCTAAATACGATACTAGCAGCAGTGTTTCCTTATTTGGAATCAGGGATACTCCCTGTGACTGGAAAGTACTGAAATGTGGGTATCGGCATCTTTTCAGCCAGAGAGCACAGCCAATCTTTTTCCTGAATCATGGGGAGAAGGGTGCCTAAGGAAATCATCCTGAACTTTTCTTCGACCACGAATTTGTTCAGGGAGCTTAGGTCTAGGATGGGATGAAATCCTCCTTGGGCACAAAGAAGTACCTGGAATAGAATCCCTTCCCTTCTTCTCCTGTGGCAAAGGTTCAACTGCAGTGGCCTGTAGGACAGCCGAGATTTCCTCTACAAGTACCTGCTTGTGCCAAGAGCTCATGAATGATACTCTGTGGACAATTTGGTGGTCTTTGATGCCAATGCAGGGCGCAACCAAGAAGGACTATTTGAAGAACCTACCGGTCAGAGGTTACAAAAGGCCACCTGTGTTATAAAAAAATTAATCCCCCCCCCCCCCCTACTTGCAGGTTGTTTGGGATAGTTACTTTGAGTGCAACTATGCTCTCCAAGAGCCAATCAACAGCTCATCCCTCGTTTCAACTGAGGAGCCAGCTGGGACTTCCGAGGCAGGGAACACTGGGCAGAGTGAAAGTGGAAACCTAAACCTTTGAGAGTGGTAGGGTCACTGCCTAGGCCCACTCGAAAACCTCCTAGACAAAGAGTCTGCAGTTGGAGGTTGCCGAGAAAGGGTCTGGATGGTATCAGTATGTTTTTTTTTTTCATGAGGTCAGCAATCTCCTCCACTATGCCCCCAAAGACTGTCTCCTTGGCACAGGATGTCTGCCAACCTCTCCTGAACCACTGATTCTAGGTCAGAGACACGTAACCATGAAAGTCTGTGCATCCCCACAACCATGGTGGAGAGTCTGGATGTAATTTCAAAAGAATCGCAAGCGCCCCAGTCAGATACTTCCTGCACTCCAGTTGCTTACTGGCCAATTGGCAAAGCTCTGTGGCATGCGTCCTAGAGCTCCTAGCTCACTTGAGGGCAGATCCGACAACCAGAGTGGTGAGGCAATTGTGACCTCCCAAATCCAGGAGCCTTCTGCATACAATATTGTGTATCCACCTTCTTAAGTGCGACTTGCACTGAGAGGGGAGATTCTCATTTCTTCATCAGTGTATCTTTAAGGATTGAATGCAATAATACTGTGACCCCCTTCCTTAGGAAGCGACTCATAGTCCAATACAGATCTCTGCCCTGGGCTCCTCCTCAGTCTTCAACTTAAATGGGTTTGCTGAAGAAATCTCCTTGACAAAACCAGTGAAGAGAGAATCTCAGGTGGAGATTTACGTCTCTTTTTTTTTTTTTTTTTGGGGGGGGGGGGGGGGATTAGAAGGTACCCCATAAGATTCCTCTTCTGAGAAAGGGAAAATGAATGGGACTGGATATACCGCCTTTCTGTGGTTTTAGCAACTACATTCAAAGTGGTGTACGTAATATATACAGGTGCTTATTTGTGCCTGGGCCAATGGAGGGTTAAGTGACTTGCCCAGAGTCACAAGGAGCTGTAATGGGAATCGAACCCTGTTCTACTACTACTACTATAAATCATTTCTATAGCGCTACCAGTTGTACGCAGCGCTTCACAACTGAACATGAAGAAAAGACAGTCCCTGCTCAAAAAGAGCTTACAATCTAAATCAGGACAGACAGACAGGACAAATAAGGGATAAGGGTAGGACAGACAGATAGGACACATAGGGAAAAGGGACTAGCACAGCAACCATCCTTTCAGACCTAATGGTAAATTTCTCACGTTGTGCTTTCTCTAAGACCAAAGTCTGCTGCACTAACCACTAGACTACTTGTCCACTCCGGAGGGTCCTCTTCCAAGTCTCATGAGCGGTCTCAGTCAGATTCCTCACTGTACTCAGACCAGAGTCTGTGCCTGCCCCAGCTCAGTGGAACACACATCCACGACCCCTAGGGCCGAGGTACAGCCAAACCCTCATACTCTGGGGACGCTTCCTCCCCCAGCACTGAGAGCAGTACTACATGAGTTTTAAGTCAATCTCGACCCCTTTGAGGAGCACAGGATCTTTCTATAGGCATTAATAGAGCCTCAAGAGAAATCTGAGGCCGATCCACAGTTGGCACAAGTGCCCTCAATGCCTGAGCAGATTGCAACTGAACTATCTGTGCCAGCTCCTCCCTGAGAATGGCTTGGAATTACTCAATGAAGGAAAGGATCTGCAAAGGAGGGAGAGCCAAGAGACAGGCAGCCTGAGGTGGTGTCTGTGCCGAACCAGAAACAGGAACCTGGCTGTTTGGAGACTTACGCACCAGCACCTTTACCAGAGGGGGAGTGTTCCCCCTGGTGCCAGTGCTTCTCGGGTACCTTGAGGCTGATTCCCCGGAGCTCCCAGTACTGTGCTTCGAAGAGGACCAATGTTTGTTTTTTGAGCTTCCCCGATGCTTAGCACTACAGCCCTTTAGTGCCGATGAGGACAATGATGAACCTGTACAAGCCCTCAGTGTCAGGTCCGATGTTGACTGGTCCTGGGGCCTACTTCCAGCACCTGATGTTGATAGAGGTGGAGACCTCCTCGATGCCAGTGTACTCCCAGTGGAAGTCAAAAGTCTTAGCAGCCATTAAGGCTGATGCTTCCAGTGCCAATGGATTGGCATTTGAGAAGAAAAAAAAAGCCTGTCCTGTTGGATCTGCCACACTATGTCTCCTACTGCAATTGCAAACAGAGAGACCAAGAGTTAGGCTCATAGGCCCAAGGCACCTGATGTACCAAGAGTGTGGACCAGTCATGAAAAAAAAATCATACCTCCCTCATACTGGTAGGCTATCTGGCATGGTTATTTCATTTAATACAATTTATATTCCACCCTTACCGAGGGCAGATTACAAACATACAAAATCATAAACCAAACTCAGTTAACACAACAGTGTAATCAACTATAATTTAATGGCCAACTAGTCCATCAGTAAACACATTCAAATTCAATCATCATTCATTCAATCAATCAATCACCACAGAGAGCAGTCAGTCTGTTTCCAGAAGCACTAGGGAACATAAGAACATAAAAATAGCTATACTGGGTCAAACTAATGGTCCATCCAGCCCAGTATCCTGTTTCCAACAGTGGCAATACAAGTCACAAGTACCAGGCAGAAACCAAAATAGTAGCAACATTCCATGCTACTAATCCCAGGCCAAGAAGTGGCTTCCCTGTGTCTATTTCAATAGCAAACAATAGACATTTCCTCCAGCAATTTGTCCAAACCTTTTTTTAAAATCCAGATACACTAACCACATCCTTTGGCAATGAGTTCCAGAGCATAACTATTCATTGAGTGAGAAAATTCCACCTTTTCCACAAGTGCATTCTCATTGAGATGGTAATGTATGCAGGAGGTAGCACAGCATTCTGAAACACCTTCCTCCTACAAGACTCCAAAGTTCTAGTATCCCTCTACAGGGGCACCGAGTCTTGGAAAGTTTGGGTCATTTGAGCACAGATTTGACAACCATGGAGTGCTATGGAAGCTGCAGCTTCTCAAATCCAGGCGGGGGAGCGGTCCTCCTGGCATCGACCCTTCTTGAATGCCGAATCCCGCACCAAGCGTCGATGGAGATCGGTGATCGTGCTTCTTGGCCTTCCGTCCAATGCACATCACCCATGCTCCTTGATGCCAACGAGGATGTCGTCAAATCCTCACGTCGCCTTGAGGTCAGGTCTGACGATGGATGGTCCCATGGGGCCTGCATAGCAGGAGGCCAAGAGACAGGATGAGACTCACTCAACGCCTCACTGCTCTCAGTGTCTTGGGGTCTCTAAGCAGCCATTCCAACCGTGACTCCTGGTGCAACAGTTGAAGTCAACGCCGACACATCTGACCTCGATGCTGATGCAGATGTCGAAGAACCAGACCGAGCTCCGAAGATTTTCTCGCATTGAGTCTCCTGGGAAACCTGGATCCCTTTCTTCATATGAAAACAAAGGACACAGTAGGCAGGGCTATGGTCAGGCCCAAGTCACTGAAGACACCACGAATGGGTGTCCTTTCCCAAGATGGTCCGGTTGCACTGGGTACAACACTTGAAGCCACAGAATCTTCATGGGCATGGAAGGAAAAATCGCTTTGGCCAAATTAAAAGTCAAGATGGTGCCTGAACAAAGGGGAAAGACACAAAAGAAGAGACCTGACCGAGCAGACCTAAAAACTGCAAACGTCGAAAAAGGAAAGGAAACTTTGCCTCAGGGCAAAGCTAAGAAACTAAGGGATTTTTTTATTTTAGTTTTTTTTTTTTAAGAGGAAACAAAATAAAACAAAAAAAGAAAGGAAGCAGGTAGAAAAAAAAAAAAACACCAAAAAGACACTCAATCGCTCTAACCAGGCGTGTGAGGAGCAGGTAGAAACGCAGCCACTTCTCACGCAGAAAAAACAAAACTGATCCGGCGTGCTCGTACTTCAGACGGGAAGGCACTCGTGCATGCACGCTGGAGCGCTGCTTGCGCTCCAAAAAGCTCTCTATTTTTCTATGGAATATTTGCCGAACCGAGCAGCATGGGATGGCGTCTACCCACCTGTGAGAAGAAGCAAGCCTGCTTGTCCTTGGAGAATTGTGTATGTCTATATTTGCAAGAATAGAAGGGTTGCGCCTCCAAATAAAGCTATCTCACTATGAGTCTACGAGTCTACAAGGAATCATGCCTTCTTCTGGCTCGCCCTCTACTCTCTGGAACTGTCTTATAGAGCATTGCTAATTGTAAAGAAAACCATTGCTGGGTATTGGGTAAAGAAGGGACACATACAATTATGGGAGTATAGTATAAAAGATATGGCTTGTCATATTTTTTGAAGGATGAATAGGAAAGAACTGTAGTACATTAGTTCTCAAAAAGTCATTTGTTATCAACCTACAAAAATGCCATTTTTTCTAAAACCAATGAAATTACAAATGTGTTGCTACTAATGGAGCCCTAAATATGGCAAGACTGCCATTACCCTATGCTACACGAAAAATGGTAGCACCTACAGAGTTACTATAGTTACCCGATTAAAGCTTGTAGTTTTCTGAAGCAGTTAATCTGTACTCTGTGGTGACAAATTTGAACTATGCATGCCTTTACAAGAGACTCAATAAGTGCCTGTAAATTCCTGGCATGTTTTGCTCACAGCTCATTTTAACAGGATGATGATACAACTATTATGCTCGCAGTCATGCAGGCCACCGGAAATTCTCTACATATTTTATTGATTTTTGTTCACTCAAGGTACACATACTAAATACCACACAGCTCAAAAAGAGGAAGATGTTTATTACAGCTATCCCAAATAAAGTAGCATTTCTTTTTAGGAAATTTTTCTAATTCCACTAAACATTTCAGTGTTTCACAGATATATAAATTAAGGTCTACAGAGCTAGGACTATTTTAGTTTAAAATATTTGCAAACTGCCTCTGTGTAAAGAACCAATATATAATCAATTAAAAACCATACTGCAATACATGAAACATACCTTTTTCATTTTCTCTTACGAATTTTGGCGATTATAACAAGATCAAAAACAAGAAAAATATTTTGAAATAGTGACTTATTTTTGTGGGTAAACACAGTTTATTTTGGTGGACTCGAGACAGGACTAACCTATATATATATTTTTTTTTTAGAGTAAATTAGGATGCTAGAACAAGAATTTGTGAACTATGTAAAGGGGACATTACTTCCAAAACTAGATAAGGCTAAATAAAAACATTTAATTACATTTTTATCTCCTCTCTTCTTCCACCCTCTTCCCTCCCACTTTCCCATTTTCCTCAACTCTTCACTTCCATATCATCACCCCTCCCCCATATCACTTTTGCCCTCAGTGTCTTACCCCTCTTTTACTTTTTCCTTCCATCCCTGTATCTTTTCTCTCTCCCTCTTCTCTTTTCCTCTCTCAGGATACAGTTCCCTGTGCCTCCCTCCTCAACAGCTGCTCAAGGGGCAACTTTGGCATTCTTAGCAGTAACCTGAATACAAATACTGGACTGACTTGGGACTAGAGAATGACACTGGGAAAAAATTTGTCCCTGTGCCCGCCCCATCTCCATGGGTTGTCTCCATCCCCACCCCGCAGGCTCCGTCTCCGCCCCCGCGGGCTTTGTTCTCATCTGCAGAAGCCTCGAACACTTTTGATTTTAAATTTAAATCTTTTTATTAAAGTATAAAAAGGAATATGCTGTGCAACTGTTGTGTATAAATTACAAACAGAAAATAATAACAACAATGAGCAACTACAATAAACCCTCCCACCACTACCACCCTCTAGCCTTCCAACCTCAACAGCCGACTTCTAGTACTCCAAGGAATCCTAATCCATTTCCCCCCTGACGATTCACAGGGGAAATGGCCAAAACCTCAAAAGCCTAACAATCAGGGAGGAAAGCTCTTCCCTGCGAAAAAAAGGCGGGCAGCCGTCGGATCACCCCCCTCCTCAGAGGGCAGGGTGACCTCATCTGCCACATCCAAAGATTCTGAGGGAGGGCCCGGTTTTAGAGAGCCCGGAGACAAAACCGGGCCATCTGTGTCACCCGGGAACGTTTTGACAGGAAAGACTGAGAGGCTGCAGCAACTGAAGTTTGCTGAGGAAGAGACAGGGCTGCCTGAAGAGAAGCTCCTTACTTCTTCAAAAGAAAGGCATTGTGCATTAATAAAACAAAATCCATGGAAAAAGGAACTGCAAGGGACTCCCCTGCTACCTGTACATCGCTTCCCTCCATCGGAGCCTGTGAAACAGAAGCACACTGCGCCTCTTGCCTATCAACCGTCCACGTGCGGAGCGGGTTGCGCCTGAGAGGGAAAAAATGGTGCCCACCAACGCACGCTGCACTAACTGCCCCGAGGAAACCGCCAAAACTATCCCCTGCGCTTCCGACTCACCGGACGCCTGAGGAGAACCCCCGTCGTGCTGAACACCTGCTGCGGGCTGACGGGGGAAGGACTCACACTCCCCCGATGCTGCTCTCTGGCCCCCACACCGGGAGCAGCGCTTAGCCGCCTCAGAAGGCACTGACATGCTCCACAAACGTCTGCCCCAAAACTGACTCGGCAGAACAGTATGATTAAACAAAAACAAAGTCTCTTACCTTTTTTTTTTTTTAGTCAGGAGAGAAAGGAAACACCCGATCAGGCCAACAGCCCCGGGCGATGGAGAAAAGGGAGTGGGAGACCGGGAGAGACCTGGCACCACCAGGTGTACACCACAAGCTGCAAACAGCCCCTCAACCCCTGTCTGTGCTAAACTAGGCCCAAAGGACACCAGTAGACAGATAAAACCAGAGCTGCACAGAGATGTCCCTCCACCTGCTAGACAGAGAGAATACTGAGGTTTACTTGGCTGCACAGGTCCACATATAGCAAACCTCGGAGGTTCTACCTCCACCTGCTGGTAGAGGGACACAACCCACAAGTCTCTGGATTGATCTGTGGGACGCCATGGAACTTATTCCCGCTTCCAGATCATTTATAAATGTTAAAAATCAGAAGTCCCAGCACAGAATCCTGGGTAACCCCACTTTTTACCCTCCTCCACTGAGAATGTTTTCTATCTTTTAAACAGTCCTTAATCCACAATAGGACAATGCCTCCTACCTTATGACTTTCTAATTTCCTCGGTAATCATTCATAAAGGTACTTCATCAAATGCCTTCAGAAAATCCAGATACACAATATGAACCGGCTCACCTCTGTCCACATGTTTATTTGCCCAACCAAAGAAAATATAGTAGATTGGTGAGGCAAGATTTCCCTTGGCTAAATCCATGTTAGCTCTGCCCTATTAATTCATGCCTATGTATAATATTTAGTAATTTTGTTCTCTATACTAGTCTCCACCATTTTGCCTGGCACCAACATCAGACTTATCAGTCTAACGTCCTGGGTCACCTCTGGAACACTTTTTAAAAATTGGCATTACATTGGCTACCTTCCAATTGTCCGTTTCCACAACTGATTTTAAAGATAAATTACATATTACTAATAGCAGCTCTGCAAGTTCGTTTTTTTTTTTTTTTTTAGTTCTATCAGTACTCTGAGATATATGCCATCCAGTCCAGGTGATCGCTACTCTTTCGTTTGTCAAATTTCTCCATCACCTCTTCCAGGTTTACAGAGATTTGTTTCAGTTCCTCCAACTCATCACTATTAAATACCATTTCAAGCAGGAATATCTCCCTCACATCTTCCTCAGTGAAGACCGAAAGCGAATGCTACATACCTGTAGAAGGTATTCTCCGAGGACAGCAGGCTGATTGTTCTGATGGGTGACATCCACGGCAGCCACCTCCAATCGGAAACTTCACTAGCAAAGGCCTTTGCTAGCTCTCACGCGCCCATGCGCACCGCGCATGCGCGACCGTCTTCCCGCCCGAACCGGCTCGTGTTCGTCAGTCCCGTATATAGCAAGACAAAGACAAGGGAAGACAACTCCAAAGGGGAGGCGGGCGGGTATGTGAAAACAATCAGCCTGCTGTCCTCGGAGAATACCTTCTACAGGTATGTAGCATTCGCTTTCTCAGAGGACAAGCAGGCTGCTTGTTCTCACTGATGGGGTATCCCTAGCCCCCAGGCTCACTCAACACAACAAACATAGTCAACTGGGCCTCGCAACGGCGAGGACATAACTGAGATTAACCTAACAACTTATCCAACTAATTGAGAGTGTAGCCTGGAACAGAATAAACATGGGCCTAAGGGGGTGGAGTTGGATTCTAAACCCCGAACAGATTCTGAAGCACTGACTGTCGCGTCGGGTATCCTGCTGCAGGCAGTAATGAGATGTGAATGTGTGGACGGATGACCACGTCGCAGCTTTGCAGATCTCTTCAATAGTGGCTGACTTCAAGTGGGCCACTGACGCTGCCATGGCTCTAACACTATGAGCCGTGACATGACCCTCAAGAGCCAGCCCAGCCTGGGCGTAAGTGAAGGAAATGCAATCTGCTAGCCAATTGGATATGGTGCGTTTCCCCACAGCCACTCCCCTCCTGTTGGGATCAAAAGAAAAACAATTGGGCAGACTGTCTGTTGGGCTTTGTCCGCTCCAGATAGAAGGCCAATGCTCTTTTGCAGTCCAATGTGTGCAGCTGACGTTCAGCAGGGCAGGAATGCAGATGGGGAAAAAATGTTGGCAAGACAATTGACTGGTTCAGATGGAACTCCGACACTACCTTCGGCAAGAACTTAGGGTGAGTGCGGAGGACTACTCTATTATGATGAAATCTGGTGTAAGGGGCTTAGGCTACCAGGGCCTGAAGCTCACTGACTCTACGAGCTGAAGTAACTACCAGCAAGAAAATGACCTTCCAGGTCAAGTACTTCAGATGGCAAGAGTTCAGTGGCTCAAAAGGAGGTTTCATCAGCTGGGTGAGAACGACATTGAGATCCCATGACACTCTAGGAGGTTTGACGGGGGGCTTTGACAAAAGCAAACCTCTCATGAAGCGAACAACTAAATGCTGTCCAGAAATCGGCTTACCTTCCACATGGTAATGGTATGCACTGATTGCGCTAAGATGAACCCTTACAGAGTTGGTCTTGAGACCAGACTCAGACAAGTGCAGAAGGTATTCAAGCAGGGTCTGTGTAGGACAGGAGCGAGGATCTAAGGCCTTGCTGTCACACCAGACGGCAAACCTCCTCCATAAAAAGAAGTAACTCCTCTTAGTGGAATCTTTTCTGGAAGCAAGCAAGACACGGGAGACACCCTCCGACAGACCCAAAGTGGCAAAGTCTACGCTCTCAACATCCAGGCCGTGAGAGCCAGAGACTGGAGGTTGGGATGCAGAAGCGCCCCTTTGTCCTGTGTGATGAGGGTCGGAAAACACTCCAATCTCCACGATTCTTCGGAGGACAACTCCAGAAGGAGAGGGAACCAGATCTGACGCGGCCAAAAAGGAGCAATCAGAATCATGGTGCCTCGGTCTTGCTTGAGTTTCAACAAAGTCTTCCCCACCAGAGGTATGGGAGGATAAGCATACAGCAGGCCGTCCCCCCAATCCAGGAGGAAGGCATCCGATGCCAGTCTGCCATGGGCCTGAAGTCTGGAACAGAACTGAGGGACCTTTTGGTTGGCTCGAGATGCAAAGAGATCTACCAAGGGGGTGCCCCACACCTGGAAGATCCGGCGCACTACTCTGGAGTTGAGCGACCACTCGTGAGGTTGCATAATCCTGCTCAACCTGTCGGCCAGACTGTTGTTTACGCCTGCCAGATATGTGGCTTGGAGCAACATGCCGTAACGGCGAGCCCACAGCCACATACTTACGGCTTCCTGACACAGGGGGCGAGATCCTGAGCCCCCCAGCTTGTTGATGTAATACATGGCAACCTGGTTGTCTGTCTGAATTTGGATAATTTGGTGGGACAGCCGATCTCTGAAAGCCTTCAGAGCGTTCCAGACCGCTCGTAACTCCAGGAGATTGATCTGCAGATCGCGTTCCTGGAGGGACCAGCTTCCCTGGGTGTGAAGCCCATCGACATGAGCTCCCCACCCCAGGAGAGACGCATCCATAGTCAGCACTTTTTGTGGCTGAGGAATTTGGAAAGGGCGTCCCAGAGTCAAATTGGACCAAATCGTCCACCAGTACAGGGATTTGAGAAAACTCGTGGACAGGTGGATCACGTCCTCTAGATCCCCAGCAGCCTGAAACCACTGGGAAGCTAGGGTCCATTGAGCAGATCGCATGTGAAGACGAGCCATGGGAGTCACATGAACTGTGGAGGCCATGTGGCCAAGCAATCTCAACATCTGCCGAGCTGCGATCTGCTGGGAGACGAGGGACAGCAGATTGTTGGCCCTTGTCTCCGGAAGATAGGCACGAGCCGTCCGAGAATCCAGCAGAGCTCCTATGAATTCGAGTCTCTGTACTGGGAGAAGATGGGACTTTGGGTAATTTATCACAAACCCCAGTAGCTCCAGGAGTCGAATAGTCATCTGCACGAACTGTAGAGCTCCTGCCTCGGAATTGTTCTTCACCGGCCAATTGTCGAGATAAGGGAACATGTGCACTCCCAGCCTGCGAAGCGCTGCTGCTACTACAGCCAGGCACTTCGTGAACACTCTGGGCGCAGAGGCAAGCCCAAAGGGTAGCACACAGTACTGGAAGTGACGTGTGCCCAGACGAAATCGCAGATACTGCCTGTGAGCTGGCAATATCGGGATGTGCGTGTAGGCGTCCTTCAAGTCCAGAGAGCATAGCCAATCGTTTTCCTGAATCATGGGAAGAAGGGTGCCCAGGGAAAGCACCCTGAACTTTTCTTTGACCAGATATTTGTTCAGTGCCCTTAGGTCTAGGATGGGACGCATCCCCCCTGTTTTCTTTTCCACAAGGAAGTACCTGGAATAGAATCCCAGCCCTTCTTGCCCGGGTGGTACGGGCTCGACCGCATTGGCGCTGAGAAGGGCGGACAGTTCCTCTGCAACTACCTGCTTGTGCTGGAAGCTGAAAGACTCAGCTCCGGGTGGGCAATTTGGAGGCATGGAGGCCAAATTGAGGGCGTATCCTTGCCGGACTATTTGGAGAACCCACTGGTCGGAGGTTATAAGAGGCCACCTTTGGTGAAAAACTTTCAACCTCCCCCCGACCGGCAGATCGCCCGGCACGGACACGTTGATGTCGGCTATGCTCTGCTGGAGCCAGTCAAAAGCTCGTCCCCTGCTTTTGCTGGGAAGCCGCGGGGCCTTGCTGAGGCGCACGCTGCTGACGAGAGCGCGCGCGCTGGGGCTTAGCCTGGGCCGCAGGCTGGCGAGAGGGAGGATTGTACCTACGCTTACCAGAAGAGTAGGGAGCAGCCCTCCGTCCCCCATAAAAACGTCTACCTGATGAGGTAGATGCTGAAGGCTGCCGGCGGGAGAATTTGTCGAAAGCGTTATCCCACTGGTGGAGCTGTTCTACCACCTGTTCGACCTTTTCTCCAAAAATGTTGTCCGCTCGGCAAGGGGAGTCCGCAATCCGCTGCTGGATCCTATTCTCCAGGTCGGAGGCACGCAGCCATGAGAGTCTGCGCATCACCACACCTTGAGCAGCGGCCCTAGACGCAACATCAAAGGTATCATATATCCCTCTGGCCAGGAATTTCTGCACGCCTTCAGCTGCCTGACCACCTCCTGAAACGGCTTGGCTTGCTCAGAAGGGAGCTTGTCCACCAAGCCCGCCAACTGTCGCACATTGTTCCGCATATGGATGCTCGTATAGAGCTGGTAGGACTGAATCTTGGCCACGAGCATAGAGGAATGATAGGCCTTCCTCCCAAAGGAGTCTAAGGTTCTGGAGTCTCTGCCCTGGGGCGCCGAAGCATGCTCTCTAGAACTCTTAGCCTTCTTTAGGGCCAGATCCACCACACCAGAGTCGTGAGGCAACTGCGTGCGCATCAGCTCTGGGTCCCCATGGATCCGATACTGGGATTCGATCTTCTTGGAAATGTGGGGATTAGTTAGTGGCTTGGTCCAGTTCGCCAGCAATGTCTTTTTTAGGACATGATGCATGGGTACTGTGGACGCTTCCTTAGGTGGAGGAGGATAGTCCAAGAGCTCAAACATCTCAGCCCTGGGCTCATCCTCCACGACCACTGGGAAGGGGATGGCCGTAGACATCTCCAGGACAAAGGCCGCGAAAGACAGACTCTCGGGAGGAGAAAGCTGCCTTTCAGGGGAGGGAGTGGGATCAGAAGGAAGGCCATCAGACTCCTCGTCAGAGAAATATCTGATGTCCTCCTCCTCCCTCCACGAGGCCTCACTATCGGTATCAGACAAGTTCACGAACCTGCGTCTGAAGCCATGCCCGACTCGACTCCGTGGGAACACGGCCACGGTAGGAGTGTCGAGAGGTGGACTCCCTTGCCAGCACCGGCGAAGCTCTCTCCGCCGACGTCGTCGGGGAGTCTGCCTGGGAGGCGGCCGTAGCCGGTACCGTACCGGACACCTCACCTCGGGCAAAGGGCCAGCCATCGCCTCACCCGATTGTACCGGTGGCGCAAGCACCCCCGGTACCGGAGAAGGGCGCAACAGCTCTCCCAGAATCTCTGGAAGAACGGCCCGGAGACTCTCGTGCAGAGCGGCTGTGGAGAAAGACTGAGAAGCCGATGCAGGCGTCGAGGTCAGAGTCTGTTCCGGGCATGGAGGCGGTTCCGGGCTGTCCAAGGGGGAGCGCATCGACACCTCCTGAACAGAGGGTGAGCGGTCCTCCCGGTGCCGATGCCTACTGGGTGCCGACTCCCTCGGCGACCCAGAGCTCTCGGTACCGAGACGGGAAGGAGACCCGTGTCGATGCTTCTTTGACTTCTTCAAGCGAAGCATGTCACCAGAGCTTCCCGGTACCGACGAGGACGTAGAATCCAACCGTCGCTTCCTCGGGGCCGAGGCCGAAGGTCGATCTCGGGGGGGCTGTACCACAGGAGCCCTCAGGGCAGGAGGAGTCCCGCCCGAAGGCTCACCGCCACAAGCAGGGGAATGGACAGCCCTCACCTGCACTCCAGACGAAGCACCAACGTCCGACGACATCAGCAATAGCGGAGGTCCCGGTACCACCGACGTCGACGCAGCCTTTCGATGTCTCAGTACCGACGATGCAGGAGGTAGAAGCCTCGATGCAGTCGATGCCGATGCAGAAGTCGAAGACTTCGATGCACTCAACGAGTCCCGTGCTGTTGTCGTCGAAGAGCCCGAGAACAACGCGTTCCACTGGGCCAATCTCGCTACCTGAGTCCTCTTTTTCAAAAGAGCACAAAGACTGCAGGCCTGCGGACGGTGCCCAGCCCCCAGACACTGAAGACACAAAGCGTGCCTATCAGTGAGCGAGATTACCTGGGCGCACTGGGTGCACTTCTTGAAGCCGCTGGAAGACTTCGATGACATGGGCAGAAAAATCACGCCGGCGAAATCAAAATTCGCGATGATGACGAAAGGCACCAAAAAGAAGGGAGAAAAAACCCGTACCGAGGACCAAAAAGGCCGGTCCCGAAAGCGAAAGGAAACTTACGCGGGGAAAAGCTGGAAATACGGGAGAGGGGTAAAGACCGGATCGGTCTCTTTTTTTTTTTTTTTTAAGCGAAAATCGCGAAGACGCGCGAGCTCAACTAGAGGGGCACGAAACGGCGGCAAAACACGACCGTCCCGAGCGCGGACAAAAGAAGACTGACGAACACGAGCCGGTTCAGGCGGGAAGACGGTCGCGCATGCGCGGTGCGCATGGGCGCGCGAGAGCTAGCAAAGGCCTTTGCTAGTGAAGTTTCCGATTGGAGGGGGCTGCCGTGGACGTCACCCATCAGTGAGAACAAGCAGCCTGCTTGTCCTCGGAGAAAAAAAAGAATACTCTTAGGGCCAGATGCACTAAACTTAACGAGCCAGCAACGTGGTTTTTAAACTGGTTCTAGCCAGTTTAGCAAGTAGTAAACCAGGACATGCACAAAAGGGTTCTCCGAGCCATTTTCCTGTCACAGTAACAGCTAACGAAAACGGAATGCAAATGAGCTAATTACTATTATAATGTGAATGCAATGTGGTGATGCACTACCGTTTCTGACCCCATGCACCGTGGAAAACCTAACGGGAGGTCTGCACCTCTCGTTGGGGCTGCTGTGAGCGGGACCCATGCAGAGGAGGACGCCCATAGCAAAAATCGGAAGAAGAAAAAAAACGGTGCTCACCAGGGACGACCTTTCAAGTGCCTAACACTTGGACGTCCTTCACTCAAAAAAAAATAAAAGGACGTCCCTGACGAACACTTGACGTTTTTTTTTCTTCAGATTTTGTGATGGGCGTCTTTCTATTGGACGTGTTTTTCTTACGACTAAGGTGCCCGAACCGAAATGACCACCGCCGGAGAGAATCGGGGATCGGGACGTGCGAGGACGCCCAAATCAAAAACTATTTGGACATCCCTTTCGATTATGCCACTCCAAGTCTCTCTCAGCCAATCACAGCGCGTTTAGCTGACACCAGCTAGCAGCTCATTTGCATGCGATTTCCTTCATGCATGCCCGTTTTTTACTGATTCACTAAGGGATCAGTAAGGGAAGGGCTCTTTCCGTGGAGTTAGTGCATCTGGCAGTTAGTCTCTATGGTCTTGTTCTCCTTGAGTGCCCCTTTTACCCCTCTGTCATCTAGCGGTCCAACTACTTTTTACCAGGTTCTTGCTTCTAATATACCTATAAAAGTATGTGGTTTTGCCTCCAAGGCACTCTTTTCATAGTCTGCCTTCCTCATCAGCACTTTGTATCTGATTTGTCATTCCTTATGTTGTTTCTGTTTATCTTCAGTTTGATCCTTCTTCCATTTTTTAAAGGATGTTCTCTCTAATAGCCTCCTTCATCTAACTCTTTAACCATGCTGGCTCTCGTTTGGCCTTCCTTCTGCTTTTACTATATGGAATGCATCAGGTCTGGGCTTCCAGGATACTATTTTTGAACATCCACACCTGATGTAAATTTTTGACCTTTGCAGCTGCTCCTCAAATTTTGTATTGGGGGGTGGGGGGGGGGGGGGGGGGGGGGGGGGTTGTTTAATTTTTTAAAACCATTTTCCAAGTTATGCTAGATCGTTCAGTTTAAATTTACATTGTATATTTCACCAGCACATAGCGGAACGTTTTAGCATCATTTTACATCATTTCTTGTATAAGTACAATTTCCATTGTTGAGGATATGGGAATTTTAAGGTTGTTTTAAGGGATCTTTGGGATAGAGAGGTTGGGGAGGATTATGGAAAATAGGAGAATGGGAGGTTGGTGTGAATAGATATAGGTTGGGAGGAGCTTGGGGTTGTGGGAGGTTGGGAGAAAATGTAAACCTGCTTGATAACTATTGAAAGTTTGAAGACCTTGTATGTTGCTTGTTCTATGATGTCATTATTATTATTATTTATTACATTTGTACCCCGCGCTTTCCCACACAATGCAGGCTCAATGCAGCTTACATAGTAATTTGAAATACAAAGTCATATAATAGAAATTTCAAAACATTATAAGTTTGATAGTGTATGATTAGTATAAGAGGGTAGACAGGATAGGATAGTATAAATTTGGGAGAAATGGGGTAAGGAGGGATAAAATAAAGGGGAGATGGAGAAGAGAAGGATGGGATGAGTAAAGGGGGAATGGGGAGGTGGGGTAAGTAAAACCAATGATGGGGTCGTTATCGAATTCAGAACAGAATTGGGAGTGGAGGTTGGTAAGATTAGGTTGGGACATTAGGATAGGCTTGCTTAAAGAGATGAGCTTTCAGCATTTTTCTAAAGGGCAAGTAGTCGTTAATTAATCAGATTGGTCTGGGTAGAGCATGCCAAAGCTGGCTGCCCAAAAAGGAGAAACTGGATGCATAGTAGGTCTTGTATTTAATTCCTCTACAATTGGGAAGGTGTAGGTTGAGATAAGTTCGTGAAGAAATAGATCTATTTCTGGCAGGGAGGGCGATCAAATCACTCATTTAGATGGGGGATTCTCCGTGTACGATCTTGTGGGTCATTGTGTTGATCTTAAAATTTATTCTCTCTTTGATGGGGAGCCAGTGGAGCTTTGCTCAAAGAGGTGATGCACTTTCAGGAGGAGTCAAGATGGCGCCGACACGCTGAACGCTGTAAACCTGCTCAGAACAATTCGCTGCTAAACTTGATTTTCCCCCAAAAAAATAATGCCCCATAAGCGAAAAGGGTTGGTGAGCGCCTTACCTTCTCAGGCTCCTACGTCCTCCCCGATGCAGCGAACTCTGGACGGATTTGCAATTCGGCGTCCACCAGGTGATTCGGGAGGAGGAAACCCGCTTGACGCCAGTGCAGGGGCTCAGACGTCGCTGGAAGTTGAGACCTCTTTGTCTTCCCCGACTGTTGGTACTCCACTCTGCCCAGCCGCAATTCGGGAAGGGGTTGCTGAACTACAAGCTCCGGAAGTCAGAGGCGGTGTGGCCAGCGGAGAGGGCCCCCTCCCAGAGTTGGAGTCAGCTGTTGAAGGTAAAACGACGCGGGAGATCCCGCCAAGAGTGGTAACGCTTGACATGCTTTGGCAGTCAATGCAAAAAATGCAAGATTTAATAATAAATTCTACTCAAGAGACCAAAAAACTTGCTAATACTGTAGGCCAGCTATCTCAATCTTTGGATAAGCTGAAGCAAGATTTAAAGATCAGGAAAAAACACTCTCAGGAAGAAGCTGTAAAACTAATGAAAAATTTATTGCAGTGATGAAAGATAATATGTCTATGCGTCAAAGGATTGAACAAATAGAAAACTATAATAGGCGATTGAACATGCGAATTCTTAATTTCCCCAAACCAGTAGGAATGTTACCATATGATTTGTTCAAAAAGTTTCTTGTGGAGAACTTAAAATTTTCAGCTCAAAATATTCCGCCGATAAACAAGATTTATTTCTTACCTACAAAAAAAAAAAGATCGAGAAGGTGTTTTGGAGGAAGCTGAAGAATTGAATGATATTTCACAGATATTGGAGGACTCTTTGTCCGAGGTGGTAACTAGAGCTACCCTCCTTGTATCCTTTGTATTTGAACAAGACTTTGACGCTGTATTAAAACTTTATTTTAAAAACACACAGCAACAATTTTGTGGACAGAAATTGTGGATATTTTCTGACGTGACTAAAATCACTCAAGAAAGAAGAAAACAGTTTCTGGAAATGAGAGAGGAAACCAGGTCTTTAGGGGCAACTTTCTTGCTTGCTTATCCTTGCAAGTGTGTTATAAAATATCTAAAGTATGTGTTTTTTGTACCAACACAATTGAGAGAATTTATAAATATGAAAAAGCTTGTCAAATGATAAAACCAACATAAAGTATTGTATGGTGGTATTTAGGGCTAGGCCTTTCCTTATATATTTTTCTTCTTTTTATGTTCCCCTGAACAATTTTGACTCCTTCCTCTTTAATTGTGGTCAAAGGAAGATATGGTGAAATATTAATGTTTTTCTTTAGTTAATTTTGTTTCCACTTGAAGGTTATGTATTAATCATATCTGTATTTCATGTCGCAAGTATAATGCTTGTAAAATTATGAAAATTTTCAATAAAAAAAAAAAAAAAAAAAGAGGTGATGCACTTTCGAATTTTGATTTGCCAAAAATAAGTCTGGCTGCCGTGTTTTGGGCAGTTTGGAGTCTCTTCAGTATTTGGGTTTTGCATCCTAAGAACACACTGCTGCAGTAGTCAGCGTGGGTAATAACAGTGGACTGTATCAGGTTCTGGAAACTGTTGAATGGGAGGTTTGGCTTCACTCGTTTCATTATCCACATCATATTAACATTTCTTCGTGGTGAATTTGGCGTGGTTATCAAAAGATAAATGGCTGTCTACCGTTACTCCAAGTACCTTTAAGTTGTCGGATATGGAGAGTTTGACATCAGGGGTGTTGAGAGTAGTCGGGAGGTAAGGGGAGTATTGGGAAGAGAGAACCAGGCACTGAATAAGACTGAAACATAACAGTCTATCATTTTGCCCAACACCAACATCAGACTTACTGGTCTGTAATTTCCCAGATCACCTCTGGAACCCTTTTAAAAACTGGCGGTACACTGGCCACCCTCCAATTACCATGCTTGTTTTTAAAGATGCATAACCTATTGCTAATATAGCTCTGCAAGTTCATTTTTCAATTCTGTCAGTACTCTGGGATGTATACCATCTGGTGCAGGTAATTTGCTATTCTTTTTACATAATAACATAGTAGATGACGGCAAAAAAAGACCTGCACGGTCCATCCAGTCTGCCCAAGAAGATAAATTCATATGTGCTACTTTTTTTATTTGTACTTTCCTCTTCAGTGCACAGACCGTATAAGTCTGGCCAGCCCTATCCCCGCCTCCCAACCACCAACCCCGCCTCCCAACCACCAGCTCTGGCACAGACCGTATAAGTCTGCCAGCACTATCCCTGCCACCCACTACCGGCTCTGGCACAGACCGTATAAGTCTGCCCAGCACTATCCCCGCCTCCCAACCACCAACCCCGCCTCCCAACCACCAGCTCTGGCACAGACCGTATAAGTCTGCCCAGCACTATCCCCGCCCCCCAACTACCAGCCCCGGCACAGACCGTATAAGTCTGTCCAGCACTAGTCCCCCCTCCCAACCACCAGCCCCAGCACAGACCGTATATGTCTGCCCACACTAGCCCCGCCTCCCAAACACCAGCTCTGCCACCCATTCTAGGCTAAGCTCCTGAGGATCCCTTTCTTCTGCACAGGATTCCTTTATGTTTATCCCACGCATGTTTGAATTCCGTTACCGTTTTCATCTCCACCACCCTCTCCGTGAAAAAATACTTCCTGACATTCTTCTTGAGTCTGCCCCCCTTCAATCTCATTTCATGCCCTCTCGTTCTACCGCCTTCCCATCTCCGGAAAAGGTTCGTTTGCGGGCAGTTTGGAGTCATTACCCCATTAGATCTTTTAGGTTTACAGAGATCTGTTTCAGCTTCTCTGCATAATCAGCATTGAATACAATTTCTGGCACTGTTCTCTCTCCCACATCTTCCTCAGTGAAAACTGAAGAAAAGAGTTTTTAATTTCTCCACTATGACCTTGTCTTCCCCAAGTTCCCCTTCAGTCATCTAGCGGTCCAACAGATTTTTTTACCGGCTTCTTGCTTCTGATATACCGAAAAAAGTCTTTACAATGTTTTTTTTTTTGCCTCCTATGCAATCTTCTTTTCAAAGTTTCTTTTTACCTTCTTTATCAGCACTTTGCATTTGACTTGCCACTCCTTATGTTGTTTCCTATTTTCAGTTGGATCCTTCTTCCATTTTCTGAAGTATTTTCTTTCAGCTCTCATAGCTTCCTTCTCCTCACTCTTTAACCATGTCGGCTGTCGCTTGGCCTGCTTTACTCCTTTTTTAATACATGGAATATATCTGTCTGGGCTTTCAGGATGGTATTTTTGAATACCATCCATACCTGATATAAAGCGAATGCTACATACCTGTAGAAGGTATTCTCCGAGGACAGCAGGCTGATTGTTCTCACTGATGGGTGACGTCCTCGGCAGCCCCTCCAATCGGACTCTTCCTAGCAAAGTCCTTTGCTAGCTCTCGCGCGCCCGCGCGCACCGCGCATGCGCGGCCGTCTTCCCGCCCGAAAACCGGCTCGAGCCGGCCAGTCCAGTATGTAGCAAGACAATACACTTCAAGGGAAGACACAACTCCAAAGGGGAGGCGGGCGGGTTTGTGAGAACAATCAGCCTGCTGTCCTCGGAGAATACCTACTACAGGTATGTAGCATTCGCTTTCTCCGAGGACAAGCAGGCTGCTTGTTCTCACTGATGGGGTATCCCTAGCCCCCAGGCTCACTCAAAACAACAACCAAGGTCAATTGGGCCTCGCAACGGCGAGGACATAACTGAGATTGACCTAAAAATTTACCAACTAACAGAGTGCAGCCTGGAACAGAACAAACAGGGCCCTCGGGGGGTGGAGTTGGATCCTAAAGCCCAAACAGGTTCTGAAGAACTGACTGCCTGAACCGACTGTCGCGTCGGGTATCCTGCTGCAGGCAGTAATGCGATGTGAATGTGTGGACAGATGACCACGTCGCAGCTTTGCAAATTTCTTCAATGGAGGCTGACTTCAAGTGGGCTACCGACGCAGCCATGGCTCTAACATTATGAGCCGTGACATGACCCTCAAGAGCCAGCCCCGCCTGGGCGTAAGTGAAGGAAATGCAATCTGCTAGCCAATTGGATATGGTGCGTTTCCCTACAGCCACTCCCCTCCTATTGGGATCAAAAGAAACAAACAATTGGGCGGACTGTCTGTGGGGCTGTGTCCGCTCCAGGTAGAAGGCCAATGCTCTCTTGCAGTCCAATGTGTGCAGCTGACGTTCAGCAGGGCAGGAATGAGGACGGGGGAAAGAATGTTGGCAAGACAATTGACTGGTTCAGATGGAAACTCCGACACGACCTTTGGCAAGAACTTAGGGTGAGTGCGGAGGGACTACTCTGTTATGATGAAATTTGGTGTAAGGGGCCTGGGCTACCAGGGCCTGAAGCTCACTGACCCTACGAGCTGAAGTAACTGCCACCAAGAAATGACCTTCCAGGTCAAGTACTTCAGATGGCAGGAATTCAGAGGCTCAAAAGGAGATTCATCAGCTGGGTGAGAACGACATTGAGATCCCATGACACTGTAGGAGGCTTGACAGGGGGCTTTGACAAAAGCAAACCCTCTCATGAAGCGAACAACTAAAGGCTGTCCTGAGATCGGCTTACCTTCCACATGGTAATGGTATGCACTGATTGCGCTAAGGTGAACCCTTACAGAGTTGGTCTTGAGACCAGACTCAGACAAGTGCAGAAGGTATTCAAGCAGGGTCTGTGTAGGACAAGAGCGAGGAGCTAGGGCCTTGCTGTCACACCAGACGGCAAACCTCCTCCACAGAAAGAAGTAACTCCTCTTGGTGGAATCTTTCCTGGAAGCAAGCAAGACGCGGGGAGACACCCTCTGACAGACCCAAAGAGGCAAAGTCTACGCTCTCAACATCCAGGCCGTGAGAGCCAGGGACCGGAGGCTGGGATGCAGAAGAGCCCCTTCGTTCTGCGTGATGAGGGTCGGAAAACACTCCAATCTCCACGGTTCTTCGGAGGATAACTCCAGAAGAAGAGGGAACCAGATCTGACGCGGCCAAAAAGGAGCAATCAGAATCATGGTGCCTCGGTCTTGCTTGAGTTTCAACAAAGTCTTTCCCACCAGAGGAATGGGAGGATAAGCATACAGCAGGCCCCCCCCCCAATCCAGGAGGAAGGCATCCGATGCTAGTCTGCCGGGGCCCTGAAGCCTGGAACAGAACTGAGGGACTTTGTGGTTCACTAGAGATGCGAAGAGATCCACCAAGGGGGTGCCCCACGCTTGGAAGATCTGGCGCACCACTCTGGAGTTGAGCGACCACTCGTGAGGTTGCATAATCCGGCTCAGTCTGTCGGCCAGACCGTTGTTTACGCCTGCCAGATATGTGGCTTGGAGAACCATGCCGAGACGGCGAGCCCAAAGCCACATGCTGACGGCTTCCTGACACAGGGGGCGAGATCCGGTGCCCCCCTGCTTGTTGACATAGTACATGGCAACCTGGTTGTCTGTCTGAATTTGGATAATTTGATGGGACAGCCGATCTCTGAAAGCCTTCAGAGCGTTCCAGATCGCACGCAACTCCAGGAGATTGATCTGTAGACCGAGTTCCTGGAGGGACCAGCTTCCTTGGGTGTGAAGCCCATCGACATGAGCTCCCCATCCCAGGAGAGACGCATCCGTTGTCAGCACTTTTTGTGGCTGAGGAATTTGGAAAGGACGTCCCAGAGTCAAATTGGACCAGATTGTCCACCAATACAGGGATTCGAGAAAACTCGTGGACAGGTGGATCACGTCTTCTAGACCCCCAGCAGCCTGATACCACTGGGAGGCTAGGGTCCATTGAGCAGATCTCATGTGAAGACGGGCCATGGGAGTCACATGAACTGTGGAGGCCATGTGGCCAGCAATCTCAACATCTGCCGAGCTGTGATCTGCTGGGACGGCTCGCACCCACGAGACGAGGGACAACAAGTTGTTGGCCCTTGTCTCTGGGAGATAGGCGCGAGCCGTCCGAGAATCCAGCAGGGCTCCTATGAATTCGAGTTTCTGCACTGGGAGAAGATGGGACTTTGGGTAATTTATTACAAACCCCAGTAGCTCCAGGAGGCGAATAGTCATCTGCATGGACTGCAGGGCTCCTGCCTCGGACGTGTTCTTCACCAGCCAATCGTCGAGATATGGGAACACGTGCACTCCCAGCCTGCGAAGTGCCGCTGCTACCACAGCTAGGCACTTTGTGAATACTCTGGGCGCAGAGGCGAGCCCAAAGGGTAGCACACAGTACTGGAAGTGGCGGGTGCCCAACTGAAATCGCAGATACTGTCTGTGAGCTGGCAGTATCGGGATGTGTGTGTAGGCATCCTTCAAGTCCAGAGAGCATAGCCATCGTTTGCTGAATCATGGGGAGAAGGGTGCCCAGGGAAAGCATCCTGAACTTTTCTTTTACGAGATTTTTGTTCAGGGCCCTTAGGTCTAGGATGGGACGCATCCCCCCTGTTTTCTTTTCCACAAGGAAGTACCTGGAATAGAATCCCAGCCCTTCTTGCCCGGATGGCACGGGCTCGACCGCATTGGCGCTGAGAAGGGCGGAGAGTTCCTCTGCAAGTACCTGCTTGTGCTGGAAGCTGTAAGACTGAGCTCCCGGTGGACAATTTGGAGGTTTGGAAGCCAAATTGAGGGTGTATCCTTGCCGGACTATTTGCAGAACCCACTGATCGGAGGTTATGAGAGGCCACCTTGGTGAAAAGCTTTCAACCTCCCTCCGACTGGCAGGTCGCCCGACACTGACACTTGGATGTCGGCATGCTCTGCTGGAGCCAGTCAAAAGCTCGCCCCTTGCTTTTGCTGGGGAGCCGGGGGCCTTGCTGAGGCGCACGTGCTGACGAGAGCCGAGCGCGCTGGGCTCTAGCCTGGGCCGCAGGCTGTCGGGAAGGAGGATTGTACCTACGCTTACCAGAAGTATAGGGAACAGTCTTCCTTCCCCCGAAAAATCGTTCTACCTGTAGAGGTAGAAGCTGAAGGCTGCCGGCGGGGAGAACCTTGTCGACTGCGGTTGTCCCGCTGGTGGAGAGACTCTACCACCTGCTCGACTTTTTCTCCAAAATGTGTCCGCACGGCCAAGGCGAGTCCGCAATCCGCTGCTGGATTCTATTCTCAGGTCGGCGGCACGCAGCCATGAGAGCCTGCGCATCAACCACACCTTGAGCAGCGGCCCTGGACGCAACATCAAAAGTGTCATAAACTCCTCTGGCCAGGAATTTTCTGCACGCCTTCAGCTGCCTGACCACTCCTGAAAAGGCTTGGCTTGCTCAGGGGGAAGAGCATCAACCAAGCCCGCCAACTGTCGCACATTATTCAGCATGTGTATGCTCGTGTAGAGCTGGTAAGACTGAATTTTGGCCACGAGCATAGAGGAATGGTAGGCCTTCCTCCCACAGGGGTCTAAGGTTCTAGAGTCTTTGCCCGGGGGCGCCGAAGCATGCTCCTAGAACTCTTAGCCTTCTTTAGGGCCAGATCCACAACTCCAGAGTCGTGAGGCAACTGAGTGCGCATCAGCTCTGGGTCCCCATGGATCCGGTACTGGGACTCGATCTTCTTGGGGATGTGGGGATTAGTTAAAGGCTTGGTCCAGTTCGCCAGCAATGTCTTTTTGAGGACATGGTGCAGGGGAACAGTGGACGCTTCCTTAGGTGGAGAAGGATAGTCCAGGAGCTCAAACATTTCAGCCCTGGGCTCGTCCTCCACAACCACCGGGAAGGGGATGGCCGTAGACATCTCCGGACAAAGGAAGCAAAAGACAGACTCTCGGGAGGAGAAAGCTGCCTTTCAGGAGAGGGAGTGGGATCAGAAGGAAGACCCTCAGACTCCTCGTCAGAGAAATATCTGGGATCTTCTTCTTCTTCCCACGAGGCCTCACCCTCGGTGTCAGACACAAGTTCACGGACCTGCGTCTGCAACCGCGCCCGGCTCGACTCCGTGGAGCCACGTCAACGATGGGGCGTTCGAGAGGTAGACTCCCTCGCCCGCGGCGAAGCTCCCTCCGCCGACGTAGTCGGGGAGCCCTCCTGGGAGGTGGCCGCAGTCGGCACCGCACGCGGTACCGACGTCGGGGACCTCACCCGGGCGATGGGCCAGCCGGCGCCATGCTCCGACGGTACCGGAGGCGCAAGCACCGCCGGTACCGGAGGGAGGTAGGGCGCAACAGCTCTCCCAGAATCTCTGGGAGAACGGCCCGGAGGCTCTCGTTCAGAGCGGCTGCAGAGAAAGGCATGGAGGTCGATGCAGGCGTCGACGTCAGAACCTGTTCCGGGCGTGGAGGCTGTTCCGGGCTGTCCAGAGTGGAGCGCATCGACACCTCTTGAACAGAGGGTGAGCGGTCCTCTCGGTGCCGATGCTGTGGGTGCCGACTCCCTCGGCGACCCAGAGATCTCGGTGCGACGCGGGAAGGGGACGGTGTCAATGCTTCTTCGACTTCTTCCGAAGCTGTCACCGGAGTTCCGGCACGACGAGGAGGACGATAGAATCCATCGTCGCTTCCGGGGCCGAGGACAGAACGAGGGTTCGTCTCGGGGGGGCTGTACGCAGGAGCCTCAGGGTAGGAGGAGACCCACCCGAGGGCTCCACCGCCACCAGCAGGGGAAAGGACAGCCCTCACCTGCACTCCACTCGATGCACCACGTCCGACGACATCAGGAGACGAGGTCCCGGTACCACCGACGTCGATGCAGCTACCGATGTCTCGGCGCCGATGCAGAGGGCCGATGCCTCGATGCACTCGATGCACTGGCAGCCAAGGATTGAAGGTCTGGACGCTGATGACGTCGATGCACACGATGACCCCGGTGCCGATGCCGACGAAGCGCCCGAGAACAAAACGTTCCAACGGGCCAATCTCGCTACTTGAGTCCGCCTCTGTAACAGGGAACACAGACTACAGTTCTGGGGACGGTGCTCGGCCCCCAGACACTGAAGACACGAAGAGTGCCTATCAGTGAGCGAGATTACCCGGGCGCACTGGGTGCACTTCTTGAAGCCGCTGGAAGGCTTCGATGTCATGGGCGGAAAATCACGCCGGCGAAGTCAAATCCGAAATGACGGAATTTGGAGCACCAAACTTTAAGGGAGAAAAAATCTCGACCGAGGCCGAAAAGAGGCCTACCCCGACGACGAAAGAAAACTTACCGGGGCAAAACTGGAAGTACGGGAAGGGGAAAATGAAACCCAAGGGGGTTTTCGGAGCACTTCCCGACAGCTAGAAAACTTTTCCGAAGAAAAAACACGTCAATAAAACACGGACGCGCTGATGGTCGACTCTCCGGGGCTCGACACGACAAAAAACACAGCCGTACCGAGTGCGGACGAAAGAAGACTGGCCGGCTCGAGCCGGTTTCGGGCGGGAAGACGGCCGCGCATGCGCGGTGCGCGCGGTGCGCGCGAGAGCTAGCAAAGGACTTTGCTAGGAAGATTCCGATTGGAGGGGCTGCCGAGGACGTCACCATCAGTGAGAACAAGCAGCCTGCTTGTCCTCGGAGAAACTTTTCGACTTTGCAGCTGCTCTGGGGTTTTTTCCCCACACTCCTCATATTATCATAGTCTCCTTTTTGAAAGTTAAATGCTAATGTACTGGATTTCCTGTGTGTACTTACTCCAGAGATTATATCAAATCTGATCTGTTATCAGGTGGTCCTCGCACCATTACTTTCTGCATCAGATCATGTGCTCCATACGGACTAGAAACTGTTCTCCCTCTTGTTGGTTCCTGGACCAGCTGCTCTATAAAGCAGTCCTTGATTTCATCAAGGAATTTTACTCCATAGCATGCCCTGTCGTCAATATTAGGGTAATTGAAACCATCCATTAGTATTGTGTTCCCCAGTTTGTTAGCCTCCCTAATTTCTAACAACATTTCTGCATCTGTCTGTTAATCCTGGCCAAGTGGACAGTAATACACTTATCAATATCCTTGGAATCCCTATGGATAGACATTCCATGTGTAAAAGAGAAAAGTGTTTTGTGACCTGCAGAATTTTTAGTCTATTCAAGGCCCTCCTTAAGTATAATGCTATCCCCTTCACCAATCTGATCCACCCTATATCTTGGTATAACAGCATCCCACTGGTTACCTTCCTTCCACTAGATCTCAAAGATACCTATTATATCTTTCGAATATATTCTCCCATCTTATTTCTTAGGCTTCTGGAATTTGCATACAGACACTTCAAACAATATTTGTTGTTCCTATTTACAACTTGCTCAGCAGTTGACTGATAATTTAGTCTTAAAAATCACCTGCTCTTTATTTAAAGACGTGGTGTACCATCATGTTTATTGCAAAAAATCATAGCAAAAGGGTTGTTTTTTTTTAGAATTTAGGTTCAGTCTATTAGCAGTTAACCAATAAGCAACTGCATCCAGTTTTGCAAAGATAACTGGATAACTCGAGGGTGAATGAGAATCAAAGGGAAGTTGGACTTGGTCTGCATAAATGAAAAAGGTAAAACCGAGAGCAACTGCAAAAGAAGAGTTAAAGGTCAGACAAACAGTGAACAAGATAGGAATACCAGAGAGAAGTGGTTCTGAAGAGGAATCCAAATGGCGAACTATGTAGAAATGATCTGTTAGGTAAGTAGGGAAACCACTGAAGGGCCAAGATAGTAATGCTGAGGTCCCTTAAATGGTTTAGAAGAATGGCATGATCGACAAAGTCAAAAGCAGCAGACATATCTACTGAAAATACAACATTTGTATTGTTGTCAAGATTAGTTTGATGTAGTGAGACCTAAAAAAAAAACCATATGTTCGGTGGAGTGGTGTAAACAAAAACCTGTTTGACAGGTATGAAGAGCATTGCATGGTGAAGAAAGTCAGAGCTGGGTTACTACGATTTTTTCAACAATCTTGGGTAAAGTGGTAGGATAGCCATGTTAGTCTACTTTTAAAGAAATAAAGACCAAGAAAATGAAATGATACCCTTTCAAAAGCTCACCAAAAATGTACTGTTTGTCCAATAAAAAAGTATTACTGTATTTTTCGGAATATAAGATGCACCCCCCCCCCCCCCCCAAAAAAAAAAAGTTGGGAGGAAAATGTGGGTGTGTCTTATAGTCAGAATGTAGCGTACCTGCTCACTGTGGGGGGGGGGAGGGGGGGGGGAATGGCCAGGGCCAGTCTTAGACGGAGGCGAGCGTTGTGACCGCATAGGGCCTCGAGCTCAAAGGGGCCCCACGCAGCGTGACAACTCCGCCCAGTGCTTTTTTTTGTGAGGTCCGCCTCACCTGCTCGCTCTCTTCCGTTCGTGCACCCGTGCTCCCTGTTTTGAAATCTTTAATTTACCCGAAGTTGCAGCAAACCAGCAGTAAAAGCAGCAGGCAGGCTCGCCTTCTCGTCACTTCCCTTCCCTCTCAGCACGTCCCGCCTTCCTCTGATGTAACTTCCTTTCCGTTGAGGGCGGGACGCGCTGAGAGGGAAGGGAAGCGACGAGGAGGCGAGCCTGCCTGCCTGCTGCTTTTACTTCTGGTTCGCCGCAACGGGTATGTAAAGTAAAGACTTCAAGGCAGGGAGCACGGTTTGCACGAACGGAAAGTCGGGGAGCTGAGGGCAGACAGGCAGGCAGGGGTTTGAATGAATCGCTGCACATGGGGGAGGGGAAGGAGAACGGAAAATTAGGTTCTTACCTTGGTAATTTTCTTTCCTTTAGTCATAGCAGATGAAGCCATACGTATGGGTTATGTCCATCAACCAGCAGGGGAGATAGAGAGCACTCAAACTTTCACAGTGCCCTCTTGGCCAGCTAGCTCCACTGCCTCTTCAGTATTTGAAGCTTCCAAAGCAGTATGGCAAACCGCAATGGGAATCACAAGAGCTTTCCTCACAGTGAACGATGCCCATCACAGGGCATGAACTCATAAAGGAGGGAATGCACATCCTCCTGGAGGGAATAAACTCATCCTCCTTATTGTATAAGTGGAGGGGAACACCAGCGCCTCCTGGAGGGAATCACACATCCTCCCAACACACTGGAGGGAATAAACTCATCCTCCTATTTATAGAACTGGAGGGGAACACACGCGCCTCCTGGAGAGAATCAACACATCCTCCAAAAAAACATGCTGGAGGGAATGAACACATCCTCCTAAATTTAAACTGAACATGAATCCTGAAGCTTGTTTTCCAACTTTCTCCCAAGGAAGAACTTCAGGAAATTAGAACAGAACCTGAAAAACAGATTCACAGCATACAGACAATCATACAGGGAGGGCTCATGGCTTCATCTGCTATGACTAAAGGAAAGAAAATTACCAAGGTAAGAACCTAATTTTCCCTTCCTTGTCATCAAGCAGATGAAGCCATTACGTATGGGATGTAACAAAGCAATCCCTAGATAGGGTGGGAACAAGCCACACCACGCGCTAGCACTTGTGCACCAAAACGCGCATCCCTCCTGGCAGCCACATCCAGCCTGTAATGTCGGGCAAAGGAGAGCTTAGAAGCCCATGTTGCTGCACTGCATATCTCTTGAAGAGAGAGTGCTCCAGTTTCAGCCCAAGAGGAAGAAATCGCTCTAGTAGAATGTGCCTTAAAGGCTAAAGGCGGAACCCTGCCGGCCAGCAGATAAGCTGAAAAGATAGTTTCTTTGAGCCAGCGGGCAATAGTGGCTTTAGACGCCGGAGACCCTCTGCGAGAACCGGATAGCAAAACAAACAGATGATCAGAAGTCCTGAAAGAGTTAGTAACTCGCAGATACTGCAGCAGAGTCCTGCGCACATCCAAAAGGTGCAGCTGCCCAAAAGATTCTGGAAACTCTTCCTCTGAAAAAGAGGGCAAGAAAATAGGCTGGTTTAGGTGAAAGGCTGACACCACCTTAGGCATGAAGGAAGGCACGGTCCGAACCGTGACTCCGGACTCTGAAAATTGCAGAAATGGGTCTCTACAGGACAGCGCCTGGAGCTCTGACACCCGTCTCGCTGAGGTAATGGCCACCAGAAAAACGGCCTTCAGTGTCAAATCTTTCTCCGATGCTCACCGAAGTGGCTCAAAAGGAGATGCCTGCAGGGTTTTCAAAACTAGCCCCAGGTTCCAAGCTGGACAGGGTGCTCGCACTGGAGGTCGGAGCCGAAGCACCCCTCTAAGAAACCGTGCCACATCTGGGTGAGCAGCCAAAGACACGCCTTCCACCTTACCACGAAGGGAGGCCAACGCTGCCACCTGCACCCGCAGGGAATTATAGGCCAAGCCCTTTTTGTACACCTTCCTGCAAAAAGTCCAGAATCGGCGAGACAGGAGCCCGCATTGGAGCAATGGCTCTGGAAGCACACCAAGACTCAAACAGGCACCAAATCCTGGCATAAGCCACGGAAGTGGACTGCTTGCGGGCTTGTAGGAGAGTGGAAATAACTTTATTGGAATAACCTTTATCCCTCAATTGCGCCCTCTCAATAGCCATGCTGTAAGACCAAAGCGGCTGGCGTCCTCCATGGCTACCGGTCCCTGAGTCAACAGGTTCGGTACCAGAGGTAACGGCAGAGGAGCCTCCAGGAGCATCTGTCGGAGGTCTGCATACCAAGGTCTCCTTGGCCAATCCGGGGCGATGAGGACCACTTCTCCTCGGTGCAGCCGAATCCGCAAGAGCAGGCGCCCTATCAAGGGCCATGGGGGAAACACAAAGTAGACCCGGAGGCCAGGGTTGAGCCAAGGCATCCAACCCTGCCGAGCGAGGATCTCTCCATCTGCTGAAGAAGCACGGGACTTTGGTATTGGCACTTGTCGCCATTAGATCCATCACGGGCTTGCCCCATTTGGCACAGATCTGCAGGAAAACTTCGTCTGCCAGATTCCATTCTGCTGGATCGATCTGATGCCTGCTCAGATAATCGGCCTGCACATTGCTCTGACCTGCAATATGAGCTGCCGACAGACACTGAAGATGCAGCTCGGCCCAGTGGCAAATCAGTTCGGCCTGCGCGGCTAGTGCTCTACACCTTGTTCCGCCTTGTCGATTTATATAGGCCACCGTTGTCGTGTTGTCCGACATCACTCTGACAGCCAATCCTTCCAGGGTCACTTGAAAGGCCAGAAGCCTGAAACACCGCTTTCAACTCTAGGCGGTTGATGGACCACTCCGACTCCTCGGGTGTCAATAGACCCTGGGCATGCTTCCCCTTGCAGTGTGCGCCCCAGCCCTTCAGGCTGGCATCTGTTACCACCAGGCACCAAATGGGGAGCGTCAGCGGCATTCCTCGCCGCAGCATGCTGTCCGAGAGCCACCACTCCATGCTGAGTTGGGCCGCAGGGAGCCAAGTAAGTCTGCATTGGTAATCCTGAGAAAAGGAGACCATCTCCGGAGTAGGGAATACTGTAGAGGTCTCAGGTGCGCTCTCGCCCAGGGTACCACTTCCATCGTGGCTGTCATCGATCCCAGCAGCTGGACAATGTCCCAAGCTCGCGGGCAGGGCATCCTCAGGAGCAGACGGACCTGATTCTGAAGCTTGCACCGCCTTAGCTCGGGTAGGAACACATAGCCCGAGACTGTGTCGAACCTGGCCCCCCAAAACTCTAGAGATTGTGAAGGGGACAGGTGACTTTTGGCCATATTGACGACCCAGCCTAGAGATTGCAGTACTGAGACCACTCTGGCTGTAGCTTGTAAGCTCTCTGTTGCAGAGTCTGCTCTGATGAGCCAGTCGTCTAGGTACGGGTGAACCCTGATACCTTCTCGCCTGAGAAAAGCAGCTACTACCACCATTACCTTCGAAAAGGTTCGGGGAGCTGTGGCGAGGCCAAAAGGCAAGGCCCTGAACTGGAAATGTTTTCCCAACACCGCAAACCTCAGAAACTTCTGGGCCAAATCGGTATGTGCAAGTAAGCTTCTTTCAGGTCTAGAGACGTGAGAAACTCTCCTGGCTGTACCGCCGCAATGACGGAGCACAGGGATTCCATGTGGAAATGCCGCACTCTCAGGGACTTGTTCACTTCTTTTAAGTCCAGAATAGGGCGAAAGGACCCACCTTTTCGCGGCACCACAAGGTAGATGGAGTATCGGCCGCAGCCTTGCTCGGCGGGAGGCACCGGAGTCACTGCCCCTAACTGAATCAGACCTTGTAAAATCTCCTCCACCGCCGCCCGTTTGACGGCAGAACCGCATCGGGACTCCATAAACACGTCTCTTACTGGGGCGTTGAATTCTATTCTGTATCCATCTCTGATCAGGTCCAGAACCCACTGATCTGAGGAAATCTTGGCCCACTCCTCGACAAAGAGGGAAAGCCGTCCTCCGATGACAGGCATCGAGGAGAGGGCCGGCGCACCATCATTGAGAGGGTCGCCCCTGAACTCCTGGTCTTGAGCCACCGGCTGCGGGACGCTTGTCCGAGCGAAAGGAGTTCCTCTGCTGACCACGGGCACGTGAAGTGAACCCAGCAGAACACCCCGGGCGGTACCTTCTAGCTTCACGGAAGCGAGGTCTGTACGAGGAGTGGACCGCCTGGCCCTTAGAGGAAGGCCTCTGCCTATCTTCGGGCAAGCGCTGGGGTTTTGGATCACCCAGGCCTTTCACAATTTTCTCCAACTCCTCACCAAATAGGAGAAGTCCTTGAAAAGGCAATTTCACCAACCTTTGCTTAGAGGCCATGTCCGCTGCCCAGTGTCGTAGCCACAGACGACGGCGAGCCGCCACTGCTACTGCCATTTGTTTAGCCGAAGCTCTGACAAGGTCATAAAGGGCATCAGCCAGAAAGGACAAGGCCACCTCCATCCGCGGAGCCACATCCAAGAAGGGCTCCGCTCCATCTCCGGGCTGAGCCACTGCCTGTTGCAGCCAAGCTAGGCAGGCTCTAACAGCGTAACAGCTGCATGCAGACGCCCGAACAGTGAGACCTGCAATTTCAAAGGACCGTTTCAATGCTGTTTCCAGCCTACGGTCTTGAGCATCCTTCAGGGCAACACCTCCTTCAACAGGGAGGGTAGTTCTCTTTGTCACCGCAGTGACTAGGGCATCCACTGTAGGCATCTGAAAACGAGCCATATGTCCCTCACGCAGAGGGTATAACTGCCCCATAGCCCTGGAAACTCTCAAAGGTCCCTCGGGGTCAGCCCACTGAGCCGAAACAAGCTCTAGGATGGAGTCATGCAAAGGGAAGGCCCGAGCAGCTTCTTGGTACTAGCCATCCTGGGATTACCCGAGGAGGCCATGCCACTGTCAGGATCTTCAATCGAGAGGGCCTGCAGGGTATCTGAAATAAGCGCTGGCAGCTCATCACGGTGGAAAATCCTCACCGCGGAGGGATCATCCAGATCCTGTGGTAAATCCACACCTGACTCTGGTTCCTCAGACCAAGAACGTCTGTCAGAGTTCTCCGACCACGGGGGGGGGGGGGGGGGGGGGGGGGGGGGGGGGGGGAAGGTGCACCACAATCTGAAGGGGAATTAACCCTTCTGCGCTTATCTTTAGGCCAAGCATCCGGGAAAAAAGCGTCACTGGGCAGTCCCAGCACAGAATCCATCGGGGGACAATCAAAGGAGCCTCAGGCGACCCTTGAGGAAGGGCTCTTTTCATCATGTATGCTTTATGCAGCAAAAGCACAAATTCCGGGGAGAAAATCTCACCCTGGGCACCCAAATCCTGTCCGGTGCTAGCCACTCCTGAAATAACCTCATCTCGAGGTGCCCCACCCGGCTCAGGTCTATCCGTGTCCACGGAGGCCGCGCCATGTGGTGTAAGCAAAATGGCGCCCGCTGCCAGCACAGAGCAGGAAGAAACATCGCTCGACATGCTCGGGCCGGCTCCTACGCCAGTACAGCACGATTTACAGAGCCCTGCTGCTGATTTGCGCTTGCCACAAGTGGAACAGTGCTTTACATTGTCCGCAGCCATCGCCGAAAAACGGCGGTAAAATCCAAAATGGCGGTTTCGCGCCAAAATCGCCCCGATCGCGGGCCCACCCCGGAGGAGTTGGAAAACACTCTTACCTCAAAGGATCTAGTGTACAACTACGATCCTGCTGAAAATCAGGTCAACACCTCTGTTCCAGCGTCTCTGCGTTTTAAAAACGCGACGCGACTTTTTTTTTTTTTTTTTTTAAGCTGTGAGGAAAGCAGAGGTATTGAAGACTCCGGAGGCTCAGATGAGTGGGAAAGGCAGGGAAAGGGCGAACCTATATGCCTGCATCCACTGTTGGTGGGTAAGGACAGGGAAAGCAAGGCAATATGTCCACATCCACAGAAGTATGGGTAAGGCAGGGAAAGGGCTAACCTATGTGCCTTTAAAGTGAGGCTGCTATAGCCTCCAACACCCCGGTTAACATCTGGCAAGCCAGGAAACACCTCCCGGCAGATTTTTCTGGAGCTCGAACAAGCTGCAGCCACCCTGCTAGGGGAGATAGAGAATACTGAAGAGGCAGTGGAGCTAGCTGGCCAAGAGGGCACTGTGAAAGTTTGAGTGCTCTCTATCTCCCCTGCTGGTTGATGGACATAACCCATACGTAATGGCTTCATCTGCTTGATGACAAGGAATTGCTGGATATGGAGGGGAGGGCAGGGGAGAGAGGAGAATCGTTGGGCATGGATGGCAGGGGAGGACAAATTCCACTGCAGAGCCACACAGGTTGTGCAAAACTGCTGTCCCCATACAAGAGTGTTGCACAACCTGTGGTCCTCCAGCAGATCTCTGCCACATTTTTTGCTTCAAAATTTTTTTTCCTATTTTCCTCCTATAAAACCTAGGTGCATCTTATGGTCCGGTGCGTCTTATAGTCCGAAAAACTTATTTTATTTCTATTACCTTCCACAATCATGGAAATGAATGAGAGATTAGAAATTGATCTGTAATTATTCACTGAGCTGGGACTGGATTTGAAGTCCTTTAGAAGAGGAGTAATGGTCGCCTATTTTCAAAACAATGGGGGCACTGAGGTAGAGACGGGACGTAACCACTGAGAGCAGAGGCAAGATAAGTGGGTCTAGGAATCGTAGCAAAAGAAAAGCTGGAATAGGATCATAAAAGGACAAGTGTCACTTAAACCCTCATCACCTTTTAAAGGGAACTAGGGGAGAGAAGATTAAAGCAAAAAAGGGAGGCTAAAGGATCAATGGTGTCCAGTGAGGATACTGGCATAGAAGGATGACCAGGTAAAGTTATTTTTTCAGAAAAAATGATTGCAAAATCTTCCACAGTGAGCACAGAAGGAACAGGGGTGGTAGATGGGTCAGTAAGCAAATATAGCGGACGATAGGGGCGAGAGATATTTTGGTCCTGATGGAGCAGCTTTGAGACGTACGTGTACTTGGCCTCTTTCAATTTATTTGAATAATGACGCAAGGCAGCCTTAAAAAGTTGGAAGGTTGTATTTTGATGTGCTGGAGAGAGGCTGCTTACCCCATCAGTCACCACCTGGAGGAATGAACTTTTTAATTTAATGAAGATGGAGAGATTGGATGCTAGTCGGCAGTCTCCTAGGGCCTGGAAAACTTTTCAACAAATTTGGTCCCCAGTGTGGGATTGTTTGCCACATCATGCTCGTAGTTACCTATTGAACTTATAATGAAGTACTGATTAAGGGAAGGAAGAGGGTGACAAAGTTTTGGTTTGCTATTGTTTGCGGATCAGACTGCCACGCAAAAACATGTGAGGTCTGGTCTTACTGTTGCGCCTGTTGTTGGGTGATGGGTAGAGGGTATGTGTGGGGGGAGGAAACTTGAACAATCACCACGATGTACTGTTATATTTTTGGTGTCTCTTGATATTATGTGGTTCCAATAAAGATATTTAAAAAAAAAAGTTAGAAGGTACTTACAGACGGATTTCTGTGTCAGAGGTGCTCAGCGCTAAGTAACTGTTGATGCAGAAGTAAGAGTCCAAAGTGAGACGGATGGCATTTGGAAGAAAGGGAATATTGTGGAGCTGATAAAATCAAGAGCAGAACAAAGTTTATTATTCCAGCGACAAACCTGATTGACTAAGGGCAGTAGGAAAGTTCTCAGTTATTGAAGAATAACACAGGAGTCAAAGATTGAACAATTATATTCAGTTTAGGAGGAGTTATCGTTGTGGAATGAGCTTCAGATGAGGAGTAAGAAAAGGATGATCACACCAAGGTACAGAATACTGTATTAGAGATATCAGTAACAGAGGAGGAACAAATGATAGCCACATCAAGAGTATGGGCTGCAGTGTGAGTAGGGACAGAGACTAACTGCCTAAGTTTAGAGTCACAGAGAAAGGTAGCAAAGTTATGAATGAGTGGGTCAGATAGGCTATCCATGTGAATATTCAAATCACCTGAGAGGATGAGGGGAAAGATAAAAGCTAAGACGATTATAAAGACCTTAAAGAAAAGGGCAAGTGGAAGGCAGTTTAAAAGTCAACAGAAGTTGCAAAGGAGAAGTAATCTTTATAGCTAAATGCTCCAGGAAAAGTTAGATAGAAGAAAACTAAGTGTGCTGTAACAGGACTTGAAACCAGAATAGCAAGACCATCACCTTTTTGATACACACAGTGGTGGTAAAAGTGTATATACAGATGGGAATAATTGGTGAAGAAGGGCTTCATCCCCAGGAGATAGCCAGGTTTCCACAAGACAAAAAAAAATGTCAGGACGTTCCTGGCTGAATAATGCATTTATTAAGTATACTTCCTGCGTGCAAAGAATATTCCATAGTGTACATTGAAAAGCTGTAGGGAGATAAGTAGGGTTACCATATGGCTCCAGAAAAAGGAGGACGGATTGAGCCAGCCGGGTTTTACTTCCATTGCTTTCAATGGAAGTAATTCAGCCAGCCGGGTTTTACTTCCATTGCTTTCAATGGAAAGCAATGGAAGTAAAACCCGGCTGGCTCAATCCGTCCTCCTTTTTCTGGAGCCATATGGTAACCCTAGAGATAAGGAGCAGTGAGAGGCATATGAAAAAGCAAACAGACTGGAACCAGTTGTCTTCACTGTGGGTGAGAAAAAAACTGAGTGGGCTGCAGCCTGCAACCCCATAGAACAGAGATGGATAATGGTTGCTCCAGAGGAAAGAAAACAAAGAAATTAGAACAAAGAGTCAGAAAATAGAAAGATAAAAGTGCACTCTGGAGGCGCAAGAATGAGCACACAAAGGAGCACCAAGGACTGGATCTAGAATTACTCTCCCTTCTTGTTGGTTTCTGAACCAGCTGTTCCATGAAGAAGTGTCATTGATTTCATCTAGGAACTTCACCTCCCTAGCATGCCCTGGTGTTACATTTATCCAATCAATATTGGAATAATTGAAGTCAAATACTGTAAGGACTGAGAACCAGCCAAACACAAAGGGATGCGTACAACATAAATAAATGTTAGTAATGATAAACACGTGAGAAATACCCTCAGAAACCAAGGTTTCTACCAAGGTCTAACCAACAGAGCATTGATATCTATAAAAGATTTTTGTGCCTGTGATCTTGTCTCTTTCATAGGGTATATTTTCTCACACATTGACAAATGAAACTACTTGTTCAAAACATTACTGAGTACAATGAATTTTTCAAGCTACAGCATAGCTTACGTGAAAAACTTAGCTTTCTCTTAGCTGGCTTGAAACCCCACACTTCCTCAACTGGTGATTTTTAATCTTATTCAACGGGGCCCAGATCATTTCACCCACTTCAGGGCTTCATCAGGAACCACTCAACTTGAGCATGATTTTTGTAGGGTTATAAGATAGAGTTGCTTGATTTCTGAGCTCCTAAGAGGGCAAATTTTATGCCTCTGTGATGTAATTCTGTGCAGCAAGGTGCCAGGTCCTTCCGCTGTAAAGCAACCCTCATGGAATAGTCATTAACAAATGGAAGCTTATTACCCTCATTATCCAGTGGGCCCAACTCTTCTGTTACTTTACAAGCTTTTCTCTATCTAGCCAGTTCAAGAATTTGACAATTGCTGCTCTAGTTCAACAGCCATCTGCTCCTTTAGCGCTGATCCCATGGGCACACACACAGCAAAATGCAAGCCCTGATCTTTCCAGGCCCAGTTTTTCCAGCAGCCAGCTACTGAATCTCTTATGCATCTCGGTATTGGGCACACTTTCTGGAAGGCCAACTATTTGCACAGTTTTCATGTTCCTCTAGCCATTCAGTAAAAGACTGTTTACAGAGCTCACCTATGTGCAGTACTATTTGAAGACTGTCTTCTTCCTGACTGAAGTTTGTTCAGCCTGTCTTCTATGGTGTTTATCACAGTACACTATATTTCCTGCGCCCAGACTCTACCAACATAGTGACCAACACAGGTCCTTTGACCATCTTGCTTTCACTCATACAGGGCTTATCACAAGTGCTTCAATGAGCTTTAGTGTCATACCATTCAGCAGACTCTTCGCCCTGCTTCGATCAGGCGTTCAAACTGATCACATAATTCTCAATAAAAAGGTGCATTCACCAGAGGTAGAAAAAGTGTTTGTTTGCTTTTTTATTATTAGATAAGAGGTTTTTTTTTTTTTTTTTTTTTGCAAGAGGCCTCTCTGGCTCGCATCCACTAAGGCAGCACATACCAAGTGACCACCTACACATGGAATTTCTATCCATAAAGATTCCAAGGTGTATTCTGTGTCCTGCAGAACTTTTCAAGGCCCTCTAACACACTACCCTTCCACCAATTTCATCTACCCTATCACTGTAATATAATATGTACCCTAGTATGACAGTGCCCACTGGTTATCTTCCTTCCACCAGGTTTCAGAGATGCTTGCTAAAATAAAAGTATGAAAATCAGAAGCTTTCTGCATATTTCATTGCTTTACTGTGGCTAACGTTTGTTTAATGTTTTTTCTTTCTCTGTATAGCTCTGGGAATTCATTGCCAGAGAATGTGGTAAAAACAGCTTAAGCAGGGTTTAAAAAATGTTTGGATAATTTCCTAAAAGAAAAGTCCATAAGCCAATATTAAGATGGACTTGGGAAAATCCATTGCATATTCAAGGATAAGCAGTATAAAATCTGTTTTGCTATTCTGGGATCTTGCCAGATTCTTGTGACCTGGATTTGCCACTGTTGGAAACAGTATACTGGCCCTGATGGACCTTCGGTCTGTCCCAGTATAGCAATGCTTACATTCTTATGCTTTGCTTTATTAGCTTCTTTTGTGGTTGGGTATGCAAACATCTGATTGAAAGGCGTTAGATGGCCGAAATAAAGGAATCTATTTGTAAACACTGCTTTTCTAACTCTGGTCACTCCATGTGACTTAGAGGAGCAGCTGTGAGGGTCAAAAAATTTACATCAGGCGTGGATGCTGTTCAAAAATACCACCCTGGAAGCCCGGGCCAAACACATTCCCTGTATTAAAAAAAGAAGGGGGGGGGGGGGGGGGGGAAACAAACGACAGCCGACGTGGTTAAAAAGTGAGGTGAAAATATTGTATTTTTCCTTCATTCTTTTCATATTCTTCTCTTTGTCTATTTTGTCTTGAGAATTGTGTCCCCATTTTGAAATTTCTGTTTTATTGTAAATTATTCAGATATTGTATTATGATTTTGCGGTATATCAAGAATAAATTGATTCTTGACACTACAGAATGCTGCCATACAGATTTTGGGTAATGCCCATAAATCTGATTTGAGTCACTCCCTTAGTCATACATTATTGTTGGCTTCCTATTCATTAAAGCTGTTAGTACTGACTCAGAGCTTATGAGCATGTTCCCTTGTATTTGGCCTCCACTGCTATACTTTACATTCCAGGTAGAGCCTTAAGATCTTTAAATGGTCATCTGATGGTTATTCCTTCTGTACAAAAGCTCATTGAGAAATGACCTGCAATAGTGCTTTTTTTTTTTTTTGATAGTGCATAGCTTCTGGAATAGACTTACTGGTATAAAACAAGCAGAAAGTTTTCTGAGAACCTTTAACGTATTATTGAAAATAGTTTTTCATTCTGGCATTTAGTATACAGGTTTCAGGGATTGAAGGGGCTCTTTGAAATTTATCTGCAAGCATTTTTATGATGTTTTTAATGTCTTCAATGTCAGTTTCAATGTCTAGGATTTTTCCATGTTAGATGTACTTCCTTTCCTATGTTTTATGTTTTATTATATTATTAAACCATTGTGACCTACTAAAGCCAAGCAGTACAGAAAGTTTTAATGAACATATGATACCTGAACTACAGAATGACACGGGGACGGGGGACATAGACAGAGGGGAAAAACTTTGTCCATGTGTCATTTTCTACTTTGAAGCCTGAATACAGCACCACAACACTCTCTCAACTCACACAACCCATCCAATTCTCCAAAATCTCCCCTACAGTCCCATACATCTGCAAGACATAGCTACACACACTGTCCATTAGGGACAGTACCTGAAAAATTTGTAAACCGCTTAGGTTTAGGTGGTATATAAATACTGGAAATAAATACTACTGACAGAAATATACAATTCAAATATCTGATCAATCATTTGTTACATTTGTATCCCACCTTTTCCCACCTATTTGCTGGCTCAATGTGGCTTACATACCGGAAGTACCGTAAAGGCATTCGCCAAGTCCGCTAGAGAAACAAATACAAAGGTGATATTGTGGTCGAATAAAGGTACAAGTGTTTCAAGTATAGTGAGGGTTGAGGAGAGGAAAAGTTATATAGTGTAATAATATGAAAGCAGATAAAATGTAGATATATAAAAACACAATTTATTAAAACAGAACCCAGAGGTAAAACAATACCCGACGTGGCCACATTTCGCTCTCAGGCTGCGTAAGGGGTAAAACTGACGCAGCCTGAGGGCGAAACGTAGCCACGTCGGGTATTGTTTTACCTCTGGGTTCTGTTTTAATAAATTGTGTTTTTATCTTTAAAGACTTTCCTTTTTAACAAGATTTACCATAATAATCAATAATAGGTATTCCAACACATCACTAATTACTTGATAATTTGTATGCTTTATTGAATTGATTATATCCATTATGTTACACTTATTGTTTATCTATTCTTGATTGGCACTTATGATGTATTATTGTAAGCCACACTGAGTCTGCAAATAGGTGGAAAAATGTGGTATACAAATGCAACAAATAAATATATCTACATTTTAACTGCTTTCATATTATTACACTGCTTTTGTAAGCAGATTTGTTGCCTTTTTTTGGTTTTTAAGGTTATATAGTGTCCATTACGAGCTTTGGTTTTGCTGTGTTGCAGAGTGTAGGTATTTATGTTGGGTCGGTGGGGTATGCCTTTTTGAATAGGTAGGTTTTTAGTGATTTCCTGAAGTTTAGGTGGTCGTAGGTCGTTTTCACAGCTTTTGGCAATACGTTCCATAGTTGTGTGCTTATGTAGGAGAAGCCGGATGCATAGGTTGCTTTGTATTTGAGTCCTTTGCAGTTTGGATAGTGGAGATTTAGTTATATTCAAGATGATCTGGTTATATTTCTGCTTGGTAGGTCTATGAGGTTTGTCATGTATCCTGGGACTTGGCCGTATATAATTTTGTGGACTAGGGTGCAGATTTTGAAGGTAATACATTCTTTGATTGGAAGCCAGTGCAGTTTTTCTCAGAGGAGTTTGGCGCTATCAAATTGTGATTTACCAAACATCAGCCTGTGACTACCTACAAACACCCTGAGACACACTGACATATCTCTCCCTGCCAAGTGTTCTCTACAGAGATACCAGAATGTATAAATGAAGGGGAAACATACCAGAGTATCAAGTTCTAAATGTGCGATTTTCAACTTGCTGTACTTGTACTGTGGCATTACAACCATGGGAACATCACTTCTCATATTGTTCTAAATTTCATGCATAAAAAGGCATGACACTGTTTGCAATTATTTATTTTATTTATTACATTTGTATCCCACATTTTCCCGCATAGCAGTAGGCTCAATGTGGCTTACAGGTTCTGGAGAGTACCAACTCCAGGAATATATACAGAGTGGAAAATAGAGTAACAGTAGGTGCAAGGAAGCTGATAAGGTTGCGGAAAAGAGAATACAACTCTGGGACGAATATATAGTAGCATATAGAGAGAAGTAATCCCAATGAGGCTGATAAGTCTCAGGGGTTGGGACTACAGCTTCTAGTGAGCAATACAGAGTAGGATAAGGGTAGAAGTACATTTAAATATAACTGGAGTGGTAAAATTCGTACAGTTTGACGCAATAGGATTATGTGGAAGGGGTATTGTTCGTTTCTTAGTTCGATACATGTGATGCATTGTTCATGAGTTAGTTCGGGTCTGCTAGGTAGGCTTTCCGAAAGAGGTATCTTGAGGTCTTTTCGGAATTTTAGATGAGTGTTCACAGTTCTAATGTTTCTAGATAATGTGTTCCAGAGCTGGGTGCAAATGTAAGAAAAGCTGGATGCATATGTTGATTTGTATTTTAGTCCTTTACAGTTTGGGTAATGCAGGTTTAGAAACGTTCTTGATGATTCGATAATGTTTCTAGTTGGTAAGTCGATAAGTTTGGTCATGTAGGTTGAGGTCAGACCATGGATTGTTTTGTGGACTAGAGTGCAAATTTTGAAGACTATTCATTCCTTGACTGGTAGCCAGTGCAGTATTTCGCATAGGGGTTTAGCACTTTCGAATCTTGTCTTTCCGAAAATGAGTCTAGCTGCCGTGTTCTGCGCAGTCTGGAGTTTCCTTAAGACCTGTTCTTTGCATCCCGCATATACAGTGTTACAATAGTCAACATGTGATAGTACCATTGTTTGAATTATGTTACAGAAAGTTTCCCTTGGGAAGAATTGTTTGATTCGTGTGAGTTTCCACATTGCATGGAACATTTTCTTCGTGATGGCAGAGGCTTGGCTCTCCAGGGTTAGGTTGGTATCAATAGTAATTCCAAGGATCTTCAGTTTGTCCGATATTGGGAGAGTATGTTCCGGGGTTTTTATGGATGAAGGGAGGTTTGTTTTGTGGTGAGAAGAGAGAATAAGGCAGTGAGTTTTTTCCTTGTTGAGTCTGAGTTTGAATGCCGATGCCCAGGCATCCATTAAGCTTAAAGTAGTCTTTATTGCAACAGTGATTTCTGATGGATTAGAGTTGAACGATATGTAAATGGTATCATCCGCATACAGAAAAGGATTAAGATTATGCTTGTATAGGGGATGAGCAAGGGGGATCATCATCAGATTAAATAATATGGGTGAGAGAGGTGAACCCTGGGGTACTCCGCAATCGGTACGCCATGATGGTGATATGTTTGAGTTTGCTTTTACTTGATAAGATCTTGTGGTTAGGAAACCCTTGATCCATTTGAGTATATTCCCTCCTATGCCTATCTTGTCGAGTATTCTTAATAGTATATAATGGTCAACCATATCGAATACGCTTGACAAGTCGAATTGCAAGAGGAGTATGTTTTTACCTAATGCGATTTCCTTTTTGAACTTGGCTAGGAGAGTTACCAGGACGGTTCTGAACTGTGGAGAGATCTGAAGCCCGACTGTGATTCATGAAGGATTGAGAACTTGTTCATGTATTCAGTAAGTTGTTTAGCTACAATGCTTTCCCATCAGTTTGGATGTAAGTAGGATGGATGCCACAGGTTGACAGTTGGTGAAATTGTTCATTTTCTTTTTGGTGTCTTTTGGTAATGGTGTGAGTAGTATATTACCTTTGTCTTTGGGGAATATGCCACGCTGGAACAAGAAGTTGAGGTGGAATGTAAGTTCAGTAATGAATCGAGTGGGGGGGGGGGGGGGTCATTAGATAATTGGGGCAGGTGTCCAATTGACAGTAGGCTGTAGAGATCTTATTGGTTGCTAGTGCTAATGTTTCTTATGTGATCTGGGCGAAATATGTCCAAGTTCGGTCGGCTGGGTATTCTTGAGGGTGGGTCTAGCTCATTAAGGAAGGTATCAAGGTTGGTGTAGTCTTGTAACATAATTTTACGTAGATCGACAATTTTACCTTTGAAGTAGTCAGCAAGATCGTCTGTTGTTGGGATTCCTGATTTTGTTGAGGACACTGGGTTTGTGTCTAGTAATTTATCTCATGTGACATTGGAATTTATCTCTAATTAAAAGCTTATAATTTTATTTTAAAATTTCAATTTATCTACAGCAGTGCTTCTCTGCAGCCAAAAGAAAGTTAGCCATGCACTCAAATGGATGTGCAACTTTGAGAAGGTGAAATTTGTTTTTGCCAGATATTTAGCTCATTTTTAGTCTGCCTATACCTAAGCAGGTCCCAATCAAAACATACATAGAACACAGATCTTTGCCTAAAACGTCAGTGCCAGCATTTAGGTTAGAAGAATTAAACTACCAAACCAGACAAGAGGATTATGCCACCCAACCAGCAGATGGAGACAGTAACACTGACTTTTGGTGACATCACCAGTATAAGGAATGATTGAAACCGACTGATGAAACAGGATTGCCTTTATCCTTAGGCCAAAGTTCTGTGGCCCTTAGGTTGAGCTCCTGGGTTCTCATTGCAGCTCCCAGGGATTGGTCTACGGACCTTTACCCTGATAAGCATGTGGCTGTTCCCATTGGGCTCTGACCCATGGATTCGAGCTGGGCAGACCATATCATGGTGGGGCAATTGGCAACCTTGCATCTAGCAAGAGTGGTGACTAGAAGCCTCTCAGGGAACATGTCCTTCCCTTCTCCCCCTTCCCTTGTCCCTTTACTCCCTTGGAATGCTGTTACCTGACTGTGCTTTATTCTCTGTTCTGCTTTTTTCATTCCCACCCACCTCCACCCCCGACAGTTATTTCACATCATGAAGAATGGAGACTTCTAAATGGCTTACAGCATTAAAAAGAACAGAGAACCAACCAGCAGAAAACAGGAAAGTGTAAAGTTCAACAAAGAAAAGCAACTGCATGCACAAGATTATCATATAGTAACCTCCTCAATTTCCTAAATACAAGGGCAAGAAAAATAATATTAAATCCAACATACAGATCCTAGGTACTCAAAGAACATAAAAACCAATTGCACTTTGTTTTAGATCAACACCTAATCAAAATTTTTGTTACTATACATAGATACTTCCAAGATTGTCCTGCAAGATTTAGGAAAGGTTTTAAAGCTGTCTCTGGCTTATATCAGTACGTACAATTTCAATCAAGCCCTTTGAAATAAAGTTAACAAGAACGCTGGAATAACGGTGCAACAACAGGTCTTGGTCCAATGCTGCACGAATGGATGCAACTGAGTTCCAAAGCTTAAATTTGAAAATAAGACACTGTACCCCTTCAAGTAGGATTACCTTCAGTCTGTCTTTTTCAGACTTCTCAGAACGCAACAGAATGCTCACATATCCAGATGAGACTCATGTTTGAGCAACAATGTAAGAACTTAAAACTTTAGGTAAACCACTGTTTTCATAAAAGTAGCAAGAATTATCGTACTGATGCAGTTTAAGATGCCTGACTAATCATAACTTTTTATTCAACTATCTTCAGTTTCATAAATGCAATGTTTAACACACTGCTATTTTTACCTTTAAATAAAAACAAAATTTTTCCCATGCCCACCTATATCAATTCCCTGCACATTATATGGGCTAATTATTAAACTTACTACAACTACTACTACTAATATAACTTCAAGTTGATCACAATGATTGTTCTTAGTACCTGTCATTAGTCTCTGAGCTTCATATGGTTCCATGTAGCCATTTTCTCCTTTTCCTACTTTGTACTTCTGTTCACTTTTGGCATCAAATGGATCAGAGTAGTCATCAGCTATTATAACCTAAAAATAATAAAATATTGTTACAACAATCATTTTTGCTAACCACTCCTCTGCCCTAAAAGACCAGCTCCCCAGCATCCATTATGTTTGTCCATCACCCTCCTTAACTAACAGCTGGCACTCCAGACAGCTTCTTCATATTCCCCTTCCCCTACTCCACACAGGGAGCCTATCACCAAAACTAATACACAAATTCTACTGCTTGTGTACCTGCAATAAATACAACAGAATCTAACAATTTGCATTTCCCTTTTAGATAGCATGAAACCTATCCATAAAGCGAAAGCTACATACCTGTAGAAGGTATTCTCCGAGGACAGCAGGCTGATTGTTCTCACTGATGGGTTGACGTCCATGGCAGCCCCTCCGATCGGAGATCTTCACTAGCAACAACGTTTGCTAGCCCTTGCGTGCGCATGCGCGACCGTCTTCCCGCCCAAACGCGAGTGTACTCGCCAGTACAGTAAATAGCAAAGACAAAGAAAAAAAACAACTCCAAAGGGGAGGTGGGCAGTTTGCTGAGAACAATCAGCCTGTTATCCTCGGAGAATACCTTCTACAGGTATGTAGCATTCGCTTTCTCCGAGGACAAGCAGGCTGCTTATTCTCACTGATGGGGTATCCCTAGCCCCCAGGCTCACTCAAAACAACAAACATTGGTCAATTGGGCCTCGCAATGGCGAGGACATAACTGAGACTGGCCTAAACTTATTCAACTAACTGAGCGTGCAGCCTGGAACAGAATAAAAATGGGCCTAGGGGGGTGGAGTTGGATTCTAAACCTGAAACGGATTCTGCAGCACCGACTGCCCGAACCGACTGTTGCGTCGGGTATCCTGCTGAAGGCAGTAATGCGATGTGAATGTGTGGACGGATGACCACGTCGCAGCCTTGCAAATCTCTTCAATAGTGGCTGACTTCAAGTGAGCCACTGACGCTGCCATGGCTCTAACACTATGAGCCGTGACATGGCCCTCAATAATCAGCCCAGCCTGGGCGTAAGTGAAGGAAATGCAATCTGCTAGCCAATTGGAAATGGTGCGCTTCCCGACAGCAACTCCCCTTCTGTTGGGATCAAAAGAAATAAACAATTGGGCGGACTGTCTGTGGGGCTTTGTCCGCTCCAGGTAGAAGGCCAATGCTCGCTTGCAGTCCAATGTGTGCAGCTGACGTTCAGCAGGGCGGGTATGAGGACAGGGAAAGAATGTTGGCAAGACAACTGACTGGTTCAGATGGAACTCTGACACCACCTTCGGCAAGAACTTAGGGTGAGTGTCCTAAGTTGATGGCTCTCTCATTCTCCCTGTCTCCTCAGCTCGAAACCTTGGGGTCATCTTTGACTCTTCTCTCTCCTTCTCTGCTCATATCCAGCAGACCGCCAAGACCTGTCGTTTCTTTCTTTACAACATCCGTAAAATCCGCCCCTTTCTTTCCGAGCACTCTACCAAAACCCTCATCCACACCCTTGTCACCTCTCGTTTAGACTACTGCAATCTGCTTCTTGCTGGCCTCCCACTTAGTCACCTCTCCCCTCTCCAGTCAGTTCAAAACTCTGCTGCCCGTCTCATCTTCCGCCAGGGTCGCTTTACTCATACTACCCCTCTCCTCAAGACCCTTCACTGGCTCCCTATCCGTTTTCGCATCCTGTTCAAACTTCTTCTACTAACCTATAATGTACTCACTCTGCTGCTCCCCAGTATCTCTCCACACTCGTCCTTCCCTACACCCCTTCCCGTGCACTCCGCTCCATGGATAAATCCTTCTTATCTGTTCCCTTCTCCACTACTGCCAACTCCAGACTTCGCGCCTTCTGTCTCGCTGCACCCTACGCCTGGAATAAACTTCCTGAGCCCCTACGTCTTGCCCCATCCTTGGCCACCTTTAAATCTAGACTGAAAACCCACCTCTTTGACATTGCTTTTGACTCGTAACCACTTGTAACCACTCGCCTCCACCTACCCCCTCCTCTCTTCCTTCCCGTTCACATTAATTGATTTGATTTGCTTACTTTATTTATTTTTTGTCTATTAGATTGTAAGCTCTTTGAGCAGGGACTGTCTTTCTTCTATGTTTGTACAGCGCTGCGTATGCCTTGTAGCGCTATAGAAATGCTAAATAGTAGTAGTAGTAGTAGTGTGGAGGACTACTCTGTTATGATGAAATTTTGTATAAGGAGCATGAGCTACCAAGGCTTGAAGGTCACTGACTCTGCGAGCTGAAGTAACTGCCAGCAAGAAAATGACCTTCCAGGTCAAGTACTTCAGATGGCAGGAATCCAGTGGCTCAAAAGGAGGTTTCATCAGCTGGGTGAGAACGACATTGAGATCCCATGACACTGTAGGAGGTTTGATGGGGGGCTTTGACAAAAGCAAACCTCTCAAAGCGAACTAAAGGCTGTCCCGAGATCGGCTTACCATCCACACGGTAATGGTATGCACTAATCGCACTAAGGTGAACTCTTACAGAGTTGGTCTTAAGACCAGACTCGGACAAGTGCAAAAGGTATTGAAGCAGGGTCTGTGTAGGACACGAGTGAGGATCTAGGGCCTTGCTGTCACACCAGACGGCAAACCTCCGCCAGAGAAAAAAGTAACTTTTCTTAGTGGAATCTTTTCTGGAAGCAAGCAAGACCCGGGAGACACCCTTGGAGGCAAAATTTACACCCTCAACATCCAAGCCGTGAGAGCCAGGGACCGGAGGTTGGGATGCAGAAGCGCCCCCTCGTTCTGAGTAATGAGGGTCGGAAAACACTCCAATCTCCACTGTTCTTCGGAGGACAACTCCAGAAGAAGAGGGAACCAGATCTGACGCGGCCAAAAAGGAGCAATCAGAAACATGGTGCCTCGATCTTGCTTGAGTTTCAGCAAAGTCTTCCCCACCAAAGGTATGGGAGGATAAGCATACAGGAGGCCTTCCACCCAATCCAGGAGAAAGGCATCCGACGCTAGCCTGCCGTGGGCCTGAAGTCTGGAACAGAACTGAGGGACCTTGTGGTTGATGCGAGTGGCAAAGAGATCCACCGAGGGGGTGCCCCACACTTGGAAGATCTCGCATACCACTCTGGAATTGAGCGACCACTCGTGAGGTTGCATTATCCTGCTCAACCTGTCGGCCAGACTGTTGTTTACGCCTGCCAGATACGTGGCTTGAAGAAACATGCCATACCGGCGAGCCCAAAGCCACATTCTGACGGCCTAATGACACAGGGGCGAGATCCGGTGCCCCCCTGCTTGTTGATGTAATATATGGCAACCTGATTGTCCGTCTGAATTTGGATAATTTGTTGGGACAGCCGATCCCTGAAAGCCTTTAGAGCGTTCCAGACCGCTTGCAACTCCAGGAGGTTGATTTGCAAACCTTTTTCCTGAAGGGACCAACTCCCTTGGGTGTGAAGCCCATCGACATGAGCTCCCCACCCCAGGAGAGACGCATGCGTCGTCAGCACCTTTTGTGGCTGAAGAATTTGGAAAGGACGTCCCAGAATCAAACTGGACCGAATTGTCCACCAATGCAGGGATTGGAGAAAACTCGTGGACAGCAGGACTACGTCCTGTAGGTCCCCAGCGGCTTGGTACCACTGAGAAGCTAGGGTCCATTGAGCTGATCTCATGTGAAGGCAGGCCATGGGAGTCACATGCACTGTGGCGGCCATGTGGCCGAGCAATCTCAACATCTGCCGAGCTATGATCTGCTGAGACACCCGCACCCAGGAGACGAGAGACAGAAGAATGCTGGCCCTCGCCTCTGGAAGGTAGGCACAAGCCGTCAGAGTCCAGCAGAGCTCCTATGAATTCTAGTTTCTGGACTGGAAGAAGATGGGACTTTGGATAATTTATCACAAACCCTAGTAGCTTCCAGGAGTTGAATAGTCATCTGCATGGACTGTAGAGCTCCTTCCTCGGAGGTGTTCTTCATCAGCCAATCGTCGAGATAAGGGAACACGTGCACTCCCAGTCTGCGTAGAGACGCCGCTACGACAGCCAGGCACTCTGTGAACACCCTGAGCGAAGAAGCGAGACCAAAGGGTAGCACACAGTACTGAAAATGCTGTGTTCCCAGATGGAATCGAAGATACTGCCTGTGAGCTGGCAGTATCAGGATGTGAGTGTAAGCATCCTTTAAGTCCAGAGAGCATAGCCAATCGTTTGCCTGAATCATGGGAAGGAGGGTGCCCAGGGAAAGCATCCTGAACTTTTCTCGGACCAGATATTTGTTCAGGGCCCTTAGGTCTAGGATGGGACACATCCCCCCTGTTTTCTTTTCCACAAGGAAGTACCTGGAATAGAATCCCAACCCTTCCTACCCCGGTGGCACGGGCTCGACCGCATTGGTGCTGAGAAGGGTGGAGAGTTCCTCTGCAAGTACCTGCTTGTGGTGGAAGCTGAAGGACTGCGCTCCTGGTGGGCAATTTGGAGGTCTGGAAATCAAATTGAGGGAGTATCCTAGCCGGACTATTTGGAGAACCCACTGGTCGGAGGTTATGAGAGGCCACCTTTGGTGAAAAAATTTTAACCTCCCCCCAACAGGCAGATCGTTCAGCATGGACACTTTGATGTCGGCTATGCTCTGCTGGAGCCAGTCAAAAGCCCGTCCCTTGCTTTTGCTAGGGAGCTGCTGGGGCCTGTTGAGGAGCACGCTGTTGACGGGAACGAGCGCGCTGGGGTTTAGCCTGGGCAGCAGGCTGGTGAGAGGGAAGATTGTACCTACGCTTAGTAGAATAGGGAACAGTCCTCCTTCCCCCATAAAAACGTCTACCTGATGAGGTAGATGCTGAAGACGTCCGGTGGGAGAATTTGTCGAAAGTGGTGTCCCGCTGGTGGAGTTGTTCTACCATCTGTTCAACCTTTTCACCAAAAATATTATCCCCCCCCCCCCCCCCGGCAAGGAGAATCCGCAATCCGCTGCTGGATCCTTTTCTCCAGGTCGGAGGCACGCAGCCACGAGAGTCTGCGCATCACCACACCTTGAGCAGCGGCCCTGGACGCGACATCAAAAGTATCGTACACACCCCTGGCCAGGAATTTACGACACGCCTTCAGCTGCCTGACCACCTGATGAAAAGGCTTGGCCTGCTCAGAAGGGAGCTTGTCCACCAAGTCCGCCAACTGCCGCACATTGTTCCACATATGAATGCTCGTGTAGAGCTGGTAGGATTGGATTTTGGAAATGAGCATTGCAGAATGGCAGGCCTTCCGCCCAAGAGTCCAAGGTTCTAGAGTCACAGCCTGGGGGCGCCGAAGCATACTCCCTAGAACTCTTGACCTTCCTAAGGGCCAGATCCACCACACCAGAGTCATGAGGCAACTGAGTCCGCATTAACTCTGGGTACCATGGATCCGATACTGGGATTCTATCTTCTTGGGAATGCGGGGATTAGTTAGCGGCTTTGTCCAGTTCGCCAGCAATGTCTTTTTGAGGATGCACGGGTACAGTGGATGATTCCTTAGGTGGCGAAGGATAGTCCAAAAGCTCAAACATTTCGGCCCTTGGCTCATCCTACGTAACCACAGGGAAGGGAATGGCCGTAGACATTTCCCGGACAAAAGCCGCGAAAGACAGACTCTCAGGAGGAGAAAGCTGCCTTTCAGGAGAGGGAGTAGGATCAGAGGGAAGACCGCAAGACTCCTCGTCTTCCTCTGCTTCCCATGAGGCCTCACCATCGGTATCGGACACCAGTTCGTGAACTGCAGTCCGAAGCAGGGCCCGTCTTGACTCCGTGGAAACATGGCCACGGTGGGTACGCCTAGAGGAAGACTCCCGCACCAGCGGCGATGAAGCTCCCTCCATCAAAGTCGTCGGGGAGTCAGCCTGGGAGGCCGCCGATGCAGGCACCGCAAACGGTACTGGGACCGGAGACCTCACCACGGGCGAGGAGCCAGCCGTCGCCTCTCTGAACGGCACCGGTGGCGCAAGCACCCCTGGTACCGGAGCGGAAGGGCGTAACAGCTCTTCCAGGATCCCTGGAAGGATGGCCCGGAGGCTCTCGTTCAGAGCGGCTGTCGAGGAAGGCAAGGGGTCCGGTACCGGCGACGAGCTCAGAATCTGTCCGGGTCGCGGAGGCGGTACCGGGCTGTCCACAATAGGGCACATCGACACCTCTTGCATAGAGGGCGAGCGGTCCTCCCGGCGTCGAAGCTTAGCGGGTGCTGAATCCCTCGGCGACCCGGAGCTCTCGGTACCACGACTGGAAGGCGACCAGTGCCGATGCTTCTTTGGCCTTCGCACGAAGCAGGTCAGAAGAGGACGTTGAATCCAAACGCTTCCTCGGGGCCGGGTCCGAAATAGGTCGGTCCCGGGGGACCTGTACCGCAGAAGCCCTCGAGACAGGCGGAGACCTACTCGAGGGCTCACCGCTACCAGCAGGGGAATGGACAGCCCTCACCTGCGCTCCTGATGACGATGCACCCTCCGACGACATCGATACCTCCGATGACCTCGGTACCGCAGACGTCGAAGCACCGGACGAGCTCCAAACAGAACGCTCCACTGAGCCAATCTCGCCGCCTGAGTCCTCTTCTTGAGCTGGATGTACAGGTGTTAGGGCGATGACCAGCCCCGAGACACTGGAGACACGAAACGTGCCTATCAGTGAGATCGTGCTGCACCGCATGCACTTTTTGAAGCCACTGGCAGGCTTCAATGACATGGGCGGAAAAATCACGCCGGCGAAATCAAAATTTGCGATGGTGGCAAAAAATAGCACCAAAACAGGGAAAAAAAAACCCGTACGGGCTGCCAAAAAGGCTGCTTCCGACGACGAAAGGAAACTTAACGGGAAAAACTCTAGAAATAGTGGAAAAAAGGAAAGGTTTTTTTTTTTTTTTAAACAAGACGAAAAGACACTAACAGAAGACTTTCCAACCACTTCCGAACTGAAGCGGCAAAAAACGCGCGAGGGGTCTCCTTGAGGCACAGAACGACCGTAAACAGCCGTCTTGAGCCACGGAAAAAAGAAGACTGGCGAGCACACTCACGTTCGGGCGGGAAGACGGTCGTGCATGCGCACATGAGGGCTAGCAAACGTTGTTGCTAGTGAAGATCTCCGATCGGAAGTGTTGCCGTGGACGTCAACCCATCAGTGAGAACAAGCAGCCTGCTTGTCCTCGGAGAAAGTACATTTACATGTATTTAGGACTGCAGGGTCACCAAGATCAATTATCAATGCATTTGATTCCACTGCTTTGTTGTTTTTTATCTACTGTTTTGTAAGCAGTTGTGTGCCTTTTTCTTTTTTTGGTCATGTATTTAGGACTGCAGGGTCACCAAGATCAATTATGGGACATGACAGCTATTTACCAACAGCTCTATGAAAAACAAGGGTGATAATCTAGTCATTAAAAAATGAAAAGGTATCAAGTGATGTGCTGACTTAAGCTCTACTATGCCCTGCCATTAAGATTAAAATAATCTGCAATATCTTAATTACACAGCATTTAGCAACACAGCACAGCAACCAGCCCTGTTAAGCGTACAAATATATTTCAAAATACAATTCAAACATGGCGAAAAAGTGAGGGGAAAGGGAAAGAAAAACTAAGGACAACAGTGAGCACCACACATGTCTCTGGGGGAATGACTTCATAGATCAGTTGGAAACGGAAGAAGTGATATATAAGCATTAGATGTAAGACTCAAACCATCAGAAGAACCTATCATAATTTCAGACCGAACAGTGCATTTCAAACATGGAGGACTCTGAATTCTGCACAGGCTCAGCATATTGGACTGCAAGCCACAGTTTTTGGGTTTTGTTTTTTTTTTTTTTTTTGGGGGGGGGGGGGGGGGACCACATACACACTCCAAGACTGGATGACCTAGAAAACAGGTTCAGACGTACCAACCTTCAAATACGGCTTCCTGAGTCTATTACGGATTCTGAGATGGAAGGTTTTTAGAAAAATGGCTTGCTCAACAATTATGAACATGAACCAAATGAAGAGTCCAGTAGTAATACAAAGATATGTAATTAAAAAAAAAAAAAAAGGAAAAGACCACAGAACACCCAAACACCTACTACAACTTCAGCATCTTTCAGTGGGGTTGTGGTATTCATCATGGGTCTAAAAAATTTAACATATATAACATAACATAGTAAATGACTGCAGATAAAGACCTGAACAATTTGTTTTATTTTTACTTATTTTAAAATTACTCTTCCTTAATAACACAGTAACTGTTATGTACTTAATTTCGTTAAATAACAGAAAAAGGGTCGATCACTTCACTGAAATCCACTTTCAATTTTGTCACAAAAAATCCTTTTTTTGATAATATAACAGCAACTAGATCATTGTTGCTGTAAATAACAAAATAGTCAAGCATTTAATTGATACTCGATGGCGGCCAGACCCATTTCACTCAAACGGCTTCCTTAGGGGTTGTGAATCGATATCTAAAGTAACAAGGGAGAGTACTGTACACCGAAAAAACCAGATATCTTTGTTAATCATTCAGAAAAGGAAATAAGAATACTGGCTTGTAATCTGTTTTTTATAATTAGATAACATTATCCCAATACGCTATCTTATACGTTTACACTGAAATTTCTTTCACTCACATTTTATTTTCTTCACATTCTTTATTCTTGCTTTGCCTCTTTAGGCACTTTTTACACAAGATATCGAATGTCAGGATGCGGAGAAAAAAACCCCACCTTTAACAACACTTCAACCGCTACCCAATCTACTTTCTGTGGCTGGACTGGGTTTCTTGCTGCCACACTCCTCTCCGAACTGTTAAGCACTGAAGCTATACTTCTTTTTGAGGGAGTAAGGGAAAGGAGGACAGGGAGTTGTTGGACCATAGGGAAGGAGAGGGAACTGCTGGACCGAAAAGAGAGCAGAAACAGCATAGGGAGATGCTGGACTACAGGAGTGGAAAAGAACAGAGGAGATGCTGGGCTACATGTGTGAGAGGAAAAGAGAAAATGCTAGGCTACCAGAAGTAGGGAGAGACAATGCCAGGAATGGTGCTACTATGTGAGAAATGCTATGGGGGTTGTCAAATAGAGGAGTGTGAGGAGGATGGAAAGTAGAGAGAATAGGTCAGTAATGGGAGTAGGTGAAAGAAGGGAATCGGAAGCCAGGGAAGCAGTGAAACAGAAGAAATGGGAGAGCTAGAGGATGGGAAGAAGAAATAGAAGGCTGATAGGTAAAAGACTGAAGGAGTAAGGGTTAAATTTGAGTGAGAACACTGAAAAGAAAGAGGAAACATGTCAGAAACAGCCAGTGAGGAAGTGGAAAAAGAAAGAAAATGAAGAAAGGGTAAATGGACAGCTCCCTCAGGGGGGAGAAAGCAGAAGACAGACCAGAAAGCAGAAGAGAGAAATTGGAAAAATAAAATGCCAGGAAAACAAAGACAGAAAAAAAGCATTTTATTTTAAATTCATTAACTGAAATATATGTTAGCTTTGGGAAATGTGCATCATGGATACCTTTGTATTTTGTTCAGTATAAGAGGAAAGGTATTTGTTTTTACTTCTCCCATGTTGTGGTACATGCCTAGTTTGATTTATTGAGGTTCCCAGTTCAAATTCTGCTATCAGATTTCTGTTTCTAATTTGTGAACTCTTGTTCTGTATTTGGTGAAGGTCCATCACTATTTTGCATGTATCCAAGGTGTGGTATTCTGTCTGCATGTAGCTTCTATGTAGAACTCTGCAGCAGTCCCAGTAGCAGGTATATTAGTGGTCTAGGACTCCATATAATATTTCTAAAGTTGCCCATTCTTAGGCTGGGTTTATGTTATTACTTAAGAATTAGATATCTATATATATATTTTGTACGGTAGCTTCCATGGAGAAATGAGCTATGTTTGATCTGCACCCCTATGTACCAAGACAGCAGGCGCCTCCCCAGCATTGTCTAAAATCTCATCTAGGTGATGCCTGAGGTCCACCGTTCACACCAGGCAGGAAAGTGACCAAGCAATCCTCATGTCCACCTGCCACCCAAGTATCTACGTGCCTAATGATCCAGTCTCCAACTAAAACAACTATCCTAACCCATCCCTCCTGCGTAGAAGCTCCTGGAGAAACAACCTTGGTGCAAGAGGATATTTAGGTGTCATGTGGAATGTTTATTTTATTTGACTCAATTCCCTCTTTAACCTCCCCTCCCTCCAATTCCTATCATTGAGATACAATGATACCTGCCTGGGCTGACTAAGGTATAACTGTCATATCTCAACCGGACCAAATGTACTGGTAAGCTCGCTGTGCAAACACCTTGAGCTAGAAGAAGGAATCCTGCCTCTGTCAGATATCAGCTAAGAAAGAAGTATTTTATGGTGAGAATCTGGAGTTCAGATAGTTATTTCTAGTTACCATAGGGTGTGTTAGATCATAAGCATGGTTTTAGTTGAGATATTATTTAGCTTTTGGTATTCTCAGGTATAATTCTCAGTATTGTAACAGACAGATATAGAATTTTTTTTCTATTTTTGTATAATTCTTAGTGATGTTTCTTTGGTATAATCTTAGTGGTAAGTATTTTGTATGTTTGCTTGCTCTTTCACTAATTATTACATAATAAAAATACATATATTTTCCAAGTTGGCATATTGCTTCTTTGGGTATTACCAGTTGGAAAATAAATCCTGCTTGTTCTTTAGTACCACCCCTAAACTGAGTCCAGATAATTGCTGTACTAGGTGAGCGTTGTCTGTTGGCAACTCTTTACTGAGTTCAGCAATTAGCTGTCATTTCCACATTGCTCTGCAATTACTACACCACATCTAGTCCTGTCCCTGTTCCACTCTGGTCACCCAAAGAAACTGATTAGAATCATTTGATAAGACCTACCACCAGGCCTGTGGGCCCTTTCTAATCCAACGATCTTCTTCATCTTCTGACTCACAGAAGATACAATTAATAGTGCACTCATGGTCAGCCATTCACATTAGCACCACAGCCTGCTTCTAGTTTATTGGTCACTACTACCATGCTACTGGCTGGAGATGCAGCAACAGAAGGAAGGAAAATTTGAGGGGGTCCCTTTCATGCCTCGTACTCAGCTTCAACATGGGAGTGTCTTGGGGCTATGGTCAGGCTTTTGGCGACCTGTATCACATGCCAAGGGAGTGGGGCACAACTCATTGCCATACCAGTCTGAGCTGTACCAGTTTTTCAAGTAGTCCATTGAAGATAGATGAACTAAAATTGTGATTTGGTGGATTTGTTAACGCTGGAGGATTTTATCAGTATGTGGGATTAGATTATTACAAACTGAAGTTTGTTAGGTCAAATTCTGTCCATGTTTGAGACAACATATGACTGCAAAACAGCTTTTTTTGTAATGAGTGTAAACAAAGTCTTTGTTACCTTACCGATACACACCTGAACACAATACTCAGGGCTGCCACAACATAGAATTTGATACAGTGTTGGAAAAGAAGTGGTGGGTCTCAGGAATCAGCCCAGCACTGATCCTTGTAACACTCCACTACTCACCTCTTTCCGTTTGAGTGAATTCCATTTAACCACCACCCTTTGTCTCAATTAGAAATGGAACTGACTGACAATTCACCACTGCTTCAGTCCACTGAGTTTATTCAAGAGCCCCCTGTGAAGAACTGTCAAAACTTTGCAGAAATCTAAGTAGATTACATCTAGCACATGTCCTCGATCCAATTCTCTGGATCCAGTCAAAGAAATCAATTATATTTGTTGATTTACCCTTGGTAAAACTACATTCACTTGGATTGTTTAACCCATTGGTTTCCAGGAAATTCACTATCATTTCCTTTGGCAGCACTTCCACTACTTTTCGAATCACTGAAGTGAGGCTTACTGGCCTGTAGTTTCCACTTCTTCTCTGTCATGACTTTTGTGAAGAGGGACAACATCTGCTCTTCTGATCCCATGGAACCTCTTCTGTCCTCAACTATTTATTAAATGAATCTGACAACCTGCCAGAACCTCCCTGAGCTCTCTCTATATCCTGGGATGGATCCGCCTCCAGTCCATAGCTTTGGCTGCCTTCAGTTTTTCAAGTTGTACATAAACACTGTCTTTCACGAATGGTGCGATATCTACTCCATTTTCAATACGTACCTTAGTGTGCCAACGGTGGTCTATCTTCAGGATTTTCTTCCATGAACATAGAACAGAAATATTTGTTCAACACGTCTGCTTTTTCCTCATCACTCTCCACATAGTGACACACAGCATCTTTCAGTCTCAATTACATTTTTAGTCTTCCTCCTTCCACTAATACCTGAAAAAGTCCTGTCACCCCCTCCATACATTTCTAGACATTATATGTATAACAAACTTTTTCAGCCCCTTATTAATGGGCTACTTGAGAAATCATCAAAATAGTATCTGCGGGGAAGACAATCTGTTTAAGCAGCCTGTGACTGACGGCTGACCGTAATAGCTTTTTTTTTTTTTTTTTTTCAGTTTCAGCCGAAATCAAACTACTACAGAAACTATCTAAACACCTTCAGCCGAAACTTATCGCCTAGTTTTGACGTAAACAACAAAAAAAGAAAGTTTGGTTTTGTGAATGTGAACCAATGAAGCCCACTGCAGCCTCTGATAAATCCACAGGAGATTATTACCATCCAAGTCCCAGGAACTGCAAGCACAGTGACAACCGGGAGAACTTCTCAACAAATCTGGCATATTTAGGTTCTTAAGTCAATGCAGATTTAATTAAATATCCTCTGAGACAGGAACTTTGTGAGAACACGTACAAACAAAAAAAAAATTCATGATTACCAGGTTTTTATGCTTACCCAAACTGTGCACAAGCAACAAAAGAAAGCAGTACTGATACCTGTTTTGTAATTAGCTATAAAACTAAAAGGACAAGCATGATATAGATTCTTACTAACATAGGGTAAAGTCCAGACACTGGTCTGCACTTCCGACCTTATACCAGCCTAATGCACAACCCAGAATAAAAAAAAAAGCCCATTGATGTTACTGAATTTGAGGACTATAAGTTCTGAAAAATAACAATCATGAGCAATACATTTCCCTGAGGAGAAAGGTAAATAATTCATATGTACCACCTTTAACACTATACACACACACAGATATTTTGATAGATTAAAAATTAAGGATTTAAGATGTTACATGGATTACAATTCTGCAATGTGTGCTATATTGGCTGAGTGCCATCATAACTGACTCCAGCTACTTCCGTTACTAGGTGGAGAAGTTGCTTGTTGATTAAGTACATGGAAGCCTGAAACGACATTGCTTCCGTCACATCAATCTGGCTATAATTCTGGAACAAACTGAAAACAGCATCATCTTGTGCTGGCATCCTCCTTCAGAGAATTCACTCTCCAGTAGCTAAATCAGTAAAATATATGGAGGAAGATATAACTCAAGTCTCAGAGTGAGTACTTCTCAGCAAAGAGAATTACTAATTCACATGCAAAGGTCACATCTTGTACAATAATATAGTGGCAGGTTTATATATTTACTTGGAGAGGGTGAGCAAGGAGGAACTGTTCTAACATTTATTACATTTGTATTCCACATTTTCCCACCTATTTGCAGGCTCAATGTGGCTTACATAGTACCATAAAGGCGATCGCCAATACCGGTTATAACAAATACAAAGTGAGGTTGTGGTAAAGTTCATGTGTGACAGACACACTGGGGAATCGTAAGAAGAAGAGTTAGGTAATGTCCAGTATGAGCTTTGGTTTTGTTGTGTTGCTGGGTTAAGGCATTTAAGTTGGATCGTTAGGGTATGCCTTTTTGAACAAGTTAGTTTTTAGTAATTTCCGCAATTTCAGGTGGTTATATGTTTTCACGGCTTTTGGTAATGCGTTCCATAGTTGTGTGCTTTTATAGGAAAAGCTGGATACATAGGTTGATTTGTATTTTAGTCCTTTGCAGCTTGGGTGATGGAGATTTAGGTACGTTCGGTTTGATCTTGATGTTTCTGGTTGGTAGGACTATGAGGTCTGTCATGTATCCCGGGTCTTCTCCGTAAATGATTGTGAACCAGGGTGTAGATTTTGAATGCGATGCGTTCTTTGATTGGGAGCCAGTGCAGTTTTTCTCATAGGAGTTTGGCTCTAATTTTGTTTTTCCAAATACAAGTCTGGCTGCTGTGTTTTGAGCAGTTTGGAGTTTCTATATGATTTGTTCTTTGCATCCCGCATAGATACCGTTACAGTAGTCTAGATGGCTTAGTACCATAGATTGTACCAAGTTGTGAAAAATATTTCTCTCGGGGAAAAAAGGTTTCACTCATTTGAGCTTCCACATTGAGTGGAACATTTTCTTTATTGCAGTTTTCACTTGACTCTCTAGTGTGAGGTTTCGGTCAATTATGATTCCAAGAATTTTCAGGCTCTCTGAGATGGGGAGGGTGCAGTCTGAGGCGGTTATGTTGGTGGGTTTGTTCGTATTATATTGGGATGAGTGTGTGCTTTTTCTGCATTAAGTTTTAGTTGAAATGCAGTTGCCCACAAGTTCATGATGTTTAGGCTGAGATTGATTTCTTTGGTGATTTCTGTAAGGTCATGTTTGTATGGGATGTAATTTGAGACATTGTCTGCGTATATGAAAGGGTTGAGGCCTTGATTGGATAAGGACTTGGCTAGTGGGGTCATCATTAGGTTGAAAAAGAGTGGTGATAGTGGCGATCCTTGAGGTACTCCGCAGTCTGCTTTCCATGGTGGTGATATGTTCGAAATTGATTCACTTGATATGTTGTATTGGTTAGAAAACCCTTGATCCAGCTAAGTACACTTTCACCAATCCCGAAATATTCTAGGATGCTTAGTAGTATGTTGTGATTTACCATGTTGAATGCACTAGAGATGTCGAATTGTAGGAGAAGTATGCTTTTGCCTGTTGCAATCTCTTGTTTGAATTTGGCTAAGAGTAATCAGAACTGTTTCAGTGCTGTGGTTGGAGCGGAATCCTGATTGTGATTCGTGGAGTATTGTGAATTTGTTTATGTAGTCTGTTAGTTGTTACCATGCCTTCCACCAGTTTGACTACTAGTGGGATTGATGCTACTGGGCGGTAGTTGGTATCGTTTGTTTTTTTCTTGGTATCTTTTGGTATTGGGGTGAGTAGGATGTTGCCGTTTTCCTTAGAGAAGAGACCATGTTGAAGCATGTAGTTTAAGTGGGATGTGAGGTCTGTTGTGAAGCGGTGGGGAGCGGATTTTAATAGGTGACTAGGGCAGATGTCCAATTTACAATGAGTCTTGAAGAACTTATTAATCACTTGGTTGACTGCTTCAGTGGTGAGTAGAAGGAACCTTGTCCAGAATCTGTCCGCTGGATATTCGCCATGGACTGGGTCCATACAGTCGATCAAATTTCCGATGTCGGTGCTGTTATGAGGTAACGTGTTGCGTAGGTTTACAATTTTTTTCCTTGACGTTATATGGCAAGTTTATCTGCAAGTGGGATATCGGTGTGGTATCTAGTAGTTTGCCCACCAGTTAGTATAATTTTTTCGTGTCTCTGCAGTCAGGCCCTATTTAGGTTCTGTAGTATTGTCTTTTGGCTTGTCTTATTGCGTATTTGTATTTTCTTTGATTGTGTTTCCATTCGGTGAGTGTTTGTGCATCTTTCATTTTTTTTTCCATACTCGTTCGAGTCTCCTGGATTGTGTTTTCAGTTTTTTTAGTTCTTCGTTGTACCATGGTATCGCGTTGTGCCTACGTGAGGGTTCGTGTTTGTAAGGGTGCTATTTCGTCTAATATGTTTTTACATCTTTTATCCCAGTCCGTGAGATAGTGTGTGGAGTCCGTTTGTACAGTCCATTCATTAGTGTATATTTGTTGCCAGAATGTTTCCGAGTCTATTTGGCCTCTTGTGCTGTAGGTTGTGTGTTCTTGTATACAATATGAGCCCTTTTTCCGCCAGAGTAAGGATAGGTTTAGTTTGTAGTGATCCGACCATGGTATGTTTGTCCAATTGAAGTCTGATAACATTAGGTTCTGGTCTGTGGCCAGTTCGTGTGACATGAGGTCCAGTGTATGTCCTTTGACATGGGTTGCTTGAGTGTGTGGCCATTTAAAGGTCCCATAAATGGAGGAATTCCTTGCATTCGTGTGCGTTGGTGGAGTTTGGGTCTTCTAGGTGAAGATTGATGTCTTCCAGTACTAGTATGTTGGGACTGATTACACAGGTGTTTGATATGAAGTCCATGAAGTGTGATTGGCAGTCGTTCCAGTTGCCTGGTGGTCTATAAAACAGGACACAGTTTAGGTGATCAAGGAGGGTTGTGTGGTAGATTCTGACTGAGGCGATTTCAAGTTGGGGTGTTATGGACTCGGCCATGGTTACAGTGGTGATGGGTTGTATCCGCCTACCAGCAGGTGGAGATAGAGAACACTGAAAGACCATAGTGCCTCTAGGACGGCTAGCCCCAACTGCCTTCAGTATTTGAGATTTCCAAAGCAGAGTGAACCATAAAGGTATAATAACAAACTTTCCTCACAGCGAACAATCACCCCATATATCAGGAGCATCAAAGGAGGGACGATCTCAACCTCCTGTAGTAGAACATCATGTAGAAATTCTGATAACTGTTTTCCAACGTCTCCCAATGAGATTTATATCTGCATGAAAGATCTGAACAAAAAACAAAGTCAGACAAGGAGGGATCATGGATTCATCTGATGTGACTAAAGGAAAGAAAATTACCAAGGTAAGAACCTAATTTTCCCTTCCTTGTCATCAGCAGCAGATGAATCCATTAACTGATGAGATGTACAAAAGCAATCCCTACTTAGGGCGGAAACAGGCCACACCACGAGCCAATACTTGAGCTCCAAAAACAGCGTCCTGCTTCGCTGCTACATCCAGCCTGTAATGCCGGGCAAAAGAAAGCTGAGAAGCCCAAGTAGCCACACTACAGATCTCTTGAAGAGAGAGAGTGCACCCGTTTCAGCCCACGAGGAGGAGATGGCTCTCGTGGAATGCGCCTTAAACGCTTCAGGTGGAGACCGACCTTAAAGCAGATACGCAGAAAAAATGACTTCCTTGAGCCAACGGGCTATGGTGGCCTTAGACGCTGGGCCTCTATGCTGAGGGCCTGACAACTAGACAAAAAGGTAATCAGACGTCCTGAAGTCATTTGACATCTGTAGATACTGCAACAGCGCCCTGCGGACATACAGAAGATGTAACTGCCCAAAGGAGTCCGGGAACTCTTCCCTAGAAAAGGAAGGAAGAAAAATGGGCTGGTTCAGTTGAAACGCTGAAACCACCTTAGGCTGGAAAGAAGGCACTGTACGTACCGTTACTCTGGACTCCGAGAATTGCAGAAAAGGGTCCCGACAGGACAGCGCCTGCAGCTCTGACACGCGTCTAGCTGATGTCATGGCCATCAAAAAGACTGTATTGAAAGTCTTAAGCGGCTCGAAGGGCGAACACTGAAGAGCCTTCAACACTAGCCCCAGGTTCCAGGCCAGACAGGGCAACTGGACAGGAGGACGGAGCCTAAGCACCCCTCTGAGAAATCTGGCAATATCCGGATGAGCAGCAAGGTACAAGCCAGCGACTTTCCCTTGATAGCATGATAATACTGCCACTTGCACCCGCAGGGAATTGTAAGTCCTCCTGCATAAAGTCCAGCACAGTTGAGACAGTAGCTCGCGTGCGTGTGATCGCCTTTGAAACACCCCATGCCTCAAATTTGCGCCAGATCCGAGCAAAAGCTGCAGAGGTGGACCGCTTGCGGGCCTGCAAGGGAGTGGAGATGACCTTGTTAGAGTAGCCCTTGTCTCTCAATTGTGCCCTCTCAAGGCCGCAAGACCAAATAGGCATGGATCCTCCATAGACACCGGACCCTGAACCAACAGGTTCGGCACCAGGGGCAAATGCACCGGAGCGTCCACCAACATCCAGCGGAGATCCGCATACCACGGACGCCTTGGCCAATCTGGAGCAATGAGAATCACCAGACCTCGGTGCTGTCGAATCCGCAGTGAGGATCTCTCCTTCTGCTGAAAAAGCAGGGTACTTTGGCATTTGCACTTGACGCCATTAGATCCATACCAGGCGTCCCCAATTTGGCACAAATCTGAAGAAAAACTTCTTCTGCCAGTTCCCATTCCGCCGGATCGATTTGATACCTGCTGAGAAAATCGGCTTGCACGTTGCTCTGACCTGCTATGTGAGTTACTGACAGAAGCTGCAGGTGTAGCTTGGCCCAGTGGCAAATCTGAGCGGCCTCCGCGGGCCAGGGCCCTGCACGGAGTGCCGCCCTGACGATTTATGTATGCCACCGCTGTCGTGTTGACTGACAGAACCCGGACAGCAAACCCCTTCAGAGTCTTTTGAAAGGCCATAACAGCCTGGAATATCGCTCTCAGTTCCAAGCGATTGATGGACCACCCCGCTTCCACGGGTGTCCACAGGCCCTGAGCATAGCCTCCCTGGCAATGCGCTCCCCAGCCTAGAAGGCTGGCATCTATTAACACCAGGCACCAGAAAGGAAGCGCCAGAGGCATTCGTTGGTACAGCATCCTATCGGAGAGCCACCACTCCAAACTGAGCCGGGCCGCAGGGAGCAACGTTAGTCTGCGTTGATATTCCTGGGACATCTGAGACCATTGTTGAAGCAGGGCAATCTGCAGAGGCTTCATATGCACTCTCGCCCAAGGCACCACCTCCTAGGTGGCCATCATCAACCCCAGTAGCTGGACAAAGTCCCAAGCTCGCGGGCGAGACATCCGCAGGAGCAGACGGGGAATTTACCCGTCTATATTTAGCGTGTTTCCAACGCTCGGGGGAGGAAATAACCTCTGAAGTCATCCCCGGGGCATCAACACCCAGAGGGAAGCCAGGAGGCAATGCGGTGTCAGACCCCTTCGGCAGAGCTCTTTTCAGCATAAAAGCCTTATGCATTAAAAGCACAAACTCAGGGGAGAAAAACTCACCCTGACCCTCCACCTCCGAATTAGGAGAAACGGATGTAGGAACTCCTCTGGCAGCCTCTAAATAAGGCGTCCCCCTGCACTCAGACGACTCCGCAACCGCGAGGGTTGAGGCATGCAGTGCTTCCAAAATGGCGCCCGCTGCCAGCTCCATCGAGCGGGAAGAAACATCGCTCGGCATGCTCAAACTAGCGTGAGCGTCTAAGGAGCACGTTTTACACAGCCCCACTGCTGATCTGCGTTTACCACAACGGGAGCAGCGCTTAACTCCTTCAGCAGCCATCGTCCGTTTTTTCACAAGACAGGAATATAGTAATAAAATGGCAGCTTCGCACCAAAACTTACCCCGATCGGAACGGCGTCCGCGGGAACTCCCCAGAGGAGCTGGGCACCACTCTCACCTCAGAAGACCGAGTCAACGAGCTCCGGTCAAGCTGCACAGAACCAGGATCACTGGAAAAAGCCTCAGAACAGCCAGGCAGTAAAAACACGCTTTTTTTTTTTTTTTTTTAAACGCTGTGAGGAAAGTTGGAGGCAGGCAGCAACAGAGGGACTCCGGGAAGTGGGAAGGGGAACGGGTAAGGCAGGGAAAGGGCAAACCTATATGCCTTTAAAGTGGGCACCACCAGCCACAACACCCCTGCTCAACTGGCAAAGCACAGGAGCCACCCCAGGCAGTCTGAAATCCAGGCGCTGATCAAGCTATGTCCACACCTGCTGGGAGATAGAGAAATACTGAAGGCAGTTGGGGCTAGCCATCCTAGAGGCACTATGGTCTTTCAGTGTTCTCTATCTGCTGGTAGGCGGATACAACCCATTAGTTAATGGTTTCATCTGCTGCTGATGACAAGGAAGGGGATCCTTTTGATCATGGACCCAGGTTTCGTTAATGAAAAGCAGGTGGAGGTTTTCTGATATGATCCAGTATGTTATTAATTGTACTTTATTTACTACGGATCTGGCACTGATGTACCCCACTTGAATTTTTAGGTACGGGTCTTCTATGATCGGAGTTAAGTGGATTTTTTTCAACTGACGTTTCTTTGTTGGTGTGGGTTTGTTGTGTCCGTTCTTTCCCTTGTGTTGAGGTTGTCTGCATGTTGATGTTCTTTCTGTGTTATGGTGGTTGTCAGTTTGGTACGGTGTGGTGTGTCTGGTTAGTCTTTGGTGGTTCTGTAGTATGGGTATGATGTTTTCAGCGAGTGAGGTAGTGTTAGGTGGATCAAGGATATGGAGTAGATTGTTAGGAGCAGTTTGTAGGTATTCATTGTGGTATCAGTTTATGACTGTTGATGAACCATGTTAGATGGGGTTTGGTCTTCTGTAGTGAGCCCTGGGGCACGGATATTCGGGCCCTCTCCTCAAGTGTCTAACATACCAAGCCAGCACGATGGACGGCGTTGGGATGGTGTGAAGATAGATCTATGGGATCCCTGTGCTCTTACGAAGCTGTTGAGTGCTACCTTAGTACTGGAACAGCTCTTTGTTTTGACGGTCGCTGCTGCAGGGGCGCTTTTTGTTTTGTTTGTCGGCGGTTTATGCAGTGATCCTAGTCGTAATCCTGTGTTTTGGCTCTCTAGTCCTTTATTTTCAAATTCATTGGGCCCTGTGTCGTGCACTGAAGAGGAATGATAGCCTGAATGGATGTGAGCCTGTCTAGTCCGCTTTAAGACTTTTGGTTAATCTCTGTTTCCACTCCACCGCTCAGCCGTCATTGACATATACTTAGGTCACTGTCAAGGAGGTTTAATAGACTGGAGTGTAAGTGAGACTGTCTAGTTACATTTGGTTGATTTCTGTTTCCATTTCCCCGCGCAGCTATCAATTCCATGCACTCAAATCGGTACCAGGGAGGTTAATAGACTGGGGTGGGAGTGAGCCTGCTTAGTCCACTCTAGTTCTTAGGTTAGTCTCTATTTACACTCCCCCACGCAGCCGTCATTGCCATACACTCAAATCAAGCAGCAAACTTGCATGTTGCTGATCCACGTCGTTCGCCATTGTTGGTCCATTTGCAGCAGGTCTGAGCTATTTCAGTTGTTTAGACATGTCCCCATGCCAGCGGCGTTAGCGATGTGGTACCGCTCGGACCAGCCTCTTGATCGCTGATCTCTCCGGCTCCTCCCACTCGACCTCTCCATTCAGCAGCCGTGCCCTCCGTCCCCGCAGCGACGCTCCCCGCTCTTCTCTCCAACCCGCTGCCTCAGGTGTAGATCTGGCCGAACGGCGGCTCCAGTCTAAATGCTCGCGAGCGGCCTGTTCGGCAGGATGATGTGTCCGGGCAGGAAGGAGGCCTCGGTTGGCTCTCGGTGGCAGCGGCGGCTACCTGATCGGTGGCGGCTGCGAACACTAGGCCAGGTAGGAACTGTGGTTGGCTCATGGTGATAACTTGATGGGGTTTTTAGTATTTTAAATAAATGCTCAATTTTTGAAGTTTGCATATACTGAGCTGAAAGTTCTGCAAGTTCAACACTATCTACTTCCCTTCCTGGGGCACTGCACATAAATTTGTGACATGGTGATTTAACTGCATTAGACACCATTTTGGAGCCTACTGCTTTGTGCAACTGGACAGCAAAAATTATCAAAGAAAGATGTTAATCACACTATTCTCTGCCCCCTGCCATTTGAGTGAAGCAATTCAGTATAAACTGTCAGAGAGTCTACTTTCCCATTCCTCTGCTCCTGACAAGGATAAATCAGGAAGCTAAAAAGGGATGATATTTTAGTTCTCAGGCTTTTACAAATAAACCTATGCTTGTTCTTATGAGAAATTACGTACGCCCATTGCACACTTTTGTCTGTGTTGAGCACATACAGCCCCTGACACTACCCTGAAAGTACTGCTGATTACAGTAGGAATATTTTTCATTCAATTAAGGATCATAGCTACATAATAAGCTATTCAAGTCAGAGGTTAAATGACACAAAAGGATACAAGAGAACTTAGGACTCTGATTAAGACAAGAAGAATACTCCAATTGAGCTAAAAGATGTTTGTAATTATAGGTCAATTATCTCTAAGTCTGGTTTTCCACAAGGTCTCCTGTAAAGAACTTCGAGCTTCAAGTTGAAGACAGAATGTAAGTACTGAATTAAACTTTAAATAAAAAATAAAAAAAGACACCTTACTCCCTTTTTCCCCCTCACACCCACACCTCAAAAGAGGTCAACTGGGTTCAATGCAGAAAGTCTACATTAGACCCACATGCCGATGATAGGTGAGCGCATAGTTTGTTAACAAACCTATCGCAAAAGTTTAATTCCCCAATGAATAAGCAATGAGCACAAAAATTACAGAAAAACAAACAGCAAAACACTGCCTTCAGTAATCTGCAGCTCCTTGTTAAACTCTCCACTCCTCTACACGGGGCTGATGCTTTCTGCCCTTACATCGAAGCTTATTTATTGGGATTTATTAACCACATTTATGAAGAGATTCATCCAAGGTGGTATAGAGTAGGTACAGTTTAACAAAACGCTTATAATTTTGTTAACAGCATAACAATAGTAAAATAACCCAGAACATAAATACAATAAATGAGGTAAACTTGAAAACAGTCTGAATTGCCCCCCATGGGGGACCACACGTGGCAGCAGACGGCGCTCGGGGAGCCCGTGCGGGTCCGGTGAACGGAACCGCTGTCGCCCTCGGAGCAGTGAGAGGCATCCGAACCTCTCCCCACAGGGGACCGCAACCGCGCGCCCGACTGCCTCCTCACCCACCCAGAGCAGGGAGAGACGATCGAGCCTCTCCCACGGGGACCGCACAGGCTGTGTGGAAGTGGTCGTACGCCCGGCTCTGCCTCTTCGCCCGCAAGTTCCTCAGACAGCAGCAGGAAAGGGGAGCACTGTCCAGTGGAGCTTCCCCAGGAGCATGGGAGTTATGGAGGAATGAGGAGGCTCTCAGAGGGAACCGAGGGCTCAGTCGACAGCACTGAGACAAGAGCGCAGCAGCAGCGACAAGAGAAGAAAGGGCAACGCAGCGGTGGCCCCAGAGACAGGCTCAGAGGGGCTCAGAGCAAAGCAGTAGCGGCAGCCTGAGGCTGCTGTCCCCCCCCCCCCCCCCCCCCCCTCTGGTGTCTACCTCCAACATAGACACAGCTCCTGGGGTAGCGGAGTCTCTGTGCCCTGGGCAACGCGTCCTATCACCAGACCTTGAGTAAAGTGCCTATTATATTTCAAGAAAGGCCTGACAGTAAAAATTGAATAATTGCTAGTGAATTGAAGACACCTTCAGCAGGACGGGTGTGCCTGAGAAGGAAACTTTTGCAGTGCGTTTGATCAACTGGAGAAGGCAGGCTTGTGAGGAGAGCAGATTGGGGCAACACGGTCTTAACAGTAACCACTGGAAATATATACCATAATGAATACCCTCAAACTACTCCTAATAATCTACTCCCTAACACTGATCCACTTAATACTAACCACCCCACTTGCAGAAAACATCATCATACCCATACTACACAATCATCATAGACTGATCAAATACACCACACCTCAACAAACTGTTAACAACCTAAACAAAGGAAGAACACTTACATGCGAACAACCACAACAGAAGGAAAAGAAGGGCCCAAACTCACCTCAACAAAGAAACCACAACAAAAGTCCACCTCACATCAAATACAGAAGACCCATTCCAAACAATCCAAGTGGGCTACGTCAACGCCAGATCCGCTGTAAATAAAACGGCAATACTAACAGACTGGATCATGTCAGAAAACCTTGACCTACTCTTCCTCACTGAAACTTGGATCCATGACCAAAAGGACCCTATAATCCTAGACCTGTGCCCTCCAGGATACAAAATCACACACTGGACCAGAAAAGAAAAGAGAGGCGGAGACATACCACTAATCTATCGGTCCCACTGTACCACCGAAACCACTGCCGAGTCCATAACACCTGAACCTGAAATTGCATCAATCAGAATCCACAACAAAACCCTATGCAATCATGTGAATTGTGTCTTGTTTTACAGACCTCCAGGTAATTGGAACGAAGGCCAGACCAACTTCATGGACTTCATTTCAAAACCAACTCCAATACACTAGTACTAGGAGACATCAACCTTCACTTAGAAGACCCGAACTCTATCAACGCACAAGAATGTAAGGAATTTCTCCGTTTATGCGATCTCAAATGGCCACAAATGCAAGCAACCCATGTCAAAGGACACACACTTGATCTCATCTCACACAAACTCTCAACAGACCAGAACCTAACAATAACAAATACGAAATGGACAGACACCCTGGATCGACCACTACAAACGAAACTTATCCCTACATTGGCGGAAGAAGGGTATACAATGAATACTAAAACACACATCCTACAGCACAAGAGGTCAAGTAGACACGAAAGCATTCTGGCAACTAATATACAATACCGAATGGGCAACACAAGCAGACTCCATATACTACCTCATAGAATGGGACAAAAGATGCAAAAGCATACTAGATGAAATTGCGCCCTTACGAACAAGAACCCCACGCAAGCATAACTCGACACCATGATTCAAGGATGAACTGAAAAAGTTAAAAACACAAACCAGGAAACTCGAACGAGCGTGGAATAAAACAAAAGATGAACATACACTCAACACATGGAAACAAATACAAAGAAAATACAAAAACGCAACAAGACAGGCCAAAAGATCATACTATAAAACCAAAATAGGGACAGATTACAAAGACATGAAGAAATTATACCAACTCGTGAACAAACTCCTAGACACCAACTTGGTCACTACCACGAATACAGACATTCCATCTGCAGATAAACTTGCGAAGTATTTCAATGAAAAAATTGTAAACCTATGCAACACGCTACCTCAGAACACCACCGACATTGAAAACTTCCTTAATGAATTGGACCCAACCATTGGAGAATACCCGGCAGATCGGATCAGTTGAACTTCGCCCTCCTTATTGTCGAAACAGTTACCCAGGCGATTAGTAGGTTTTCCAACACTCGCTGTAAACTAGATACCTGTCCCAGCTACCTAATGAAATCCGCCCCTGACCGCTTCATAGCAGACCTTGCATCCCACCTAAATTACATGCTTCAGAAAGGCCTCTTCCCTAAGGAAAATAGCAATATCCTACTCACCCCAATACCAAAAGATACCAAGAAAAAAAAACAAATGAAATCACTAACTACCATCCAGTAGCATCTATCCCGTTGGTGGTCAAACTGATGGAAAGTATGGTAACCAAACAACTTACAAATTACATAAACAAATTCTCAATATTAAACGAATCACAGTTAGGCTTTCACCCCCTCCACAGCACGGAAACAGTATTACTCACTCTTCTAGCCAAATTCATGCAGGAAATAGCAACAGGCAAAAGCATCCTTCTCCTCCAATTCGACATGTCTAGTGCATTCGACATGGTAAACCATAATACATTAATAAGATTACTAGATAAGTTTGGGATTGGTTGAAACATACTTAACTGGATCAAGGGCTTCCTAACCACAAGAACATATCATCACCGTGGAAAGCAGACTGTGGAGTACCGCAAGGATCACAGCTATCACCGATCCTATTCAACTTAATGATGACCCCACTTGCCAAGTCCTTATCCAATCATGGCCTTAACACTTTCATATATGCAGACGATGTCACAATATACATTCCTTACAAAACCAAACTGACAGAAATCACCAACGAAATCAAGCTCGGCCTGAACATCATGGATTCATGGGCAAATGCATTTCAACTAAAACTCAATAAAGAAAAAAAACTCATTGTCTCATCCTCTCATTCCAACACAGTGCGGACATCCCCACAAGTATGAACACCCCCAGGTCACACACTTCCTATCTCAGACAGCTTGAAAATCCTCCGCATTACAATGGACCGTAACTTAACACTAAAGAGCCAAGTGGCATCCACAACAAAGAAAATGTTCCACTCAATGTGGAAACTCAAACGTGTGAAGCAATTCTTCCCGAGGGAAACATTTCGCAACCTGATACAATCAATGGTACTAAGCCACTTAGATTACTGCAATGGAATTTATGTGGGATGAAAAGAAAAAACCTTAAAGAAACTTCAGACCACTCATAACACGGCAGCTAGGCTTATATTTGGTAAAACGCGATTTGAAAGCACAAAACCCCTCTGCAAAAAAATTACACTGGCTCCGAATCAAAGAACACATCGCCATCAAAATCTGCACCCCGGTTCACAAAATCATCTACGGAGAAGCCCCGAGTTACATGACAGCCTTGATCGACTTACCAATTAGAAATACATCCGAATCAACAAGGTCTTATCTAAATCTGGACTACCCAAGCTGCAAAGGACTTAAATACAAAACAACTTACGCATCTAGTTTTTCCTACATAAGCACACAACTGTGGAACGCATTACCAAAAGCCTTGAAAACGCTATACGACCACCTAAAATTCCGGAAATCACTAAAACCCAACCTGTTTAAAAAGGCATACCCTACCGATCCAACTTAAATGCCTGATCTCTGCAACACAACCAAACTAAAGCACGTAATGGACATAACACAACTCTTCCATTCTCCGATTCCCTAATGTGGCTGTGCCACATGAACTTGATCTTACCACATCACCCTGTATTTGTTCACACAGGAGCCTGCAAAGGCCTCTTCGGTACTATGTAAGCGCCATTGAGCCTACAAATTGGTGGGAAAATGAGGGATACAAATGTAATGTGTCAAGAATGATCCGCCAAGGGCGGAGAACTCGAACTGTTCACTGGGTAAATCTCACACAATAGGCACAGACCAGTTAATGCTTTCCTAGAAATCTTGATATTCAGTTGGATTTTAACCAGGTAGGATAGCTCCTCCTGGTTAAATCCCACTGATGTACAGCAGCACTAGCCAGGTAAGTGCAACAAGTATCAGCACAGATAGAGCTATCTGGTTTGTGCAAGGGCAGTTTGGAGGCAAGGCAGAAATGAATATCCAGATCAATGTGAAGCTGTAGTGGTCAGTGCTTTTAAAATCAATGACCACTACTGGCTGAATATCAAAGGGGGGAGGGGCACAATCTTAGAACAAAAGGTGTTTGAATAAAGTTTCAGGTACATGAACTTACTAAAACAGAAGCATCAAATAGCCTGACAAACCAGAACAGAAATACATGTACCCCACACAAATTTATGAGGAAACGTTTTCTGACTGTGGCACCGATGCCCTCAGTCAAACGGAGTGGAATAAATGAATAAATTAGCTTATGTGTAAGCTCTTATTTTAACTCCTATATACATCCTTGAGCTTACCACCATAAAGTGTGCCAATTATATTCAAAACAATTATGTGTAATTCATTATTCTAACTGTGCTGCACACAATAGTTGCTTGCAATGACACTCCAATAAGATGCTCAAAACTTAACATAACAGAAACGAATATGACAGATCCTTAACGTACAATTAGGATGCTTCCATGTTTGGCACTTCATTATAATAGAGTGCAGTTGAAAGTTAACCTGCAAGATATTGTTTTCAGTTTCCTCCTCTTTCTTTGGACATTCGCTTCAATCTCAAGTTGCCTCCAACTATGAGCCTTTGGTCACAACACAATATACTCCCTCTGTATTTGACAGTAGATTGTGGGCCCACTAAGGATAGAGAAAGTACCTACATAATAAAAATGTAAACAGCTTTGGTTGTGCCACAGAAAGGCAGTATATCAATCCATTACCCTTGACCTTCCTTTCCCCTCTGGCCCCATCACAGCAGTGCGCATCACTTCAAAATGATTGGGGAAGGGGGGATGCCAAACACCAATTACCCTTCCCCAGACACGATGTTTTCTAAATATTGGGGATGCTCAGCACCCAGAGCTGGCACCTATGACAGAGATTCCCTTCCAATTAAGGGTACTAAGATTCCATCCATGGCATCTTCAGCCCAATTCACTCAGACAGAAACCATGCTAAAGATTCAAACCCACTAAGTCAGTGGACCAGCACCAATATTTCTAAAGGAGGAAAGATTAGCTGGACACATGTTTTTGCAGTTTTGGTTCAATTGCCTATTCTTTCACATCTAGACTATTGTAATGTTCTTTACTAAGCTCTTCTTTCTAAGTATCTAAGGAAGTTGCAACTTATTCAGAACACCTCTGCAAGATTGATTTTTGGACTTTATAATATATCTTTTTATATAGCTAAGCTTCATTGGCTTCCGATACATGAATGAATCCTATTCAAGACATTGTGTTTGCTGTTTCAAATTCTGTATGACCATACTTCTGAAATACTGATAAATGCTGTACCTGCTTTCATGCTTAGTCTTTCTTCTCATTTACGGAATCAACTATCATAACCTTTTTTTTTTTTTACGTTTTCACTTGTCTAAAGTGGCTGGTACCATAGCCTCAGTTATGGGTGTGTCCTTCTCCAACTCCCTTCCTCTTCTGATTAGAGCTGAGCAAAATTAATATTTCAGAAACAGATTAGACCATTTTTGTGGGGTGTACGAAAGCAGTCCTCAAGTTGGTAAGGAACACAATAACCCTTCTGCAAGAACAGAAGCTCTAAAGAGATGTTTCACCGTAGCTTAGAAAATATATGAAAATCAGGACTGTGTAGTAGCCCTACAAATTTCATCTATAGAAAACTGCATGGGTTCAGCAAAGGAAGCAGGTAACACCCTTGCAGAATGAGCTATAAGATGGAAGGGAGTTCTTTTCCCTTCTAACAAATAGGCTGAAAAGATGGTTTACTTTAACCAATGAGCTATAGGCATTTTAGAAATGCACAAACCTTTTTTGGGTCCTAAGAGAAGAATTAAAAGATGGAACAGAGTGCCTAAAATCATTAGTAACTTCTAAATAGCGTAAAAGAAAAGAACTCAATGATACGAAAGGACGAAAATTCTTATCTACAATCCTATTCAGAAAAGGAGTGTAAATAGTTTGATTAATATGAAAAAGTAAAAACTACCTTAGGTAAAAAGGAAGGGACCGTATGGATAGACACCCCAGCTTCAATAAAACGTAAAGGGGTCTTTACAAGATAAGGCGCTATGTTCTGACCAAAGACATAGCTACTAAGAAAACCATTTTCAAAGTAAGATCCTTAAGAGTAGCGTAGGATAAGTGTTCAAAAAGGGGCAGTTTTTTTTCTTTGAAGAGCCTTAAGAATGCGATTAAGGTTCCATTCAGGACAGACTTGTCTTCATGGAGGGCCAAAACAAGCCAGAGCCACTACCTGAACTTTGAGGGAATTGAGAGAAAAACCTTTAAGCTCTTCTAGAATTTGTGGCCGTGACACTTTAGATAAGGTTTCTTTATGAACACAAAGATTCAAAGGTTCTCCATACCAGAGCATATGTAGTAGTAAATCTTTTCCAGGCTTCCAGAAGAGTAGCTTCTTCCAAGTAACTTTCCTTCCTTCCTTAGGAGTGACCTTTCAAAAGCCATGCCATAAGGCCAATTGGGGAGGAATCATCCATTGGAACTGGACCCTGAATCAGATGGCCTCTGTAACTGGATAGAGACAATTGCATCAGATCTGTGTACCAAATCCACCTTGGCCAATCCAGAGCTACAAGGATCATTTTACCTAGATGACAAGCAATGCAAAAGCTTTTCTGCTTAACGTTGGCCACAGATAAAAAATAGGTAGTCTTGTTTGCCAATGCTGTAGAAGAGCATCCAGACCTTCCAGATTGGGAGTCCTTCCAATGGCTGAAAAATCTGTGGACATGGACATTCCTCCTGGACACCATCAGATATATCCCTGGGACTCCCCAACATGACGTAATCAGATGGAATGTTTGTCAATAACTGCCACTTCACCAGATCCAGAAAGTTTGCTGAGAAAATACGCAATAGGAGCTGCTGAAATTAAAGGAATGTGGACCTCAGCCCAGCAGAAGGGAAATCTCTGCTTGTGTGGCTAAATGAACACCCTTGGCTCCTCACTGCCTGATGACAGAGGAAACCACTGTCAAGTCTGAGAAAATCTTCATTGGCTTCCCTCAAAGGTGATGAGCAAAAGAAAGGATTTTCAAATGGCTCTGAGCAGTTGATATACCAAGAGGCTTCGACTGGAGACCATTGGCCTTGGACTGACCGAAGCAGAGAGCTCCACAGCCCAATAAGCTGGTATATGTTGAGACTACAAACCAATTTTGAATTGTCAGAGTAACGCTGCACTAAATCCACCAGTGGAGGTGAAGTTTGACTTGGAGATGAATAGCAGAGAAGGGACCACTAAAATGGTCTAATGTGGAATCTGGCCCATGGAAGAACGCCCAAGGTAGAGGCCATTGTGCCTAGAACTTGAACGTAGTCCCAGACCCTGGAACATGAAAGGGAAAATAGATCCTGACTTGGGTGTGAATCTTTTGCTAATGAGCAACAGGAAATGTTTTCCTAAGCCCGTGTCAAATATCACTCCCAGATACTCCAAGATTTGTGTTGGAAACAACTGACTGTTGAAATTAAATTGCCAATCCTAAGGACTGAAGAACAGCAGCTACCCTGGATGAAACTCGCAGACTCTCTTGATAAGAACAGTTGACCATCAGCCAATCATCGATATATGGATGAAACTGAATTATGTCCTTGAAGAAAGGCTGCCACTACTACCATGCCCTTGGAAAAATGTCCTCAGTGATGTGGAAAGGCTGAATGGCATGGGTATAAAATAATGATCTCCATGGATTGCAAATCACAGAAACCTTCAGTGGGAAGGTCAAATGGCAATATGAAAGTACACTTTCTTGAGATCCAGAAAAGTTAGAAACTTTCCCTTCTGGACTGAAATTACACACATTCCTATTCTGAAATGTGGTAAAATTATGTAAAATCATACCTGATAATTTTCTTTCCATTAATCATAGCTGATCAATCCATAGACTGGTGGGTTGTGTCCATCTACCAGCAGGTGGAGATAGAGAGCAAACTTTTGCCTCCCTATATGTGGTCATGTGCTGCCGGAAACTCCTCAGTATGTCGATATCAAAGCTCCATCCGCAGGACTCAGCACTTAGAGAATTACACCCACGAAGGGACACTCTGCCCAGCTCACCACCGCCGAAACGGGGGAGGGGAATTAACCCAGCTCATCCCCACACAAGTGGGGGAGGGGAATCCGTCCAGCTCATCCCCGCGGAGCGGGGGAGGGACACCACACCCGCCGATGCGGGGGGATCTGGCTTATCCTGCAACCGCAACCGCGGGAGGAGCTGACTGACCCTAACACCGCCGAAGCGGGAGGGGTACAAAGCTGCCCTACAGCCGCACGAAGCGGGAGGGAGTGCCGGCAGAATTTTAAGTCTCAATCCAGCCCCGTAAAACGGAGGGGAGAGGAATGCAGCAGCTCACTGTAACACAAACTCGTCTTAACTCTTGAAGAATCCAAGTGAAAAAAAACTTGAACACGAAGTCTTTCTGAAGTAACTGAAGACTAAACTTGAACCTGAAATGCAACCAGAATATAAACAGTACAGATATCTGGGAGGGGCTATGGATTGATCAGCTATGATTAATGGAAAGAAAATTATCAGGTATGATTATACATAATTTTACCTTCCATATCATCAAGCTGATCAATCCATAGACTGGTGGGATGTACCGAAGCAGTACTCACCCAGGGCGGGACATAGAAATCCCTGACCTCAACACTGAAGCTCCAAACCGGGCCTCCGCCCGTGCAGCCACAGTCAAACGGTAATGCTTGGAGAATGTATGAGCCGAAGCCCCGTTGCCGCCTTGCATATCTCTTCCAAGGAGACGGATCCGGCCTCTGCCATCGAGGCCGCCTGAGCTCTCGTGGAGTGAGCCTTCAGCTGGATAGGCGGCACCTTCCCCGCGGCCACATAAGCCGCTGCAATGGCTTCCTTGACCCATCTTGCCACTGTAGGCTTAGCAGCCTGCAGACCCTTACGAGGACCTGCAAACAGGACAAACAGATGATCCGATTTCCGGAAATCATTGGTCACTTCCAAGTATCTGATGATGACTCGTCTCACATCCAGATATTCAAGAGCGGAGTACTCCTCTGGGTAGTCCTTCCTACGAAAGGAAGGGAGACAGAGCTGCTGATTCACATGGAAGCGAGAAACAATCTTGGGCAGGAAGGAAGGCACTGTGCGAATAGTCACTCCTGCCTCAGTGAACTGCAGAAAAGGCTCTCGACATGAGAGCGCCTGGAGCTCGGAAACTCTTCTGGCTGAAGTGATAGCCACCAAAAAGACTGCTTTCAACGTCAGGTCTTTCAGAGATGCCCTCGACAAGGGTTCAAAAGGCGGCTTCTGCAATGCTCTTAGGGCCAGGTTGAGATTCCACGCAGACACCACTGAGTGCAGAGGAGGGCGCAGGTGATTAACTCCCTTGAGAAAGCGCACCACATCTGGCTGCGAAGCCAGGGAAGCACCCTTCAGGCGGTCCCTGAAGCAAGCCAGAGCCGCTACCTGGACTTTAAGGGAACTGAGCGACAGGCCTTTCTCCAGACCTTCTTGCAGGAACGCCAACACTGAAGAAATTGGAGCAGTGAAGGGAGAAAGTGAGCCTGCTTCACACCAAGCTGCAAAGATACGCCAAACCCTGGCGTAAGCAGTAGAAGTAGAGCGCTTCCTCGCTCTCAGCATAGTGGCGATGACCTTGTCTGAGAAGCCCTTCTTCCTCAGACGCTGCCGCTCAATAGCCAGGCCGTAAGACCAAAGGGAGAGGGATCCTCCATCACCACGGGACCCTGATGTAACAGGCCCTGCTCCACTGACAGCCGCAGAGGATCGTCGACTGAGAGCCTGATCAAGTCCGCATACCAGGGACGTCTGGGCCAATCCGGACCCACCAGGATTACCCTGCCGGGATGCTTTGCCACCCGGTCTAGCACCCTGCCCAACATGGGCCAGGGCGGGAACACATAGAGGAGCTCTTGTGTCGGCCACTGTTGGAGAAGAGCATCTACTCCCAGGGATCGAGGGTCCCGTCCTCTGCTGAAAAAGCGCGGCACTTGGCAATTGGCCGATGACGCCATCAGATCTAGGCTCGGCTGGCCCCAGCGCTTCGTGATGTCCAAGAACGCCTGAGCAGATCGTTGCCACTCTCCGGGCTCCAAGGTATGGCGACTGAGAAAGTCCGCCTTGACATTCATGACTCCGGCAATGTGGGCCGCTGAAAGCTGCTCCAGGTTCGCTTCCGCCCACTGGCAAAGACTCATAGCCTCCTTGGCTAGAGGGGCGCTCTTGGTACCTCCCTGGCGGTTGATATAGGCCACAGCCGTGGCATTGTCCGACAGGACCCGTACAGGCTACAACACCAGTACCGGGATGAACTCCAATAACACCAACCGAATGGCTCTGAGTTCCAGGAGGTTGATAGACCACTTGCCTCTGCAGGAGACTAGAGCCCCTGCGCTGTCCTTCCCAAGCAGTGGGCTCCCCAGCCCATCAAAGAGGCATCTGTCGTGACGACAATCCACTCCGGGGTCACCAGAGGCAATCCTGCAGACAACTTGTCTGTCTGCGTCCACCAGCTCAGCGCCTTGCGCACTGCTGGGTCCACGGGAAGGCGCACAGCATAATCCTCCGACATCGGAGTCCAGCGCAGCAGCAGAGATAGCTGTAGTGGTCTCATATGAGCCCTGGCCCAGGGCACTACTTCCATCGTGGCCGTCATAGAGCCCAACAGCTGCACGTAGTCCCAAGCCCGAATAGGAGAGGCTACTAGGAACTAGTCCACCTGAGCCTGAAGCTTGACAATCCGATTGTCTGGCAGGAACACTTTGCCCACTTGGGTGTCGAATCGAACTCCCAGATACTCCAGGGACTGAGTCGGGCGCAGCTGGCTCTTCTTCCAGTTGATGATCCATCCCAGGGAGCTCACCAGAGCAACTACCCGGTCCATAGCTTTGCCGCACTCTGCATAAGAGGGGGCTCGGATCAACCAGTCGTCCAGATAAGGATGGACTTGTACTCCTTCCTTTAGCAGGAAGGCCGCTATGACCCCCATTACTTTGGAAAAGGTCCGCGGAGCAGTAGCCAACCCGAAAGGGAGGGCTCTGAACTGGAAGTGTCGACTCAGGACTGTAAAACGCAGAAAGCGTTGGAGAGGAGGCCAGATGGGAATATGCAGGTACGCTTCCTTGATGTCCAAGGAAGCCAAGAACTCTCCTGCCTTCACTGCCGCTATAACAGAGCGGAGAGTCTCCATGCGAAAGTGCCTCACTTTCCAGGCCCGATTGACCCCTTTGAGGTCGAGGATAGGCCGGACAGAACCTCCTTTCTTTGGAACCACAAAGTAAATGGAGTAACGTCCCTTGCCAATCTGATTTTTTGGCACCGGAACGACCGCACCCAGGCGGATCAGGTTGTCCAAGGTCTGCTGCACTGCCACAGCTTGACCGGAGACTTGCAGGGAGGGAGTACAAACCCGTCTCTTAAGGGTTGTCAGAACTCTAGCTTGTAGCCGTCTCTGATGACTTCCAGCACCCACGCGTCTGAAGTTATAGTGGTCCACTCGCCCAGAAACGAGGGCAGCCGTCCTCCAATCTGCACTGGGGCGTGGACCAAGGCCCCGTCATTGGGTACAAGACCCTGGGGGAGGACCGGAGGGAGCACCTCCGGGACGGCGGTCTCTGCGAAAGGAATGCTGCTTGGGGGAGAAATTCCTCTTGAAGGAAGAGGGGGCAGAGGAACCCGACTTGCCCGGGCGGTACCGACGGGCTTCCAGCAACCGTCCTCTGGAGATACCGGGACGAGAACTAGCCCGAGCCCTGACCTCTGGTAATTTCTTGCCCTTAGACGTGCCGAGATCGGTCACGACTTTGTCCAGCTCGACCCCAAAGAGCAGCTTGCCTTTAAAAGGCAATCTAGCCAGGCGGGATTTAGAGGCGTGGTCAGCCGACCAATGTTTCAGCCAAAGCCACCGCCGCGCAGAGACTGTCTGAGCCATGCCCTTAGCTGAGGCTCTCAAGACATCATACAGCAAGTCTGCCAAATAGGCTAAGCCCGATTCCAGGGCCGGCCAATCAGCCCTCAAGGAAAGATCCGAGGGGGAAGCCCGCTGCACCATAGTCAGGCACGCCCTGGCCACATAGGAGCCGCAAACTGAGGCCTGCAAATTTAACGCAGCTGCCTCAAAGGACGACCTTAAGGCCGCCTCCAATCTTCTGTCTTGGGCGTCCTTTAGGGCCGTGCCACCTTCCACCGGCAACGCCGTTTTCTTAGTCACCGCAGTGATTAAAGAATCCACGGTAGGCCACAGATAGGCCTCACGTTCACTCACAGCCAAAGGATAGAGGCGGGACATAGCCCTAGCCACTTTAAGGCTCGTTTCCGGGACATCCCATTGAGCCGCAATTAAGTTGTGCATGGCATCATGCACGTGGAAGGATCTAGGCGGGCGCTTCGTCCCCAGCATAATGGCAGAGCCAACAGGGGCTGAGGGAGAGACGTCCTCCGGAGAGGAAATCTTCAAAGTGTCCATGGCCTGTAACAACAGGTTGGGCAAATCCTCTGGGCTAAAAAGCCGCGCTGCAGAGGGGTCATCCGCTCCATCCGAGCGGGGATCTATCTCCTCCAAGGAATCCGCAAAGGACCGTTGGGAGACCTCAGACACGCTGCCCTCATCTACATCGGAGGAGACAAAGTCCTCCAAGGCCTGGAAATCAACCCGAGGGCGTTTACCTCTGGGAACCTCAACCTCTTTATCAGAAGAGGGAGCAGGGGCAGCGTTTTGCATGAGGAAAGCCTGATGCAGCAGCAAAACAAACTCGGGGGAGAAACCCCCCAGACTGTGCACTTCCGCAGCCTGGGCAACAGCCCTAGACGCACTCTCAACCGGCGCTTGCAATAGCGGGGGAGAGACATGCTGCGCATCCAAAATGGCGTCCGGCGCGAAACTCCGCGAAGGAGCCGCGCGGGAAGAACGGCGCTTAACTTTAGCCGCTTTGTGCCGTCGCCCAAATTAAGGGCGTTCATGGCATTAATGTCTCCAACCTCAAGGGCGGCCCACGAAGAAGCCGTCCGAGCCGCGTGGCCGGCCAAGATGGCGGAGGCGAGGAGCGGGGGATGGGCGTTTATGGCGGGAAAAAACCGCCACGCCGGAGGAACGACCGGGACATTCATCGGTCACTAAACTGTCACCCATCAAGGGCGAATCAGGTTGTAAAACCCCCGCATCCCCTCTAGAAGCGCTCCAGCGATCCGGGGAGCGACCCTTTGCGCCCTCGCCCTCCGACGCCATATGCCACGAGGAGAAGAATCGGGGAACCCCCTGCCCGCTATAAAAAGGTAAAATTACCTGCTTGCCGCTCCGAGCTGTAACGAACTGGTGTCCCAGTGAGTAGCTGCAATGAACGTTTAAAGAAACGTCGAATTAAACGCCTTTAAAGACGTTTAAAAATTTTTTTTTTTTTTTTTTTTTTTTTTTTTAAACGGAGCCAGCGGGAGGGGGGAGAAAAGGAGGGACCTGGCACCACCAGGTTTGCACTTGCTCAAAAGAGCCCTCAACCCCAGGCCTCAACAAAACCTAAGGATTAGGCTTGGAGGCCTAGCCAGAGCTGCTGCTGTGTGTGACCACCACCTGCTGAGATAGAGAACATACTGAGGAGTTTCCGGCAGCACATGACCACATATAGGGAGGCAAAAGTTTGCTCTCTATCTCCACCTGCTGGTAGATGGACACAACCCACCAGTCTATGGATTGATCAGCTTGATGATATGGAATGAACCTTTAACACTATGTTGACTCCTTTGAAGTCCAAACCCAGGTGGGAGGGATCCCCCCCTCCTTTGGAACTACAGTGCACAGACTCAAAAAAAAAAATCAAGATGTAAAACTTCTCACAGAAAAAAAAAACCCAAAAAACAAAACAGCGAAGATGACTCACAAATAAAAATAAAATTAAAAAATAAAAATAATCACAGAATATGTATTTAAAAATATAAATACATTAAATAGACGACACTTTGGTTATAAAAATTAAAAATGAACTTTATTAGCCAAAAGATAGCGGGGAGAAAGGGACTCGACACAGCTGTGTTTCGGCCATATAGGCCTGCGTCAGGAGTCTTCTCACCGTATGTTGATTCCAAATTCTATCCAATTATTAGAGAAATATATATATATATATCTCTCAAATAATGTAGCGTTAAGTCCTGCCCGAAATGAAGTCAGGTGGGCAAGATCGAAGCAGCATCTTGTGTCAATGAATGCAAACTTCTCACAGAAACATAGATCCAATAGCACTAAACCAGACTCTAAAGAAGCTGAAAGGAGGAATACCTGTACTACCACTATAACTGGTAACAAAGACATTTCCACAAATGAAGTGAAGGAAATATTCATAGTGTGGTTTTTTTGTATTAAAGTAACTACCCTCTGTCAAAACACAGAGGGGACGATCTCTCTAAATGAAAGGTATATAAGAATATGGGAACACTAAATAGGCATTTTCAAAGGAACTAACACACATGGTGCACTACCCTGATGCTGTTCACTGGCTCCTACACTGAGAAAAACACCTTTAACCAACTCTACAACCATAAGTAAAATCTGAATAACTCACCACAGTGAAGAAACAGGTGATTTCTGGTTCCCAGGCACAAAGCACTGCAGTAAAATTTCATGGCAGAAAATACTTCCCAAATAAAGCCTCTAAAAAGAGAAACTGCAGGCTCAGACTTAAAAAGAGGTAGGACAAGATGCAGAGGGAAGAAGGAACTGGCTCCACAAAGTTTACACCCAAAAGGTTAAGAGAGAAAGCCTTGGCTCCAAAAGCAGCAAGGAGCCCATCACAGGAAATGAGAGGTGGTGGGGGATGGACCTGGCACCACAAGGTTTACACCACCTCAAACCTCTGATGAAAAAGGAGACCATGATAGGAACCTGAGACAGAGCGGCACAGAAAGTCCCTACTGCCTGCTAGAGATAGATACTGAAAGGAACCTAGTGCACAGAAGCCTTATGTAGCAAAGTTCTAATCTGCGCTCTCTCTCCACCTGCTGGTAGATAGGCACAATCCATAAGTATGGACCAATCCTTTGAAGATGCGAAGGAACTATTGTTTTGCTTCGTCTGCTGCTGCCCTAAGTGACTGCCTAGTCTTACCTAATGGTTGGGCCGGCCCTACTCAGAAAAAAACATTACAAAATATTTTTGGGAGTAAAGTGGTAAATACATGAATAGCCTCCAAGAGGAGACAGAAAAGGCAAAAGCAATATCAACAAAACACTGATAACAGAGTTAGTTGGACAGACAAAAAGGAAGTACCCCTAATTGGTAGGTCAGTGGGATGAAAATCAGGAAAGCCATGTTCAAATCCCCTGCTATTCCCTGTGATACTGGGCAAAGCACTTACATAAGTACATAAGTAATGCCATACTGGGAAAAGACCAAGGGTCCATCGAGCCCAGCATCCTGTCCACGACAGCGGCCAATCCAGGCCAAGGGCACCTGGCAAGCTTCCCAAACGTACAAACATTCTATACATGTTATTCCTGGGATTTTGGATTTTTCCAAGTCCGTTTAGTAGCGGTTTATGGACTTGTCCTTTTGGAAACCGTCCAACCCTTTTTTAAACTCTGCTAAGCTAACCGCCTTCACCACATTTTCCGGCAATGAATTCCAGAGTTTAATTACACGTTGGGTGAAGAAAACTTTTCTCCGATTTGTTTTAAATTTACTACACTGTAGTTTAATCGCATGCCCCCTAGTCCTAGTATTTTTGGAAAGCGTGAACAGACACTTCACATCCACCTGTTCCACTCCACTCATTATTTTATATACCTCTATCATGTCTCCCCTCAGCCATCTCTTCTCCAAGCTGAATAGCCCTAGCCTCCTTAGTCTTTCTTCACAGGGAAGTCGTCCCATCCCCGCTATCATTTTAGTCGCCCTTCGCTGCACCTTTTCCAATTCTACTATATCTTTCTTGAGATGCGGCGACCAGAATTGAACACAATACTTCAACCATCAACTGCCTAAAGTACTAAACTGCAAACCCTCAAGTATTAAAAAATAAATAAATAAACATCAGATGGCTGCACTGTTTTCCCTGAGATGCATCCTTATTTTCTCTCAAAATGTATCTTTATGAGAAAACACCAGGATCTTTTATCTCGGCCTGTTGTGCCTCCTTTGTCTGATCCACTGGACATTTGGAGCATGCAGGAATTCGGGCTGACCCATCTGAGAAAAACCTAGCTCAGACGGCATCAGAACAGCAGCACATCAGGCAAAAGGTCACTCAACTCAAATCAGAGTGTGCTGTCCCACAGATGCAAAGCTCCTCCATTCCCAATTGCCTGAACAGCCACTAGCAGTGTTGGCTGGAATTCTGCAGTCTGCTGAAGGTATTTCAAGTTGTCTCTGCCCAGCTTTTTTCCGACTCAGCCATCTGATTTAACTCTGGAGGTGATCTGGAAAATCATCATTCAACAAAGATATTACCTCACATTATTTGGCTGAGAAGGCAAAATCTTTGCAAAATACAACAGGCCAGAGATGTTGCAAGTTAAATCTTCATCTAATATTGAACAATCTATGGGCTGAATTATAGACTTACTAGTAAAAAAGGCCTGTTTCTGGAACAAATGAAATGGGCGCTAGCAAGGTTTTCCTTGGAGTGTGTATGTTTGAGAGAGAGAGCCAGAGTGAATGTGCGGGTGTGTGACAGTGAGAGACTGTGTGACAGAGTGAGACTGTGTGACAGTGTGTGTGTGAGAATGAGAGTGTGTGACAGGGCCCCCTCCCCTGTTCCTAATGCCCCTCACCCCGTTCCCTCCCCTCCTTTTCCTCCCCACACTTTGGGTTCCTTAAGGCTTTCAAAAGTCTATGTACCCCCGTGGCCCTAACACCCAGTATCCGGATACCCCACCGCTTTCCTCCTCACCCCTCCCCCAAGATGTAATACTTTCACGTCCTTCATTTTTTAAAAAAAGTGTCCTATGTACCCTGTGTACAAATGCCCGGCATTCAGATTGTGTTCATCTCGAAAATTTTCATTTCTTTCATTCAGTCAGAACTTGCCCCCACTGAACACTTTTGGTTCCTTCAGTCTTTTAAAACTGTCCTATGTACCCTGTGTCCTAATGGCCAGCATTGAGATTGTTTTCCTGTCCCAAATTTGCATGTCTTTCAGTCATTCACAACTCCCCCCCCCCCCCCCCTTCTCCAGTTTAACATTTTCATTTTCTTCAGTCTTTTAAAACTCTCCTATCTACCCTGTATCCTTATGGCCAGCATTCAGATTGTTTTCCTTTCCCAAATGTTCATGTCTTTCAATCAGAACTCCCCCCCCCCCCCCTCCATTTAGTAGTAGATGACGGCAGAAAAAGACCTGCACGGTCCATCTAGTCTGCCCACGATAAACTCATATGTGTATACCTTACCTTGATTTGTACCTGTCTTTTTCAGGGCACAGACCGTATAGCGAATGCTACATACCTGTAGAAGGTATTCTCCGAGGACAGCAGGCTGATTGTTCTCACTGATGGGTGACGTCCACGGCAGCCCCTCCAATCGGAATCTTCCTAGCAAAGTCCTTTGCTAGCCCTCGCATGCGCGGCCGTCTTCCCGCCCGAAACCGGCTCGAGCCGGCCAGTCTCGTATTGTAGCAAAAGAGAAACAAGGGAAGACTCAACTCCAAAGGGGAGGCGGGCGGGTTTGTGAGAACAATCAGCCTGCTGTCCTCGGAGAATACCTTCTACAGGTATGTAGCATTCGCTTTCTCCGAGGACAAGCAGGCTGCTTGTTCTCACTGATGGGGTATCCCTAGCCCCCAGGCTCACTCAAAACAACAACCATGGTCAATTGGGCCTCGCAACGGCAAGGACATAACTGAGATTGACCTAAAAAATTTACCAACTAACTGAGAGTGCAGCCTGGAACAGAACAAACAGGGCCCTCGGGGGGTGGAGTTGGATCCTAAAGCCCAAACAGGTTCTGAAGAACTGACTGCCCGAACCGACTGTCGCGTCGGGTATCCTGCTGCAGGCAGTAATGAGATGTGAATGTGTGGACAGATGACCACGTCGCAGCTTTGCAAATTTCTTCAATGGAGGCTGACTTCAAGTGGGCTACCGACGCAGCCATGGCTCTAACATTATGAGCCGTGACATGACCCTCAAGAGCCAGCCCCGCCTGGGCGTAAGTGAAGGAAATGCAATCTGCTAGCCAATTGGATATGGTGCGTTTCCCTACAGCCACTCCCCTCCTATTGGGATCAAAAGAAACAAACAATTGGGCGGGCTGTCTGTGGGGCTGTGTCCGCTCCAGGTAGAAGGCCAATGCTCTCTTGCAGTCCAATGTGTGCAGCTGACGTTCAGCAGGGCAGGAATGAGGACGGGGAAAGAATGTTGGCAAGACAATTGACTGGTTCAGATGGAACTCCGACACGACCTTTGGCAAGAACTTAGGGTGAGTGCGGAGGACTACTCTGTTATGATGAAATTTGGTGTAAGGGGCCTGGGCTACCAGGGCCTGAAGCTCACTGACTCTACGAGCTGAAGTAACTGCCACCAAGAAAATGACCTTCCAGGTCAAGTACTTCAGATGGCAGGAGTTCAGTGGCTCAAAAGGAGGTTTCATCAGCTGGGTGAGAACGACATTGAGATCCCATGACACTGTAGGAGGCTTGACAGGGGGCTTTGACAAAAGCAAACCTCTCATGAAGCGAACAACTAAAGGCTGTCCTGAGATCGGCTTACCTTCCACATGGTAATGGTATGCACTGATTGCGCTAAGGTGAACTCTTACAGAGTTGGTCTTGAGACCAGACTCAGACAAGTGCAGAAGGTATTCAAGCAGGGTCTGTGTAGGACAAGAGCGAGGAGCTAGGGCCTTGCTGTCACACCAGACGGCAAACCTCCTCCACAGAAAGAAGTAACTCCTCTTAGTGGAATCTTTCCTGGAAGCAAGCAAGACGCGGGAGACACCCTCTGACAGACCCAAAGAGGCAAAGTCTACGCTCTCAACATCCAGGCCGTGAGAGCCAGGGACCGGAGGCTGGGATGCAGAAGAGCCCCTTCGTCCTGCGTGATGAGGGTCGGAAAACACTCCAATCTCCAGAAGAAGAGGGAACCAGATCTGACGCGGCCAAAAAGGAGCAATCAGAATCATGGTGCCTCGGTCTTGCTTGAGTTTCAACAAAGTCTTCCCCACCAGAGGAATGGGAGGATAAGCATACAGCAGGCCCTCCCCCCAATCCAGGAGGAAGGCATCCGATGCCAGTCTGCCGGGGGCCTGAAGCCTGGAACAGAACTGAGGGACTTTGTGATTCACTCGAGATGCGAAGAGATCCACCAAGGGGGTGCCCCACGCTTGGAAGATCTGGCGCACCACTCTGGAGTTGAGCGACCACTCGTGAGGTTGCATAATCCGGCTCAGTCTGTCGGCCAGGCTGTTGTTTACGCCTGCCAGATATGTGGCTTGGAGCACCATGCCGAGACGGCGAGCCCAGAGCCACATGCTGACGGCTTCCTGACACAGGGGGCGAGATCCGGTGCCCCCCTGCTTGTTGACAGATCGCTCGCAACTCCAGGAGATTGATCTGTAGACCACGTTCCTGGAGGGACCAGCTTCCTTGGGTGTGAAGCCCATCGACATGAGCTCCCCATCCCAGGAGAGACGCATCCGTTGTCAGCACTTTTTGTGGCTGAGGAATTTGGAAAGGACGTCCCAGAGTCAAATTGGACCAGATTGTCCACCAATACAGGAATTCGAGAAAACTCGTGGACAGGTGGATCACGTCTTCTAGACCCCCAGCAGCCTGATACCACTGGGAGGCTAGGGTCCATTGAGCAGATCTCATGTGAAGACGGGCCATGGGAGTCACATGAACTGTGGAGGCCATGTGGCTCAGCAATCTCAACATCTGCCGAGCTGTGACCTGCTGGGACGCTCGCACCCGCGAGACGAGGGACAACAAGTTGTTGGCCCTCGTCTCTGGGAGATAGGCGCGAGCCGTCCGAGAATCCAGCAGAGCTCCTATGAACTCGAGTTTCTGCACTGGGAGAAGATGGGACTTTGGATAATTTATCACAAACCCCAGTAGCTCCAGGAGGCGAATAGTCATCTGCATGGACTGCAGGGCTCCTGCCTCGGATGTGTTCTTCACCAGCCAATCGTCGAGATATGGGAACACATGCACCCCCAGCCTGCGAAGTGCCGCTGCTACTACAGCTAGGCACTTTGTGAACACCCTGGGCGCAGAGGCGAGCCCAAAGGGTAGCACACAGTACTGGAAGTGGCGTGTGCCCAACTGAAATCGCAGATACTGTCTGTGAGCTGGCAGTATCGGGATGTGTGTGTAGGCATCCTTCAAGTCCAGAGAGCATAGCCAATCGTTTTGCTGAATCATGGGGAGAAGGGTGCCCAGGGAAAGCATCCTGAACTTTTCTTTTACGAGATATTTGTTCAGGGCCCTTAGGTCTAGGATGGGACGCATCCCCCCTGTTTTCTTTTCCACAAGGAAGTACCTGGAATAGAATCCCAGCCCTTCTTGCCCGGATGGCACGGGCTCGACCGCATTGGCGCTGAGAAGGGCGGAGAGTTCCTCTGCAAGTACCTGCTTGTGCTGGAAGCTGTAGGATTGAGCTCCCGGTGGACAATTTGGAGGTTTCGAGGCCAAATTGAGGGTGTATCCTTGCCGGACTATTTGCAGAACCCACTGATCGGAGGTTATGAGAGGCCACCTTTGGTGAAAAGCTTTCAACCTCCCCCCGACCGGCAGGTCGCCCGGCACTGACACTTGGATGTCGGCTATGCTCTGCTGGAGCCAGTCAAAAGCTCGTCCCTTGCTTTTGCTGGGGAGCCGAGGGGCCTTGCTGAGGCGCACGCTGCTGACGAGAGCGAGCGCGCTGGGGCTTAGCCTGGGCCGCAGGCTGTCGAGAAGGAGGGTTGTACCTACGCTTGCCAGAAGAGTAGGGAACAGTCCTCCTTCCCCAAAAAAATCTTCTACCTGTAGAGGTAGATGCTGAAGGCTGCCGGCGGGAGAACTTGTCGAATGCGGTATCCCGCTGGTGGAGATGCTCTACCACCTGCTCGACTTTCTCTCCAAAAATATTGTCCGCACGGCAAGGCGAGTCCGCAATCCGCTGCTGGAGTCTATTTTCAAGGTCGGAGGCACGCAGCCATGAGAGCCTGCGCATCACCACACCTTGAGCAGCGGCCCTGGACGCAACATCAAAGGTGTCATACACCCCTCTGGCCAGGAATTTTCTGCACGCCTTCAGCTGCCTGACCACCTCCTGAAAAGGCTTGGCTTGCTCAGGGGGGAGAGCATCAACCAAGCCCGCCAACTGCCGCACATTGTTCCGCATGTGTATGCTCGTGTAGAGCTGGTAAGACTGGATTTTGGCCACGAACATAGAGGAATGGTAGGCCTTCCTCCCAAAGGAGTCTAAGGTTCTAGAGTCTTTGCCCGGGGGCGCCGAAGCATGCTCCCTAGAACTCTTAGCCTTCTTTAGGGCCAGATCCACAACTCCAGAGTCGTGAGGCAACTGAGTGCGCATCAGCTCTGGGTCCCCATGGATCCGGTACTGGGACTCGATCTTCTTGGGGATGTGGGGGTTACTTAATGGCTTGGTCCAGTTCGCAAGCAATGTCTTTTTCAGGACATGGTGCAAGGGAACAGTGGACGCTTCCTTAGGTGGAGAAGGATAGTCCAGGAGCTCAAACATTTCAGCCCTGGGCTCGTCCTCCACAACCACCGGGAAGGGGATGGCCGTAGACATCTCCCGGACAAAGGAAGCAAAAGACAGACTCTCAGGAGGAGAAAGCTGTCTTTCAGGAGAGGGAGTGGGATCGGAAGGAAGACCCTCAGACTCCTCGTCAGAGAAATATCTGGGGTCTTCTTCCTCTTCCCACGAGGCCTCACCCTCGGTGTCAGACACAAGTTCACGGACCTGTGTCTGCAACCTCGCCCGGCTCGACTCCGTGAAGCCACGTCCACGATGGGGGCGTCGAGAGGTAGACTCCCTTGCCCGCATCGGCGAAGCTCCCTCCGCCGACGTAGTCGGGGAGCCCTCCTGGGAGGTGGCCGCAGTCGGCACCGCACGCGGTACCGACGTCGGGGACCTCACCCCGGGCGATGGGCCAGCCGGCACCACGCTCGATGGTACCGGAGGCGCAAGCACCGCCGGTACCGGAGGGGTAGGGCGCAACAGCTCTCCCAGAATCTCTGGGAGAACGGCCCGGAGGCTCTCGTTCAGAGCGGCTGCAGAGAAAGGCAGGGAGGTCGATGCAGGCGTCGACGTCAGAACCTGTTCCGGGCGTGGAGGCTGGTCCGGGCTGTCCAGAGTGGAGCGCATCGACACCTCCTGAACAGAGGGTGAGCGGCCTGCTGGGTGCCGACTCCCTCGGCGACCCAGAGCTCTCGGTGCCGACGCGGGGATGAGACCGGTGTCGATGCTTCTTCGACTTCTTCCGAAGCATGTCACCGGAGCTCCCCGGCACCGACGAGGAGGACGTAGAATCCATCCGTCGCTTCCTCAGGGCCGAGGTCGAAGCAGGTCGATCCCGGGGGGGCTGTACCGCAGGAGCCCTCAGGGTAGGGGGAGACCCACCCGAAGGCTCACCGCCACCAGCAGGGGAATGGACAGCCCTCACCTGCACTCCACCTGATGCACCACCGTCCGACGACATCAGGAGACGAGGTCCCGGTACCACCGACGTCGATGCAGCTATCCGATGTCTCGGCGCCGATGCAGAGGGCCGATGCCTCGATGCACTCGATGCACTGGCGGCCAAGGATGAAGGTCTGGACGCTGATGACGTCGATGCACACGATGACCCCGGTGCCGATGCCGACGAAGAGCCCGAGAACAAAACGTTCCACTGGGCCAATCTCGCTACCTGAGTCCGCCTTTGTAACAGGGAACACAGACTACAGTTCTGAGGACGGTGCTCGGCCCCCAGACACTGAAGACACGAAGAGTGCCTATCAGTGAGCGAGATTACCCGGGCGCACTGGGTGCACTTCTTGAAGCCGCTGGAAGGCTTCGATGTCATGGGCGGAAAAATCACGCCGGCGAAATCAAAATCCAAAATGACGAATTTGGAGCACCAAAACTTTAAGGGAGAAAAATCTCGACCGAGGCCGAAAAGAGGCCTACCCCGACGACGAAAGAAAACTTACCGGGGCAAAAACTGGAAACACGGGAAGGGGCAAACGAAACCCAAGGGGGTTTCCGGAGCACTTCCCGAACAAAGTTAGAACTTTTCCGAAGAAAAAAACACGTCTATTGTAAAACGGACGCGCGAGGTCGACTCTCCGGGGCTCGACACGACAAAAACACAGCCGTACCGAGTGCGGACGAAAGAAGACTGGCCGGCTCGAGCCGGTTTCGGGCGGGAAGACAGCCGCGCATGCGCGGTGCGCGCGAGGGCTAGCAAAGGACTTTGCTAAGAAGATTCCGATTGGAGGGGCTGCCGTGGACGTCACCCATCAGTGAGAACAAGCTGTCCTCGGAGAAAAGTCTGTCCAGCAGTATTTCCCGCCTCCCAACCACCGGCTCTGGCACAGACCCCGTATAAGTCTGCCCTCCCCTATCCTAGCCTCTCAACCACCAACCCCTCTTCCCCCCGCCACCCAATTTCAGCTAAGCTTCTGTGGATCCATTCCTTCTGCACAGGATTCCTTTATGCCTATCCCACGCATGTTTGAATTCCGTTACCGTTTTCATCTCCACCACCTCCCGCGGGAGGGCATTCCAAGCGTTCACCACCCTCTCTGTGAAGAAATACTTCCTGACATCTTTCCTGAGTCTGCCCCCCTTCAATCTTATTTCCTGTCCTCTCGTTCTACCGCCTTCCCATCTCTGGAAAAGATTTGTTTGCGGATTAAAACCTTTCAAATATTTGAACGTCTATCATATCACCCCTGTACCTCCTTTCCTCCAGAGTATACATGTTCAGGTCAGCAAGTCTCTCTTCATACGTCTTGGAACGCAACTCCCATACCATCCTTGTAGCTTTTCTTTGCACTGCTTCCATTTTTTTTTAACATCCTTCGCAAGGTACGGCCTCCAAAACTGAACACAATACTCCAGGTGGGGCCTCACCAACGTCTTATACAGGGGCATTAAAACCTCCTTTCTTCTGCTGGTCACACCTCTCTCTATACAGCCTAGCAACCTTCTTGCTATGGCCACCGCCTTGTCGCACTGTTTCATCGCCTTCAGGTCCTCAGATACTATCACCCCAAGATCCCTCTCCCCGTCCGTGTCTATCAGGCTCTCCACACCTAACACATACGCCTCCCTTGGATTTCTACTCCCTAAGTGCATCACTTTGCATTTCTTCGCATTGAATTTTAATTGCCAAATGTTAGACCATTCTTCCAGCTTCTTCAGATCTTTTTTCATGTTTTCCACTCCCTCCAGGGTGTCCACTCTGTTGCAAATCTTGGTGTCATCCGCAAAAAGGCAACTTTACCTTGTAACCCTTCGGCAATGTCACTCACAAATATATTGAACAGAATGGGCCCCAGCACCGATCCCTGAGGCACTCCACTACTCACCTTTCCCTCCTCCGAGCGAACTCCATTTACCACCACCCTCTGGTTCCTTCAGTCTTTAAAATTCTCCTATCAACCCTGTGTCCTAATGGCCAGCACTCAGATTGTTTTGCTTTGCCAAATTGTCTGTCACTGATGTTACTGAGGTCAGTGCGTGCCTGCCTAGCAGATCACTTCCGGCAGGCAGGGTCCCAAGCACATCCTGTTGGAGGTGAGAATTATTATATAGGATAGGACAAGCAACATTGATTAAAGATATTTCAATTAAAGTACAAGGCTGAAAGCTTCAAGAGTACCATAAGTTGTAACCTTTGTGTGCTAAACTTCCCACAGCTACCCACTGTATCACCAACAGAAATACTGAATATTTGATGGAAGCATTACATATTTTACAAAGTAATCTTCTGCCCAAGCTTGAAGAGTACTGTAAGCTGTAACCTTTGTGTGCTAAACTTCCCACAACTGCCCATAGTGTCAGCAACAGAAATATTGAATAAGTATTTGATGGAAGCATAACATATTTTATAAAGTAATCTTCCACCCTTAAAGAAACATGAGACTTAAAATCAAGAGAATGGATCTATAGACATATTTAGATTTGTTGAATGTTACAATATTACTAAAGACAAGATTCTAAGCAAGCTTCTCTTGCAATGTTAACGCTAACTTTTGCATCAAGTTCTAACAGACTGGTTATTTCAATTGTTCTTCAAGAATTATGATAAACTGCTTTTAAATCTTAAGATCTGTATGTTTCCAGTCATAGCAAGTGAAACCCAGGAAACGCAAGAGCAGTTTCTTTCAATGAGTCTGGGAGTGCTTCAGATAGGAGCAGCCTTTTCCTTAAGTTTCCAGTCTCTGAAATGTATTTTTGAACTTTGCTGGTAATTTAAAAGATTAGTAGATAGATTCTGTGCCCCTCCCTCCAAGGTTTTAAATTCAGGTGAAACTTAGGTAGAAGCTCTATTTGAAAACTTATGGCTTTTTCTGGTTCCTTATCCTTCCCATTAAGCCTTGGATAACAATATAAATATTGTGCAGACTTCTGCCATATTCAGGCTGAATATGATTTTTTATCTCAATTCATTGATACCTTTTTTTTTTTTTTTTTTTTAACTTTACTGTTAAATTTGAAATGCGTTAAATACATTTTTCAAAAACTGGTTCACTCTCTAAGGACAAAAATACCTTCTATACCTGAATGTAACTTGACTTGAGCTACTGAGAAACATGTAAGCTAAGTCCAAAATCTCTAAATTTGAAGGGAAACAGAGAATAACTGGCATCCATATAGTATTAAAGGACTTGGAGTCTTATGTATTCCAAATATTTCCCCACACAGATATTAAACCCCAAACCCTCTCAAGAATTGTTTTTCTAATACGGTCTTGTCTCCCCTGAACCCTCCTTTTACCTCCTATCAAAGGACCCAAAAGATTCCCTCACAGGTTTCTTGTGTTTTAACGTAAAATATATTAGGCTTTAACTCTTTTCAATTCTTTTCGCTGGGTGATTATGGAGAAGTGCTGAGTGGCATTACCTTTCCACTAGGAACTAAACTTTTTTGGATACGACCGATCACACTGCTTTATTTAAACACATAGGACCCCTTTTACAAAGGTGCACTAGTGTTTTTAGTGTGTGCCAAACACTAAGACGCCCATTATATTCCTCTGGGCATCTTAGCGTTTAGTATGTCTTTGTAAAAGACTCCCTTGAACACTTTTCTGTTTGAACAATAATTTTTTAATTCTCTTTTAGATATTAAAATAGATTTGAGGTTTCTGCCAACCACCACTTTTACAAAGCCATATAGAAATGCAGAAACAGCCCATTCACTTTTAATAAACTGTGTCGGCATTACCACACCGGCAGCCACTAGCTTTATAAAAGGGGGGGGGGGGGGGTTATATGTGAAGATACTACAAGAAATCCAAGTTGAAGACTTTCCCCAATTAGCCAAGCCCTACCTTTAGCTGCAACTTTGAGCCTAATTCTTGATTAATTCTTAATTCTTGATTAATTCTTGTATGCTTGATTTTTCAAAAATAGCCCTACAAATTATCACAAGAGTTTAGGGGGAAAAAACTGTAATTCTATACATATAAAAATTCACATTTGCTGTGACCTCTGAAGAAAATCAAACTGCAACTACTCCCTGGTACAGCTTTATCAAAAACTGTTTAATCCTAAACCAGAAGGAATCTGAAAAATAATTATGAATCTTCTCTAGAGCTCTATTCTTGCCACATTAACTACATTCCTTAAAAACATAGCCTGCTTGTTTGGCTTTCCTCTTTTGACTGTCTGCCTGATTTAATTTTTTCTGTAACAAGATACTTGCATTTTTGTAATAAATCCTATGTAGTAGTTATAGCAAATTACCAACATAATTTCTTGAGAATATAAAAATTGGCTTTACAAAGTTTTCCATTTCAGCACTGTTTATATGCTTTGAATGTCTCAGTGTGATGCTCATGTAGGGATGTTTATGTTTATTTAAAAAATTTCTACACTGCCTTTCATTTAAAAACAGCAAAGAAGTTTACAATACAGGGTTAAAAAAAATGACAGAAAAAAACCAGTACCCCTCATAATGGGGACAGTGGTAGAGTTGCAAAGCTCTGAAAAACAGTTTCCTCCAGATTTAAAAATCAAAATAAAAGGCTTTTATAGCCTTTGAAGATGCTACACACATAAAAATGGAGGTATGGCCACTAAAAAAAAAAAAAAAATTTACATCCTTAAGTCCCAAAACAAAATTCAGAGGGTCTTTTACAAAGGCACTCTAGCATTTTTAGCTAGCACTAAATTCTAAAATGCCCACAGGAATATATGGACGTCTAGATTTTTTTAGCACACGCTAAAAAATGCTAGTGTACCTTTGTAAAAGTGGCCCTCGCTGTACAATATTGAACAGTTGTGGGTAGATGTACTTGGTCTGGAGAAAACTGAAGTCCTTCTGAATTAGGGGCTTGTTTTCAAAACAGAACATTCAAAAAGCAGCATCTGGACGTTTCCCCAAAACATCCCAAACTGTTATTTTTAAAATCCATTTTGAGATGTTTTACTATGCAGTTCATCTGAAGCGCATCCAAATCACAAAGGGGCAGGGTTTGGGTGCTCCTAACACTTGGACATTTTTTCTGCCATAATGGAACAAAGCAAAAACGTCCAGAGCTACAAAAAAAAAAAAAAAAAAAGGTTTAGGGCTAGACCTGTTTTAATAACAAGTCGCAAAAATGTGCCCATGACCTACCCCTCACTCTTCAGTAGTTACTGACCCCCTCCCACCCCCAAAAGAAGTAAAAGAAACCGTACATACCAGGCTCTATGACAGCTTCAGATGTTATGGTCAGTCCTATTACAGCAATAAACAGGTCCCTGGAGCATCCTAGTGGTCAGTGCAGTGCACTGTAGGGAAGGGGACCCAAGCCCATAACTTGCTTGTTATACATACTTGCGGCAGAAAGTGTGAGCACTCCCAAACCCATCAAAAACGTATTGCACCTACATATAGGTGACATTTGCAGACATAAGGGTTACTGTAGTGGTGTACAGTAAGTTTTTGGTTGGGTTTGGAGGGCTCACTACACAAAATATGAGGGTAACAGTGAGATGCATACCTGGCACCTTTTGTGGTGCCCTACTGCAGTGCTGGGAAATCTGCATGGCCAGTCTACTAAGAATGCTGCCTCTATCCCCAATACATCCCAATGGCCTGATTTTGTCTGTTTCACTAGGGCTTTTTTCCCCCCCCAAAATGGTCCACAAAGATAGGACACACTGAGCACATTTAGCAAATGACCATTTTTGAATGAAAAAAAATTGATAGAAAGAGAGAGAGAGAAATAAATGGCTATGTTCGCTACTGGATTTTTGGCCGTTTTCTGCAAAACGTCCAATGTCGGCTTTACACAATCTCAAAAGTGCCCCTCAGTCTCTTTAACAGAGAATAACATTTAACAATGATATACAGAAGCTTTTAAAGCTACTCTCTCTGTTTGAGATACCACATCCAAAAAAGAAAACCACATGGTCTCAAAAGCCCTCATAGTAAGTACAATTTCTTCAGAATACTGTTGAATTCCAGAGGCCAAGATTCAAAATTAACATGTATAATTGTTGCATTTTGTGTATTACAGTTTGTTGTTCCTTGGAAGGGTGCATTTGCTAAACAGTAGGCTATAAAATAGACAACTTATGTAGGTACAATAAAATTCATCACCATATAAGCTAGAAATGATTCACATATATGTCCAAGTAACTATCTTCAACTTCTTTTTAACAACAGATTTACAGAAACCGCCAAGGATAAATGAAACTTACGGGGGGGGGGGGGGGGGGGAGTACTAAAAGAAGGAAAAGGTCATCCTATTAAGCAATAAATAGAAATGGTGTTTGTTTTAAGGCTGCAAATATAATTGCAAAGCATAGCATGCAAAAAAATAATTAAAAAAAACTCTAGAAATAGGAGAGATCAAACTGCAGAAGGCAGCTGTCCCACCCCTGGAATGCCCTGGGGCCCCGCACACAGGTGCCAATGCAGGAAAACTTCACAATGCTTTAGTGCAGGAGTTTACTCAGGATTTCCCCATATTAGTTTTACTCCTGATGCAGAAAGTGTTCCAGTGTGCAAAACTTTTGAGTAAAACCACTGCATTAAAAGGATATTGCAGTCGGCATAGAAAATGGCTGAGTAACAAATCACTCCTGGTGTTAAAGGTGCAAGAATTCACCACAGTTAAATAGTGTTCCCTTAACACATGGCTTTCTGCGTCCAAGCCAAAAAGCCAGGTAAATTAAGCCACTCAGGGACTCTCCCTTTACTAATACTCATCTCACAATAACAGCATTTTCTGCCACAAAACACACTGTTTCATAGCAGATAACACATGTTAATCTACCTAGTGTTTAAGTGGCATATACATTAATAAAATAAATGACAAATGTCATTGTTATGCACTTAGCATACCTAGGGGCTAGTGCAGAAGCACACAATTTGTGAGACATCTACATGTTATTTTATAGGTGCACAATGCAGAGAACTTTCTCACACAGAAGACATTGTGTTAATATGAACATACAACACTGGGGCACAGCATATTAAAATGAATGGTAGTGAGGCTATTATTGCCCCAATGCAGACAAGTATGCAGAAGACTTGAAAATAAAACACAACACTAGAACTTGAACTCCAGGTCTCAGGAGGTATAGAAGGGTTATTTATTTTTCTGCAGTAGGGTCTGAAAGGATTTAATGCTAGTTTTTTTTTCTTTTTGCTATGAGCAAAACAGTACCCTCAAATTTTAAGAGAGAACAGAAAGCAACAGCTCTGCACACAGGTCCAAGCACAACAAATTGTATCACACATGTGCTGGAATAATAGTATCAATTTTACATGCAAGAAATGTTTTCAAGGCTGTTATTTATCTGCACAGTAACATCCCAGCAGATGTGTTGACACTCATTTTCTTCAAATGTGTGCATAGTGGGGTTGATGCAGAAAGCCACACAGTACAGCTGCGCATCCATGGCTGAACACAACTTCTACCACAAAAATAACAAAAAGATGTATATACCCACACATATGTATTCATATACATACTGCTGCAGTAAAAGGGGTATGATGTTGGGAGGGGGGAGAAGCATACGTGACAATTACATTATTTCTATTGGGGTCAGCTTGGCTTGGGAAGGGCAAGGCGATGCTAAACTACTACTACTACTATAAATCATTTCTATAGCGCTACCAGTCGTACGCAGCGCTTCACAATTGAAAATGAAGAAAAGACAGCCCCTGCTCAAAAAGAGCTTACAATCTAAATCAGGACAGACAGGGCAAATAAGGGATAAGGGTAGGACAGACAGATAGGACACATAGGGAAAAGGAACTAGAACAGCAACCATCCTTTCAGACCCAATGGTAAATTTCTCACATTGTGCTTTCTTTGAAATAGCCAGTGCACTTCTCTGCATTCATTTTTTAACATACTCTGTGCAAAATCTACCACACAAATTAAGGTGCTGAACCCCTTTCTGTATCATTCATCTGCTAATGTGTACGTATTGAGCTCTCAACTGCCCCAGTACTTGTGCAAAAGAGTCCAGTATGCTTACCCTGATTAGCATACAAGTTCTGTGCATTTCAAATTTGCATATGATTAGCTCACAGCACAGGCAGGCAAAACTTTCTCTTAGTACTGTACCTTGTTCCACTCTCCATCAAGAGGCCACCCTACTTGCAAAAACTTAACTGTAGTATCCAATAAGATCAAGGAAAACCACTGCGACCCAACATGGCCTGTTTCCGTAGATTTACATCAGGGGTCTATTATGCAGCCTTTCCTTTTATTTCCAACTAGTAAAACATGCCCTTTTCTTGCGCAAATGTAATGGGCACTAGCACAGTTTACTTCCGAACCTCCCCCCTCCCTACTCACCCCTTCGGCGTTCTGAAGGCACTGACCGCCATTGTTGCGGACCTCAGCACGCCACCTTCAATCTGCTGTTTCGTTGGTTGTGAAGCTACTGACGCCATTGCTCCGCCCTCGACATCATAACATTTGACGCGAGGGCGGGGCCCCAACAGTGTTTTTGGTGGCTTCACCACCACGAAGGCTTTGAACCGGAAGGAAGTGCCCGGAGGACCTGACAGTGACGTCAGTGTCCTCAGAACGTTGAGGGTGAGTTTTATTATATAGGATTTGTTTCTGCCAGTTTTTATAGAACATCAGATGTGTAGAGCGCTGACAAAGGTGTATTTTACATTCAAACAAAACAAAAAATACAGCCAAGGTCTCTGGTTTCCTTCCCTGATGCAAAACTTTATTGCAATATCAAATAACTAGGGGTCATAAGAGCAGTGGTGTACCAAGGGAGGGGTGGTGGGGGATGTCTGCCACAGGTGTGGGCAGCAAAGGGGGTGCATGGCGCATTTGCATGGCTATCAGTTCCCTGCCCCCTCTGATGTTACTTCCTGTTTCAGGGAAGGGGACCAGCGGAGCCAAAAGCCGCACAACTGCTCTGTGCACCCCCTCTGCTGTTCGCATCTATGGCTCCGTGCACCCCTAGGTGGTGAGGATGATGCGCTTTAGAGGGGGAGGTGGGTGATGTGCAAGGGGAGTGCAGTAGCGACCCGCCCTGGGTGGCAGCCAACCTAGGTGCGCCACTGCACAAGAGTTGCCATACCGAGACAGACCATGAAGCCCAGTATCCTGTTTCTAACAGTAGCCAATCCAGAATAATAAATCAAATTAATTCTGGTATTGCTTATATCCCCTTTCAAGGGTTTAGTACAGTTTACATTCTAGATGAGACAAATAAAACAGGTTTTATGCTGCTTATCCTAGAAATAAAGTAGTGAATTTTTCCAAGTTCATCTTAATAATAGCTAATGGACTTTTCTTAAAGGAAATTATCCAAACCTTTTTTAAACCCTGTACTTTGTTCCACTCCTGGTCATCGTCTGTTTGTTACTTCACTGCGGGTGCTGTTTCTCCTCGTGTATAATTCAAAACTTTCTCCTTGGAAGACGTGCGCTTAGCAAATAGCACAGTGCTGTCTAAGCTTTCAATACTGGTTCTAGGTGCTCAAATAAAAGCATTTTGCCAAGCACTGAAAGTAGATAAAAAAAATAAGTTTTCCTGTTTTTATTAGCCCCGATCCTAATACCCAACACCAAAATAATACAAATCAATAAAAAAAAGAAGGGGCAGCAGTGGTGTCCAGCTTCCCTCACTCACCTTGTCTCTCTTGCTCTCTTCGGTCTTGCTGGGTTTACTCGGGCTCCAGCCTCCGGCGGGGTCCCCGGTGCAGCTGTCGATCTTGATCAGGCGCTGCTTAGGAGGGATGTACTTCACCTGGCCGGCGGGGGAGCAGTGCGGGCGGCGCTCGCTGTTGCTGCGGAAGAGAAGCGGGGAGCCCCCCCGCAGCCGCCACTCGTCCAGCTCCTCGGGAGGGCAGTAGTCGCGGCACATGGCCCGCAGGCGGCGCAGGGACGAGCCGGGCCCCGTGTACGGGTCCTCGAAGTCGCGCTCCCGCTGGGCGCGATAGGCGCGGAGCAGGTCGCTCTCGGGCAAGCGGGGAGAGTGCTGCTGCGTCTGCGGGCCCGGCAGGCGCTTCTCGCGGTAGTCCGGCCGCGGCGGCTGCGGGGGACTTTTGGTGCGGTTGTTGCCCAGACTGAAGTACTTGTTCAGCCACTTGGCCATGGCGGAAAACTTTGTCCTCCAGAGCCAGCGCTCCCCCGGCTACCGAGGTGGACGAGCCAGGCTATCACGCGGCAGCGCCGGCCCTCCTTCGCGGAAGAACTTGTTGATCCCGGGTGGAGGAAAGTCGCCGCCGCCGCGCACCTGCTGCTGCTACTCCACGTCGAAGCGCGGCGACCGCGGTAGGGGGAAGGGGGTGGTGACGGCACTCGCAGCCCGGCACCGCCGCTCCATCCCCGGCCGCTCAGCGCAGACCCGGGGCGGGAAGACCGCTGCCCCAGTCGGCCACCGCTTGCTCGACGCCGACTTCCAAATGCCGGAGCTCGGACTCCTCAGCGCAGTCCAGTCGTGCGCGCGGAAGAACAAACATAAAACCGCCGAATACCCAACACGTCCTGCCACGGACTCCTCGGTCCTCAACAACCTGAAGCAGACCTAGTCAGGCGCCGCAGCTGTTGGAGGGGGGGGAGCCAGGGGACCTCACTCCGCCTCGTCTACGTCATCGCGCGAGCGAGGGGGAGGTGCTTGTAAGCTAAGTAGGTGGAAGGTGAAGGTGTAGCGATGTCGGCGCGCGGTCCAGCGTCGTGCGCGTGCTTCCGCTCTTAGCCGGGAGGTGTGGGGGGGGGGGGGGGGGCGCTTTCCTTTGCGTGTTTGGCTTTCACCACCGGTGGCGCTGTGCTGCCTCACCTTGCCGTGCAGTTTGTTTACCTTCACCTCATACGGATCTTTTCTTGGCAGCGCGTGATGAGCTTGTTTGAGCTGTTAGTTTTGTGTCATGCGCTATGGCTCTGTGCCCTCAGTCCCGAGCTGCCTGAAACGGAAGGGCTACTTACTGGAAAATAGCATCTGCTGAATCACGCAAGCGAGAAGGACTATCCATCCACGTCCAAAGTGTACAAACTTATCTAATAAAGATTGTAGGGTCTGACTGACATTGATCATGTCCCCCTCCAGAAATAATGGTCATGGGCGCCCCACCCCCTCCCATTGGACAGACGTTATTGGTTCTTATTTCTAAAGCTCATAGCCCATTCTTTTCCTTCTGCTACATCTTAATAGCATAAAACTATCCACTTTCCCTATTCCTTGGTTGCTGCACACTCTCTATGTTAAAAATGAATAAAGACTACCTTTTAGGGGGGGGGGGGGGTTACTTTCCCCTGTCTCCCTACTGGTAATAAGAGTGCTCTCTAGGAATTTCCACTACCTCCTATTTTAAAAAGTACAGCCAGGGACTGCTTAGCCATTGGACCAGGTAAGGCTCTGGTCCAGGGTGCTGGTGATTAAAGGTGCCAAAATACCCAGACCCTGACTGCACCTGGTGTACAAGTTAAGCCTTTTCTTTCCTCACCCACACACAGGCCAGCACTTCTCTCACTCTCCCATTGTCCTGTAAGGTTTACATTGGCCACCAGTGGCAGCAGCACAACAGGCTGCCTTGGGCCAGCCTCTGGCTCTTCTCTCTGATGTGCCCTGCCTCATTCCATGTGGGCAGGACACAGCAAAGGGAAGACCCAAGAGCTGGCCAAAGGCAGCCTGTCATGCTGCTGCTAATGCCAGTGACCAACATCAACTTTACAGGACTGTGGAGCTGGCCCCAAGTACAGTAGTGGGGTCCCTCAACTAGCACTCTCTTTTTATAGCCATTACAAAGAGAGGGGTAAGGAATCACCCTGTTAGTTACTTTATTGCAAGCAGGAGATAGTTTTATGCATTTAAAATAAGAAAAGAAGAACAGGGCAGGTGGCCATGGAGAACATTTTTAAAGATGGGAAGAGGGGTCCAGCAGCCCATAGAGGTAATTTGTACATTTTTAATGGAGAAGGAAAGGAGGCAGAGGTCAGATGACAGAGAGAGAGAGAGAATGGGTGAAGGCACGGGGGCACATATAAGAGAGAGAGAATGGGTGAAGGCATGGGGGGAGGGGTACATGAGAGAGAGAGAATGGGTGAAGGCTCCCTCCAAAGCTGCAGTACCTGTTCAATGGCTGGTGGAGTAGCTGAAGCCCCACTAGCCGAAGAAATCCAATGCCTGAATCACCTCCTTCCTCCTCGTACTACCTCAGGAGCGAGGAAGTCAGCAGGGTGCCTCCAGCCACCAACGCTTGCAGTTCCCAAGCATGCTTATTTCGTGCAGGAACTGCAGGTGCTCAGGAGTGCTGGAATCGGCTGCTGGAGGCACCCCACTGACTTCCTCGCTCCTGAGGCATCACAAGGAGGAAGGGGGCAGCTTTGGCAGTAGATTTCTTCAACTGGCAGGGCTTCAGCATCCCCACCAGCAAAGGTATGATATCTAATGTGGGGGGAGGGAGAGAAAATGCATGCCCCCCCCCCAGTCCATCCCTATGCTGTCCCCCATAGACTGCTGGCTATGCCCTGCCTTTAATTGCGTGATTAATCTGGAGATTAAAATGTTTAATCCTGCAATTAAAAGTTTTAATCAAACTGCAGCCCTGATTCAGCAATCTTATATATAAATTTTATTTTTTGTTACATTTGTACCCCGCACATTCCCACTCATGGCAGGCTCAATGCGGCTTACATGGGGCAATGGAGGGTTAAGTGACTTGGCCAGAGTCACAAGGAGCTGCCTGTGCCGGGAATCGAACTCAGTTCCTCAGTTCCCCAGGACCATAATTCTCACCTCCAACATTCAGAACCTCACTGTGTGGCAGGGAAACACTGAAGCCCTGTAGTCTTCTAGGCTGTCAGCACCACTCACTCTCACTCATAGACCCGCCCTCAGCCACGCCCCATCCACACATAATTCACAACCCCAACATTCTAAATGCAAATCAATAAAAAAAAGAAGGGGCAGCAGTGGAGTCCAGCTTCCCTCTCTCACCTCGCACAGTCCTGGAACCATATCCCTGACAGGTTACACACTTCAATATACACACGTTCCCTTCTTAGCTCAGGGTTACTGCACTTGTCCCTGACACAGGTGCCACTGGATGAATATACTATCACATATACAATCACTTCTTACTCTAAGGTTCAAGGACATTTCAGCTCACTCACTCAGAAGAGCTCCTTGAGCTGTTCTGCCTCAGGGCTTTTAGTTCCCACCTGATCTGAGCTCCACCCCTCTGACTCAGCATTTTCCTCAGCCTCTGCCTTAGCGCCACCTGCTTCAAGGTGACTGAATTGTATCAGCCTCAGCAGACTAGCTCCAGCTGCTGCAAGGGGGCTGAACTGCATCTGTGAGACAGTGTTTCCTGCCCCTATGTCCCTCATTCCCTCACATCTCTATACAAAAGCTACATGCCCACAGAATACTGTATCCCAGTCACATGCAAAACACAGACAGACCCTCACCAAATACAGAACAAGATAACAAAGGTGGGAAAATAGACACTGGTTACAGTCATACTCGCCATCACCTGCACATTTCGCCATTACTTATTCTAAGGTGGGCATTGTAGGAAGTAATCCTGTAGCCAGGACCTGCCCACCAGGGGATGCAATATCATCTCACACTGAGGATGTGTCATCAGGAGCTTCTGCCAGGAGGGAAAGGTTAGGACAGCTGTTGTAGTTGATTCAGTCATTAGGCATGTACAGTAGATAGCTGGGTGGCTGGTGGACTTGAGGATCACCTGGTCACTAGCCTATCTGGTGCAAAGATAGCAGACCTCATGCATCACCTAGATAGGATTTTAGTCAGTGCTTGGGAGAAGTACCATTCAACCCCTATTGCAGTCTTGGTACATGTGCGTACCAACGGCATAGGAAAATGTGGGAGGGTAGCATTTTCAGAAATGCTTCCCATGCTACGTGTAGGACCCAAGAGGCAGGCAGAGCTCCAAAGTCTCAATGCATGGTTCAGACAATGGTGCAAGGATGAGGGATTTAGATTTATTAGGAACTGGGCAATATTCTGGGTAAGGGGGGTAGCCTATTCCAAAAGGATGGACTCCACCTTAAATGGGGTGGAACCAGGCTTCTGACACTAACATTTAAAAAGTAGAGCAGCTTTTAAACTAAAATGGGAGGACAACTGACAGTCCCCCAGGAGCACATGGTTCAACATGGAGTATCCATGAAGGTACTATTAAAACAGGACATATAAGGAATCCAAATAAAGAGGTTTCAACAATAGTGAAAGAAAGCCAGGAGAGTTTAAGAGGAGAGTAGAGTAAAAGATGCAAATTATCCCTGTCAACTTCTAAGCAGCTTGTAGATAGAGGGGGAAAAAACACAATTTGAAGTGTCTGTATACAAATGCTAGAAGCCTAAAAAATAAGATGGAAGAGCATAAAACACTAATGAAGGGGTAGATATAATAGGCATCTCAGAGACCTGGTGGAAGGAGGACAATCAATAGAACACAATCCATCAGTTTTACTTTATTTTTTTATGCAGATGACATTCAGCTCCTCTGTCCCTTAGATCACCTTAATTCTTTCTGCAATAAATGATAAGCTCCGATTATTAACAAATTGGTTAACTGATAACTATCTTGTCCTTAATCCAGAAAAATACAAGTCGTTAATCTGTAACTTGCCAACCAATTCATCTATGTGGTTACCCCATAATGAACTTCCACCCGTATTTTAGTAGACCCAGATCTCACCTACCAATCACAGGTAAACCAGGTTCATCTTGCATTTTTCAGGCTTCAATTGATCAGATCCATTCAAACCCTATTGCAGCCTTCCACATTAAATATCCTCATTACTTCATTTCTAATTTCTCAATTAGATCAGTGCAATTCTTTATATAAAGGTATTAGGAATGAAAACTCCAATTAGTTCAGAAGACAGCCCTATGCCTCATCAATAAAGTGGGTAAATTTGATCATATTACTCCCTTCCTAAAGTCTGCCTATTGGCTTCCCGTAACTCCCAGGATCACTTATAAAATACTTCTCATTGTATTTAAAACTCTGATTTCAGGTGAACCCATTTATCTTTCTTATCGCTTTATACAGCATCAGTCCTCACATGCCCTGAGGTCACTCTCTCAAAATGTACTTATAGTACTTAGCTATAAAGAACTAGTTCATGAACAAACCAGAGCATCTGTATTTTCAGTGTATGGACCATGTCTCTGGAGTGTTGTAGTGGTTAGAGCACAGGTCTTGTAATCCAGAGGTGGCCAGTTCAAATCCTACTACTGCTCCTTATCATCTTGGGCAAGTCACTTAACTCTCCATTGCCTCAGGTACAAACTTAGATTGTGAGCCCTCCTGTGACAGAGAAATATCCAAAATAGCTGAATGTAACTTACCTTGAGCTATGACTGAGTGAGCAAAATCTAAATACATAAATTTGCTTCCTACCCATCTAAGATCACAACAGACTCTATCCCAGTTTATTTATTTAGATTTTTGCTCACACCTAGTAGCTCAAGGTGAGTACATTCAGGTACTCTGGACATTTCTCTGTCCCAGGAGAGCTCACAATCTAAGTTTGTACCTGAGACAATGGAGGGTTAAGTGACTTGCCCAAGATCACAAGTGGGATTTGAACTGGGCTCCTCTGGATTGCAAGACCAGTGCTCTAACCACTAGACCACTCCTGTTTAAAATGAACCTTAAAACTTCTTCATTTAATGATGCCTTCAATTAATTTTCTCGCGCTTTTGAATCCACCTGAGTGCATTCGCTTTGAAAGCATGAGAACATACTTGGAACCTTTTTCACAAAGTCATGCTACTGATTCCCAGTGTGGCAAATGAGAGGAAGCCCATTCAATTCCTATGGGCTTCCTCTTATTTGCCACGCCGGAATCGGTAGCTCAGCTTTGTAAATGAAGCCCTTAATAGTTTGTCTCCATCCCATCTCTCTTGTCAAAATAATGGGGTTCTACCCCTTTTCCTTCACATTCATGACTGTGTTCAATTTTATTTTGTGTGTTTCGGTTCACTTATCCCCTCCTATACCACTCTTTTTTATTAAATAAATATTGTAAAACCACCTAGATGGCTTGTCCATATGGTGGTATAGTAAATTATAATAAACTTGAAACTTGACACTGTGTTAACAGGGTACAAATTATATTGCAATGATAGAGTGGTTCAAACTGAATGTGGGGGTTGTGCTAGATGTTAGAGGGAATTGAGTTAAACAAAATAAACATTCTAAATTTGTATTCTTGCTTGTTAGTTCTCTATATTGTTCTGCCAAATAAACCATTACTATTATGGAATCCTGAGGATCAGTTTTGGACCATATTTTTGGTGTGGTTATTCCCTAGACACATGATTTATTATTGTCTATACACCGATCTGTAAACACCACTGCAAATTTGGGGTCTCCTCCGGGATGTGAACCTTCCCACTCACGTTGGGAAGGTTATAATATATTCGCTAATCATAACATTTATATTTTTCTGGTATTCTGCAGAGCCGGTTCAAGGGACTGTTGCACCCTGAGCCAACGTTTGCATCAGTGCCCCTTCCCCGATCCAGTAGCTTTCTCTCACTCCCTCTCCCCTTCTAGCCCAAGTTCCAGTATCTCCCCCACTCTGCCCCCGCATTGGTGATAAAGGACACCCAAATTCTTCCCTCCTCTATCTTGTGGATACTGAACTGAGTCCATAAGCATTGCCATACTGGAACAGACTGAAGGTCCATCAAGTCCAGTATCCTGTTTCCAACAGTGGTCAATCCAGGTCACAAATACCTGGCAAGATCCCAGAACAGTAAAACATATTTTATGCTGCTTATCCTAGAAATAAGCAGTGGATTTTCCCAAGTCCATCTTAATAATGGCTTATGGACTTTAGGAAATGATCCAAATCTTTTTTAAACCCTGCTAAGCTAACTGCTTTACCACATTCTCTGGCAATGAATTCCAGAATTAATTATATGTTGAGTGAAGAAATATTTTTTAAATTTAAAAATATTTGTTTTATATTTAAATATTTAAAAATATTTGTTCTAAATTTACTACTTAGTAGCTTTACTTGCGTGCCCCTTAGTCCTTGTATTTTTGGAAAGAGTAAACAAAGGATTCACATCTACCAGTTCCACTCCACTCAGTATTTTATAGACTCCTATTATGTCTCCCCTCAGCTGTCTCTTCTCCAAGCTGAAGAGCCATACCCACTTTAAGGGAAGGAAAAGGGAATGAGAGATACAAGATCGAGATTTTGGTGGCCTAAGCTTGTGCCTTACTTGGTCCATAGATTGAGCCAGTCCCAGTATTCTGTGTTAGTTGGATATATACAGGGCAGAGCTATGTTGTTTGGAGTGCTGTTATTAGACATCTCTATATTTAGGCAGCATGATTCTGCACAGATATGGTGTATGGGCAACAAACCGGGGTAAATACCTGAAATATCCACAGGCACAGGGCTACCTCTGATCGCTAAAAGTGAAACAAAACTGTTTTTGTTTCCTACTCCATTTGTCATTGACACTGCAGGAGGTTTATCTGTGAGTTATGTGAGCTAGCAGCCCAGTGAATGAATCATGGACTTTTACTTCTCACACACTGACAAGCAGAAGGGAGGGGGGGGGTTCCTTCTGTGTTTGTTAGACAAACTAATAGTGTCTGCGTATACTGATAGGCCAGAATTGCTTGTGGCATTTGTCTCTTTATTTTCTCTTTCTGTTAGATTGTAATTTTCTCACCATAGCAGCTGAAGTAACAGAGGACACAGAAACACTGGCTCTTCAGAGAATTGCTACTTTGTGTGGGTATGTGGGAATAGCATTGATGCTGGGGTATTAAGCAGAGTACTTATAACTGATCCTGTAGAGCTGAGAGGCGTGGATGTATACTTAAGGCCAAGCCACAGATCACCCTTGATTTGCTGGTCAGTTAAGCTTGTGTGATGACAGTAAGCAAGGGTAAACTCTACAGGATCCTTTGCAGGATGAAAATGTACGGGTGGACAAAACACAGCTGTAGTTAAGTTTGATTAAAGGTGAATTAAGTAAGGTCAAAAAGAATGTATGATCTGGAGACCACAAATAAGACATTTGCACAGGACTTGCAGCTGGCTGAAGTTTGATACTATGACTCGGCTGCAAAATATGCTCTAGAATTGTTGAATAATTCTAGCAGTAAGGAACTTGATAAATTGAAAACAGGCAAGTCTTGTTTGACCAGCAAGCACATCAGTTAACAGCACCATGAAATATGAGATGAGGGAAAAGGTAGAATCTTGTCAAGATAGACTGTCTAATTTAGAACACCAGCACTCCAAATTAATGATAGGCAATGCAGGATAAAGAGGACAATTATAGAAACAGAGAAAGATGAAGGCAGATAAAGAACATATGGCCTATCTAGTCCGCCCATCCATGCCATCTTCTTTCCCTTTCACTCTCTCACAGATCCTATGTACTTGTTCCAAGATCTCTTGAATTTAGACACTGTCTTCGTCTCCATCACTTGCACTGGGAGGCCGTTCCATGAATTCACTACCCTTTCCGTGAAGATGTATTTCCTCGGGTTATTTCTGAGTCTATCCCCTTTTACCTTCATCCTATGCCCCCTCATTCCAGAGCTTCCTTTCAATTGAAAGAGACTCCTGTGCACTTATGCCGCATAGGTATTTTAATGTCTCTATCATACCTTCCCTCTCCCACCTTTCTTACAAAGTATACATATTGAGATCTTTAACTATGTCCTGACACACTTTATGACAAAGACCACTGATCATTTTAGTAGTCGCCCTCTGGACTGACTCCGTCCTGTTTATGTCTTTTTGAAAGTGTGGTCTAAATGAGATATTACCAGAGTCTTATACAGGGGCATCATCATCTCCTTTTTCCTATTGGCTATTCCACTCTGCTTTAACAGAGAGGAGGTTAAGAAAGACAGAAACACTAAATGGAAAACAGTAGGAACCTGGAATAGAAAGCAAAGTGAGCAAGGAAAAATTGACTTCTTTAGAAAATAAGATGTTTCATGTAGAATTCATAGGAGTGGCCTAGTGGTTAGGGTGGTGGACTTTGGTCCTGAGGAACTGAGTTCAATTCCCACTTCAGGCACAGGCAGCTCCTTGTGACGCTGGGCAAGTCACTTAACCCTCCATTGCCCCATGTAAGCAGCATTGAGCCTGCCATGAGTGGGAAAGCATGGGGTACAAATGTAACAAAAATAAATAACAATTCCAGTGTGCTCAAAAATGCTACCAAAGAGATGCACTATTGCAATGGCAGAGAAGTGCATGGAAATTGAAAACAGCTGGTAAAGACTGCAATGATAGTGAGTCCTCTGACACTGATGATCCACTGTAGATAAATCTGGCCCAATGTCTTGCAGCAACAGGAGTTTTTTGGGCTGCTACAAGTGGGTAACTCTCCCTAAAGGGGTGAGGGCATGCCTCTACTCTTAGAAGAAACAGGCTCTCTTTTCAACCACAAGAGGAAGTACAGACTTATAGTTTCCTCCCCAGCACATATCACAGAGGGAAGACAGTAAACCCCAACAATTCTAGGAAGGAACTGTTCCAGCGCATTAAAATGTTTACACAGTTGGTGCCACCTTCTGAAAAGGGAGGCAGTCTCACTATACATGAGCATCTTAGCAGTATACACCAACTAAAAAACGTATGAGTTAACAGAGAACAAGATTTACTAGCACGGTAACTGTGATCCTTCTTAAATGCATGTTGGTACTGTATACAGACAATGTCAGCGGATGTTGCTTTACATTGCTAGTAAGTCTGTGGCCACTGACGTCAATGCCTGGCAAAATGGTGGAGACTATGATAAAGAACAAAATTACAGAGCATATTCAAAAGCATGGATTAATGAGACAAAGTCAACATGGATTTAGTGAAGGGAAATCTTGCCTCACCAATCTACTACATTTCTTTGAAGGGGTGAACAAACATGGGGATAAAGGGGAGCCGTTTGATATTGTGTATCTGGATTTTTAGAAGGCGTTTGACAAAGTACCTCATGAAAGACTTCAGAGGAAATTGGAGTCATGGGATAGGAGGTAGTGTTCTATTGTGGATTAAAAACTGGTTAGAAAACAGAGAGTAGGGTTAAATGGTCAGTATTCTCAATGGAGAAGGGTAGATAGTGGGGTTCCCCAGGGGTCTGTGCTGGAACCGCTGCTTTTTAACATATTTATAAATGATCTAGAGATGGGAGTAACTAGTGAGGTAATTAAATTTGCTGATGACACAAAGTTATTCAAAGTTGTTAAATCGCAAGAAGATTGTGAAAAATTACAAGAGGACCTTATGAGACTGGGAGACTGGGCATCTAAATGGCAGATGACATTTAATGTGAGCAAGTGCAAAGTGATGCATGTGAGAAAGAGAAACCCGAATTATAGTTATGTAATGCAAAGTTCCAGATTAGGAGTCACTGACTGGGAAATGGATCTAGGAGTCATCGTTGATGATAAGTTGAAACCCTCTGCTCAGTGTGCAGTGGCTGCTAAGAAAGCAAATAGAATGTTAGGTATTATTAGGAAAGGAATGGAAAACAAAAACGATGATGTTATAATGCCTTTGTATCACTCCATGCACCTCGAATATTGTGTTCAATTCTGGTCACTGCATCTCAAAAAAGATATAGTGGAATTAGAAAAGGTAAAGAGAAGGGCAACAAAAAATCAAAACCCCAAGAACAGACAGTAATTTACTGTAACCAATCAGAAACTATGGAAAGAAAATTTGTTTATAACAGGTGTGCAAGATGAATGAGAAAATGAAGATGTTTTCCCATTTTATCTGCCAGAGTTGGCTCATTCTAGGCACTACTGATAAGAGAAAAAGTATGCAGTAAAAACATGCTTTTTGTACCATTTTGGGAAATTTCTCTTAGAACAGAGAGGTGTGGTGGCCGTGTTAGTCCACTTTTAAAGGCAATCAATAGAAATAAAACAAAATAAAACATGGAAAAGATACCTTTTTTATTGGACATAACTTAATACATTTCTTGATTAGCTTTCGAAGGTTGCCCTTCTTCGTCAGATCGCAAATAATGTCAGAACAGAAAATATATGGCTTAAAAAGACAGTACTTTAGCAATGTCAACCTAGGCCCAAGTCTTTCATTAGAATAGACATGGTTTTTCCAGTGTGGATCACTCCACCTCTTGAAAGTTAGTCTGGTGGGGGCATCTAATACAGTATATGATATACTTTTATCAGTATATATCTATAAGTAGGATTATACTGTATTGGTTATGTTTATTGTTTATTGAAGACTCGATAGACTGCCTTTCTGAGGCACAACCAAAGCCGTTTATATTTTCATTATAAAAATAACAAAATTTACAGTGAAAGAGGAAATAAAAGCAGTGAAAGAAAGTAAAAAACAGAAGAAAAAATATCACAATTAAGAGGACAAGAGGGAAATTTATTTACACAGAGTTTTTTCATCAGCAATTGATTCACAATGAACAATACATTATTTGCAGTTCAGTGAGAATCAAACACAAAAATAAATGCATTAAATGTACATAATAATCTTAAGGCCCTTTATGTTAGTTTAGGCCTTAGCACTTTAAATAACTCAACAACTCACCAATATAAAGATGCAGACAGCAGTTCAGCGGCAAGATGTTACTTTTCTAAGCTGAGTAATTTTTGCATGATTTACAGTGACTAATACAAAATCTTAGGCTTAACAAGTTGCAATCTGAGCAACTTTTGCATAGATTTTGCTATAGCATTTTTTTATTACACCGATTATCATAGTCATTATATCAACATAAGCAATTACTCTATTACAATGCTACTACTACGAAATGAGTATTATTTGGATGATCTTCCTTTGCCATATTTGGCAGCAACACATTGCAGTTCATGAAACTAGTCTTGTAGAGAAAACTGTTCCCCTTGTACATTGAGGAATGTGCAAATACACACAATGGTCAGTTTGGTTTATCTTTCTGTGCCAGCACAATGCAGCTTGCGCAGGGTGGAGTCAGCCCAGGCTATCAAGGTTTTGGCTATCAGGAAGCTGAAACTGCATGTTGTAATGTCACATCAGGGCATGGCATGGTCTGTATTACCAGGTCTGCTCCCTTTGAAGAAATCGGGAAACATCCCCCTAATCCATCTCCCATTTCCAACTCTCCAGCTCAGACACTCACACAGCAACCAAGTTCTAAAACATAAAGGGTTTTTATTCAGCGCTAAGAATAAGATTACATAAGCAAGCTTACAGTTTGAGTCCATAGCAGTTCATAAGTTTCTCATAAGTTTGAATCAGCATTTCCAGGACACAACCTAGAGCTATGCCCTTAATGAACCTCTCTCTGACCAGGTGATTTCTCAACCTGATCACAGCCGTAGGCAAGGACTGCCCCAAGAACAGTCTCTGCACCCTTCACATGGCTGATTGTTCTCCTCCACTGACAACTGTTCCCTCCTGTTCAGAACAAATTTCGTTCACTACGGCAGTTGCTCCCTGACTCCCGCTCTCTCTCTTTTCAGGCAGGTCAGTCCCTGTCTCATGACAGCATTTTCCTGGTGAGTACCGGGCACCAGTTCCTTACCACAGCTGCAGGCTAGGACTGCTCAGAAACAGTCTCTGCACCCTTCACATAGCTGAATATTCTCTTCCACTGGCAACTGTTCCCACCTTTTCAGAACAAACTCTGTTCACTAAGGCAGTTGCTCCCTGACTCCTCCCCCTCTCTCTCTTCAGGAACGTCAGTCCCTGTCTCATGACAGCATTTCCCTGGTAAGGACCAGGCACTAGTTCCTCCCCCTTCTCTCACTGGCCAGAAACTGCCTTAACTTTAGGGTCATCTTGGTTTGGGTAGCCCAATTACCCCTTGCAGCCGGTTCTCTGTGAGGAAGTCAGGCTTTTTTACCTTGGCGTCTTCCCCTTGAGAAATGAGCCCCACCCATTTCCAAGCCTCACTTTAGCTCCCAGGGCACACTGCCTAAGGAGGATAGGCTGGATCTAAGTCCTTACATGTCCCTAAAGACTGCTGCTTTTCCCTCTAGGAAAGCACTACTGGTATGGAGCACTTCTCCTGAGGCAATTCCATGTTTTCTCCCTTCCAGGGGTTCTATGTCTATCCTGAGAAAACCATCACCAAGCACTACCAGGAAGGGTTTAGAACCTGAGGAATCTGCCCTCTTGGTAATTCTGCTCACCTGTCTCCTACTGCCACCACTCCAGGGATGCACACCCAGCTATCCAGGTAATTCTTACCCCTTCATATAGTCTTTTCAGTGGCAATAAGACCTGAAAAAACAACAGGGAGACCAGGAAGGTGTCCTTCACATCACAATGTTTGTAGGACAGTTTTCATTTTTCACAGGTGATGTGACAACCTGTGGGCAGTATCTGGACCCATGACAAATCACTGCATAAGTATTCCCTTCACCTAGCTTCACAACTTTTCTCTGTAACTGCATATATAATTTCCAGTGTACAAAAGGTCTGTCCTGCCTCAAAGTGAACACTTGAGTACACCTACCTCAAGTGTCCTGTATCACCCCTGTGATGTGGGATGAGTTTTTCTTTCCATACCAGGAAACTGTATGCACTGGTGTTGTGTAAAACTATCCCTAGTGGCACTCTTCCTGCTCTTGGTCTAGTGTGATTTCTCTGGCAACACAGCGCAACCAGTCATTACTTACTTAGAGAGTTGATCAAATGCCACAACCAGGCATTACTCCTATCTCCAGAGGCTGCATTTTAAGCTCTAAGGATAGTAAATCCATATGTCTTAAATACAGTGGGGGAAATAAGTATTTGATCCCTTGCTGATTTTGTAAGTTTGCCCACTGACAAAGACATGAGCAGCCCATAATTGAAGGGTAGGTTATTGGTAACAGTGAGAGATAGCACATCACAAATTAAATCCGGAAAATCACATTGTGGAAAGTATATGAATTTATTTGTAAGAGATCTGGCCCCTACAGACCAGGTAGATGCTCCAAATCAACTCGTTACCTGCATGACAGACAGCTGTCGGCAATGGTCACCTGTATGAAAGACACCTGTCCACAGACTCAGTGAATCAGTCAGACTCTAACCTCTACAAAATGGCCAAGAGCAAGGAGCTGTCTAAGGATGTCAGGGACAAGATCATACACCTGCACAAGGCTGGAATGGGCTACAAAACCATCAGTAAGACGCTGGGCGAGAAGGAGACAACTGTTGGTGCCATAGTAAGAAAATGGAAGAAGTACAAAATGACTGTCAATCGACAAAGATCTGGGGCTCCACGCAAAATCTCACCTCGTGGGGTATCCTTGATCATGAGGAAGGTTAGAAATCAGCCTACAACTACAAGGGGGGAACTTGTCAATGATCTCAAGGCAGCTGGGACCACTGTCACCACGAAAACCATTGGTAACACATTACGACATAACGGATTGCAATCCTGCAGTGCCCGCAAGGTCCCCCTGCTCCGGAAGGCACATGTGACGGCCCGTCTGAAGTTTGCCAGTGAACACCTGGATGATGCCGAGAGTGATTGGGAGAAGGTGCTGTGGTCAGATGAGACAAAAATTGAGCTCTTTGGCATGAACTCAACTCGCCGTGTTTGGAGGAAGAGAAATGCTGCCTATGACCCAAAGAACACCGTCCCCACTGTCAAGCATGGAGGTGGAAATGTTATGTTTTGGGGGTGTTTCTCTGCTAAGGGCACAGGACTACTTCACCCGCATCAATGGGAGAATGGATGGGGCCATGTACCGTACAATTCTGAGTGACAACCTCCTTCCCTCCGCCAGGGCCTTAAAAATGGGTCGTGGCTGGGTCTTCCAGCACGACAATGACCCAAAACATACAGCCAAGGCAACAAAGGAGTGGCTCAGGAAGAAGCACATTAGGGTCATGGAGTGGCCTAGCCAGTCACCAGACCTTAATCCCATTGAAAACTTATGGAGGGAGCTGAAGCTGCGAGTTGCCAAGCGACAGCCCAGAACTCTTAATGATTTAGAGATGATCTGCAAAGAGGAGTGGACCAAAATTCCTCCTGACATGTGTGCAAACCTCATCATCAACTACAGAAGACGTCTGACCGCTGTGCTTGCCAACAAGGGTTTTGCCACCAAGTATTAGGTCTTGTTTGCCAGAGGGATCAAATACTTATTTCCCTCTGCAGAATGCAAATAAATTCATATACTTTCCACAATGTGATTTTCCGGATTTAATTTGTGATGTGCTATCTCTCACTGTTACCAATAACCTACCCTTCAATTATGGGCTGCTCATGTCTTTGTCAGTGGGCAAACTTACAAAATCAGCAAGGGATCAAATACTTATTTCCCCCACTGTATGTTGTGGCTCCCTCAAGTGGACAATTGATGACCCCAGCCTTTCAGAGTATGAGAGGGTGTACTTTTGTGTAGGCCCTCCTTGATAAGTCTGTTCATGCATTCAATCAGTTCAGCAGCCCTGGGAAGACAGGCAATGTAGAAGATCTAGATGATCTCAAGATCAGTAGCCCACTGCTGTGCGACCTCTTCAGTGGAATGACATCCATCACTGGAGTGAATTTCTCTTGGCACTTCATACTTCATGGTTGGCTTTGCCAGTTCTTCCATGGTGCTCTTCTGGTCATACATGACCACAGGAAACACTGCGTGTGGACCTCACCACACCTACCATGAGCCCTTGTAATAATTGGGTATGGTTCTTGTTGAACCCTGCCTCCTTTTGAGGTCCTGAACAAGAAATGATCCATGGTATGGATCCATAGCTGCTATGGCACATTGCTTCTTATTGTCTTCTGCCAGAGACCCATTGTAGTCTGCGAGACCTGATTCACTTGTGTACTTCACTGAACCAGTGCCGTCACCAGACCTGACATTTCGGGTGAACCCAGAGCTAATATGGGTGGGCACTATGTATGAGTTGTGTTTCTTGGGATGCTACAAAATAATTTCTTAGAATGCACTTGATGATGGATTTCTAACTAGTCTGCACAACAGTTGCTCTGCATCAACATAAACCACATACATACTTAATGTGAAAAAACCCCAATATTTATAAATATAGTTACATTATGCCATATCAAACTTGACCAGATGCTGACAAAAAATTGCCACAGTTTGGCACATATCCTTCAACTTTGCCTTATCAAAGGACAGAACGAATCACAGATGAAGAACAAACCAAAAAACTTTATTGAAAACGATCCAACATGACCACATTGTCACAAACCTGGAGCGTTATGTGCAGAACCAGATGCACGCGCTCACGACGTTGTTGATCCCTTTCCTCCAGGGCGCCTACAGTCTAGGCACGTCTATAGTCTGAGCACATCTACGCCTGGGCGCGTCTACAGCGACAGATGCCTTCAACTTAAAACCAGGAACCTTGCACTGCTTCTTTGCCTCGGCTACAGCCTTGTTGGATAGTGCTGGTGTGTTTCTTCTTGCTGATGTCTATTATTATTACAGCTATGAGCTTTGATTCAAGGCCTGAGACTTTGGTTCAGGATCTAAAATGAGAAAAAAATCTTACAGGCCCATGACTTTAACCTGAACTTCAAGTGCGACTGGAGAATTCATGATCTGTTGTGACATTCATGCAGCAGAAAGAGGAACGGGCATAGGTGGAAAAACAGAGTAGCATCGTTTAGCAACATGGTGGTCACAGATGTTTTGGTGAAAAACAGAACAAGATAACTCCTCAGGAAGATGACTCAGTCTTCCAGTAAAAGCTAGTCTATTATTAAGCTTTTCCAGTAAATACTAATCAATTCATTACCATAGCCAATCAGTGTTAACCATTACAATAGCATATATCCAATAAATGGGATTATTGTTAGAATGAACTGTTATGTTAATGAGCGTATATAAGTGATTGTACTTCCTATTTCTTTGGAGAGAGACAGTCACAGCCAGCACCTTTGTGCAAGCAGGGCTGCTCTCCCATGAGAAACCAATCAATTGGGAAGTAATCCTATTGTATCTGAATTGGCAAGTAACCCTATTGCTTTCTCATAAGTATCATTGAGTCTTTATATCTGTAAATTGGCTTTAGCTGGTAATTTGGGGTAAGGGTGGAAAAAAAAACATAAAATAAAGCATTATAAACTCAGACACAGAGAACACCTATGTGTAGCTGTGGTACTGTATTCCCATAAGCAATTGATTGTACATGTTGCTTGTATATTCTTTGGAGTCTCAGATATAGAGGTAAATTTTGTGTAGCAATGTTCTGTACTCCCAGTGAGATATCACTGATCTGCTAATTGTACAAATACTTGATAAGAAATAAGGTATCTAATAAAGAGCAAACTGATGCAGCCTTGGGTGATTTATTTCTTCCTAGATATTGGTGGGTGAACCATCTTATTTGGGAGGAATAAATATACCCTAAAAAATACACTGAATTGTCCTGACGTGACTTCTGCCTGAATCTGACTTTGTCTCCTGGATCGCCGCCTGCCTCGACCTCTGCCTGAATCGGACCCTGCCTGGACAGCGGCCTACCTTCTATTGGTTGACCACGATCCCCATTGTCTTCTCACAGACAAGACATGTACTTCCCGGGTAGCCTCTTCCAGCTCACTTTCTATTGAAGTCCTGCCACCCGCCTGAACCTAGGGGCTCAACCTCTGGGAACGGAGGTCACCGCAGGTGAAGCATTGGGCCTATCTGACTGCCTGTTCAAAGACCGACTCCTCGCCTCCGGGCCTGGTTCTCTGCCCTGGGATCAGCATAAGGGCTCACTTCTTTGATCTGTCCCTGATATCCAAGTGACCAACCGAGAACACACCATGACACACATTTCGCCTGAAGGCTACGTCAGGAGCAATGCTACAAAATATATAAATCCAAAAAGAATTAATGTCCACTTGTAAAAGCAAACACTTTAAATAAAACAAGAACAAAGCCATCTCTTACTTGTCAAACGCATAAAGTACAAGTGTGGTTACATGCGCTCAAGAAGTGTAACAATTTAAAAAGAACAGTGCAGTGTGCTATAATACAAAAACAGTAAGTGCATATATGGAATGCATATTGTGTTGTGGGACAAAACACATTTTTACATATGTGTTGGTGCAGATAGTAAGACCAAAAAAAATATAACATAAATAAGGAAGCACATGTCTAAATAGGGATTGACAAAAGGTATATCCTCTATAGTCAGCTAAGCTTTCTCAAAGGCTAAGAGCCTCTCTGTATATAGGGTTATAAAAATACTTTGTGGGCAGCACTAGTGAAGTTTTAAATAAATTAGAATTGGTGCTAATGTACAATTCCAAAGCTGTATAATAGCACCTAGCACATTGAGTTGAGAAACTATTCAGCTTATTTTTGAAAGAGAAAGACGCCCATATTTTGACCAAAATCGGGAGATGGGCGTCTTTCCTCCCGTGGACGTCCAAATCAGTATAATCGAAAGCGATTTTGGGCATCTTCAACTGCAATCTGTCGCGGAAACGGCCAAAGTTGACGGGGGCGTGTCGGAGGCGTGGTGAAGGTGGGACTGGGGCGTGTTTATCGGCTGAGGAGAGATGGGCGTCCTCGGCCGATAATCGAAAAAAGAAAGGCGTTTTTTAGCTGCGAATTTGGGTCACTTTTTGGACCCTTTTTTTCACGAACAAGTCCCAAAAAAAGTGCCCTAAATGACCAGATGACCACCGGAGGGAATCAGGGATGACCACCCCTGACTCCCCCAGTGGTCACTAACCCCTCCCACCCAAAAAAACAACTTTAAAAAACTTTTTTTTCCAGCCTCTATGCCAGCCTCAAATGTCATACCCAGCTCCATCACAGCAGTATGCAGGTCCCTGGAGCAGTTGTTAGTGGGTGCAGTGGACTTCAGGCAGGTGGACCCAGGCCCATCCCCCCCTACCTGCTACACTTGTGGTGGTAAATGGGAGCGCTATAGCCCCCCCCCAAAACCCACTGTACCCACATGTAGGTGCCCCCCTCACCCATAAGGGCTATGTAATGGTGTAGAGTTGTGGGCAGTGGGTTTTGGGGGGGGGGGGAGGTGATTTGTGGGGCTCAGCACCCAAGGGAAGGGAGCTATGGACTTGGGAGTTATTTTACTTTTTTTTTTCTTGTTACATGTGCCCCCTAGGGTGCCCTGGTGTCCTGGCATGTCAGGGGGACCAGTGCACTACGAATCCTGGCCCTTCCCACAACCCAATGCCTTGGATTTGGTTGTTTTTGAGCTGGGTGCCTTTGGTTTCCATTATCGCTGAAAAACGATACCGCCCAGCTCAAATCCGCACAAATGCGATGCATTTGCCTGGCACAACCCGTATTATCGGAAAAAAGATGGACACCCATTTTTTTCGAAAATACGGTTTGTCCCGCCCCTTCACGTACCCGTTCTCAGAGATAGACGCCCATGGAGATGGGTGTTCGCGTTCGATTATGCCCCTCCACGCTCATTAAAGAATGAGGTGCCATCTTTTGGTGTTGAATACATCAATAATCCTGTCATAGTCCAATGAATCACACAGTTCTCTTTCAAATGATAACAGTGACAGATTATGGAGGTGACTGGTGAGCATTGAGGCTCTTAATGCCATTTTGATGCAACAAGCTCACGTTTGGAAAGATCTTTGAATTCATCACCCAGAATTGCATAGTATGTATTATTGGTTTCATATTTCAGATTTGATTTTGCATAATAGTAGTAAAGTGGCAGATTCTAAGAGTTCATTCTGAATATCTGGGCTCATTAGAGTTGCATTCTTTGGAAGTTTTTCAAGGCGACTTTGGATACTATTGTCATATTTGCTGAGGAGTTTGAACATTTCCAAAAAGTTTCCTTTATTTAAGGCTTCTTCGGTCCCTCTGTGTCTGCGTAGTGGAATTTCTTGACACAGAATATCACAATATCAAAACTACTTTGATGTGTTCACGATTTCTTTCAACTACAGAAGAGTTCATGGCATCTTGGTTTAGTTGATTGAAAATGTTTCCTCAGTCTTTAGATTTTCCTAGTGCTGGATTCATGTTTTGAGCAGCTCTGATTCATGTGCTTCCAATCTCTAAAGCCAGTTCTCGTGAAAGTTTCTTCAGCCTGGGTATCAGAAAAATGTCTGCATGCTTTGCAGAACACTGCATCCTGGTTTGCACTGTATTCCAGCCAGCGAAATTTATCGTACCAGTGAGATGAAAAACTTTGGGACTTGCCACTAATTGTACAAACTGGGAAAGCCTGTAACTTTGGTTATTTCGGTGGTTCATCAATGTTGGATAAATCTGAATGTAATTCCATCGGTTTACTGATCTGTGAGCATAAAGTAGAACTTGTTGAGGGAACCTGTTTTTTCAGTTCTATCTGCATCCTTGCCATGCTCCTCTAGACATGTTTTTTTGAAGTAACTTAGTAAAGAACTTTGTTTTGCCATAGGGGTAGACTAAGGAACACTGTCTGGAAATATATTTATCTCAAGAACACTTCCGGGAATTTTCTTTCCTGGAAGCTAAAATCATAATAACTTGACTAAGTTTTGTGATAAAGATCTTCTGAGTTTACTTCCAAAAACATAGGTAGCAGAAGCATAATAAAGTGACCCTTTTACTAAAAATTAGCATGCCCACCCCCACAATCTACATGGTTCTCAATCTCAACTACTCTTCTGTTGGGACACACCCAACAGATATAGTTCATGAACACTGAATCTGTAGCACAAGAGAAAAAGAGAGCCCATCATATAATTTATTTTAGCTTTTTAAAAAAAGAACATGAGGGAAATAGAAATTACTTTTCTTTCAATAACAATTAATTTATAACAGTTAATAAACTTACATTTTTCAGAACTGTTCACCGTTGTCTACTCTTCAACACATCAAAATCCACATGAAGAAAAAGCCCCAGATTTTTAACTAATGAAATAAGAAAAATCTCTGTCAACGTCAAGATTTGTTTCTACATACTGTGGAATCTGCAGCATACAGAACATAGCTAGAATGTTTCCTCTTACAGCTTTCCATTGGAACAATTTATTCAAATTATGGTAGCACCTCAATAGTAGCAACACAAAACCCCTTCATTGCCAAAGTACTTTGTGATCTTGCAAAGAGGCTTCTTAGAGCTTATATTGCAAACCATAACACCAGTTCCAATAACAGTACCTTTAAAAAGGCAGCAGTTAATATACACAACAGCAATACGTATCCCATTGGAAAAGCCGGACAAATCAGACTCATAGATCCCCATACAAACCACATGCCAGCAGAAACTCTCACCTGCTCAGTCACATGCAAACCACAGACCAACCCTCATCAATTACAGAATAAAGGACCAAAAATTAGAAACGTATTAATTTTCTAAATTTCTATGCCACACTATCTCTGCAATTCTAAACAGATCACAATTCAACACACATAATTTTAAAACATATAACAAAAACATAAAATATAAAGACCTTCCCTTCCCTACCTCCACCCATTCATCCCAGCAGCCTGGCATCAGCTTTTCTCTTCCCTACTCCCTGTCCATTCCCATAGCTCAGCATCAACCCTTCCCTTCTCTTCTCTTCTCTCCCCCCCCCCCCCCCGCCCAATCCATCCCAATCGCCTGCCATCAGTTTTTCCCTTCCCTACTCATCTCCATAGCTCAGCATCAGCCCTTTCCTTCTCTACCTTACCCCCCCCCAGTATCAATCCTTCCCTTTCCCACCATCCATCCCATAGCTAAGCATCAGCCCTATCCTACCACCTCACCCCTCCCCGTACCCTAGCGTCAGCCCTATCCTACTCCCTACCCACTTCCCATGGCAATAATAAAAAAGACCTTTTTTAATGTCCTGGGCAGTGCAGAGCCCACCTCCACACCGGTGTACCCAGAGAAAACCGCCTACACTTTTTTTTAAATTTTAACCTAGGCACTGCAGAGACCACCCCCACCCAAAAGCCCCAAAATGAGAGATATAGACAACTTTTTAAAAATTAAGCTGGGCACTATTAAAATTTATTGCTGGTGAATTTCTGGGTGGGGATGGGCTCCTCATTGCCTAGGGCAAAAGAGATATATTTAATGATTAAATATCTCTTTTTCTTTTGCCTTAGGCAGTGAAGAGTCCACCCCCACCACCCAGAAGCCCACCACCAGACCAGAGCCATCATTTTGATTACACGAGGACTATGTGAAGGTGGGGGGGGGGGGGGGGAGGAGGAAGGAAAGAAAAGATGTGCAGAACTTTGCTCTGCCCCTCAGCGGCAGGTCTGCAGTGGACATGCAGGGGCCATGGGCTGCGGGGCCCCTGGGAGTGTGAGGCCCTGTGCACCTACCCGTCGCTCGGGCAGTAAATCAAACTCTATCCCCTTTCCCTAAATATTCAAAGCATCAGATGCCATAAAAGCTCCTTCTGTCATTGCTTTAACCATATTCTTCCTGCCACCTGTATTGAGGCATGGTTGCTATCCATCATCCATCGTTGCCAGCAGGGGCGTAGCCAGGCAACAGATTTTGGGTGGGCCTAGGTAAGATGTGGGTGGGCACCAAATGTTCTCCCCCCCCCCCCCCCCCATCCCACTATCAGCAAAATAATATCTCAGCTGGCTGGAAAATGCTTCTTTCCACCTTGGCAGTCTGCAGCAGGCATGCACTGAAAACTGAGCATGCACAGGTGCCAATATCGTGGAAAGTAGCATTTTCTTTACCATCAGAGGGAAGTCTTCAGCTGGCAGAGCTTGGGATCTCCACCACTTTTTGGTGGGCCTGAGCCCTAAGTGGGTGGGCCACTAGTTGCAGGAGAATGTGGTAAAGGCGGTTAGCTTAGCGGAGTTTTAAAAAGGTTTGGACGGCTTCATAAAGGAAAAGTCCATAGATTGTTATTAAATGGACTTGGGGAAAATCCACTATTTCTGGGATAAGCAGTATAAAATGTTTTGTACATTTTTGGGATCTTACTGGGTATTTGTGACCTGGATTGGCCACTGTTGGAAACAGGATGCTGGGCTCGATGGACCTTTGGTCTTTCCCAGTATGGCAATACTTATGTACTTATGGGTGTGCAGTACAGCCCATATGTACTCTCCTGCCAGTGCTCCTCCCTATACCTACAGCCAGTATGCCTTCAGAAAAAGATAGGTACATCTAGCATTTTGACTACTCCAGATGTAGCTGATGAAATGCACACGATTACCCTCTGCTTAGGGCATCTATTTCTGCACTGAAGATACAGGTTGGGGATCACCAGCCTATTAAAAGTTAGAGAGCATTTGGTAATTGGGGGCTATGAGATGCAGTAACCTCTTGAACCCCACGTTCCTAACCACTTACAGGGGCTGGTCATTTAGGGCAATCATTTCCCTAATGCACCATGTCACCAGTTTTGATGCCGTCTGCCTTGCCCTGGGATAGTTGCTACTGAACACCACTCCATATTCTCCATGGTGTCTTGTTTAGAGGGGTAGTAGATCTGCTTTCCTGCCACCCTACTGAGGGAAAAGGCTTCTGTACATTTCTTGTCTCTGTTACAAACAGTGCCGCATAGAGATTTAGCACAATGATGCCAGCAATAATTTGTTTATTTATATAATTTTATTCAATTGTTTTCACATTTTTGTTTATATAACATGAATTTAATATTTGAATTTTAGATAATTAGATATGAATTGAATATATTGAATATTTTCAGTATTTATTGATGAAATTATTTATGATTTCTTCTTCCATATTTGTTTTGGTTAAATGGATACAAATTTGGATTTCTTTGCCCCATTTGTTGGCTTTGAAATATGTTGCAAAAAGTACATACTCCAGCACAAAGGCCTGGGATATTCCTCAGCTCTGCTGCTCAAGAATTGCATGTCTCCAGCTTTTATCCTAATCTCTTTGATGCATTTTTTTGACAGATGTTGATATGTAAAGACAATTTTTATTAGGAATATGAATGATGGAGGGAAACATCACAAACTCCCAAAACACTTATACAGGGAAAGTAGGAGATTCGAGACAGAAAACTGGCAATACAGTCATTGGAGGTCTTTCTTGAATTAGTTTATAATACAGCACTGCCATCTAGTGATGATCCTATAATCTACACTTAGGGCCCTGTTTACTAAGGTGCGTTAGCATTTTCAATGCTCCTACAATTAGAGCACACACTAACCATGTAGACGCCTAAAGGGATATTGTAGGCGCGTACAGGGTTAACGTGCATTAAAAACGTTAACGCACCTATAACACGTTAAACAGGGCCCTTAGTGGGAAGTTAAAAAAAAAAAACTCCACAGTTTATGGCATCTCCAATTGGATCTACATAGATTTCCCAACTAGCATGCTATATATGAGTTTTTACTAGTGTTGCATTGTGCCAACTTTTTGAAAAAGTGGTTAATAAGGCCCAAAATATTGATTGTCTTCACCTGACTTATTGAAAGCCTATTGAGACAACCTCGTAGAAAGATACTTTGATCCACCAACCTCGGAGTCTCTGAAGGTTCTGTCTTTTTTACCCATGTGCATCCATTATATGCAAATACTCCTCATGGGAGGAATAGCCTAATGGTTAGTACAATGGAGGGAGGACCTGAGTTCAATTCCCAATGTAGTTCCTTGTGATGCTGGGCAAGTCACTTACCCCGTCCATAGCCCCAGCTGCAAAGCTTTGATTGCAAGTTCACTAGGGACAGAGAAAGTACCTGACTATAATAAGTATAAACTGCTTTGGTTATATCATTGAAAGGTGTTATATTCATTAAGGATATTCTGAAAACTTGACTGGCTTGTGTGAGAAGGGGTTCCTGCCAGACCGAGAAGCAGGAACATTGGCAGTTGGTTTATAAAAGAGGAGTTGTGGTGCAATGGCTGCTGGGTGTTTTTACGCCTGGCAGCCATGAGTTAAGTGCTGCGCCTTATTTCTAGTGGTTTAGTTTAAGCAATGTGTAATAAGAATGATCTACTGTTTGAGAAGTAGTTGCATATCAAGCACTAATTTCTGAGAAGTGTCACACATTATATATTACTAGCCGTTAAGCCCGTAACAATGGGCTAGTTTTTGTTTTCCTATGGCCTCCCCCCCCCCCCCCCCCCCCTCTCTCTCCCCTGCCCTCCCCTCCCCCTGCCCCCCACCAGCGTCTGTTTCCCTCAGTTCCGCCCCCCTCCTTCCCTCCATGCTCCCTCCTCCTCCGATTTCCACGCCCATGTCCAAGCCCTCCTCCCTATTGGGCTGTACTGCTGGTGGAGGCGGGGCTTGGACTTCTACACTCTCAGCGTTCCGACTCTACTGCGCATTTGCAGGTGAGTCGGTCACTTGCCGATTATATGTTTGATTCTTTGGCAAGTCACATTACTATTATTTTATCTATTTGGATTTTGCTCACACCTTTTTTCAGAGTAGCTCAAGGTGAGTTACATTCAGGTACTCTGGATATTTCTCTTCCCCAGGAGGGCTCACAATCTAAGTTTTTACCTAAGGCAATGGAGGGTTAAGTGACTTTTCCCAAGATCACAAGAAGCAGCAGTGGGATTTGAACCAGCCATCTCTGGATTGCAAGAGGTGCTGTAACCACTAGGCCACTCCTCCATTTTTGTAGCATTTTGTGTGTGAGGTTTGCATATATTGATGGGAAGCTAACAATTAGTAACTATGGAGACAGTGGTTTAGTTACTTATATTTTGAAGCTTTAATAGCTACTTAAAGAACAAATTTTGAGGTTTATATGTAAAGCTATTGCTCCTTATTGCTGTATCTTTTGTCTTATATTGCTACACGTTTGAAAAGAATCACTAATGAGAAAAAGCTTTTAATAGCGCAGGGTGTGCTTAAAAATTAGTGGGGATATTCAGTGATTGAGAAGTTTGTCCACCCTTTAGGGTGGAAATCCACCTTGTAGTGAATATTCCCGTACGGGTGAGTTATATCTCTGAGAATTCCCATTTCACTTAAAAAATTTAGGGATTACATTTTCCCATTATCATGACAGTGTTTTTTTCTGTACAGCATGATAAGACTAGCAAATAATCATAGCAGGGAAGTGTTATTTCCTATTAAAACATCAAGTTACCTTGAGTTAGATACTTATTTAGGTTTTCCCACATTTCTGTCTTTGTACTCTGGTTCTTTGTTTACATTTTGGTGTTTTACCAGGACAGGTTTGAGAAATACTGATCTAAAGCACACAAAAGAAAACTGTGATAAGCTTGAAACTTGCTTTTGACTGGTATGACCACAGTCATATTATACATTGGAGAGAAAATGATAAAGAATTTGAAAAAAAAAAACCACAAGCCATTAAAACAGGAGTGTATCTATTATGCTTTAGGTTGTGTGGCAACCAGTGGCACAGGAAATATTGTGTGACTGGAAGGGGGAATTTATTCAAATAAATATCTTCATATCCTAGAAACTAATGTCCCATAGTCAGTGAAGAAATCATAGCTGAAAAAGTTGGATATTATCACAAGATAATGATCCAAAACGTACCTTGAAATCAACTATGAAGTAGTTACAGGCGATAAAGATAAAGATTTGGAATGGCCTTCACAGTCCTCAGACTTAAATATTATTGAAAATCTGTGCAGAGGCCTTAAACATGCACAGATTTGGCAGGGGACAATGAGTTGATGGAGAATGACAGGAGAATGAGATAGGATTTCTCTCATCGTTACCACTAGGCAGACGAGGTAGCCACTTAGGTTGGTACAACTCTGGGGTAGCATTACTAAAAAAGAGTCATCATGGTTAGTACAGGGCCTTTAAGCACCTGTGTATGCTAAAAGCCTGCTGGATCCTGCCCCCTCTACAATGGAAGTTTGGAGAGCACTGGATTCATTTATTTAAATTATTTATAGCCCACACAATCTAAAAATTCTTGGCTGGTTACAATTTAAACATACTGTGAGAAAGGGGGTGGCAGACCGGAGGGGTGGGGGAGGAAAGGGCTACCTGTGCCCGCCAGGGATCAAAAGAAGAAAGAGTGGGGCTATAAGAACTACAAGTCCCAGAAGCCCGAGCTGAACAGGAAGCAGGAGGGGGAGGAGAAGTCCTCTCAGAGGGGACAGGGGGAGGAGGTTGATTGGGAGATGAAGTCAGAGGAAGGGGATGAGGAACACCTGTGGGAGAAGGGAGTGGAGGAACAGATGGATTGGCAAGGGGGGGAAGGGGGAGTGGAATCAGAGGAAATGGATATCTCAGCCTTTGCTCAGGGCCACCAGGAAAGGAGAAAGAGTGCTGTGTGTACTGGATAACAAAGGTATGAATTCCTTAACCCAGTGGGTGGTTGTCAGGAGTTAGTGCTGACAAATGAGGGAGGTGGGTCTCTAGGTGTAGCCAGTAGGAAGTGCTAAACCTAGAGGAATTCATACCATAGGGGAAAACTTTGGAACTTTATAGTGCTGCTTGAGAAAAGCTGAACTGTGTGATAAGCATTTGATTCTGAATAGGGCCCTAAAGAAAGGGGCCTGTGCCAGGAACAGGTCCCGGGCCAGAGGCCTGGTCGGGGACTTAATAGCCGGACTGGAAAGAATCTAGGCGGCTAGTCTACGAGGAGGGGGACTCCACCAGGAAACGTATACTTGCCAGTAGCCGGTAGGGGTTGAACTAGGGGGTGGGCTACTGGCTGGAGAGAACGCAACTGAGTAAGCCTGAGTGAGGTTTACATAACTTACAAGGATTGCCGACAGCACGGAGAGGTGCAACTAGAGCGCAGACAGCTCGGAGAGGAGCGGAAGTCTGACATTGGTGCGGCTGGATTGCAGACAGCACGGAGGGGTGCGGCTGGATGGCAGACAGCACGGAGAGGTGTAACTAGAGCGCAGACAGCCCGGAGAGGAGCAGAAGTCTGACAATACATAATCAAAAACTATCTCCCAAGGAACAAACAAAAATACCTAATAGTTAAAAGGGGGTCAAGAATTGCTAAAATGTGTGTAACAGACCACCCTATAAGTGCGAAACAAATGATAATAAATGTCACTAAATAATATGTGTAGAACAGGTTTCCAGCCAAGGTCCAAACCACGTCCATGAGCAGTTGATAGTAATAACTGCCAAAACAAAATGACTTTTTCAAAATGCTCTCATTGCATCATTACACCTTCTGAGTGGCATAAGTGATAAATAAACTAATAATAAATTCCAAAGTCCCACATCAAATAACTAGAACACCCACTAGAGGATGCCAGGAGCAGTATGTTATAAGCAATGTCAATCACAATAACGTTCAGGGCTGACACTTATCTTAAATGTCCACCGCATAGCGGGTAGCTGCTTGACAAAGACTCCATTTTGAAATTATCTTTCTCAGGAGCAGTCCCCAATTCTGGTTGTCCTATCTTAAAAAAAGATATAGCAGAATTAGAAATGGTTCAAAGAAGGGCAACCAAAATGATCAAGGGGATGGAACTCCTCTCATATGAGGAAGAGATTAAGAGGTTAGGACTCCTTTGCTTGGAAAAGAGAAAGCTGAGGGAGGATATGATAGAGGTCTACATTAGCGCACGGCAGCCGCTAGCATGGCTTAGTAAACGGGGGGGTTAGTGATGTAGAACGGGTAAACATAAATCGATTTTTTTACTCTTTCAAAAAAGTACAAAGACTAAGGAGCACTCAAGGAAGTTACATAGTACTACTTTTAAAACGAACAGGAAGAAATATTTTTTTAACTCAACGAATAGTTAAGCTGTGGAACTCGTTGCCAGAGGATGTGGAATCAGTCGTTAGTGTATCTGGGTTAGAAAAAGGTTTGGACAAGTTTCTGGAAGAAATGTCTATAGTCTGCCATTGAGATAGATATGGGGGAAGTCACTGCATGTCTGTGGATCAGTAGCATGAATCGTGCTATTATTTGGGATTGTGTCAGGTACTTGTTACCTGAATTGGCCACTACTGGAAGCAGGATACTGGTCTAGATGGACCATTGGTGTGACCCAGTATAGCTGTTCTTATGTTCTTAAGATCTAAAATTTCTGAGGAACACCAGATAGAGAGTAACGAAAAAATGGAAATGCTAAACAAATACCTCTGCTCTGTGTTCATGGAAGAAAATCCTCCACACTCTTTTGCTCCTTCTCCTGCTATCCGCGGGAGACATCAATCCCATCCAGGTCCCCCACACCTGTCCTCGTCCTATCCATGCAAACGATTCCGGGATGTCTCCAATCTCATCTCTAGTCCCTTCCTCCCCCCCTCTTCCCTCCCCTTCTCGTGTGCCCTGTGGAATGCCCGCTCGGTTTGCAACAAACTTTCCTTCACCCACGATCTCTTCATCTCCCGTTCCCTCCAACTGCTTGCCCTAACTGAAACCTGGCTCATCCCCGACAACTCTGCCTCAGTCGTAGCCCTGTGCCATGGAGGTTATCTTTTCTCCCACACTCCCCGCCCAGTTGGCCGCAGAGGAGCAGTCGGGTTTCTACTTTCGCCCTCCTGTAGTTTTCAACCCCTCCTCCTACCGCAGTCTCACTGCTTCTCATCCTTTGAAGTTCACTCCATCCGTCTATTCTACCCGCTGCCACTCAGAGTTGCAGTCATTTACTGCCCCCCCCCCCCCCATAAATCCCTTCCTTCCTCACCAACTTCGTACCTGGCTCTCCGTTTTTCTTGAACCCTCATCTCCGTCCCTCATTCTTGGAGACTTTAACATACACGCTGATGACCCATCCGACTCCTACGCTTCTCAGTTCCTCCTTCAACCTCCAGCTGAGCTCCACCACCCTACTCACCAAACTGGCCATTGTCTTGACCTCGACCTCTCCTCTACCTGCTCACCCTCCAATTTCTGCGCCTCTGCTTTTCCTCTCTCAGATCATCACCTGATCACCGTCACACTTCATCACCCTCCCCTCAGTCCCGCCCAACACTAACCACTACTTTCAGGAATCTCCAGGCTGTCGACCCTCCCACCTTATCCTCTTGTATCTCTAATCTCCTCCCTTCCATCATGTCTTCCGAGTCTGTCGACAAGGCTGTCTCTGCTTACAATGCCACTCTCTCCACTGCTCTGGACACACTTGCACCATCCATCTACTGTCCCACAAGGTGTACTAATCCCCAGGTCTGGCTGACCCCTTGCATCCGATACCTTCGCTCCTGCGCCCGATCTGCCGAACGCCTCTGGAGGAAATATCGCACCCATACCGACTTCATTCATTACAAATTCATGCTATCCTCCTTCCAGTCCTCCCTATTCCTTGCCAAACAGGACTATTACACCCAATTGACTAATTCTCTCGGCTCCAACCCTCGTCCTCTCTTCGCCACCCTTAACTCCCTCCTCAAAGTGCTCTCTTGCTCCCCCCCTCACTCTCTCCTCAATCACTAGCTGACTACTTCTGTGACAAGGTGCAGAAGATCAACTCGAATTCACTACCAAGCCACCTCCTCCTCTTCACCCTTTAACCCACTCCCTCAACCAACCAACCCAGGCCTCCTTCTCCTCTTTTCCTGATAGCACCGAGGAGGAAACCGCCTACCTTCTTTCCTCTTCGAATGCACCACCTGTTCCTCTGATCCCATCCCCACCAACTTACTAACACCATCTCTCCTACTGTCACCCCCCCATCTGTCATATCCTCAACCTCTCTCTCTCTCTCTCCACTGCAACTTCCCTGACACCTTCAAACTGCTGTAGTCACACCACTTCTCAAAAACCATCACTAGACCCTACCTGTCCTTCCAAATACCGCCCTATCTCCCTCCTACCCTTCCTCTCCAAGATACTTGAACGCGCTGTCACAGCCGCTGCCTTGATTTTCTCTCCTCTCATGCCATCCGCGATCCCTTCAATCCGGTTTTCGCCCCTACACTCGACAGAAACGGCACCCACTAAAGTCTGTAATGACCTGTTCCTTGCCAAACCAAAGGTCATTACTCCATCCTCATCCTCCTCGACCTATCCGCTGCTTTTGACAGTCAATCATAATTTACTTCTTGCTGCACTATCCTCATTTGGGTTCCAGGGCTCTGTCCTCTCCTGGTTCTCCTCTTATCTCTCCCACCGTACCTTCAGAATACATTCTCATGGATCTTCCTCCACCCCCTCCCACTCTCTGTTGGAGTTCATCAAGGATCTGTCCTTGGACCCTTCTTTTTTCAATCTACACCTTTTCCCTGGGCTCGCTGATCTCATCTCATGGTTTCCAATACCATCTTTATGCTGACGACACCCAGCTTTACCTCTCCAGACCAGTCATCACTGCGGTAACCCAGGCCAAAGTAGCAGCCTGCTTATCCGACATTGCTGCCTGGATGTCCAACCGCCACCTGAAACTGAACATGGCCAGACCGAGCTCATTGTCTTTCCACCCAAACCCACTTCCCTCTCCTCCACTCTCTATTTCAGTTGACAACACCCTCATCCTCCCCGTCATCTGCCCGCAACCTCGGAGTCATCTTCAACCCATATCCAGCAGACAGCCAAGACCTGTCGCTTCTTTCTCTATACATCAGTAAGACTCCCCCCTTCCTCTCTGAGCACACCACCCGAACTCTCATCCACTCTCTCATCACCTCTCGCCTTGACTACTGCAACCTACTCCACACTGGCCTCCCACTTAACCATCTATCCCCCCTTCAATCCGTTCAGAACTCTGCTGCCCGTCTTATCTTCCGCCTAAGCCGAAATACTCATATCACCCCTCTCCTCAAGGCACTTCACTGGCTTCCGATCAGGTACCGCATACAGTTCAAGCTTCTCCTAAACCTACAAATGCACTCAATCTGCAGCCCCTCATTACCTCTCTACACTCATCTCCCCTTATGCTCCTACCCGTAACCTTTGCTCACAGGACAAATCCCTCTTCTCAGTACCCTTCTCCACCACCGCCAACTCCAGGCTCCGCCCTTTCTGCCTCGCCTCACCTATGCTTGGAATAAACTCCCTGAGCCATACGCCAAGCCCCCTCCCGACCCATCTTCAAATCCTTGCTCAAAGCCCACCTCTTCAATGTCGCTTTCGGCACCTAACCATTGTACTCTATCCAGGAAATCTAGACTGCCCCCAATTTGATTGACTGCACTTTTTTTGTCCGTTAGATTGTAAGCTCCTTTGAGCAGGGACTGTCCTTCTTTGTTAGATTGTACTGCGCTGCGTAACTCTGGTAGCGCTTTAGAAATGTTATTAGTAGTAGTAGTAGAAAGACCATAAATGATTTACAAACCACAGTATTCACAGAAGAAACTGTTTTTGAACAACTTGCAAAACTAAAAATGGATAAAGCCATGGATCTGAATGAGATAGATACATCCTAGGATACTGAGAGCGCTCAGAGAGGTTCTGGCGAGTCCTCTGAAGATCCTTGGAGACAGGGTAGGTTCCAGAAGATTGGAAGAGGGCTGATGTGGTCCCTCTTCACAAAAGCTGTAATAGAAAGGAGGTAGAAAAATACTGGCCAGGTAAGCCTTACCTCAAAAGTAACAGAGATGCTGTTGAAGTAAAGAGTAGTTAACTTTCTAGAATCAAAATGGATTGCAAGATCCAAGGCAACATAGTTTTACCATAAGAAGATTGAGCCGAATGGAATTGATTGATTTCTTTGACTGGGTAATCAGAGAACTAGCTCAAGGAAACGCACTGGATATGGTCTACTTAGATTTCAGCAAAGCCTTTAATACTGTTCCTCATAGGAGGCTTAGGACTAGACTGAGTGGCCTGGGAATGGTGAACTAGTTCAGAAATTGGTTGACTGATGACAGAGGGTGGTGGTAAATGGAAATCATTTAGAAGAAAGAAAGGGGAGTAGTGGAGTGCCTCAGGGATCAGAGAGATCTGAGAGATATTTTTGAAGAGTTAGAAGGAAAGTTTGCCATTTTGTGGATGACACAAAGATATGCAACAGAATAGATACCCCAGAAGGAGTACACAACATGAGAAATTATCTCCAAAAATTAAGTGTGGCCTGAAGCTTGGCAGTTAAACTTTCATGCAATGAAATACAGAGTGATGCGTTTTGGGTGCAGAAATCCAAAAGCACTGTATACGATAGGAGAAGATTGATGTGCAGGGACCAGGAGAAGGATGTCAAGACTGTTATGATTTGTTGATTGGACTGTAAAGAAACAAACAGTCTGGAAAGCCATTAGAAAGAGATTGTGCACAGTGGTGAATAAAGCAATCAGGCTGATTTCAAAGCAATCAAGCCAGCCGCTTGATCATCAGTACTTAGGTATGAACATTTAAACCAGATTTGCTTGGCATAAATGCTCGTTCCTAAAGGTAGGCACTCAGGGCCATTGTTCTGCTCTTCTCAGCCTGTGGCCCATCTCATTATAATAGTAGCCAGGATTTCATTCTTTAGACAAGCTGAAACAACTAGCTAGTGTATTAGCTCCTGGTCTCAAGGACTCTATTACTCAATGCAGCAGCCCTTTCTCAAGGTCTGTCCCTCATCTTCCAGTGCTGTCTACTGTCCTCATGCCAGTCTTCTTTTTTTTTTGGGGGGGGGGGGTGGAACTCAGTAGCACCCCAATCACAGGGTGTAGAAACTTGTCTCTCCTTTGCATCTCTTATACAGCCCTCAGAAAGATATAACAGTTCACTTTCAGGGTCTTCTTTTTGCACTTCCATGGCCCAGCACTTCAAGTTGAACTCTGCAAATTGAGCCAGCCATCTTTGTATTACAGCAGATACTTTGGTCGTACCTTAAGGGGTTGTGATCAGTATTTACGATGAATTTCTTGTACATCAATAGACTCTAAATTTTTTCCTGATAGCCCACTTCAGAGCCAGAATTTCTAAGCTGAATGGACTGTAATTCTTGTGTTCCTTTCACTCTATACAATCTTCAACTGACATAGGCAATTACTTTCTC